>NC_088793.1:73852136-74473564 GCF_011386835.1 Chrysemys picta bellii | reverse complement strand
TAGCCCCACGTCACTATGGATAGCCAAACCACTAACTTCCAACAGGTCATAAATGGAGCATAATGTGGTCAACAATAGTAAAGTCAATAAAAGACCAACATATTTATTCCAGAACTGAATGTCCTACAGTGCTCCTTCTGATAGTCACACTATAAATTTAACAATATTCATTTGAAAGCTAATTTTTTTTTAACTGAAGAGGAATAAATGTTTTTTTATTAATTCATTTTATTCAGTACTGGATTGTGAAGTACATAAATTAAGAGGATCCCCAGTTCGCTCACATATTTCCAGTGAGACATCCTTGAATGATTGACTATCTCAGGAGACTGGTAATCACATTTATGAAACCTTTCACCTTTCACTGATTCAAATATAGCCAAGATGCAGCAGTGATGGAAAATCATTGCCATATGAAAGCCGGTTGGTGGCTTATGTGAAAAAAGCTAGTTATTTCAGTACATTTCTTAGTGAGCAAGGGACAGAACTTGCAAGATGCTCAGTACCCTCAACTCCCATTGAAATCATAGGAACTGAGAGCACTCAGTACCTCTCAGGATCAGACCATAACTGTCCAATTATAAAGCCATCACCACAATTGGCATCTTTAGGGATAATCTCAGCACAGAGACCAATGAACAAGGGTTCCGTTCTGACAGAAGGTCAGCAAATTTTCCTCAAGATGCTAAATACTGTGCAAAATAAATAAATAAATAGATAGATAAATAAAACCTACTCAGCAGCTTGCAGGATCATGGAAAGTAAACAATATCCTCTTCTCTAGCATTGGACCCTACAATAGAGTTGAGGTGCACTGGTGGAATAATGTAGAATGTTTGCAATGCTACTCGCCATGGCATATATTTGTGTGGATAAACAGAAAATTTCATTTGTTATTCCTGCTAATCTGGCACTTTTCACCTGTAGTAAATATACTTAATTTAAAAGAAAAAAAAATCAAGATAAAGATACTACAAAGAAAAGATTGTGTTTTTTAAGGGATCTCTTAATGAAAAGCTATATATTTTTGTTAGAACATGAAACACTTCATTGCCTATTTTTTTAAAAATGTTGTATGGCAAGAAAAAATTCTAAACTATTTCAGAAAATATGCCCGATAATTGTCACAACTAGTTACTAAAAAAAAAAAAAAAGTTCCCTCTTTTCCCGCATAGGCTTTAAAAGTTTTTTCTTATCTATACAATTTCTTTTACATAAAGGCACTTCTCTTCACAAAAGATACATTTCTTTGTGGGAAAATGTACACCGTCATGTCTCCTTAAATACTTATTCAGACTGCTTAATGTATCATATTACAAGCTTCCTCAGAAGAAAGAACACAGTCTGTCTTCATTAACAAAATGTAAAGTGAGGAAATTAAAACATTTAGATGTCATCTCACCTATATACATTTCTCCTCTGATGTCACATTTGATTCTATTAGTTTAGAACTTTGATAGTATCATATTCAAACTTTGCTTGTTACAATGGCATAGTGCACGTTTTGAACTATGTAGCTTACTATTACATTCTGAAAGGAAGTTTTTTTTTTTATTTCATGTCCTCTATGGAAAACTTGTTAAAAAGAACAAAACAACATAAGTAGGTGTAAAGGTAAAATCACACATAACTATGCAATAACCTGACCTCAGAAAAGGTAATGTCTTTGGGTATTCAGTGGACAATGAAACATTTAAAGAATTTAAGACAAATAAAGTTATTCCTAGTTTGAATATACTTCCACATTGAATAAAAACAAGTTAAATACAATATATAATTTATTTTAAAAGTCTTTCAGAAATATAAATATTCAAGATTTAATCCTTCCCCCATTGAAGTAAATGGCAAAACTCCAACTGATATCAGTGGGGCCAGGATTTCCCCTTAAGTGAAAAATATATATATACATACAAGTCTCTAATTAATATCTGTCAGAAGTCTTCTGTTATCTAATTACATTAGTCTACATCTGCACTTTCCGTCTCTTAGATCCTGGTCCAATGCTCATTAAAAATCAATGGAAATCTTTCCATTGATTTTCACTGGCACTGGATCAGGCCATTAATGTTCTGATAATTATTGATTATCTTATTTTCCAACTTTCTTTTTGCCTTTTCATTGTCTACTTTCCCCCAATATTGGATTTTTCCCCTTTTCTTATTTTATGTTTCAGTTTTACCTCTAAAAAAAAACAAAAAAGTTTAATGTGTCGATTAATTAATATAAAATATCTTCAGCTGCAGTTCCCCCAAACTGATCACATTTGTCTTTCTGTTAATTAAATATTACAAATTAAGGGTATTTTTAAAACTCTACACTTGGAAACAGCTGTTCACCAGCCTGATTAAATGCAGCAAGTCCCTTCATATCAGAAATGTGAAACAAATAATGCCATTTTAGGAAACATTTTACTTCCATAACCTAAATGTAATTTTATTGGTGTCACATAGGAAACAGTCATTCAAAGTCTACCTCTTTTACCAGTACACTGGTTATTATCATTCCACTTGCAGAGTCCAATCTTCCAACCCATATTCATATAAGTAATCTTTATTTACCAAAATTACTTCAACTGAACTAGTTGGGCAAGTAAGGACTACTTGAATAAAGGTTTGCAAGATCAGGCCTAGGATATCCCAGTGTCATGCACCAAATAAATCCTGATAGCCAGAGTAATGGAAATATGAAAGAAACAATCCTTTCATGTCGCAGTTCTTCAAGAGTGGTTAGCAGAAATGTATCATATAGCACAGGGGTCGGCAACCTTTCAGATGTGATGTGCCGAGTCTTCATTTATTCACTCTAATTTAAGGTTTTGCATGCCAGTAATACATTTTAACGTTTTTATAAGATCTCTTTCTAAAAGTCTATAATATATATAACTAAACTATTGGGTATGTAAAGTAAATAAAGTTTTTAAAATGTTTAAGAAGCTTCATTTAAAATTAAATTAAAATGCAGAGCCCCCCGACCAGTGGCCAGGACCCGGGTAGTGTAAGTGCCACTGAAAATTAGCTCACGTGCCATAGGTTTCCTGCCCCTGATATAGCACTTGATCCTGCTCCCATTAGTCAGTGGTAAATCTCAAATTGATTTCACTGGGAACAGAATCATGCCCATGGTTACCTTAGGAAAATTTACCTACATTCCCATAAAGAATTCAAATATTCCCCCCCCCACCACCCCGAAGAAATTTATTGTAGTTTCTCATTAAAGGAATGGGTTTTTCTAGTCATCATTTCTCTCCAATTAGTCTACAAGATCCCTATTTCAAGATTGGACTTTTTTTTTGTTATAGATAGAGTTATTTGCATTACTGTTTTTTCTTTCATATATTTATCCTATACACATATACGAGTCTGTTTACACATAAATTGTACTCATGATAAAATCTACTCGTATTTTTTGTAAAGAAAAGTAAAATGTGCTTTAAAAATGTAACTTGAAATAATGTCTCAGACCCAAATACTACTTAATCCTAAAATGTCAGGAAAAACCCCAAATAAACTTGTACTGCTGGAAAAATAAAGAGTCATGTACCAATCCTGAAGCCTTTATTCAGTTATCATTCATAATTTACTCCCACTAATGTCAATGAATGTTTGATTAAAAAAGAATACTTCGTGATATGGCCATGTAGCAATTTCATGTCAGTTTTTGACATCCATCTTAGCCAAATGCCACAAAATGTAAATGCTGTCTCCATATTTTTTTTCTGAAAATAGGACAGAGTAAACTGAAATCAGAGTAATAGCTTTTCATTTACAGCTGTCTGTAGCTTGAAGGGGGAAGGGCAGCAACATTAAAATCACCATTACTGATTACAGACTGTCATCTCCATAACAACCCATAAATCTTATTGTTCTGAACTACCAACAACCTCCTCTTCTTCCCTACAGCAATATAGAAGTGATCAAAACTTACGGATTCTTGCACAGATTTCCTTACATACCACGAAAAGAAAACGCATGTTCAAGTGTACAGTACATAAATGCTAAATCTGTGGAAATCCATATCATTTTCCTTCTAAAATATTGTGTGTTATTTATGTTTAGCGGTGTCAGAATCCCTTTGCCCATTTACAATCAAGAACTGTGGTATCTCCAGCAATAAGCACATGTGTAACCGTTCAAATTTACCACTTGAAAAAAAACAAAACAAAATCACCTAACCCCCAAAGCAGGAATTATTGCAGAAAATGTCATATTTCCTACCTCTTTCAATCTTCACCGTTATCACATGGTCTGAGGAAAGGGATGGTGAAGATTTGCTGCAATACTTATATTCATATTTGTCAGGGTATTTTGGAAAATGTCAAGGAGTTGCTCACTACTACTACAATAAGTACAGTTACCTATATCCCTAATATTGCACTGAACCATAGATGTTACAGAAAAGAAGAGGGAAAAGACTGCTGCCATAACAACCCTACAACAGAGAACTGTTGGGATACTGATAGTTACTACACAAGGTAGTAACATCCTTAAATATAAAAGCAGAAAATGTATTTCAGCAACAGAAACCTGCTATGATTCTCCCTCTCTCCTCTGTACAATGAAAACAAAACATGGACTTTTGCTGGCTGCATTTTCATTTCGGCTGAAAAGTTCATTCTTGCCCACCTCCTCTTTGCAAAGAGCCAGCACCCTAGCCTTACCTTCACCAAAATTACATTTAGATCAGGTGAAACACTCCTCTCTCTCTCTCTCTCTCTCCAGAGATCTCCGCGTTGTACAGAGAAAAGGTCCACGAGTCAACTAGGCAAGTCCCGTAATCACCCCAACAAGGCAGCGGGTATTTAGGACCCTCTTTAAGAGGCATCATGGAAGGAGGAGGGAAAGGGAAGGAAGAATGTGGGGAGAAGGAGAGATTGACTATGCTGAGCTAAACCTCCAGCGCCCCCCCCAAAGTTAAAGACCTTTAAACAAGCTCCAATACTGACACAATGACACCCCCACACCCGCACATACACACCCCACAGGCGAGCACGCAGCACATAGTAATTCCAGGGTGTTAGAATGGTGGTGGTGGGATATTGTGGTCTCCGTGTTTCTCCTAGGGAATGAATAGGAGGGGAGCCGGGTCTAGGTCCGGCAGAAGGGGGTGCGCGGGCAGGGTGCACGCCCGGGAAGGGGGGGTGAGGCTCGGCAAGGCGGCCCCATCGGGGGAGTGTGGGGCACGCGGGGGGAGGGGTGCAGCCGCAGGGGCTGGCCGGGGACACAGCGGCTCCGGGCTGTGTGTGTGTATGGTGAGGGGGGAGCCGGGGGGCAGCGAGGTGAAACGCCGCTCGCAGCCCGTGTCCCAGCGGCGTCCCTCCGCCCGGGGCGCAGCAGGTGTGCGGGGGGCGCCCTGCTCCGGCTACTCACCCGTGCAAGGCGGGAGCTGGCGGCGGCGCGGCGGGGTCGCTGCCCGGGGGGCGGCGGGGCAGGAGCAGCAGCAGGAGCGGGGGGGAGCGGCGGAGCCCGGGCTGCTCCTGGGCGCGCTCTCGCTGCCCATCCCCGGCGCTGCTGCCGCCGCCGCCGATGCTGCTGCTGCTGCTGGAGGCGGCGGCGAGGGAGACTCCGGCGCGGGCGCGCGCGGCGGGAGGGGGCGCGGGCGCGCGCTGGTGGGAGATTGGGGCGGGGGGGGACACGGCCGCTTGCTGCCCCCCTGCTGCTGGGCTCGGTGTGCTACGATCCCCTCGCAGCGCCTCCCGGCCCGCCACCCCCATGGGGCTAGAGCGCACCCCTCTACGGCTGGGGGACCATCCAACACGGCAAGGGTCGGGGGGGGGGACCCGTTAGCCTCCATCATCCCCTACCTCGGGGCCCCGGCCACTCCAGGGGGAAGGTCGTTCCTGTGAAGGGCAGGGAGAGTTCTTCCCAGCCTCCCTCCTCCCCCCGCTCCAGGGCTAGCAGCAAGCCAGGACTACCTAAAAATGCAAGTGAGGGTCCCCCCCCCGCATATGATCACTGCAGCCGCGCTTGCCTTGACCCTGCAATCTGCCAGGCTAAGGGCAGCTTCTCCTCCAGCCGCCCCACATCAGCCCTCTCCAGCATCATTCAGCTAGAAAACAAAAACGTGCCTGCAGAAAGCACATAGAAAGGGCTTATACTGGGTTTGTCTTTATCTCTCTCCCGCATTTGCGTCGGGGGGCGGGAGGGAGTGTAAAAATGCCGTAGCTAAAGGGGACACATGGGAGGCATGGCTGAGTGGTGCTGGGGAAGGATAATTTGATGATCTGCACGTGCTTTTATTATTATTTCAGGTGGGAGGGAGGATAGAGAGACTCGCCTACAATATGCCAGTAGCACCGACTCATACAATTTTATTTCTCTAAGGCACACAAAAAAAAGTGTTTTGGCAGGAAAAAATATGGTAAACAAGAGCAAAACAAACAGAGTAAAATAATTATTGACTGTGTGTGAAATAAGCCCCACATTGGAGTAGTTCTTAAAATTAAAATAGGTCTTCCAAGGCAATTCATGAAACCTAAAGGACTTTCATTGTTAACAGCAAATATTTATTTGAAATACTGGCTCATTAGCTGAGAATTGAAACAATATAAAGTGAAATGGTAAGCATGAGGAATCACGGATGGCAGTGTAAACAAGTACAAATGCTGGATATGAACGTCTCCTCGCCCCCCCTTGAACTCTTCCAGCATTATATAATGTTGCCAAGCTGCAACTACTGTACATCCAGGGAGAATATATCGTGATGATGAGAACATAGTGATATTTATTAGAGTACACTGGAGTTGTTACCTGATAAGTAGTTGTTACAGATGTTCATCTGTTAGTTTCTCATCTAGCTTCTCAGTAAACAACTTACTAGGCACTCAGTACAGATATATGATTCCCCAGAGTCACTGTCTTTGTCCTAGATCTTTGTGAAATGCTTATGGATTATTAACCTACTATGTTCCCTGCTCTGTCTTTTAGCAATAGACATACAGGTACTGACAGTTCCTGCTTGTGAAAGGAGCATAAGGGGAAAGAGAGGTTGGGTAGTTTTCCACATAACTTGACTATAGCTACTTCAAACACTAGTCTGCCCTACCAGGGTTATAGGATAAGTTTTTTGTTTGTTTGTTTGACTTCTTTCCATTGACTTCAATGGGCTTTAGATCAAGCCTATTTGCACTCAATGCTGATATTAATATACTCCAAGATTAAAATGACAATACCATTATTTTTCAAACCAAAGTAGGATATGGAGTAGGAATTCCACTGTCCCTTTCCTTGGGAAAAAATGAAAGGTGCTAGGACTCTCTCACTGGTGTCCTCTCAGACAATTGGTCAGGGGAATCCTAGGGCTTTCTCCTACTCTCACTGGGAAGGGATGGTAAAACTCTTATTGAAGGAGCCCATTCAAATCACCAGGTTACAAATCCTAGCCAATTTCTCTCCACTAACTTCTAATGCTACCTTGCCAAGTGCTGAGTACCTCAGTATATTCACTCTTAATGCACTGGGAGTGGAGGCAAGTATCAGAGGGGTAGCCCTGTTAGTCTGGGTCTGATGCGTCTGACGAAGTGGATATTCACCCATGAAAGTTTATGCTCCAATCCGTCTGTTAGTCTATAAGGTGCCACAGGACTCTGTCGCTTTTTGGGAGTGGAGGATGCTTTATATAAAGGGAGTATTGGTACAAACATTGAGCTAATGTACTCAATGATTTTTTTGCCTCTGTCTTCACGCACAAGGTCAGCTCCCAGATTGCTGCACTGGGCAGTACAGCATGGGGAGAAGGTGACCAGCCCTCTGTGGAGAAAGAAGTGGTTCGGGACTATTTAGAAAAACTGGATGTGCACAAGTCCATGGGGCCGGATGCGCTGCATCCGAGGGTGCTAAAGGAGTTGGCGGGTGAGATTGCAGAGCCATTAGCCATTATTTTTGAAAACTCATGGCGATCGGGGGAGGTCCCAGATGACTGGAAAAAGGCTAATGTAGTGCCCATCTTTAAAAAAGGGAAGAAGGAGGATCCGGGGAACTACAGGCCAGTCAGCCTCACCTCAGTCCCTGGAAAAATTATGGAGCAGGTCCTCAAGGAATCAATTATGAAACATTTAGAGGAAAGGAAAGTGATCAGGAACAGTCAGCATGGATTCACGAAGGGGAAGTCGTGCCTGACTAACCTAATTGCCTTCTATGATGAGATAACTGGCTCTGTGGATGAGGGGAAAGCAGTGGATGTGTTATTTCTTGACTTTAGCAAAGCTTTTGATACTGTCTCCCACAGTATTCTTGCCACCAAGTTAAAGAAGTATGGGCTGGATGAATGGACTGTAAGGTGGATAGAAAGCTGGCTAGATCGTCGGGCTCAACGGGTAGTGATCAATGGCTCCATGTCTAGTTGGCAGCCGGTTTCAAGTGGAGTGCCCCAAGGGTCGGTCCTGGGGCCGGTTTTGTTTAATATCTTTATTAATGATCTGGAGGATGGTGTGGACTGCACTCTCAGCAAGTTTGCAGATGACACTAAACTAGGAGGCGTGGTAGATACACTAGAGGGTAGGGATCGGATACAGAGGGACCTAGACAAATTAGAGGATTGGGCAGAAAAAAACCTGATGAGGTTCAACAAGGACAAGTGCAGAGTCCTGCACTTAGGACGGAAGAATCCCATGCACTGCTACAGACTAGGGACCGAATGGCTAGGTAGCAGTTCTGCTGAAAAGGACCTAGGGGTCACAGTGGACGAGAAGCTGGATATGAGTCAACAGTGTGCTCTTGTTGCCAAGAAGGCTAACGGCATTTTGGGCTGTATAAGTAGGGGCATTGCCAGCAGATCGAGGAACGTGATCGTTCCCCTTTATTCGACATTGGTGAGGCCTCATCTGGAATACTGTGTCCAGTTTTGGGCCCCACACTACAAGAAGGATGTGGAAAAATTGGAAAGAGTCCAGCGGAGGGCAACAAAAATGATTAGGGGTCTGGAGCATATGACTTATGAGGAGAGGCTGAGAGAACTGGGATTGTTTAGTCTCCAGAAGAGAAGAATGAGGGGGGATTTGATAGCAGCCTTCAACTACCTGAAGGGGGGTTCCAAAGAGGATGGAGCTCGGCTGTTCTCAGTGGTGGCAGATGACAGAACAAGGAGCAATGGTCTCAAGTTGCGGTGGGGGAAGTCCAGGTTGGATATCAGGAAAAACTATTTCACTAGGAGGGTGGTGAAACACTGGAATGCGTTACCTAGGGAGGTGGTGGAGTCTCCTTCCTTGGAGGTTTTTAAGGCCCGGCTTGACAAAGCCCTGGCTGGGATGATTTAGCTGGGAATTGGTCCTGCTTTGAGCAGGGGGTTGGACTAGATGACCTCTTGAGGTCCCTTCCAACTCTGATATTCTATGATTCTATGATTAAGGCCTGATTCTGCACCATTGAAATCAAGTGGAGCATACTTTGTCCATTTGTTTTTCACAATGAAATTTTTATCAAGTTGTTCTCTCTTTGGTTCTTTCATTCTCCCACCTGGACCAAGAGCTTGATCCTGGAACTGCATTAGCACCCTCAGTGCGGGCACAGGAGTCCCCCCCATATGGATACAGTTGCAGGACTAGGGGTTTTGTGTGGTGGGTAGTATACTTCTCTCTCAAGGCACTGAGTATTGACAAATAGTCTCACTTTAGTGAGAAGCTGGATCCAGGTTAAATCATAGCTTTGCTTAGTAAGGATAAAAATATTCCCTCATCTTTTTCAAAGCTATTGCCATCCTCTGATTTTTTTGAATGAGAAGTTGAATCTCTTAATAAATTCCTTCATGGGAAAGGAGTAACCATGTATTGATGGAGAAGAAATTTAGCCTTTTGCGATTCTACCATTGCCACATAATTTACCCTTTGCAAAACCTAGCTGCTGAGCCATCCTGCTCAAGTTGGAAATATTTGTAGTGTTTCTGATCTGAATTCCAAAATATTTTCACAGGATACAGCCTGCCAGCAGTACTAGTCCATACAATAAAAAAATGGGTAGAGCTTTAAAAAATAGAAAAATATAGAAATGTACACAATTTAAGAGACCAATACAAATGGGTAACATGTTTAAAAGAGCAATAGAAACAGGTCAAAGTTAAAAAGCAGGCAGAGATGAAAGAGAATAGAAAGGGGCAGAGGTTTAAAAAGTAGAAACAGGCAGTGGTTTTATATTTCATCAAATATGGTTTAAACGTTCAATTGCACATACTGTTAAACTAACACTGCAGTCCTGCAAACACTTATGCCAGCAGTTCTCAAACTGTGGGTTGGGACCCCAAAGTGGGTCATGGTCCCATTTTAATGGCTTAGACTTGCTGGAGCTCAGGGCTGAGGCCCGAGCCCCACTGTCTGGGGCTGAGCCAAAGCCTGAGGGATTCAGCCTTGGGTGGCGGGGCTCAGGTTACAGGTCTCCTGGCTGGGGCTGACCCCTACATTGCCCAGGGCAGTGGGAATCAGGCGGACTCAGGCTTCCGTCTCCCCTCCTGGTGATGTGTAGTAATTTTCGTTGTCAGAAGGGGGCCGCAATGCAATGAAGTTTGAGAACCCCTGACTTCTGCACATGTTAAATGTTCATACAGTCTCACTTATTTCAGTGGAACTACTCATGTGTATAGTTAGAGACATAAATAGGGGCCTAAAAGAAAGGCCTAAGTGAGTCCCATCTGTATAGGAGGATGCCTGAGCCTGATTTCAGTGTGGCTCTGAATGGGTACAAGGGACTGTTCACTTACATCTAATTGCAGAATTGGGGCCTAAATGCATAATCCTGAAACTGTTACCCACACCCTTCTTTCCACTGTTTGTGATACTCACTAGTTACATCTTGTCTTAACCTAGGCCCTGATCCTGCAACTGGATTCACTAGAGTTGATGCCTGCTGTTATGTGGTACCTCACCAGAGTCAACAGGGCTCCACATGGGTGCAGAGATCTGTGCTAATGGATAAGATTGTGGGATCACGGTTCTAGACTGTAAACTCTCCAGGCCACGGGCTGTACCTTCTTTTATGTTTGTAAAGTGCCTAGCACGCAGGGCCCAGTCCAGATCGTGGCTTCTGGGTATTGCTGGAATACAAATAATAATATAAAGCTAATATTTGAATCTGAGAAAGAGCTCTGGTTTCTTAGTATACATTTGTGGCATTGTTATTTTTCCAAGGTATGTTGAACATCTTTAAAACTGAAGTACTAGGTTTGTATTTGCAGCAAGTTATAGAACTTCTAATGACTTCTGGTAAGACAGAAAATAAAATAAAATAAAATAAAATATAATAGATTATTGTTACAAATGTCTTCAGTTTTGGGAAGGAGGGTTGCATGCTGTATTAGAGCTTTGATTTATACACAGCATATTTTATTTTTCACTGGGTTTTAAGGAGGGAGAGGGAAAAGATTGAACAATCCACAGTAAACTTCACATTTCTACCGGGGGGAAGGAAGGGAGATAGAGATGTGAAGAGATAGAGATCTCCCCCCCTGCCCCCAAAACCCCTCCTCCAGTAGAGATGTAGCATATTTACAAATCTTTGCCAAACAGTACAATGACATACCAGGGGAAATTCAGATTTTAAATTAAATGGCTTTGCACTATGATTAATGGATCTGATCCTGAGAAGTGCTCTGCCATGTCAGGCCAAGATTCAGCAAGGAACTTCTATCACATGCCTGAAGTCAACGGACTACTTATGTACGTAAAGTTAGGCAGACAAGGTGGGTGAGGTAACACCTTTTATAGGGCCAACTTGTGCTAGTGAGAGAGACAAGCTTTCTAGCTCACACAGAGCTCTTCTAAGGTAAAATCTAATTCCAGTAGAAAACTTCAGTACAATTATAGATTCTACAAAAGATGCAATAAATCTTTTCAGTCCAACTCTCCAAGGAGATGTTTGAGTAAATAATAAAGACTTTGGCCTTCTGGATAAATGGAGATAGATGCACTGCACGGAATCTACTTCTTGATTTTTTTCCTTTCTGACTTTACCATGTATCCCAGTACTATATATAACCAACAATTGATATATGTTCCAGCATGAATAATGTTGTGTTAAAGTGACTGTAAAAATCTCAACAGATGTATTTGTTTTGTGTATTCAGAGTAATATCTGTTGACTTTGGTAACAAAAATATTTAAACTTTTTTTTTCTAAAAAAAAACCCATAAACAAACTTCTGCTAAGCCCACAGAGTCAATACAGCTAAGTTTACGTGAACTGCAGATTCCATTCCATTTTGTGCATCATCAACAGAATGGCTTACTTAGTCCCAGTTGGTTCATGTCTACAATGGATTTGCACAGATAATGGAATTCCATAAGTGTTACTGGGGGCATTTATATATAGCTAAGGTCCAATTTGGCTGGCAGTACCATTACTATTGGTGCCTGTGCAGGAGGCGAAGACACCCTATTTTGACTCGCAGAGTCTAGACTGAGTTTGCAGGCCTGGCAATTAGGAAAAACAAACATGTCTTTACATTTAAACTGAATACACTTGATATATAAATAATTGAGAGGGCATAAACATGGAACTCCTTTTATAGGGCATTTTTACAGTCTTTTTAAAGATTTTAAACTTTTTCCATCAGTGCTTGGATGGTCACCCTCCCTTCACTTGGAGGTTCTCATTTCAATTACCCAACTCCCCACACACACCTTAATGATGAATTTGGGGCCCACCCTTGCAGCATTCCTGACTTCCTTCCAACCAAAATTGGCAACCCTAGAAGTGAATGGATGTATTCCCTGAGATTTCATTACATGACATTATCTTTAATTAAAGATTAATCTTTAATTCCTGGAGACTCCAGGCCAATCCTGGAGGATTGGCTATCCTATTCACTTGTGCTGCTCCAAATTCTACGCTCATACAGCTTAGAATTCTCCCCCAACTTCATTAAGTGTTAGTGAATACACGGTTGAATAGGAGGCAGACAACCTCAGTGCAGCATGAACAGTTCATGCAAAGAGGATGGGGTTCATAATTAAGGTAGGAAGGATGAGAAGGTCTCTCACTGCAGGAAATGGGGAAAGGAAGTCACTTAGGTGAATGTGAAAAAAAAATCCACCCATGTCCCATACTGCTAGGGGTTCCCATGCCATTTAACACTAGTTAATCTGAAAGTATTCTTGCACAACTTTGCAGAGCAAGAAGGACAAGCTACAATTGTTTCCAAGAAATTCCACTGGTCCAAATAAAAAATGATATACTTTAAGTACATATAAATTCTAAAATACCAATGATGCATGCAGGATAAGATTAATCACAATTAAAACAGTTGTCACAAAATTCTGTTTTGGTTTCTATAACATGGAACTTTTAAGAAACATTTTCAGAAAATTGCAGCTATTAAAGTCCAATGACAGAAGATTAATTAGAGTAGTCCATATATGAGCTGGAAAGGTAGTATTAAAATCTACTAGTACTGTAATCTGTGGTATGAATTGTGGCATTAATTAGTAGTACAAATTCGTTTAATAATATCCACCACTATCAAGAGTTCAGTATCAAATTTCTTTTCTTTTTAAAGAAAAATTAAGTTGTTTGAAGAATAACAAATATATAATGTAGTGCCTGATGAATCTTTACTCATCTGACTTCAGTGGGAATAAGGACTACTTGAGTGAATAATGGTTGGCAAGGTCAGGCCCTGACACATTATTTTAAAAATATCTAAGCCTATGACCTATTAATAATAGAGTAGGGGCTCGATCTTACTCTCTGGACTCAGGTAAAACTCTCATTCAGTTCCTGACACAGGAGTAATCCAATGGATACATGGCTGCTTTGCACCCTCAGAATGATGCAAGGCAGCTGGCACATGAATGAAGATTCATCCCCCTATTTTCAGTCATTTACATCTTAGTTACAATAATTCTTTTTGCTGAAAGTTCTCGTGTTTGGTCTCAAATCTAAGGTGATTTATTTTCTGAAAAGTTTTTTTTTTTAATTTCTGTTGAGCTATTTTTGAATTATGCAGACATAATATATATATATATATATTTGGGGACGTAAAGGTACAGATATACATCTGTACACTAGATCTGAATTCGGCTCAAAGGGTTCAGTTGTGGAATTTTTGTCTTTGAACAACTGAAAAAGCTGTGTTTTCAAGTTCGGAATTTTAAAGACATGGTCCTTGAAGAGGAACGGAATTATTTTTTTAAATTTACCAAAAATCAATTATGAAATAATGAAGTAAAGTGATTTAAGGGAAGTAAATTAAAAAAAAAAAGAGGACTACCAAGTTGCATACCAAATTTAAATAATTCTAATGGCATGATTTTATTTTGCTTTCCTTCCCTTTTCTATTTATTGCAGATTAAAAGCTCTTTAAGTCTGGCACTACATTTTCTTTTATATTCAGTAGGCATCATGCTCATCTATGGTACTACAGAAATGATAAATAATAATGGCCATAGTTCATTTAATTTAATGATTTAAGCACACTACATTCCAAAAAGATTCTGTTGAGAGTTTATTTCAATGACCGGATAATTTATGTCTGATGATATATGACCTGTCCTTGGTGTGTAAAGAGTGCAGCTATAGATTCATTGATTTAAAGTTAGAAGGAACCACACTGCCTGTCTGACCTCCGGCAGAACAGAGGCCAGAGAATTTCACCCAGTAATAGCGTCGCTGGGGGGGAATTATTCTTTCTTGCTGCATAGGTGAATGCTATCAAACCCCATAATTTGTTGTTCAGCTAGAGCATATCTTTTCAAAAGACATCCAATCTTGATTTAAAGACTTCAAGTTATGATGGAGTTACCATTTTCCTTGGTAAACTGTTCTAATGATTAATAACCTTTACTGTTAAGAATTTGTATCTTATTTCCCGAATGACTTTTTCTAACTTCAGCCTCCAGATACTGGATCTTGTTATGCCTTTGTCTGCTAAATCAAAGGACTCTCTCATGTCAGATGTCTCCCTATGTAGGTCCTTATAAACCATGATCAAGTTGCCTGAGCCTTCCTTTTGATAAACTAAATAGACTGAACATTAGAGAAGTACCTATGATGAAGAGTACCTCAAGGCATTGAGTCACTCTTTGGCACAGCTAATAGTGTGTTATTTGGAGAAACTTCTTAAAGACATTAGTAGGTTTTGGGAGATGTATGATAATTATATCACACATTCCTAAAAAAGCAAAAAAACAAAACAAACAACAAACAAACAAAAAAACCCACCCCAAAATCCAACCCTCTACATTAGAACATGAGAGCCTGCGGTCAACTAAATGTCTATGTACACTTCTTCTCTGGCTTATAATTTTTTTTAAAGAACATAATGCCATATGTTTCCCTGGGATACGTGCCAAAGAGGAAACAGAGAAGATGTAACTTACGTGTAAATGTCCTATGAGAGCCTCTCTACAAGATGAGGTGGTATATTGGCATCCCACAGCTGTTGAAAAACATCCACAACATTCAGGTATCAGAGGGGTAGCCGTGTTAGTCTGTATCCACAAAAACACTGAGTAGTCCATGGCACCTTAAAGACTAACAGCTTTATTGGGCATAAGCTTTCGTTGGTAAAAAAAAAAAAACACTTCCTCAGATGCATGGAGTGAAAATTACAGATACAGGCATAAATATACTGGCACATGAAAAGAAGAGAGTTACCTTACAAGTGGAGAACCAATGCTGATGAGGCCAAGTCAGCCAGGATGGATGTGGTCCACTCCCAATAATTGATGAGGAGGTGTCAATACCAAGAAAGGGAAAATTGCTTTTGTAGTGAGCCAGCCACTCCCAATCCCTATTCAAGCCCAAATTAATGGTGTTAAATTTGCAAATGAATTGTAGCTCTGCAGTTTCTCTTTGAAGTCTGTTTTTGAAGTTTTTTGTTGAAGGATGGCTACTTTTAAATCTGTTATAGAAGGTCCAAGGAGATTGAAGTGTTCTCCTACTGGCTTTTGTATGTTACCATTCCTGATGTCTGATTTGTGTCCATTTATTCTTTTATGTAGAGATTGTCCGGTTTGGCCAATGTACATGGCAGAGGGGCATTGCTGGCACATGATGGCATATATCACATTAGTAGATGGAAGCTGGAGGCATGTAGGTAAGTATAGCGGTCAGTAGGTTTCTGGTATAGGGTAGTGTTTATGTGACCATCACTTATTTGCACTGTAGTGTCCAGGAAGTGGATCTTTTGTGTGGACTGATCCAGGCTGAGGTTGATAGTGTGGTGGAAATTGTTGAAATCCACATGGAATTCTTCAAGGGCCTCCTTCCCATGGATCCATAAGATGAAGATGTCATCAATGTAATGCAAGTAGAGGAGGGGCGCTAGGAGACGAGAGCTGAGGAAGCATTGTTCTAGGTCAGCCATAAAAATGTTGGCATACTGTGGGGCCATGCAGGTACCCATAGCAGTGCCGCTGACTTGAAGGTATAAGTTGTCCTCAAATCTGAAATGGTTGTGTTTGAGGACAAAGTCACAAAGCTCAGCCACCAGGTGTGTCGTGGCCTCATCAGGGATACTGTTCCTGACAGTCCATCCTAGTCCTATACCTACTGACCGCTATACTTACCTACATGCCTCCAGCTTCCATCCAGGACACATCACACAGTCCATTGTCTACAGCCAAGCCCTAAGATACAACCATATTTGCTCCAATCCATCAGACAGAGACAAACACATACAAGATCTTTATCAAGCTTTCTTAAAACTACAATATACACCTGGGGAAGTGAGGAAACAGATTGATAGAGTGAGACAGGTACCCAGAAGTCACCTACTACAGGACAGGCCCAACAAGGAAAATAACAGAACACCACTGGCCATCATGTTCAGCCCCCAGCTAAAACCTCTCCAGCACATCATCAACAATCTACAACCTATCCTGGAAAATGATCCCTCACTCTCACAGACGTTGGGAGGCAGGCTAGTTCTTGCTTACAGACAGCCCCACAACCTGAAGCAAATACTCACCAGCAACTACACACCACACCACAGAAACACTAACCCAGGAACCAATCCCTGTAACAAACCATGTTGCCTACACTGTCCCCATATCTACTCTTGTGACACCATCAGAGGACCCAGCCACATCAGCCACACCATCGGGGCTCATTCACCTATACATCTACTAATATGATATATGCCATCATCTGCCAACAATGCCCCTCTGCCAAGTACATTGGCCAAACCAGACCGTCTCTATGTAAAAGAATACATGGACACAAATCAGACATCAGGAATGGTAACATACAAAAGCCAGTAGGAGAACACTTCAATCTCCTTGGACATTCAATAATAGATTTAAAAGTAGCCATCCTTCAACAAAAAACTTCAAAAACAGACTTCAAAAAGAAACTGCAGAGCTACAATTCATTTGTAAACTCGACACCATTAATTTGGGCTTGAATAGGGACTGGGAGTGGCTGGCTCAATACAAAAGCAATTTTCCCTCTCTTGGTATTGACACCTCCTCATCAATTATTGGGAGTGGACCACATCTACTCTGACTGACTTGGCCTTATCAGCACTGGGTCTCCACTTGTAAGGTAACTCCCTTCTCTTCATGTGCCAGTATATTTATGCCTGTATCTGTAATTTTCACTCCATGCATCTGAAGAAGTGGGTTTTTTTACCCAAGAAAGCATACGCCCAATAAAGCTGTTAGTCTGTAAAGTGCCACCAGACTCCTCGTTGCTTTTATCCTCAACATTGCCTCACAGAGGAAAAAAGGGGTTATGGTTTGTAGCTAAGTGGGAGGAGTTTACACGAACTAAAATTAGGTACATCGTCGGGCACTTAGTCTGTGCAACTTTAATTCGGTCCCCTTTAAAAGATGGATTATGACAGGCTTTAATTATATGATCATACACTTTTTCCACAGGAACATTACCTAATTCAGTGAATGGAAAATTATTAAATATTTCTTTTTATTCTCCTCATTCAGTGTGTGCCACAGCCTTATTTAACACCCATCCAAACCCTGACCTGAATACAAATGATTCATTTCTTCCAGGGTGTTTCCATGGTGCTCCCACCATAATATATAAGTGCTTCACAAACATTAATTATTATATATTCACAGCACCCCTGCGAAGTGAAGGGATGTATGAAATGAGGATAATGAGACAGAGATTAAGGCCAAAATTGTCAAAAATGTCAACTAATTTTGGGTGTGCAATTTGAAACACATAGGACCAGATTTTCAAAAGGTATTCAGGCACCTAAAGATGCAGATAGGTACTTAGTGAGATTGTCAAAGGCACCTAACTCCCTTAGGGCCTAATTTTCTAGAATACTTATTTTTATACTACACTGTTGTTATACGTTGGGTTGAACCTCACTGAAATGGGGTGGGAGAGAAATGTAATCACCATCCTTCATTTAAGATGGTTTTAAGAAGCCATTAAAACTCCTTGATGGAATAAGGTAATTGAAACAATATCAGCCTCCATTCAAAACACAGGCACCTCACTGCCCAAGAGAAAGGCACATGTGAGGCCGAACAGGAATTTGAACTATGTGGATGGAGGGGCTTTGCTGGGTTTTGTTTTAATAGGTGGGGTGGGGGTGATAGAGTCATAAGCCAGAGAAACACCACAGAAGACGACAGAGGAGGTAGCAAATAGGCACCAGCCAGGGCCACAGAAGCACTGGTAGTATGAGCCTGAGAGAAAGCTAAAAGAGAGCTTTTGGATTAGGTGAAAGAGGCTTGGAACTGTGAGTAAAGAAATTGCTTTCTGTTTGATTCCTCGTGTATTCAAGGAAACAGAATATTGTACATTCTCTGTAATAAACAGGATTGCATCTAAGAAATTAATATCATCAATTTATCCTCCTAATGGAAACAACCTACAGGATTCCAAATTTTGGCTAGCTGCTTGGGTCAAAAGGAGTAACAATATGTTCAAAGAACAGATCCCATTGATCTCAGTTGCGAGTGCTCAGCACTTCTGCAAATCTGGCACCAGGCGTCTTATGTTGGGTAATCAGAAAATGAGAAACACACTCTTAGTGGCTACCTGTGAAAACTGTTTTAAGTTTCTATTCCAGAAACAGAATAGAATCCAGTTCTCAAGGATAACATTTAACTTCCTTAACTGTGAGAGCATAGTTACCCTGCGATCCTTTGCCCCATTCACTACAGATGTTTAGGCAGGGGTCCTACAAGCAGCAGTTTCTTTCACTATGTATCTCTGATATATCTAGAGAGTGGATCCATTTTGTGCACTGAATGAGGCAGGGAACCCCTAGAAAAATAGTATGATCATGTAATTAGATGTTGTTTCATATTTTAAATGTACTTTCATAATTTAAAAAACAAAACTAAAAATACCCAGAAATTTTATTATGTGGTATCATACTGACCCCCAACTCGGGTCATCAGCAAGATTTGCTCTTTTAGATCCACAACACTGGTCACATCAACCGTGTGAGCAAAGATAGCAACTGGTAGCATTAGTAAGCTCTTATCCTCCATAAACCCATTGGCAAACTGTGTCTCATAACCCTCTCACCAGTTTGTCAGAGAGTTTCACAGATATTTGCTGGCAGCAGAAGAATATAGAGACTCAGGATTCCTGGGTTCAATTCCAGATTTTGGTACAGAGTGTTCTCTAGCAGTTATAGACTCTCCTGCTCCTGTTTCCCCAGCCTGTTTATCCTCATCTGCTCCTGTCCTTTCTCTCCCACACCCTGGTTTGTGTCCACCTCCCCCTCTTCTGTTCATCTTCCATCCCTCCTGCCTCCTCCTCTGCTCCTGTTCAACAAACCACCATGACTTCTGCCCCCAGACACCTATACGCACCCCAAACACCCTAGCCCCTCTACTCTATTACCCAACACACACGGCTCCTTCTTCCCATCCCATTCTGCTGCTCATCATCCTCAGGTAATATTCCTCAGCCTTGTGTTCAAGCCAAGCTCTTTCCTCCTCTTTCTTCATGCTGCCTCAGTACCAGCTGGGGGACTTTTGAGAGCACAGGAGAGACAGGATCCCTGATCACAAGTGAGTCCTGAATACCAGGGGAAGCAAGTGCAAGAAAAATCTTGCTCAGCCTTTGAAGCCTGGGATAGAGCATGATGGAATCTTCAAATAATTTTTCTGCCTGTCTGAAATCAATACAGGTTCGAATACTCGAGTGGAGGAGGGAAATTGAAAACGGAGGCAGATTGTAATTCAAAAAACAGGTGGCAGTTTATTAATAGGGAACAAATCACAGCTTGGGCTGGGGAGGAGCACTTTTATCAACTAACAATACAAACTCAATTGAAAAAGGAACAAGTGATCAACCAAACTGTCACAAGAGCAGCACTATAAAACAGTCTACATACACTTAACACAAAGAAGCAGTAGTATAAAACAAGCTATATACAGTTAACAACAAGGAATCAGGTAATTTACAACCAACTATTTACCAAAAGCCAGAACAAGTATACAAAACTGAATAAACTGTAACAATTCACCCTCTATACACTGTACAAGAGATTTGGTACCAAGTAATACAGAAAAAGGGCCTAACCAACAAAATGTCTATAAAAGTTAATACATGCATACCACACTCCAGGCGCAGCTGACCAGCAGTACAGACACCAGGGACATGACGAGATGTAATGCAAAAGAACACGACATGAGCCAGCTAAATCCGGAGGAGATCCTGGCTGAAAGGGTGATCAGGCCTTCCAGCTAACACGCGGACACTCCTGCTGATTTAGACCAGGGACATAGTTTTGTTCAAAGACCCTTGCACGTGCTAGCATCTAATTGGTTCTCCGCCCCTACACCAACCAGGCTCCAAACTGGTGCCCTCTACGTAACAGGCACTGCACACGGCACACTAGGCTTATGCACACGGCCCACTGGAATTGTAGCACACGGTACCAATGTGACCTACAATTGACCAGGCGGAAGGTTCGAGAATGATCACACAGCCCCAGTGTGTTGCACACGACACCAAGGCACTGCACTCAGCACCAAGATGCTGCACACAACACTGATGTGACCTTCTGACCGGCAATTGGCCATCCAGACGCCATGACAGAGCGTAGGGCTGCGACACTGCCAAATCTAATAATTCTTTATTGAGCATATGTGAATTCCAATTTTTGGAGGCTTATAAGTAGATCAAATTTGCTCAGCTTTTCATGGGGATGGCAAAAGGCACATCCCTGGCATCGGGGCATTCCCTCCCGCACCAAATTTTAAGTTTCTCCAACCAAAGCACCATGGCACTAAAGATTCTCAATGAAACAGTAGTAAGAATAATTTTTGTTAATATGGGCAAGCAATATATTTTCCCTAATATTGGTTTCAGAAATGGCTGAACAATTTAGATGGGAGATTATTAAAAAAAATCAGCTTGAAGCAGACGCCCAGCATAGAAAATTTAAGCCTAATCAATTAAAGTATGGAAGAGTTACAAGCAACTGAAATATGAGGTCTCATATGGAAAATACTATTATGGGGAGAATCAGGCTGGTTGGAGCTGTGGCAGTCATATCTAGTGGTTGGACCCAGGGATCAGGCCAGAATCAGGAGCACATGGTGGGGTTGGAGCAAGGCTGGAGCAGAACTAGAAACAGGTCTGGAGCAGGACCAGGCTAAGGCTTGGGGAGCTTGTTGTCACTATTAGGCAGGAGAGACTTCCAAGCCCTAGACTGATGTTGAGCAAATTGAGCTGCTGTTCCTCCTGTGAAGCTTAAATATCTGCCCTGTGAGTCACCAAACCAGTTCCTGGCTTATGGATTGGTTGGAGCCTAGCACAGGAGTAACACATCACCTTACAGATATAGCTACCAGCACTACCTATCATAAATTAACAGTATAAACAGTAAGCTGAAATCCTGCTGTATATATGCACATATGTGAAATGTGACAGAGTTAATGTTGCTGTAACTTCAGAATTTTCTGAGTTGTGTAAAAATAAGTTTATAATATATATAGATATAGATATAGATATAGATTGTGCCTGACCCCATGCAAGGACAGGATCCTATCGCAGGCCTTGCACAAGAAGTACCCACAGGAACACCTGCCTCTTTAAATGAGATGGGCAGGGGCAGAGCCATGGCCAACAGAGTGGTGGATCTGGAACTCTATGGGGGAAGACACATGCTCTGCCCTGTAGAAGACTGTGCAGCCAGCAGACTCTCCAGAGCTCTGTTGAGCTCGGGGAGACATTCAGACTCCATGAGGCACAAGGCCTCTCAGAACTGCTGGGTCACTTGGCCCAACATTAGGGTTACCATACGTCCGGATTTTCCCGGACATGTCCGGATTTTGGGGGCTCAAATCCCCGTCCGGGGGAAAATCCCCAAAAGCCGGGCATGTCCGGGAAAATCGGGAGGTCAGCCGGGCCCGCGGGGAGCCGGGCAGCCGGGCCGGCGGGGAGCCGGGTCGGCCGGGCCGGCGGGGAGCCGGGCCGGCGGGGAGCCGGGTCGGCCAGGCCGGCGGGGAGCCGGGTCGGCCGGGCCGGCGGGGAGCCGGGCCGGCGGGGAGCCGGGTCGGCCGGGCCGGCGGGGAGCCGGGCCGGCGGGGAGCCGGGTCGGCCGGGCCGGCGGGGAGCCGGGTCGGCCGGGCCGGCGGGGAGCCGGGTCGGCCGGGCCCGCGGGGAGCCGGGTCGGCCGGGCCCGCGGGGAGCCGGGCCTGCGGGGAGCCGGGTCAGCCGGGCCGGCGGGGAGCCGGTCAGCTGGGCCGGTGGGGAGCCGGGGCCGGGAGCCGGGGGGTGCGCCAGGCCGCCGGGGGCCGGCAGTGCTGGGCGGGCCGGGGGTGGTCGGCCGGGGCCGGCACCCCAGGGCCCGAGCCGACTCAGGCTGGAAACGCCGGGGGGCCAGCCTGGGCCGCGCCTCCTCCCCCCACACCCCCCTTACCTGCTTCAGGCTTCCCGGGAATCAAATATTCGCGGGAAGCAGGGGAGGGGGCGGAGACTTTGGGGAGGGGCGGGGTTGGGCGGGGCTGGGGGCGGGGCCAGGGGCCGTGGAGTGTCCTCCATTTGGAGGCACAAAATATGGTAACCCTACCCAACATGGCTCTGAGTCTTAGGCCTTATCTTCACTATGCAGTTTTGTTGACAAAAGTCTCCTGCTTTGCCGACAAATAAAATCACCTCAACGAGAGGCGTAGAGCTTCTTGCAGCAAAGTTATATCGACAAAGTGTCAGTGTAGACATCAAGCTTGATTATGTCACTGTAAATGGCCTCCAGAAAATGTCCCACAATGCCCACCCTGACTGCTCTGAATAGCAGTTTGAACTCCACTGTCCTGCACCGAGGTACACAGGCATCCATCCCTCCTCCTTTAAAGGCCTAGGAATTTTTGAAATTCCACTTCCTGTTTGCTCGGTGTGGACAACTCACATCATGTCTTCCCAGGTGACCATGGCGGCACCACGCAAAAAACGCTGTCCTGCTTGGAGTACACCTGAGTTGTTGCATCTGCTGTCTCTGTGGGGAGAAGGCTGTGCAGTTCCAGCTCTGCTCTAGCCATAGGAACTTCGATACCTACGGTCAGATTTCTCATGGCTTGCTGGATAAGGGCTACGAATGGGACATGCATCAAATTATTTTTTCATTAGGGATCAGTCTGTACTCCTTATTCAGGGAAAACTCTTTACCTCAAATGGCAGTTACAGGTGCTCAGCCTCTCTGAACATCAGGCCACTTATTTGGGTGCCTAATCATGAATTTAGCTGCCCAACTTTAGTGTTTGTCTATACTCTGATGCAGTGTGGGCTAGGGGGTGTGAACTGCAGAGCACACCAAAATGTTGCGCTCTCCCATGTGGATGTTGCACACATGAGTTAAAAATGTACCTAGTTAGCATTAATGTAGTCCTCTTGGAAGAGGACTATGTTGACACAAGCTAAAAATGCTGTTTAGTTCGCACGAGCAGCATCCACACGGGGCAGTTAGAATACAACATTTTGGTCTGCCCTACACCTTATTCACCTAAATTTAAATTTTAGCCTAAGAGACTAAACAAAAGTCTCACAGAAAGTGAGTTGCAGGCAAGAACAAAAACCAGGTCTCTTGACTCCCAATCAAATCACTAGACTACTACATAATTCATCAGACTAAATGGTATAGTGGATTAAAAATTTCTTAGAATTAAATTCTACCCTCAGACCCACATCAGTATCTCCTATTACGGTCACTGGGAGCTGCCTATCTACAACCCTGTGCAGAAATTGGTAACTAAATGGTTCCATACATTGCATAAATTCACCTCACTAATCAACTGAAGGCAATCTGTTGGAAACTGCTCAGCAGGCTCCACAAAACACTCCGTAAAATGCCTTATTTCAAACCTTGCAAATCTGCAAAAACCCTTAGGATCACACAGTCTCTAGCAAACCACTGAGCTGGGATCAAACACTTTCTAGCTGATGGCACTGACTGTAACAGTATACAGTTTGTATAACATATGCTGTTCCAGAGAAATGTGTAGATATTGCAGAATCCACACAGAAATGTTAAAGTATTTACATATAATGGTTGCCAAAGCATTTACAGAACTTAATTTTAAATAAGGCATGCAACCGAATGATAACATTTTGTCATTAAAGGGTACTATTAAAGCAGGACACAAAACAAGCAGTAATTGAGTACTTGTTTTTTAAAATCATAAGAAGCAGGTTCTAAAATATCTTAAGTCTGTTTGCATGGGAGGTTGGTGGCACCACTTTTGAATTAGCTGTTTTCCTAAAAATTGAAAGGTAGCATTTTCATTTCAGCTATTTTAGTAAAAAATATCCATGCCACAATTTCGCTTCCAAGGTGATGATAGGGAAGGGATACTCCCTGCATTTATAAATAAGCAAACTAGCATTTGTGTCAAAGAAAGCTACTGACATAATCTGTCTGACATAATCTGTTCTTTATGAACTCTTACTCTGCTGACTACTGCTAATCATTCTGTTGTCTAAATGTTACAGTCAGTTCCCTTTACTCAAGCCATGTAGAATGTCACAGAAGAATTTCTCTATAAATGAAGGTTCACTTTAACCAGAACTACAATTTGGACACTGAAACAATTTAGGATAGTTCTACTCTGCTATGGGCCAAGTCCTGAGGTTTTCCTCAGGCAAAAATCCCATTGAAATTAATGCATGTTTTGCACATATAAGGGCCGAGTAAAACCTGAGTAGACTTCAGGGTTTAACCATACAAATGGCTTTTTCATTCTATCTGAGTTCACTCTCTATACATATGTTCTGTTATAACTTAGTGAAGGCTTAATGTAGCATCATCACAAGCAATGAATGGGGTCAGCATGTGGTTATGCTGACTCAAGAGCTGACCAGGGATCAGATTGTAACTCAGACACTCACAGTGCCATACTTGGCATACACTACTTCCTCTTTTACATCTGCTGTCCAAGGAACTGGGAATGTAAAGGGAGATTTTGGCAAACCAGTAAAATGCCTGAAACCACTATGGCTTATTGTTAAAGCAACCTATTAAGCAGTCTCAGCCTGACCAAGGCAGGAGGGGAGGACGTTTGGAGTGCCACAGAAAGGGCAGCTTGACCCCACATCCTTCCTGATAAGACTTGTGTTGAAGTTGCTGATACATGCATTTTAAAAGAGCAGGATGTGCCCCAGGAATGTCTATTGGGGTCTCAAGGCTGAAAACTCTGGAAAAATCCACACCTGGTTAATCAATAATCAGAAGGAACCTCTTGCTTGACCATTGAAACTGCTTACTTAACAAGTTTTCTTTAAGGGACATGTCATTCTATTACTAATGTATAAATAAGTTGGGAAAGTTTGAGGTAGTTGGACTCATTTGGGACTCTTTTGGACTCTCCCTCTGAATACATCTTGCGGTCCCCACCGGCAGACGGAAGATTTGGCCACCGGAATCCTGCCACTGTGTCACTCGAGAGCCACACTTAGCTTTGGTAATTATCAAGGGTTGAGAGTGTTTTACTAATCTGTTGCGGACGTGTGTAAGTGCTTGAGACTAAGTAAAGTTTAGCTTTAAGTGAAAGTATTCTTGTGTTGTCCTGTTTGTGCCAGCCATCTATCGGTCGGATGGCTGTGTCTCCCCTGATTTATTTCCTGACACCACCTTGCACAGAATAAAAGTTACCAAGAGCTTTGGGTTGAAAGAACCCCAGGTAACAGGAAGAGAGGGAATTCACAGCTCCACCTGCTCCTGGCTCACCCGTGTGGAAGGGGCAGAAGTGGTCCTACAGATGTTGCTTTCTTCCATGTGCACAGACTGGGGATGCAGGTAACCTGAACAAGGCTGCATGTAAGGCAGTGCAGGAATGAGACTTAAGTATTGAGGATAGAGACTAATGGGACAAGAATTTCTGAATGTACCCTTCTGTTCCTTTGATACCTAATTTCCTTTCAGCATATTGTTGGCAATGAACACTTCTATGGCTACAAATGACCACAGCAATTTCTTATGACAGTTATTTAGGATGCTTTAGATACATATAATTTGATCAAGCTAATTAAATAAAGAGCTCTTATCTGGTACTTTCTCTGCATTAGGTTTGCAAGCTCCTTGGGACAGAGACATTATAAGGATGTGTTAGCGTTTATATTTTATTGAATGTTTGTGAGTTGCTCCATGCATTAATCTCACTTACAATATCTGTATCCCATACTGTAAGATATATATAAACATTTGTATTGTAAGCCTTTGTAATTGTGTGAGTCACCAGACACAAGCCTAGTGTGAAGGGGTCTCCAATAGAAGACATTATGTCCTGTTCAACAAGGAAGGCCCATCAACACGAGGCTGATTATTGTGGAACATTAAAGAGAAAAAATGATTGTTGTTCTGCTCGTCCCCCGAGGAAGAGGAGTCCTGCAAGTGAATAAAAACCCCTAACAAGAATGAACTGTATGTCTATGCTTCTTGGACCTCAAGGGGCAAGGCTTTCTAAGCATAAGCAAGGGATCCCCACCTACTTAGCCTGGGTTAGCCCTAAAGGACATATAGAGCTTGCTTATTAAAGAGGCTTCTATTACCTTTTGAAATTTTATTATATGATTGGCTACAAGCATTATCTTTGGTGTGAGATCTAATGTGCAATTGACCTGGGATAAAAGACTGATCCTTTGGGACTGGGAGTAACCCGAATATTGCTGTGATTCTTGGTGTAAGGGATCATCTGTCACAAAGGTAGGCTTACTTGTCTTGCAAAACAAATCAGAGTACTCAAAGGGACTGTCTGTGCCTCCATTTTAAGGCTGTTATAGTGCCTGATGGGTTTACATTTGATAATTGGTTGGTGAAATCTAGCCAATTTGGGATTTATGCTCGGTGCTTAATAGTCTGCCCTCACATCAATACACACGCTCTTGAGCCACTGCAGGACAGCTTGACATACCTTCTGTCTGATGTAGGTATTATTGTTCTCATATTACATATGCATAACTCGAGGTGCAAATGACTTGTTCAATGTCACACAGTGATCAGTGGCAAAGGTAAGAACAGAACCCAGTAGAATTAATTCTATCTCCCAGTCCCTTGACCAAATTTCTTCCTTCCTTTAAATTTATATCCCGAGCTATCTTTCAAAGCTAAGACAGAAACAGGGGCCTCTGTTATGGCTTTACCGGTCACTGTCATATTGGTGAAGAAGGGTATTGCTGCACATGCAGAGAGATATTGCATCAACAGCAATTCCCACGAGCATTCTGCATATACACAAATGACTCCTGTTCTTCATTATTGGAGATGCAATGTGCTTTGTCTCTAGTGTCCAGCTTGCATCACTAGCTGGTGCAGAACAGAGAGACAGGGCCATTGTTCTAGCCGGACACATGCTTTTGGGGTATCTAGTGCTGCTGATCATGCCATTAATCCCTATGAGCTTGGGCTCAGAAAGCTCAATCATCAGGATTCTGGTTGTGTGCATATGCAAGATGGGAGTGTATCCCTGTGCCCCCTCTTCCTCTCTGCCATACCCCAAGCTTGAAGTGGTTTCCATCATATACAGGGTTTACAGTTTAGTTCAATGGCTCTGAGCACCCCCACTATACACATTTTTCCAGCATCCCTGTCCCATATATGTGAGAAACTAGAGTTTGGCCCACAAGATGAAACTTATGTGGCTTATTTCCACTTTGCTGATATGTGGCACAGTTCTTGGGAATCAGACTGAGGAATTTAGCAACACTGCATAATGATGAGCCTGGCTTTGATTCTCACCATCTTCTGGCAGAAACAAATAACCAGTCTTCCAGATTGGCACAGGTACTTAGTTGGTGTAGATCAGCACAACTTTGTTGATGTGATTGACTTCAGTAGAGTTATGCTGATTTACACCAACTATGGATCTGGCCTGTTGTGCTTCCTTTTCACTGTCATTCTAACAGTGACAAATAATGATTGGTTTACTCTAAAATTGCTATTTTTTAAATGAATCAAAAACCAGAAACCTTTTAAGGGTCAAGTATTTCCTAAACAAAATAGAATGTGCTTCTAGTTCTTTTCTGGCACAGACATCCATCAAACAATAACGAGGCATCTGTTGAACAGATACACACATGCATTGCATGCAGGCTTAATTTTAATTTGTTGCTCAAAGATGTTTCCACAGTTTTATATATTCAATTTTGTATGAAAATTTAGGGGAATAAATGAAGTATTGTTTCAATGGAGAAATGCCAATAACGATTGTGATTAAATACAAAGCAACACAGCAGGAATGTAATAGATTGTAACTGTGGGTCACATCCACTGGAGAAGGGGTATTAACAGTATGCTTCAAAGTCCCTACTGTTGGTCTGAAACAACAAGAATGCATGTCTCCCACATGCTTTACAATAACTTTATAGATAGTACTTCTTCCTGAGAGAAATACAACTAGAGCATGGAGCTCTACTATATTAATGATTTATTCATTATTGGTCATTTAACAATTTTTTTTTTGAGGGAAATGTCTTTTGGCATTAATAAGCAAACAAATCTAGAAAGGATAGAAGAAAGATTTGGCCGCATGGGTTTTGAATACATGGTACGATACCCACAAGAACTCAGCCAGTATTCATTTGGGGCCTAATCCTACTTTCACTGAAGTCAATAGTAAAACTCCCATTGACATCAGGGTTGGAGCATCAGGCCCTTGAAGAAGATAGGAATGGGTTTTTTAAAGTCTGTACTAGATTTAAAAAAACCAACAACACAAAAAATCCACTTTGCCACATTGTCACTAGCATTTTCCAAATATAGCTTACACTTCACAAAATCCTTTCATATACATTCTACTACCAAGAACAAATTTCACAGTGGCTCAGGCAATTATCAGAACCATTAATCTTACGTTACACATGATTTTGTTGACAAAGCAAAAGAACAAAACAGAACACACAGGTGTCATGTTCAAATTATAGTGTTTAGAAATTCTGTGCTACATTTAGTTATCAACTGGTTGATTTCAATGTTATTAATATACAAAAGAAGTGTAGGATCCTTAGTTATCACTCTATAATTTATACTGAAAATATTACAGGGTTATCTACGGTTCAGAAACAAGGATGTCAAACAGGCTTAGAACCTAACCTGATTATTGCTCTAAAAGCAATAGAACAGATTTTCAGAGCTGCTCTTATATTTTGGCAAAATGTGCAGTAAAGCTGACAAATTTCAGAATTGTTAATGTCCTAATTGCTAGTAAATGAGCTAGATTTGGCAAAATACACTGTAAGCAAACATATTCCCAGTGTGATCGCAGTAGTGTTTGTTAACAGTGATAAAATGTACTATCTGGAGACATCATCAACAAGACCCTAATACTTCTTGGAGATTAAGAACTTTTTGTAGTAATTATTTAGTTAAGTGCCAGCTCTCTGCTTGCACAGTATGAAATACCAAGGTCCTTGTTGCAATGAGTCTACAACTGAAGGGACTGTTTGTGCTGCCAATGAAGTCAATAGGAGAGTAGCAAGGCTATCTGAGAGTAATACTGCACAAAAGGGCAACAGCATCTTCAGTTTAAAAAACCCATCAAATCCTAGCAACCCTTGTGAAACATCAACAATTAATTTAATTAAAGCCAGAATCTTTAATCAAATTAAAGTAGCAATGGCCTTATTATACTCTGCAAAGTTTTGTATAATTTACAACAGTACAAAATAGGTTTGCCACATCACAGTCTTCTTCAAATTAATGCAATAAGTATAAATGTGGATTAAAGTGACCGAGGCATCAAAGTGCGATTGGACTTCTTTGTTTCTTCAGGATCAGTCTAGGTCCATTCCACAGAAAGTGCATGATCCCCTTATCACTCCTCTTAAATATAAAATCAAGTTCTTAATCTCCAAGAAGTATTAGGGTCTTGTTGATGATGTCTCCAGATAGTACATTTTATCACTATCCAAGAGAACTAGAAACGGCAGAAAAATGCACAAATTGCTAGGGATGTGTACAAAAGAATAGTACAAGCATGTGGGGGCAAAATCAGAAAGGTTAAGTCACAAATGGGTTCCATTCAGTAAATGACAAAAAAGAGAATAAGAAGAGTTTCTAGAAATACATTAGGAGCAAGAGAAAGATGAAGGAAAGCATAGGTCCTCTACTTAGCAGGGAAAGAGAGCTAATTACTGACATCAAGAAGATTTAGGTGTTTAATGCCTATTTTGCTTCAGTCTTCACTAAAAAAGGTAAATGTTGAGCAGATACTTAACACAGTTGATATTAACAACAAGGGTGGAAGGATTGCAAGCCAGAATAGGAAAAGAACAGGTTAAAAATATGTAGACAAGTTAGATGTATTAAAGTTGGCAGAGCTTGATGAAATTCACCTTAGGGTACTTAAGGCACTAGCTGAAGCAATCTCAGAAGACGTTAGCGATTATCTTTGAGAACTCATGGAGGACAGGTGAGGTCCTAGAGGACTGGAGAAAGGCAAACATAGCATCAAATCTTTAAATAGGGGAACAAAGAGGACCCTGAGAATTATAGACCAGTCAGCCTACTTTCTATGCCTGGAAAGATACTGGGACAGATTATTAAACACTCAGTTTGTAAGCACCTATAGGATAACATGTTTATAGAGAATAGCCCCCGTGGATTAGTTAAGAATAAATCAGGCCAAACCAACCTAATTTCCTTCTTTGAGAGAGTTACTGGCCTTATGGATGGGGAAGCAGTAGATGTGATATTTCTCGATTTTACTAAGGCTTTTGACCCAGTCTAATATGACATTCTCCTAAACAAATTAGGGAAATGTGGTCTAGATCACAGGTTTTCAATTATAGGGCACGGAGGGGGGAGTGCGACAAGATCGTTGTGGGTATGAGGAGCTGATCGATGCAGGGTAGAGCCCCATGTTAACAAACACACAAAACAGGTGTGCAGGGTTGCAACGCTCCTCATTATGGTGGAGGGGCAGCCTGGTTAAATCTGAGGGTGCTGTCACCCTGTAAGCCAGATCTTAAGCCCAGGGAGCTGGGCCCAGCCCAGCGGGACACAAGAGCTGCTGCTCCAGGGTGAGTGCGGGGCAAACTTGCTCTTCAGCTCCTCCCTGAGCTAGAGCAGCTCCTCCCTCTCTAGTCTGCTCCCCACTCCCTGCTAAGGTCAGGTTCACATGGGCTGGGGGCTTGGAGGGGAGCATATATAGGGCATGAATCTCCACCGGGGGGGAGAGGCACACACCAAAAAAAGTTGGGGACCTTCTGGTCTAGATCAAATTGCTATAAGGTGTGTGCAAAACTGATTGAAAGATGTACTCAGAGAGTGGTTAGCTGTCAGACTGTGGAACATATCCAGTGGGTCCCACAGGGACCAGTCCTGGGTCTAGTACAAGACAATATTTTCATTAATGACTTGGATAGTGGAATGGAGAGTACACTTACAAAGTCTGTGGATGACACCAACCTGGGAGGGGCTGCAAGCACTTTGGAGGATTACAATTTAAAACAACCCTGACAAATTGGAGAATTAGTCTGAAATCAACAAGATGTAATTACACTTGGGCAAATACCACACTTAGAAAGAAAAAAAAATTAAATGCACATCTATAAAAAGGGGGATAAATAGATGATGAAACAGATCAGGGAGTTATAGTGGATCACAAACTGAATATGAGTTAACACTATGATGCAGTTATGGAAAAATATAATATCACTTTTGAGTGTATTAACATGAGTTAATATGTATGTAAGACACAGGAGGTAATTCTCCTGCTCTTTTTGGCACTGGTGAGGCCTCAGCTGGAGTACTGTGTCCAATTCTGGGAGCTGCACTTTAAGAAAAATGTGGACAAATTGGAGAGAGTCCAGAGGAAAGCAACAGAAATGATAAAAGGTTTAGAAAACCTGACCTATGAGGAAAGGTTACAAAAAAAACCCTGGGCATATTTAGTCTTGAGGGGGGAAAAAGAATGAGGGGGGACCTGATAACAGTCTACAAATAGGTTAAGGGCTACTTTAAAGGGGACAGTGATCAACTGTTCTCCATGTCCACTGAAGGAAGGGAAATAAGTAATGGACTTAATCTTCAGAAAGGGAGATTTAGTTATATATTAGGAAGAACTTTCTAACTATAGGTATAGTTAAGATGTGAAATAGGCTTCCAAGGAAAGTTGTGAAATCCCCATCATTCGAGGTTTTTAAGAACAGCTTAGACAAATACCTGTCAGGGATGGTCTAGGTATACTTGGGCCTGCCTCAGGGCAGGGAGGATGGATTTGATAACCTCTCAAAGTCCCTTCCAGTCTTACATTTCTATGATTCTATGATATCCTGGATTCTTGTCTGAAATAGAGCATTCAAGAGCCTATATTAGGCATATTCTTTAGCAGTGCACCCTAAAAGGAAAGAATAATATTAATCCTGGAACTCAGCAGAGAAGAAATTTGTGAATACAGACAAGGACTGGTGATCCATACTTGGAGCCACCACAAGAAACACTTGATTGGAACCTCCTGTATAATCAGTGTGGCCTCCCCTCTTAATAATAAATTAAGCAAAGTGTAGGATTAGAGATCTCACATTTCAATTTCACACCTTCTGTGTGGCAACAGTAGGGTGTTGCTATGTGAAACCATTATTTTAGGACAGGTATGTAGGTGGGGGCTTAGCTGATTAGGGCCTCATAAAACACAGTGAAGAACTTGCATCTCAAGCAGTAAAATATAGGAAGGCAATGAAGGATTCAATCAGAGAGTAATGTATTTGAGCAGTAGGAGAGAAAGATTATTTTAACAGTGTCCTTTTGGACACACTTGGGAGTTATAAAGAAACAGAAAGAGAATCAGCATGACCCAGGTGAGAGATGACCAAGGTGTGAACAAAAGTTTTAGCAGTGGGGAAAGGTGAAGGTTTAAAAGAGGAAGAACGATCAGGATGTAAGAGATTGGATATGTGGGGCGGTGAGAGAAGAGTTGAAAATTACAGTTAGAATATTTATCTGGGAAATGGGAAGGAGAGCCTGGAGGGAGGATGAACATAGAGATAGCAGATATTCAAAACACTCATTATGTACAATTTTTATTTGCAATTTGCAGAAACTCAGAACTTTAGGCCCTGTCTACACTGGCAAGTTTGTGTGCAGTAAAGCAGCGTTGGGTGCTGTAACTCATGAGGTGTACACACTGCCAAGCCACTTAGTGCGCAGAAACTGCGCAGATGCAGCACTCTAAAAAAAACCACCTCGGCGAGAGGCATAGAGCTTTCTGCGTCGTGGCTACAGTGCTGCGGTGCCAGTGTAGACACCATGGTGATTACATCGCTGTGATTGGCCTTCGGGAGGTGTCCCACAATGCCTGTTCTCACCTCTCTGGCCATCGGTTTGAACTCTACAGCTCTGCCCTCAGGTGACCAACCGTCAGCCCCACCCCATACATTTCTTTGAAAATTTGAAAGTCCCCTTCCTGTTTGCTCAGTGATGTGTGCAGTGGTCTCCGCGCATCTTTCTAGGTGGCTATGCCTGCTCCACGCACCAGGCGATCTCCCATTTGGAGCAATACCAAGCTGCTGGATCTCATCAGCATTTGGGGAGAAGAGGCAGTGCAGTCACAGTTGCGCTCCAGCCATTGGAATTATGATACCCACAGACAGATTTCTAGATGCATGATAGAAAAGGGCCATGACCGGGACACATTGCAGTGCAGGGTCAAAGTGAAGGAGCTGCGGAACGCCTACCACAAGGTGTGGGAGGCAAACCACTGCTCTGGTGCTGCGCCCACGAGCTGCCGGTTCTACAAAGAGCTGGACGCAATACGCAGTGGTGACCCCACCTCCACTGCGAAGTCCCCTGTGGATACTTTGTTGGCTTGGTTGCCAGTCAAGAGTGGACCAAGTCAGGAGGAGGCAATCTTGGATGAAGAGGGGGAGGGGGAACCAGAGGCAGAGGATGACTTGGAGGCCAGAGATGCATGCAACCAGGAGCTCTTTTCTACCCCGGAGGAGCCTAGCCAGTCACAGCAGGTTGGATCTTGGCAAAGCACAAACAGGAGAGGAGGCCCCTGGTAAGTGGATCTGATTTTGGGAATTGCTGAAGACAGTTGTTGGGGGCAGGAGGTTGCAGAAAGCAGGCTTGTCTCCCACCTCTAGGGTGACAAGATGTCCCCATCTTATCGGGATTGTCCCGATATTTGCTTCTTTGCCCCGTGTCCCGACCGATGTTTGGTTGAGACACTGGACAAACAAGAAATTTTGCCCTCCCGGAGGGACTTTCACCTCCCCCGCCCTGGCTCCGCCCCCTCCTCCCCCCATTGGCTCCCTCTCCAAATCCCCACCCTGGCCCCGCCTCTTCCCCCAACCATGCGGCATTCCTCCTCCCTCCCAGGCTTGCAGCTGCATGGCAGCGCAAGCCTGGAGGGAGGGGGGTGGTGAGCTGAGCCCCCTGCCGCACCAGAGGACTCCTGCCCAGCCCCCGGTCCGCTGCACATGGGAGCCCGGGGCCGGGAGCGCAGCGCGGAGGCTGCTCCAGCCCTGCAGCCCGCGGGGCAGCACGGTGGGTCCAGGTGGGGGCAGCGCGGAGTGGGCAGGGGCCAGGTGGGCGGCGCGGGGGCGTGGGCCGAATCCCCGCTGCTGCCGGGGAGCCCCACGCCTCTCCCTCCCGCCCCCCGGCCAGTCCTGGGCACATGCGGTGTGTGTCCCGCTGCCGGCTGGGAGCCCCGTGCCTCTCCCGCTCGGCTGCGCTCCAGCAGCTCCTTCCCGTGCCGCATGTGCCTGGGGTGGCGGGAGGCGCGTCCCGCCGGGAAGAAGCTGCAGCCGCGAGCAAGAGGGAGAGGTGCAGGGTTCCCCGGCAGCAGTGGGGATTCGGCCCACGGCCCCGCGCCGCCCACCCGGCCCCTGCCCACTCCGCGCTGCCCCCGCCCGGACCCACCGTGCAGCACATGTGGCTGGGGCGGGCCGGGAGGCTCTGCGGGGAGGGCAGAGCATGCTAATGCCCCCGGCTCCTTTGAAACTCCTTTTTTTTTTTTTTTGCTCCACCACTTTTTTTTTTTGCTCGGTGCCCCCTGCCGGCGCCCTCCCCATCCTGATATTTTATATCTCTGATCTGATCACCCTACCCACCTCCTGCCTAGTTTGAGTGGTGGATATACTCCCTCACTTCATGGGAATCAGCAGGGGGAAGAGGAGTACTGAGGCTCGGAGCCTGGAAGTGAGGGAATGGAGCAGAAGGGGACAAGAAGAGGTTGCAGGAGACAGGTGCAGAGGATCAGTAAACACTAGAGAACATTCCTCTCTGGAACCGAGCCGTTTTCCTGAGCTGAACATTCCTTTGCAATCGAACAAAGAGCTGGGAAACCTACTAACAGTGTGTGTCCCTATCCCCATTTAATGGCAGGTCCACATAGAACATAAGAATGGCAATACTGGGTCAGACCAATGGTCCATCTAGCCCAGTATTCTGTCTTCCAACAGTGGCCAATGCCAGGTGCTTCAGAGGGAAAGAACAGAATAGGTAATCATTAAGTGATCCATCCCCTGTTGTCCATTTCCAGCTTCTGGCAAACAGAGGCTAAGGACACCATCCCTGCTCATCCTAGCTAATAGCCATTAACAGGCTTGACGACAGCAATCCCGGGCCCCAGGGCAGAACAGTCAATGGGCCCCCATGCACGTACAAGCCACGCCCACGCGGTCCACCTGACATTTGGACGGTGCTGCGCCTGCGCTGGCTGATGCCCAGCGAGCTGCCAGCTGCATTGCTTGGCGCGCTCTTCCAGCATGGCCAGGACTTCCACATGCCTGCCCGGTAGGGTTGCCAACTGTCTAACTGCGCAAATCCAAAGACCCTTGCCCCACCCCTGAGGCCACGCCTCTGTCCTGCCCCTTCTCTTAGGCCCCGCCTCTGCTCACTCCATCCCACCCCCTGTTGCTCGCTCACCCACTCTCACTCACTTTCACCAGGTGGGGGCCTGGGGTGCAGGAGGGGGTGCAGGCTTGGGCTCTGGGAGGGACTTTGGGTGTGGGAGGGAGTGCAGGGTGCAGGCTCAGGGTGGGAGTTTGGGTGTGAGAAGGGTGCGGGGTCAGGCTCTGGGAGGGAGTTCGGGAGCAGGCTTTGGGCTAGGGCAGGGGGTTGGGGTGCAGGAGGAGTTCAGGGGGTCGGCGCTTACCTTGGGCAGTTCCCAAAAGCGACCGGCACACCCTTCTGGCAGTGGGTCCTAGGTGGGGGGCCCAGGGGCTACAGTTCCTGGCCAACGGGAGCTGCGGAGTTGGCATTGGGGGCAGGGGCAGTGTGCAGAGATCCCTCACCTGCCTGGGGCCGTAGGGCTGTTTTGGCCACTTCTGGAAGTGGTGCAGAGTGAGGGCGGGAAGGAAGCCTGCCTTAGCTCCACTGCACTGCCGGCGGTGGTGGCTGGGGGCCCCTGGGCACTTTTAAATTGCCTGGGAACCTGGGCAATTGCCCTATTTGCTTCCTCCCGGTTGGCAGGCCTGGCCGTTGATAGACCTATCCTCCATGAATGTATCTAGTTCTTTTTTTAACACTGTTATAGTCTTGGCCTTCACAACATTCTCTGGAAAAGAGTTACACAAGTTGACTGTGCATTGTGTGAAGAAATACTTCCTTAATTCTAGCATTTCCAAGCTTTTGGGTGCTTGATTTTGCAACCTTAATGTTTCTTTAATGTAATTTTTTGAATATAATGTATATACAGTATCTTACTACATACACATGTACCAAATTTCTGTTTGAAGCAGGACTTAGCAGTAGGTCTCAAAAAGCTGAATTTTACAGACTTTTCTGGCAATGTTGTACAATATTTTGCCTGTGTGGTGAGATGGGTTTTTTGTTTTTCCCCAGCTAGGCACCCTGAGTGGTGACCATTTTCACTGGTTTATGCTGTGATTCATATTACTTTTTGCCACTATATCTGGTTATTTTCTACAATGTTCACATCTAATAAACATGTTGTTTGCAGTATTGTTGTAGCTACGTTGGTCCAGGATATTAGACAGACAAGGTGGGTGAGGTAATATATTTTATTAGACCAACTGCTGTCGGTGAGAAAGAGAAGCTTTCGAGCTACACAGAGCCGTTCAGTCTGGGAGAAGTACTCAGAGGGCTTGTCTAAACTTGAAATGCCACAGCGACGCAATGGGGTTCTCCCATCAGCATAGGTAATCTACCTCATGAGGCTATGTCTATGCTGCAGACCTTACGGCAGCTGTACTGCTGCAGCTGTGCCACTGAAAGGTCTCCCATGTAGCCACTCTATGCCCGCAGGAGAGAACATAATTAAACCACCCATAGCGCTGTCCACACCGGCGCTTTTGTTGATGGAACTTTTGTCGGTGTGGGGAAGGGAGGGTTCTCACCCCTGACTGACAAAAGTTTTACCAACAAAAGTGCCAGTATAGACATAGCCTGATAGGTGGTTGCTATGTCGACAGAAGAATTCTTCCATCAACCTAGCGCTGTGTGCGCTGTGGATTACGTTGGTGTAACTACGTCGCTCAGAGGTGTGGATTTTTCACTGCCCCGAGTGATGTAGTTAAGCCAATTTAATTTTCTAGTGTAGACCATGACAAAGTCTCACAGCTAAATATGAGGTGGAACAGATTGTTTAGCATAAAGTAGTTAACACATATCTTAAGAGACCACTCACACCCCTTTCTTGTCCTATGACTGGAGGGGTGTTAATTGGGGTCTTCATCTTGAATGGTCTTAGAATATGCGTTAACTATTTATACTAAACAAACAATTTGTTCCAACTTGTATTTAGCTGTGACACTCTGAAGGTAGGTCTACACTTAATATGTTACAGCACCACTACTGTAGTGCTTCAGTGAAGATGCTACCTATGACAATGGAAGTGATTCTCCCATCAGAAGAGGTACTACACCTCCCTGAGAGCGGTAGCTATGTCGAAGGGAGAATTCTCCCGTTAGCGCTGTGACGCTGGGGGTTAGGTGCGTGTAGCTGTGCTGCTCAGGGATGTGGATTTTTCACACCCCTGAGCAACACGGTTATATGAACCTAATTTCCTAGTGCAGACCTGGTCTTAGTACCTTTCCCAGACCTGAAGAAGAGCTCTGTGTAACTCTAAAGCTTTTCTCTTTCACTAACAGAAGTTGGTCCAATAAAAGATATTGCCTCACCCACCTTGTCTCTCTAAAAAACATAACATTAAAAGAAAAATCTTAGCTTCTCTGTCGTGTAGAGTTATCCTTTACTTTCCTGTGTGAATTCTCAGGCAGCAATCCTGAGAGGCACTCCTGCTAGCATACTGACTTTCAGTGAATATGGCATAGAAGAAAGATAATTGGGTTTAATTACAGCTCAGGAAATTCTACTGTGAAAATCGGGATGTATTCAAGGCACAAGTAGAAAGGGTACCAGCTACATTTCTCTCATTAAAATAGGCTATCAAAAGAGACAGCAGAAACCAACACATTACTAATAAATTAGGACAAAGAGTGTGTCCCTATCCCCATTCTGTACAACATAGAATAACCTGTAAATCAGTTTTAAAGTATAAAAGATTTGGTTTATGGGAGGTCTGGACAGACTTATTTTTAATAAAGAGTTTAAAATGCAAAGAAGTAAAAGTGAATGAGGCTCCCTTACAACAGATCATATCATCTAATGGGATTTTTAAGCATTCAGTATATTTTGAAGCATACAGTAGACAAATATTGATAGAAGAGTGATTTAGAAAGCAATATAGTAGTCATCATCCCTTCTGTATTATTGAAAGGTTGACCATTAGTAATAGAACAAGGAAAAATACAAATGTGATACCATCCAGAGTTCCAGGGACAGAGGATGTATTTCAAATATTTCACTGAGGCTTTAGGGATTGTCTTTCCCCTGTTTTGTTGTTGATGTCTGGTCCCTCCAGCTGTTCCTTTACAACTGTCTCTCACTCTAGCTATTTCCAATACTTCTCTGCCTACCTATCCTAGGGAGCAGAAGTCTCAGAACAATCATAATCCCTGGCATGATACAGGAGTTTCAGAATGAGGACAGAAATACTGCATACAAATCAGGATGGCTGGTAAGCCTCTACAGCATCTATCCATCAGACTGTGACTCTGCAGGACAACACAATATTTCCTAAGCTAAAGATCTGAAAGGGGTTTTGTCAGCAGTCCTGTTAAAAAAACATGTTTTGCTTATGGTTTTAGAAATGAATAGGGTAGTTATTAGCATAAATCCCAGACAAGACTTTAAAAGAAAGGTAGATTAAACTGTATAACTACAGTCACACCATAAATTCTCTGCAGTTTTTTGACAGTAAAATTTGATGCAGTGAAAGCAATAGTAGAATTCCGAAGTTCTGTGTTATTTTGCTTGCTTCTCCCATTTTATAGGGGTTACTCCTTCTGAGCAGACCAGTGTTAGCTGACAAATAAGTAATACTTGATATTTCCCACTCAGCCCCTATTGTGTCCCAGTCATCAGCTGAGCTCTTGCACTAAGGACTTTGAGGGGGAGGAAGGGAATCCTTCCAATGTGTAAAACTATCGGTCTTTATGAACATTGCAGAAGGATTCTGTGATAGATTGCAGAAGAGTACACTATCTTCACTGCCACCTGCTGGGAAATTATGTCAATTTTATTGCTTTGTTTTTGTTGACTGAATACATTAAATGGCTATTATTTCATGCAGTATCTCTATATTTATGTTTATGCAATGTTTTTCTGATTGAAAAGAAAGTTTACTTGTCTCCAAATTCTTTTCATATGTATTTTTATGGTTGATGATTACATGGATTTTAATCTTTAGCTCTAAATGCCATGTTTGCTTATTCACTTCAAAGCTTTCCTTATTACTGCCTTTCTACATTGTGCAGTTTTATTTTAGATGTGTTTGTGGGCATGATTTTTGTTCTTTTTGATACAGATCTTTGTCTAGTTTTTTTTAAATGAGGCATGATGATTTTTAGGTGTATATTTGCATACTTAGCCTATTTAAAGAATTTAGTGCACAATTTCCTTTTCATGTTTCACTTATTTTCTTTAACATTCCATTCTCCTCTCCCCCATGCACCTCTTGTTCATTTTTTCCCCAACTGCAGACATTTTTGCAGGTCATTGGCCTTGTAATTTTCCTCTATGAAACAAACAGTTATCGCAATTGGTACCTTTCAAAATGTAATGTTAGCATCATGTGCTATAGTGAAACACATGACTTTCTCTAGATTTCCTGAATGCTGCAGTATGACATACTGCCATCGTGCATCAAATTGCAACAAGAAATCATTATTGTCATAGGCAGTAAACACCGGATAACTGAAGAAATTGGTTCTAATGTTGGGTGAAAAAGCAAAAGTTGATGCACAACTTCATTATATTCATGAGTGCAGGGTTTTTGTTTGTTTGTTTTAAGGTACAGCTTTGCTGTGTTCACAGTGGAGAAGTTTATATAATGGTAGATCATTGAAAACTTATATAATGGTGTTGCTAATCATACTTTCAGTATTGTGTTCAGTTTGGTAATATCACCATCCTTCTAGTCTAACACTCATCCAGATACACAAATTTATCCACTATAAATACACTCTGAACACACTGAAGTCAATAGGGCTACTTTCAAGCTTAAGGTCAGGCACATGAACTCACCTTATTGACTAGGGCCCTAGGGGCATAGGAAAACAAACAAAATTATTTGTTCACGGTCACTGTTCAAAGTCCATGACACAGCTGGGAATAGAAACTAGCATTTCTGACTTCAAGTCCCATGCTCTTACTACTAGCCAGTATGTCTTTTCAACTACAATACAAGTTATAGTTAAAAAGATGGCAGAAGAAACTACTAAAATGGAAAAACGGAGTAAGATCTGCTGCCAATATATATATTGGCATAGCTCCACTGAGCTCCATGGAGCTATACCAATATACACCAATTGAAAATCTGGCCCAGGATGTTGTTTACTACATTTCTATTACTCTCTGAAAACAAGCTCCATGTGTCAATAAACAGAATAAATTATCACATAGCATGGTCTGCGCAAGATGCAGCTATAGACATACTAAGGTATCTTAATTCTAGCCTGCAGCTCATTGGCTGTTTCAGCGTGGCACGTCTCTAAAAGCAAGACCACTAATTGTACCAGTTCTGCCAAGTTAATGTGGTGGTTTTGTAAGATGCACAGATGTTTTTTTATGGACTAGACTGGGATGAACACACTCATTTTCAGGTCAATCACATTTTAACTCTGTTCTCCAGTGAGGAAGGGCAGTGTATGAATCCATTAGATCCCTACCTTCCCCCTCACATTAACAAGGTAGGTTGGCATTCCTGCTTACAGCTGGTTGGATTAGTTGTTGGATTAGTTGCACATATCTGAGAATGTGGGGGCATTTTTTGTAAATAGAAAAAAATGGTGAAATAATCTATTATTCAAGCAGTTCTGTATATGATTAATTAGTACTCTGCAAGTAAGGTATCCAGTATTTTACCCTGTCAGACATTGAACTGTTTATTTGAAAATAAACTTTTTCATTATTTGACCAGAGAAAATCCTGATGATGCCTTACATGTGATACTAACAAGAAACTTTAAATGATACTCCAAGGAGTTTTAGTTTTTGAAAAAGACAGACATTTTATTCAAAAAGAAGCATCCATATTCATTCCTGGTCTCAGCCCTGGTAAAGGTCAGGCAACCTGAGGGGCCTGTTCTTAACTGCCGACTAGCTATGGCCTGCAAAGCTCCATATGCTGATTGGGGATTGCTGGAGCACATTTCATTTTAGCCAGTCACCTTACCTACCCCTGCACTGCAGCTATGTGGAGAGATGCCCATCGACTGATGGGGACTCCCCCTGCCCCCAGTAGAGTTACCCCCAGCAGAGGTGGCATGGACAGTCTCTATCCACTTTGTGCGACCAGCTCTTTGATCTTAGGATTTCTTTGCTGTATAGCAGACAAGACATCCACTACATTGTATAATTTCAGGCCCCAGTCCTGAAAACTCAGATGCCTCCCGTCTGCTTGACTTTACTCATGTGAGCGGATCCTTTGACTTCAGTTGGGCTACTCATGTGAGTAAAGATACCCATGTGTGTGTGTGTCTGGGATCAAACTTTGCCTGATTTTAACGTAGATTCCGTTTATCAGTAAATAGGACATAGAAAAACAAAAGACTAAAATAAGCTGTTTGCTAGAAATTTTATTAATTTTGGGTACCCTCTATCCTTCAAACATTTTGTGAGCTACTAAGGTCTGGCAGACTCTTCTTCCTATTGTATGTAATGTCAAGCAGTTGTATACTGCAAAATTAAACTTTGTACAACTGCCTATCACTGCCCCATACCAAGGATGAAGTAGAGGGTAACCTTGTGGCTCAAATATTTGGGCCCAACCCTGCAAATCATTGAGCAATCACAACTCACTATGACTTAAATAGGAGTCAAAGGTGCTGAGCACCTTACAGGATCAGGCCCCTTGTTGGTAACAAAAAGAGTTTGTAGATTTCAGGAATGATTTCCTCCTCTGCTAGGATCTTCTGAATCTGAAACAGGAAAGCTGGGCTGGCTCCAAATTCTGTTACAATTGTGCTGAAGAGATTAAAAGAGTATCATTTGCCTTGGCTTCACTGAAGGAGAAATAACTAGAGGTTTCACACGACTACCTTTTATAATGTCTCCTGATAGGATTTAATATTTGTCAAAGAAACCTAATTTTCAATAAGGCAAAGAGGAACAACCTGAAAATTTCCTTGAATGTCAGAGAAACCAACCAAGTGTGCTTGTTTCATTTATCATTCTAACAGGATTATGTTTGGATAATAATACAAATATTTTTTGTTACTGAAAATTATGCTCATCTGATGAGATGTGAAATGATACATCAAATTAAATCTGTGACAGCTGTTTAGTATGCCATCATAATTGTCTCACTGTGACCTTGTTTTCCCTTGCTGTTTCATGTATACAATTATTGTCTCATTTTAGACCATCTTCTAGTTTTATGTTTGTACAGCACCTAGCACAAAGGGGACCTGACCCCTGACTAGGGCCTGTAAGTTCTACATATACTATTAAGAATAAAAGATTGGACTTGCAGCATACTACAGAGTTACTCGTGCTGCTGTAGCTTGTTACAAGTTTTCCATTAATCCTCATAGCTTGGTTTGTGCTTGTCTCAGTTTGTATTTTTCATATTTTTAAATATACTTTCAAAAGACAGTATTTTGATATATAAAAGCATTTTATTACTACTTATTGTAATGGATATAAAACATAAGTTGTAAATTGTTGCTCCTTTGCTGAGCAGTAGCAAATTGCAGGGCCTTGTAGGTTAGTTTTGTATTAGGAGCAGAAATCAAGGACTCAGAGCCAAGGTATTTTCTAGTTAAATGTGTTAATTTACAAAATGCACATGAGTTCTTTTTCTTGGGACAGAAGAGGTCATACACTTTACAGGCAACCTCAGCTAAGGCATGTGTCATGAAGAAACAGCTCTCTTCATCCCTGTCCCTCTATCCCTGTCCCTCTCCCTGACTCTGACTTGACTGGGCCATGTGTAGAAAAGATTTAGTGGTGTGATGTTAGAATATAAGAAAAGTCTAATACACACTAGGCAGCACATACCTTAACTACTTCTGGTTGAGTTAAAGCTTGGGCCCCTCAGACTTTGAGTTGACCAGCTTAGCACATATTAAGGCAGTGGCCCAGATTCTCAATGGTATTTAGGTACCTAATGCCAACTGATTTCAATTGGAGCTAGATGCGTAAATACCTTTGAGGATCTGGACCACTATGCCTTGTCTACACTATATTTTTCACATGCACTAGTTAACTTTCCATCACCAAACCTGTTATGCTAGGTTCCAAGGCCTGTTGAGACTGTTTAACATTCTGTGATAGAATGCACTCCTCTATTCACACCCTACACAGCAGTGTAATAATCTTTGTACAAAATATGCCTTGTGAGGTATCATGTGATAACTCACTGGTCAATAATATCATGATGAAATGTGTGTAGCAACATTATATGTAAAGTTATGAAGTCTCCCTGAATGATGTTGGTATCACATGTTCAAACCCACATAGCACCAATTAGGCAGGACTGGTCAACCAGGTCTTTAACAAAGGAATGTGTGTTTACCTCAATTTACATATCAGTAGTAACAAGGTCCTTTAAACAGCAAGAGGGAGACAAGGCAAATCTGCATTTTAGCAAATAGTAGCAAGAAGCCTCTTTCAGGATGAGACCCCATATTTCCAACCTCACAGCTGGAAGGAACTTTATCTAGGGTAACCCTCAGGAAAATGCATTTCAAAGGGTGACAACTATAAAAGCAAGGGGCAAAAAGAACCCAAATAATCTCTTCCTATCCATCTCTCTCCTCTTCACCTAAGAAGACAACAGAAACAACTGTTGGACTTTGGGGGCAGATCCTGGCCTGAGAATTTGGTCAGTAATGTTACTGGGAACCTGTGGTAAGAACTTCACCTTGAATCAAGTCTAGTTTGTTAACTTGAGAAAGTGTTTTATCTTTATTTCTCTTATAATCATTTCTGACTTTGATGCCTTATACTTGTATTCACCTAAAATCTCTCTTTGTAGTGAAATAAATTTGTTTTCCATTTGAAGAAGCAGACTGTTATATATTGATCACCTTAGAGGGGCAACAGACCTAATGTATCTGGAGAGGGCTGGACAGTGCACAACACACGGGGAAAATCCGAGACTACAAGTGTGTTGGCATCACCCTGAGTAATCAAGACTGCTGGAAGCCAGATCGTGGCTGGTGTTTGCTGACAGGCTGCTGGGGTCAGAACTGCTGGACTAGGGATGTGGCTATACACAGGGTGTGACCTGCACGTTGTCTTTGAAAGGAGCCCAGGTTGGGGGCTACAGCAGCAAACCATTGTGGGGAACCCCAGGCTGCAGGGCAAGTGGTGACACAGCCCCTCATTGGTCTGGGCTGCACCCTGGAATATCATACATACTGGTCCCCATTCCTGCCCCAGCCACTAGGATTTACCCCTGGGAAAACTCATAGGCTATTCATTGACACCCACATTGTCTTGAAGAGTGGCCTGGTCATTACCCCACATTTGAGTAGTTGCTCTACAACACAAAGGAACTTCAGAAAACTAACTATCCATCAATTGAGTGCTGTAATCCACACACAATCCCCTTAATTTTGGTTTGGGGGTACAGTTAAAGGATAGCGTCTCTAACACTTTCTTTGGAAGTTTTCATCCCGAGAGCTTATACATTGATGATTCATAACACGCATGTGTTGCTATAATAATACATATAGTGAATACAACAGACTTCAAACCTGATGTTAAAGTCACGACTCAAGAAAATCTCCAGTTGAAAACTGCCTCTTTCCCCTCAACATCTGTAGAATGTCTTTATTTAGTAAATCAGAGCCCCGAGCCTGCAAAAATTTAAGCATATGCATAGATCTTTGCAAGACTGAGGCTTACCTAGATTTACCTTCTCTGTCATTTTATATTTGTTTCGATGTTCATGTTTATGTAATTGTATGTCTCTTTTATATGAAAATCATAAAATCTAAATTAAAGGAGGGAAAAAATCCCAACTTCAGCCCAGATCCTCAAAGGGATTTAGTCACCTAACTCCCATTGAGTTAAAAAGAAATTAGGTGCCTAAATTCCTTTGAGGATCTGGCCTTAATGATTGTATGTTAGGCAAAAATAATGTCTTCCAATGATATGCAGTTTTTATAAGAGCGTTTGCTCAGCCACTTGAAGAAAAAAAACCTCTCTGGAATATTTCCAGCTAAAGTTGGCTCAGACAACAAGACAAATGCTGTGCAGTAAAACTTGTTCATTTAAGCTTTCAGGCCCCAACTCAGCAAAGCATTTAAGTCCATCCACATCCATCAAAGTACTTGTTTAAACTTCCAAGCACATGCTTATGTCCCTTTGAAATTAGAGCAGTTGTGTTAAATAGTGGCAGACTGCTGAACTGGGCCGTAATGGGTGTTTGAGTCAATGTCCTGGTTTACATTAAAAAGTTAGACTGACCCACCTACATTGCTAAGGATTGTGAAAAATCCACACCCTGAATGATAAAGTTAAACTGACCTAACCCCAGGATTTTTCCGTCATCCTAACTACCACCTCTCATGGAGATGGATTACCTATGCCAATGGGAGAATCCCTCCTGTCAGAGTAAATAGTGTCTACACTGAAGTGCAACAGTGGCATAGCTGTAATGTTTCAAGTGTAGACAAACCCTATTTGAGGAGGAACTGTGAACAGTTTTATATTTATATTATATGATGCAGACAGCTAAATAAACATTGTTTCGAGTAGCATCTAGTCTAAATAAAACGTCACCAGCAGCAGACCTAAACACAGTTTTCATGATTTAAACCAGCCTCCTATTAAAACCACGTTAACACAATTTAACTGACCAGTGCAAATGAGGCTGTACTGTCTCCAAACCATTTTTAAAAAACATTTTGGGAATAGGAGCTTCACCTTCCATTGAACTCAGTTGGAATTTTGAATACACAAGGAATACAGCTCCTAGGTTGAATCTGATGTTTGATAATGAAATGTATATTAGGGATCTGACCAAGATACTGAGAAAAGCAGGTGTTCTAACACATTTTCTTTTTAGCAAAAGAACTGCCGTTTTACACAATGTTTTCGAGTTAGACTCTAATTCTACTTACCACTGATCTATTATAAATAAATTGGTGCTTAACAGGGCCAAAAAATATTTTCAAACTCACTGCACACACTAAAAAGAATGAAAGGCCAGCTCTGGGTGGCAGCTGCAAAGCAGACAACTGTGTTTTGCAATAATCACTCTGTCTGAATCATACCAGCTGTAAGTTCAGCCCATGCAGAAAATGGGGAGCCTCTGAGCACCTACATCTGCTCTTCAGTCTGGATGTTAGCTCACTGAGGTCATGAACTCTGTCAGCTGTAGTGGCTGCTCCTGTGAATTGCTTGTCCAAAAGAGCAAAGGCCCCCAGAAACCCTGTTTCCAGGCAGAGAACAGCTGACTAGCACCGGTGTTTGAATTCCAGGTGGACTTGAGGTGTTCTTATATCTTCAGGTTGCTAAATTTCAACAGCGTGCATGCTGCCAAAACTCAGCGTACACTTAAAGTTTCATGCATATTCATGAGACACTAAATTATTTTAGGCCCTAATGTATCTTTTAAAGAAGGATACTACATTATTCACCCAATACTTAAATAAGGCTGTCAAGGTATTTTCCTTATTCACTTGTTCCATAATAACATCTTATTGTGGAAACATCCTAATATGCTTTTCTGCTTTGCACATGCAGATCTCTTAGTATTGCTTATATTGGCAGGAGCTGAGGACATTATTTTTGAAACAATAAACACACTAGAACACCTTTTTTTATTTTAAGAATACATTGAGAGTGTGGCAAACAGATACCTTCTCTCTTGCAAGTAACATTTTGGGTCTACAGCCTTGACAGTGGGCCTAATAATTAGGATGCCAATGTTTAGACTCTCTGGAATAAGCAGTTCAAATCCCACCAAGGTCAATTCAATCCTTCACTCTTCTAAAGTAGATAAATTGAGTTTCATGCAGTTCATTGGGTCTGGATCTTTTGTCCAAGAGCTTAGTAACTCAGGCTGTGTTTGTTCTGTGTAGATATTAAGGGCTCGCTTCTGTAACCCTTATCCCATTGAAGTCAATGAAATACCTGTGTAAATGCTGCTCATTGCGAATAGGGGTTGCCATACCAGGCGCTTTTCATGGAAATAGAGGTTAATGTGAGTCTGTCATTGGCCAAAATAGAATTTTCCATGCTCTGTGCAGATTGTCTGCCTGATTTCTACACTCCAGTCGAGAAGTGACTGTATTTCACTGCTGAAGAAATTACTTATATTGAAGTCAAAGGGTCTACTTATGTGAGAAGGACAAGCAGGTCTAATATTCATAACAATAAAATAGAATTCAGAATGAAAGTTATTAAGTACAAGCTATTATAACAGTTTGTGACTGAATTTTGTTTTTAGACTAAGGATGAAATGCTGGGCTGCATGGCTCCCCTCACCAGCTTCAAGTCACCTTTGCACATTCCCAGTCCTGTGTGGGCGCAGCACTGGGAGAGTGCTCTTAAAAAAACCCACCTCAACGAGGGGCTCAGCTCCCAGCGCTGGGGCACTGTTTACACTGGCACTTTACAGCACTGCAACTTGCTGCACTCAGGGGGGTGTTTTTTCCAACCCTGAGCGAGAAAGTTGCAGCACTGTTAATTGCCAGAGTAGACAAGCCCTTAGACAGTTCCAGGGTCCTGTCAGAGTTATGTTATGTTAGGGCCTCAGGTTGCCCTATGGGCTGCAGTGCTATCCAAAATCTCCACAATACTGAGGACTGCTGTCCCACCTCTGAGATGGTCATACTGCCTCCATTCCATTGCTTGGGCTTGCTAGGGGGTCCTTAGGAGGCAACCTTACAACTATTTTCTGCAGTGCCTGTGCTGAGGAAATCCTTCCCTGGTCAGATGCAGATCTTTGAGGGCTGCTTTACATAGTTCTGGTGCTTTTACCCAATGTAAGGGGGCCAGAGCAGGAGTAAAGATCTCACCTTAGGTATGCAAATATACCAGCTTTGGGGTCAAACTAATCACTAATAAAATTCCATTACATGTAATAAAGTTATAGTTGGGATTCATCTGGACCTTTGATTTTACTTTTGAAATGTTTTTTTAGTTTGAGCTGCATATAAAAACATTGCAAAATACTTACTCTAGACAGGCTGTTTTTTAGGGCTGAATTTAACTGTTTACATTCTGTTGCAGACATTTTGCATTGATCAGAAAGATATTTTGCCAATATTTAATTATGACTGACCTTCTAAAGTAGCATATCTGTAGACACCTTTCATGCATTTTTACATGCTGTATAACATTACCGCCTTAGGAATCCATTATTCTACAGTGCTACAAACATCTTCCCGGCACATGGGCAGACAGTTTTCAGGCAGCTCAAGTTTTGGTCAGCTCACTCCCCTCAGAAAAAACAAATCCCCAAGCAGCCTCAAGAATTATAGGGTTTCTTTGAACGTTTACAGCTTGAATTAAACATTTCTTTCATCGTTAGTATAAGGTTGAATGGGCAGGTGCCTGGGAATTTTATGTGGAAAACATGTTGTTACCATGGAAACTTAGGATGCATATTCTAAGAGCTGTTTCAGGGCCTGTTCCTGTTCCCATTGAGCTCAAGATTGTTCTATTGATTTCAATGGAAGCAGAACCAAAGCTTTGGAGAGAACAGGATGGGATATTAGCCAGGGAACACCCTTTGCTAGGAGAAGAAGCGAAGTCTACAGTTCCTATGGTGAGGAGAATAAAGGGTAGATGTTGTCTCAGAGAGTGAAACGCAGGGTAAGATGTCTATTGGACTGTGAATTGAATAGTACAATTTCCAAATAACTAGAGCAAAAATGGAAGTAAGATATTCCAAAGTTGGAAAGGAATTAGACAAGGACATAGTTCCAGTTTATAGTTCCAAGTTAATTTTCTTATTCCTGTATTTCTTCTTAAGCATTAGGGGTTTCTAAAAAAAATGTTTTTAAAGTCTGTTTCATTTTGCCATTGCTATTTGTGGCTCCTTTAAATAGTGCAGTAATAGCATTAGACGGTGGGTAAAATTTTCAAGAGTGCCTGAATGATCTAGGAGCCTCATTCCAGTTTCAAAAGTGACCTAGACACTTAGTACCCTAAATCCTGTTGACTTTCACTGAGATTTAGGCTGTCACTTTCTGCTTTAGTCACTTGTGTGCTTTTGAATATTTATCCCCTCTGTAAATATTTAAGTGTTTCCCTTTATCTTACAGACTTCTGTATATGAAATACTTATATTAATATAATAAAGGAGATAGATTCTAATGTGACTACTGTCAAAATGTGCTGCTCAGTATTCACAAAAGGATCCAGAGAGATTACTTTTAGCCACAGAGAATTTAAAACACTTAAGAGTCAGTTTGTTGTCAGCAAAATTATGTTACCCTCTAACAGGCAGTCACCAAGCTCAGGAGAGTCACCCAGAGTTACTGTGGAAAAGGGGGTATTGAAATGCATGTTATGGTCTTACTGAGATACAAAATGCTTTGTAAGACGATTAAATGTAAGAAGATCTCACAACATCAGAGTAGCAAATGTGCCTAGTTACTGCAACCAACAAGGAACTGACCCAATCTAAAATCCCAAATTATGAACCATCGTGTGCATGTCAGGAATATAATCAAAGGAACCAACTCCTGTCTAGGTCAGCATGGTAAAAACTCTTGCCCTTCCATTCAGAAAGAAGCTATCCTCAAACCTCTTTCTTTATAGTCCTTCTTAGCAAACCCTTGATGAAGGGCTGTTAATTCATGACTGGAAGCTCATAGTTTCTTTGAGAAATCGAGCAAGGAAAGGTCTTTCTGTGTGTGCAGTATATATATGCCATCACTAAATTGTTTTGAACCATGAAGAACTGGTAATCCAAGGAAAGCTGGAATTATTTCTGAATAATGTTGGAGAATTTCTCTGTTTCTATACAGGAGGTCACACTAAATAAACACAATGGTCCCTTCTGTTAGAATCTATGAATCAAAGAGCCAAATTGTGGCTAGAAGCAGGAACTTGGTAAAATCAGATTTAAAATAGAAGATGAACTCCAGCCATTATAATAGAGAAACTACACAGTCTCTATAATACAGGGATGTAAATAGACTTTGTCTAGACTAGGAAAAATAGTTAAGTGTAGGTTTGGAGTAGTTAACACATACTAGGTAAGCCTGACCTAAATTTGACCACTTTTCCTAGTGTAGAGGAAGGAAAACATCTTCAGCTCGATTTTTGCAGGATAAGGTATATCCTAGAGCTCAACCTGCTAAAACTGAACTAAGATGTTAGCCTTTATCTACACTAGGAATTTAGCGTGACCTAACCTGGACTACTTTTCCAAGTCAAAACAAAGGCTTTCTTCATAACTTCCCTTTTGTCCCCACTACCTCCCCAAATTTGCTAATCTGGCTACAGTCATGTGACAAAAGATGTGTGTTACTTATAGGGCAATATACACATCACAACTGTTAGATACAATATTAAGTTAAAAGAACTGATTTACTGAGTCATTCTCACTGAAAATTCCCTTAATTGTATAGTTATTCCGGGGTTTGGTTTTGTAGGGCGCATAGGTAAGCAATATGCAAGTGCAGTCGCATGTCTATTTGCATGTGCAGTTACCACAACAGCATGTGAAAACTGTACCTGCAGATGGCATATGCAAACTGGATCATTGCACATGGATTACAATGATTTTCACCTTCAGCTACCAAGGGTGCACATTAGTCATCATAACCGTATGCCTAACTCATTTAAAATCAGGCTTCCTGTATTTAATATGAAACTCAACTGGGCGGCTTAGAAATAATAAGCAACAAATGAATAAAGACAAAACTATATCATTTTTAATTAATTGGGACTAGTAGATAGCAAACGAAGGGCAATGTAGATAAATGTTAGACAAGAAAATTGTTAGCAAAGAACAAAAAGGATATGTGCTAGGAAGAAAGATCTTGCAGCATACTTATCACTAGAGAAGGGGAAAAAAATAAAAGCCTTCCCCCCAGTGTACCACTGTAGCAAACACTGGCAGAATGTTAGAGTTGACAGAAAAAAATGTAGTATAAAATATGTAGTTATAAATAAAAAGCCACAAAGACTTGAGTTCTGTTGAACTTGAAGACTGCTTCCAAGTTACTGTTTGAAAAGGGTATTTTGATAGCCAGCGTACTTAAAATACAATGGAGGGGGAGGCACTACAAGTTTTTGTTATCAATTCTAGAATCTCTGAAAAGTAGTACTTTGGGGCTGTATGTTATGCTATTGCTAATGCTAATTCCTAGTGGCAGAATACCCATTTCAGAAGCAGCACTTTATAGAAATAGTTGCACAGCACCCAAGACCAGGCTTGATGGATTGGCTGGCTGATTTTCTCTTTAAAAAAATGAGAACAGAAAGAGTTATGTCAGTGATGCATGTGTAACGCCAACAGATGCTGGTTGTCAGTGGGCAGGATTGAACTGTGGACCTCTTGAGCTTAGTACATAAGCCTCTACCACGTGAGCTGAAAGCCAAGTTGCTGTAGAGGGGACTCATTAATTGCTCTCTAAGTGGTCTCGGTGCCACTAGATGGGACAGAACACCACACTCAGTAGGTGTGTGGGTTACACATGCATCAGGTTTTTACATAACTGAAGGATATGCATTAAAACATAGAGATGCCTGTAATATTAACCAGGATGTTGTTAATATTACTATAAACCTTTAAAGCTGTCATAACTATAAAGGGAAGGGTAACAGCTCTCCTGTGTACAGTGCCATAAAATCCCTCCTGGTCAGAGACTCCAAAATCCTTTTACCTGTAAAGGGTTAAGAAGCTCGGGTAACCTGGCTGACACCTGACCCAAAAGACCAATAAGGGGACAAGATACTTTCAAATCTGGGGTGGGGTAGGGAAGGGAAGGCTTTTGTTTGTGCTCTTTGTTTTGGTTGTTGTTTGCTCTTGGGACTGAGAGGGACCAGACATCAATCCAGGTTCTCCACATCTTTCTAAACAAGTCTCTCCTATTTCAAACTTGTAAGTAAATAGCCAGGCAAGGCCTGTTAGTTTTCCTTTGTTTTCTCAACTTGTAAATGTACCTTTTACTAGAGTGTTTATCTTTGTTTGCTATACTTTGAACCTGAGGCTAGAGGAAGGTCCTCTGAGCTCTTTAAGTTTGATTACCCTGTAAAGTTATTTTCAATAATTATTTTACAGAGATGATTTTTACCTTTTTCTTTAATTAAAAGCCTTCTTTTTAAGAACCTGATTGATTTCTCCTTGTTTTTAGATCCAAGGGGGGTTGGATCTGTATTCACCAGGAGTTGGTGGGAGGAAGGAGGGGAATGGTTAATTTCTCCTTGTTTTAAGATCCAAAGGGTTTGGATCTGTATTCACCAGGGAATTGGTGAAGAGTTTCTCACGGCTTCCCAGGGAAGGGAATCCACTTGGGAATGGTGGCAGCAGACCAGATCTAAGCTGGTAGTTAAGCTTAGAAGTTTTCATGCAGGCCCCCACATTTGTACCCTAAAGTTCAAAGTGGGGAAGCAGCCTTGACAAAAGCTGTAGGAAGGCTTCTTGTAGTGAAACATGATTATAAAACATTGTGCTTCAGAAGAGTTCAGATCTTTGTCAAGAAGCAGGAAAATGATACAAAAGATCTGCTTTAGGTTGGGTATGTAAAAGTTTAAGGCTTCCTATTTGAATAGCTACTTATATTGGCACAAAATGTGAAGAAAAGAAATGGATAGAAGTTAGATAGAAAAAAGATTACAGTCTGTGACAGAGCAAGCTGTCACACAGAATGTGGAAACTCAAGCAGATCCATTAAAGCACTAATTAAAAAGTGCATGTTATGGCTGCATTCAAGCCTCTTAATGATTCATATTTAAATGTTGAAGAAGTTTGGTAGGGAGCCACCAACTGGAGGGTGTACACTGTTTGAAGAAGAAAAAAAGATGGTAGTAGTGCAGAGTAGAGTGTGCTTACCTCAGGGCAATATTTGTAGCACAATATTTTCTGGAATCAGGACAAGCAGCTGTATTGACTGGTAGACTCCATTTTAGGCTTTGTGAAAGAGAGCTGAGCTTGTAGTGCTGCTATGTATTTATACCGTTATACAGTACCAACTAGTGCTAGGAATGCAATATTGCAAGGGAAGTAGCACTGGAGAAGGGGAAGGAAGTTGCTAAATATTAGCTGATTTGTTTGGTCTATTTTTGGTTTGTTACATTGGTAACAGTTACATGGGTAACTGTTTGTGATGGCCACTTACAAGCTTCTGGCCAGGTCAAAAATTGTTTTAAAATAAAAATATTATTAAAACCCACCCACATACATACAAAAAGGTGAAAAATATAAAAACAGCATGAGAAGTGAATGAGGCTGATTGGCTACAATCAATCAATCAGAAATGGAGTCAAGGGACTATGAAGCTGGTCTCAAGTTATGGGAGCTCAGTTTAGCTCGGGATTTAGTAGTGATTAGATCAGGGATCGGCGACCTTTGGCATGCGGCCCACCAGGGTAAGCACCCTGGCGGGCCGGGCCGGTTTGTTTACCTGCCACGTCCGCAGGTTCGGCCGATTGCGGCTCCCACTGGCCGCGGTTCACCGCTCCAGGCCAATGGGGGCTGCGGAAAGCGGTGGCCAGCAAATCCCTCGGCCCGCGCTGCTTCCCGCAGCCCCCATTGGTTTGGAGCAGTGAACCGCGGCCAGTGGTAGCCGCGATCGGCCCAAACTGCGAACGCGTCGGGTAAACAAACCGGCCCTGCCCGCCAGGGTGCTTACCCAGGCGGGCCGCGTGCCAAAGGTCGCTGATCCCTGGATTAGCTCTTTGCTTAAGGCTTTCAGCCAGATGCTCTCTTGTCCTTACAAGTAGATTATTATGTTGTTACCGAAGCTTTTAAAGTCAAATTAATGTATTTTAAGGGGATCTTGAAATCCCTTGTTTTTTATATGTATATTGGACTCTTGACTTCATTCTGCCTTTCTTCTCTCTGTTGTTTTGATGAATCTGCAACCCTTCATTTGTAGCATAGGAGATATGGGTGAAAAGGTCCTTTTGCTTTACCACCAAAGGTAAAAGCACAATAAAATTAATGTAGTAGTAAAATTCCATTAAGGTTGCACTATTAAATATTCAAAGCAGAAGGAGGGGGGGACTTCTAAGCCTGTTGGGGAAAGTGGTGGATGTTGAATCGGAGGGGGATAGACTCTGAGTTTGAAGGCACAAGTTTCATCTTGTGTATGTGTGTAGAGGGCTTTTTTTTGGAGTCTGGTGGTATTTGGTGGGAAAGGGTTCAGATCTGAGGTGATGTGGAGAGAATAGTTATGAAGAAAAGTTGTTCCCAGATGGGCACAGGTATGTGTTTTGGGGGGATATTTCTGAGTAGATGGAAGTTGGAGGTAGCTGAAGAGATGTAGAAGTTTTGAGATGGGAGGGCATTGGGTTGAGTTGCTGGTTTTGACTGCTAGGGGAATGGAATCAGTTGATGAATGAGGGTGTGGGTACATTAAATGATGTTTTGGGGAAGTGGAGAAAGAAGGAGACTTGAGGAGGAGAGAAGAGGTCACAGATGGATAAATACTGTTTTCTTCCACCCTGACCTGTATAGTAAAGTATCCCAATTTTCATTCTGAAAGAGGAAGGAGTGAAAGAGAGAAAAGGAGGTGTCACTTTATCTTCTCACATCTCAACTAACCTTCCTTATCCCCTACCAAAACATTTCTTTATAACACTGTCATCCATAGTCTCCTAGGTTTTCCACTTCAAAAATCTGATCACCCAGCAGGGGAGTGCAACTTCTTGGGGGGAAAGGGTTAGTGGAGCTTGCTCCCCGTAGCTCCCCCATTCATTTTGGGTACCAGTCACCAATGACTGGGGTAACTTAGGCAGAGAGGTGGTATTTACCTTTGGGAAGTAACTATGGTCATATTTCATATGCTGAGTATTTCACGAAGAACCCCGCTGATTTCATGGGGACTAAGGTACCCTTAATCATGCTTGATAATATTAGAATCAGGTCCTAAGAAAGTTGTGACAGAGCTGACAACAGAACCCAAATACCTAATATTATAGACCCAGGTCTTAGCCACTTAACCATAATGCCTCTTATAAAAATTGCTTCATATTTATTCCTATTGCTGCAAATCTTCATTAGGTGCATAACTACAAAGAAGAATAAAAGAAAATATACTGTGCTTGCTTCTTATAATGCTTTTCAAATACTAATAACGATGACCAATCAAAACCAATTTCTTCAGAGACAAGTGACTCACCAGCCCTCTGTGAGGGCTATTTCCTTGCCAGATTGCAGCTTTCAATCCCAATTCATTTTTGTGTGTAGAAATGTTGTTGTGGTTTTTTTTAAAGTCACAATTATTTATAGAAGCAAAGAGGTGAACTTTTTCTGATTCAAACCGCACTAAACTATCTTTTGTCAAACTTTCAAAGAAGAATCACCTTCAGAAAGAGACCACAATAAGTAATTAGAGAGACAAATGTGGGTGAGGTATTAGCTTTTATTGGACCAACTTCTGTTGATGAGAGAGATGAGCTTTTGAGTCACATATAGCTGAAAAAGCTTACCCAGACCTGAGGAAGAACTTGTCTCTCTCACAACAGAAGTTGGTCCAGTAAAAGCTATTACCTCACCCACCTTGTCTCTCTACTATCCTGGACCAACATGGCTACAACACTACTGCATATGTAATATCAGCCTGAGAGATGCAAGTTTCAGAAACCTGAGTGAATGAAATCAAGGAGCTCTAACAGAAACTATTATAAAAATGTATCATGAGCAGGTTGGGACTAGCCACCTGCAGTAACATTTATGTTCAAATGTTGTATAAACAAATCACCAAGAATGGTGGTTTCAAAAGTGAGCACTGGTATCACTGGCCATGAAATCTAACTTAGTTTCTAATCACATTAGAGAGGGGGTAAAAGTTACGGGGGTGGGGTAGGATTTTGTGTCAAGTGCCCTTTTCCAGTTCTAAGCTTTTTTTCCAACTAAAGAAATTCTTATACATTATGCACTTTAAAATGAATATATTATATAGGAATTAAGGGAGTATTTTCCAGTACACTGTGAAAGATGGGAAGTAATGCTTCAATATACAGTGTCAGGGAATTACAAATTGGAACATTCAAATATGCCTTTTCTATTTTATTAGCTTCCATTCTCAAACCTGACTAACTGGTCACTATTTGGTCACAGTTTGGGGAACTTGAACTTTTTATTCAATTTTTGAAGTGACATACTGCTAACATTTTTAATATTATTTTCATTATATAAAAGCATTGATAACACTCTACTGCCTCTGGGCTTCAACTGATGTTTAAGAATATTGTAGGCAGTGTTATTGTAGCCATGTTGCTTCCAGAATATTAGAGAGCCAAGCTGGGTGAGGTAATATCTTTTGTTGGATAACTTCTGTTGGTGAGAGAGACAAGTTTTTGAGCTTACACAGAGCAATTCTTCAGAGGTGGGAGGTGGATCCATGAGAATGCACCTCTGAACTCTCGGTCTTTGACTAAGGACAACCAACTGTGAGTGTGGTGCAGTGGAAGGAAAGGGGAATGGCATGTTAAAGGGAAATCTGTTCATCAGACTTCCACACTGCAAGGTGGGAAACTGAGGAAAGGGAGACTGCTCAGCCTATTGGAGGGTGTGTGTTCACTTACGGTTATATGCTTTTGAATATGGCAGTGGTGTTTTCCCAAATTAATTCTGGGTTTCCTTTTCGTTTTAATAAAAGTGTTACACCCAGACTCAATGCTTGTGAGTGGGGAAGTATTGCCTCTTAGAGGCCCCCCGGGGTGGTATTTTGTTTTCTCAGGTTACTGGGTGGAGTCTCAGGTCAGTTCTGTTTTGTATTGTTAAGAGGAACCCCTAGGTATTGAGCCTGGCCCTTGTTGCTGCCCTGGCAGAAGAAAACTCAAAAAAGAGCTCTGTGTGAGCTCTCTAAAGCTTCTCTCTCTCACTAACAGAAGTTGGTCTAATACAGGGGTAGGCAACCTTTCAGAAGTGGTGTGCCAAGTCTTCATTTATTTACTCTAATTTAAGGTTTCGCATGCCGGTAATACATATTAACGTTTTTAGAAGGTCTCTTTCTATAAGTCTATATTATATAAGTAAACTATTGTATGTAAAGTAAACAAGGTTTTCAAAATGTTTAAGAAGCATCATTTAAAATTAAATTAAAATGCTGATCTTACGCCACCAGCCTGCTCAGCTCGCTGCCAGCCTGGGGTTCTGTTCACCTCGGCTGGCAGCTGGCTGAGCAGGGCCTATGGCCGGGACCCCAGACCTGGGGGGGGAGGGGGTGTTTCAGGGGTCAGGGCAGAGGGCTGGGAGAGGGGGTTCAGGGCAGAAGGTTGGGTGTGTGGGGGGGTTCAGGGATCAGGGCAGAGGGCTGGGGTGTGGGGGGGGTGTAGGGCAGAAGGCTGGGTGTGTGGGGGGGTTCAGGGATCAGGGCAGAGGGCTGGGGTGTGTGGGGAGTGCCGGGCAGAAGGCTGGGGTGCTCGGCTCGTGGGGGTGCTCCCAGCCCCCTGCACTGAGCGGCTCAAGGCAGGGGGCTGGAAGGGATATGCCCTGTTCCACCCCCTTCCCCCAGGCTCCGTCCCTACCTGTCTCTGCCTCCTCTACGGAGCTGTGTGCACGCTGCCGCTCTTCCCCCTCCCCCTCGCTAGGGCCATCAGCTGATTGGCCAGGGACGGAGAGGGGGAGGGGCCAGAAAGCACCACGCTGGGGGAAGAAGCGGGGGAGGGGGGAAGCTTGGCTGCTGCAGAACCAAGCTTCTGCCTCCTGCCCCCGCAGGGGAGAGCGGTGGGGGGGGGGGGCTGAGTCGGGCTGGGGGCCGGGACCGCGGCAGGGAGCTGCGTGCCACTCAAAATCGGCACGCGTGCTGTGGGTTGCCAACCCCTCATCTAATAAGATATTATCTCACCCACCTTGTTAAAGAATATTATTTCTTTAATAAAGACTTACATACATATTTGCAATGTTTTTATTACTTTTGCTCATGTTCTACTTATGGGAAGGAAGAAAAAAGTGGGGGGATCAGCAGTGGAGGAAAATAAATTCAATCAGTGGAGCTGACAGCTACTGGGCAAACATGGGGAAGTCAACTGCAACCCTGCAAAGGTGAGGTAAATCACTCCCCTTCCCCTTCCCCCTCCCCTTGGAGCAAGTGCATGCGTGGGGGAGGGGGGGGGGAATTGTGATTCTCTGAATCACCATCCCTGGGCTGGTGCAGCTTTTTAATGCAAAGACCCTTATTCACAGCTATGCCTAACGGCACAATCTATCTCTAATGAACAAGCGCTGTGATAAATCTCTAATGAACAAGTGCTGTGATAAATGCAAAACACCAACCTAGACTTTGCTTTACAAATGAATGAATTCTAGCATAAAGGAGCTGAAGGAGCACTGTGATTGGCAGCGTATAAGAGCACAGAGAATGCAGTTTTGCCACTAATCACAATTTTATTGCAAGTGTTGCAATGTTTGGTGTTTTTCTCAAAATCCCAGCTCCTGCAGTTATGGGATTATGTGACAATCTCAGTTTATTTATTTATTTTTTTAAAAGGCAAATTTTCGCTTTCATAGTTGTAGAGAAAAGCTGGAAAATGAGAACAAAGTGAACCCTAGTGGCTGAAAAGCCTGAAGGCAAATATAAATAACTCAAAATGTAAGATTTTAAAAAAAATATTTTTAAGCCAATCATGATTTTTGGAGGGCCTTGAATCCTGACTTCTGAATGCTTGAGGTTGGCAGTATTGCAAATACATGCATGGAAATATTTGAATTAAACACTTTGGGTCAAATATTACTCTCCTTTATACTGACACAGCATAAATGAAAGCACAATGTTTTAAAGATTCTCTTTACCAGAGTGCAGCCCTTCCTACGTTGACCATTGCTATGGGGGAAATCCCATGAACATAACAACAATACTGGGCAGGGCCGGCTCCAGGCACCAGCGTAGCAAGCAGTTTCTTGGGGCGGCCAATTCAAAGGGGCGGCACTGCATCCAGTATCGGGGCGGCACATCCGGGTCTTCGGCGGAAATTCAGTGGCAGGTCCCTCATTCCCTCTCTTCTTCTTTGAGCTGCCGCCGAATTGCTGCCGAAAAGGAAGAGAGGGAGGTCCCTCCACCAAACTGCTGCTTTTTTGTTGTTGTTGTTGTTTTGATTGCCACTTAGGGAGGCAGAAAAGCTGGAGCCAGCCCTGATACTGGGTCAGACCAATGGTCCATCTAGCCCCGTGGACCACTGCCAGATGCTTTAGAGGGAAAAAACAGAACATGGTGATTTAATCAAGTGATCCATCTTCTGTCATCTAGTCCCAGATTCTGGCAGTCAGTGGTTTAGGGACATATTATAGCGCTCTGGTCACATATTACATGTATCCTCTTTAAGGCAGTCAGAAGAAATACTGTGGCTGTTTTCATTCAACTGTATCCTGACATTTCTGTTCCTGGGTGACCTGAAAAATAAATGATATTTTCTACTATAAATCAAATATCTTTAACACTAATACTGCTGCGGAGAGGCATTGCATGCTTGGCATTTCCTGAAGATAAAGTTGCAGTCTCTGATGGATAAGACAAGTAGTACAACAAAAGGACATTATTCACCTGCTGCCTTTTAATCCTGGAGCAGTGGAATAGAGAGTAAAATTTTTACTTTGTAGAAAATATATTCAGCTCTGGCTGGTAGCCAGAACGTAGTGTAAATATCCAGTTATGTGGGAAGTTCACTAAGAGTATTCAGAGGACAGAAGGAGAAAAAAAGACTACAGATGGGTGTAAAACAAATATTAATATTGAAGTGATTATTTTACTATCTCCAAGTAATCATAAGGTTTCAGAGTTCTGTGTTTGAAGAAACAGCTGCTGGAAGCAGCAAGTTCTTGGATAAACAGAGGACGAACATAAAGAACACAAGTATTATGAATTAAAATGATTGCATTGGGGAGGCAGAATTGTTAGTGCAAATTTAAGGTTTCAAATTAAAGTCCTGATTCTGCAATGAGCTCTATATAGATAGATCCTGCAGAACCTTGATGACTTCACTGGGGATCTTTCAGGATCAAGAGTTTTTGACAAATTAAATTCTAGGTTTAGACTGGATATTCTCAATTCAATTAAACCTACTTTCTTCTCTGTGTGTATTATGGAAGGAACACACAGCTACTACTATTGTTATGATTACCTAAGCCTTTGTATTATAAAAATGTACCTCTTTCAGTTGCTTATAGCTTTCTGAAATGTTCATATTCAGGATGAACTATTCCAGGTTGGTTTCTGCTTGGAGAATGAGCAGCAGTTGAGCTATGTTTTTGAGCCTAAAGTGAGGAAAAATACACTTTCTCCCATTCTCTTTCTATTCTTAAACACCTGTTTGGCAAGAACAGAGGGGAGAAGTCATCCCTGTGCTGGTGCCAAGCTCAGTACAGGGGGTCATTCAGGGAGGCAGATCAGAGCACTTCCCCATCCAGCATCCTCCTCCTAGTGGAATGGATGGCCACCTTGGCCAGTGCCAGGAGGAAGTTGATGAGGAGGTCTTGTGACTTCGTGTGGCCACAGGTAGGGAGCGCATAAATCAGGAGGTGAAGGGAAAAGTGCAGCCAGAACCTGAGGAGAAGGTTCTGGAGGAGTTGGAAGAGAAGCTGCAGCCTGGTTCTCTTGAGGTAGATGTGCACCAGGGTCTCCCTCACAATGCAGAAGGGACAAGTGTCAGGGAGAGGAGTGAACTGCATCAAATACATGCCCATGCTCATGGCCCCATAAAGGAGCCACCAACTAATTTCCCCGGTGGGCCATGGGACCAAAGTGGAATACAGGCTGGCTTACCCTCCACAGATGGTAAAAGATCCAACCACATGGTACTGAGGCGAGGGTAAGGAAATGAAAGGTGTGGAGCACGAGTCCCTTTGTGAATCTAGCACTGAATCACTTATGTTGGGTGCAACTGTAATGTTATTTTGTGTTAAATTGCAGGGAAATCAAGATAACTGGTATTCTAATTGCAGGCACATGAGAAGGAATCCGTAATCTCTATTATTTATTAGAGGCTAAATCCTACTTGCCTTATTTATGCAATGCTCCCTTTGAAGTCAATGGCATAAATAAGATGCACAGAATTCAGTCTGAAGCAAACACCACCTGTGGTTAGGGGAATTTTGATTTTATAGAAAAATAAGTTCAAGCAGCATTACTATTATGCAATGCTACTAAGAAAGCCATATCACTGTTGTAATGATGTACTGCTGTAAAATATAGTACCATTGGCCTGGTGAGACTCCCTTTCATATGAAACCTTCACCTGTTTGGCCAAAGAAATCTAATGTGTTAATCATCATGCACAGTGTAGTTGGGAATCCATCCAAAAGCTTTATTTATTTATTTATTCCTGAAGGTGATCTTCTAAGGGCAAGAAAACCTACTAATCCTGCCTATCTTTGCCAGTTCTATTAATCTTAAAAGTTCACAATATCAGTTCACAATATTACCAGGAGGTAATCTGATAATATTTGGTGAAAGGTAACTAAAATAAAATCAATGTAGATGTTTTCCCATTGCAGTTCTGTAGCACCAGGTTAGAATCCGACAGTTGGAGGGTTAATTCTGGTCTCACGCTGACCAATGGAGGTACACTGGTGTAAATGAGATCAGAACCAGACCAATAGTACCATTGCTGTACTAATGGTATCACCTTTAAGTGAAAAATCTCATAATTTTTCTTTTCTTTTTTTCTTTTCTTTTCTTACGCAGAAAAACAACAGTGAAACAGTAGGTGGGTTGGCTTGTACAACCAGAGAGATTATGCAAAAATGCAGGGGCTGACTCTAGCATCTCTACAGATCACAACCCCTCAGGACTCCAGCCTCCAGCACATGGGGGAGGGTTCCCAGGGAAAAAGGGGCATGGCTGGGGTGTCCTTACAGCTCAAAAATTATCAGATGCTAGAATAGCCCATTAGGGCTATGGGCAGGCAGCATTTAGAGCAGTTTGGTTTTTATGCTAGACATTCATAGGTCATAATGGTTCTTCAATACAATATTACTATAGTGCTTCACTGATTACACAGGTAAGTGTCTCTCTTGTTGTCTTGTGTTCAGAATAGTTGGTGAATTATATCAAAGCACATATGTAACTTTCATAGGTGTTTCTTCTTGAGTTAGGGCTTGATTTACACTAGGAACTTAAAAAGAAGAACAGGAGGACTTGTGGCACCTTAGAGACTAACAAATTTATTAGAGCATAAGCTTTCGTGGACTACAGCCCACTTCTTCGGATGCATATAGAATGGAACATATATTGAGGAGATATATATACACACAGACAGAGAGCATAAACAGGTGGGAGTTGTCTTACCACCTCTGAGAGGCCAATTAATTAAGAGAAAACAAACTTTTGAAGTGATAATCAAGCTAGCTCAGTACAGACAGTTAGATAACAAGTGTGAGAATACTTACAAGGGGAGATAGATTCAATGTTTGTAATGGCTCAGCCATTCCCAGTCTTTATTCAAACCGGAGTTGATTGTGTCTAGTTTGCATATCAATTCTAGCTCAGCAGTTTCTCGTTGGAGTCTGTTTTTGAAGTTTTTCTGTTGTAATATAGCCACCCGCAGGTCTGTCACTGAATGACCAGACAGGTTAAAGTGTTCTCCCACTGGTTTTTGAGTATTTTGATTCCTGATGTCAGATTTGTGTCCATTAATTCTTTTGCGTAGAGACTGTCCGGTTTGGCCAATGTACATGGCAGAGGGGCATTGCTGGCACATGATGGCATATATCACACCTTCAGCCCCCAACTAAAACCTCTCCAGCGCATCATCAGAGATCTACAACCTATCCTGAAAGATGATCCTTTACTCTCACAGATCTTGGGAGACAGACCTGTCCTCGCTTACAGACAACCCCCGAACCTAAAGCAAATACTCACCAGCAACCACACATCACTGAACAAAACCACTAACCCAGGAATCTATCCTTGTAACAAACCCCGATGCCAACTCTGTCCACATATCTATTCCAGTGACATCATCATAGGACCTAATCACATCAGCCATACCATCAGGGGCTCGTTCACCTGCACATCTACCAATGTGATATATGCCATCATGTGCCAGCAATGCCCCTCTGCCATGTACATTGGCCAAACCGGACAGTCTCTACGCAAAAGAATTAATGGACACAAATCTGACATCAGGAATCAAAATACTCAAAAACCAGTGGGAGAACACTTTAACCTGTCTGGTCATTCAGTGACAGACCTGCGGGTGGCTATATTACAACAGAAAAACTTCAAAAACAGACTCCAACGAGAAACTGCTGAGCTAGAATTGATATGCAAACTAGACACAATCAACTCCGGTTTGAATAAAGACTGGGAATGGCTGAGCCATTACAAACATTGAATCTATCTCCCCTTGTAAGTATTCTCACACTTGTTATCTAACTGTCTGTACTGAGCTAGCTTGATTATCACTTCAAAAGTTTGTTTTCTCTTAATTAATTGGCCTCTCAGAGGTGGTAAGACAACTCCCACCTGTTTATGCTCTCTGTCTGTATGTATATATATCTCCTCAATATATGTTCCATTCTATATGCATCCGAAGAAGTGGGCTGTAGTCCACAAAAGCTTATGCTCTAATAAATTTGTTAGTCTCTAAGGTGCCACAAGTCCTCCTGTTCTTCTTTTTGCGGATACAGACTAACACGGCTGCTACTCTGAAACTAGGAACTTATGTCGGTATAACTATGTCACTCACTGGTGTGGAAAATCCACACCTCTGAGCCATGTAGTTATATGAACTTAACCCTCAGTGTAGACATTGCTATGTCAATGGGAGGGCTTCCCTTGTCAACATAGCTATCACTTCTCGGGGAGATAGAGTACTTACGCCAATGGGAGAAGTGGTACATAACGTCTTCATTAACTGCTACAGCGGTGCAGCTGCAGCGCTGTAAGTGTAGACAAGCATCCAACATAAACTTTTGTAGCACATTTCGTTTCAATTTGGAACAGTTTCCATCAGGTATAAGGAGGACAATTTGAAGTGTTCTACTATTTCTGACAAATATCTCATAATAGCATGAGGCAAAATTTTGCCCCGGCTAGCACCCTCAATATGAAGTATATGGAATGTAAGGCAAGAAGATTTTGTCCTTAGTCATCTTCAGAACTGAACAATGTACATTTTCACTTTCCTACTCAACAGATCTGCTGTGTTCAGTCATATCTGAATTCAGTGACAAAAATAAACGTGTCCTACTCCTCACTGCTGTTAAAATAGGAAAACCAACACAGCTCTAGGAGAATGTCCTGGATTCCTTTCTGACTCATGCATCATCAACACAATTGTTAAGTAAGGGTCTGATTTTTCAAAGATGCTGTGCCCCTCCTGCTCCCCACTGACTACACCTGGAGCAGTGGCTACTGAGAAATAGTATTTGACTCTTCTAAATGTTAGGCCCAAGTATGGTGGTGCACAAAGCAGAAATAACCATTTGACTTTGAAATCCTAGGGTGAGTTTGCAGGGCTGGAAGTCAGGGGGACAAAAACCAAACAAACCATTAACAATGTGTTTATTTGTAAACAGATTGGTCTGAAGTAACTGAGGCAATAAACATGACACTCCAGAATTCTATCTCATCAGTCACTTTTCAAAGTAGAATGTCACTTCAAATTTGAGGAATTCCATACACAGGGCCGGCTCCAGGCACCAGCTTCTCAAGCAGGTGCTTGGGGCGGCCGCTCCAGAGAGGGACGGCACGTCCAGGTATTCAGCGGCAATTCGGCGGACGGTCCCTCACTCCACCTGGGAGTGAAGGACCTCCCACCGAATTGCCGCCGCAGATCGAGATCGCGGCTTTTTGTTTGTTTGTTTTTGTTTTGGCTGCTTGGGGCGGCCAAAACCCTGGAGCCAGCCCTGTCCACACATTTCTGAAAAACTTACCTACTGAGTTGGTGCCTTCAGCAATGGCAGGGCCGGCTCCAGGCACCAGCTTCTCAAGCAGGTGCTTGGGGTGACCGCTCCAGAGAGGGGCGGCACATCCAGGTATTCGGTGGCAATTCGGCGGACGGTCCCTCACTCCACCTGGGAGTGATGGACCTCCCACCGAATTGCCGCCGCAGATCGAGATCGCGGCTTTTTGTTTGTTTGTTTTTGTTTTGGCTGCTTGGGGCGGCCAAAACCCTGGAGCCAGCCCTGTCCACACATTTCTGAAAAACTTACCTACTGAGTTGGTGCCTTCAGCAATGGCAGGGCCGGCTCCAGGCACCAGCTTCTCAAGCAGGTGCTTGGGGCGACCGCTCCAGAGAGGGGCGGCACATCCAGGTATTCGGTGGCAATTCGGCGGACGGTCCCTCACTCCACCTGGGAGTGATGGACCTCCCGCCAAATTGCCACCACAGATCTTTTTTTGTTTTGTTTTGTTTTGGCTGCTTGGGGAGGCCAAAACCCTGGAGCCGGCCCTGAGCAATGGTATAATTTTTAATGTGTTAAACAAATTTGTCATAACATTACTAAAATAATAATCATACTAGATGTATTTTGTACATGTCAACAAATGAGTCAACCGCTATACATACATCCAATGAGAGATACACATATTAAATAGAAACGCTGTGTGAATGAACAAAAATAATTAGGTATTGATTTTTCAAAACATTCTTCGATTGACATATTTTCCACTCTGAAGTTGTAAAACTTGAATATTTACAGGAAGTAAAATCACTGCAACAAAATTATCCTTTATGATTTGATCTCTTGGTGACTATATGAAACAGTTTCTAATATGTGTTGTGAAGTCATTTATTGTTGTTTTCATTTCTTAATGTTTTAATCCTTAGTCTAGATACTTGAATTAAAGTAAGCATGATAATTTCTCTTTAAGTATAACATGACCAGAAGAAAATGGAGAAGAGTATCCACAAGAGTAATTCTTTTAGATGAGGCTGAAAGCTTCAGCAGATTTTAATTAGAAGTGCATGATAAGTTTTACATGTAGAGCATTTGAATTTGGCTTTTAGCCAGTTCTGCAAAAGCAGGATGATATTAAAAATTACTCTTCCATTGCATATTCAACTTTTGCTCAGAGGAAAAAATGCATTTGGTATGGAATGGAAAACTTAATGTCAAAAAGTAAATTCTGGGTTTTTTAGGTTACTGTATGTTTTGTTCATTAGAATAAAGTTAGGCAAAATGATAGAGATGTTTATTAATGAGCTTTTATTTTATTTTTTGGTAATTTACCTCCCTGGCGCTATGTTACTCTTATAAAAATTGTTTTTGGTTTGGAAGGAACAACTGAATCCTTTTCCTCTGACCTGCAACGAACATTCATAACCCAATCATCAGTTATCTAACAACACTTCCAAGAAAGTTAAGAGAATCTTTCTTCTCAGGTTTCTTTTAGCTGAATTGCTGATAATACTATGCAGATGTCTTGAAATGATGCTGCACTTTGCAAAATGATGTGAAGCTCAGAAAATGTCATAAAGTTTGATTGAATCTGAAAATTCAGGTGGGGAGGCCAATTTTCAAATATCATTGCTTAAATTACAGCATTCTGGTTCCACAATGGAACTCTCAAATTGACACTTATGTGTCTCAAATGGGTATTGAATGCCTAAGTGCATATCTCAGCATCCAAATGTGAAATTGGGCACATTAGTGTAGGAATATAAGTTTGAAATTTGGCCATTATAGGAGAGATTCTGCCTGCCTCACTCATGTTGAATAGTAGTGTCACAGCTCTGGTTATGCTACACACTCATCGGGCCTCTGTGTTTGGACCCATTTTCTGGGTCCATGTGCATTTATGTCCACTTTGGTCTGGGTAGGCTCAAATCACAGTCTCCTTCTTTGGCTTTCTAGGTTCACTCCCTGTGCAAATTCTCTGTATGGTAGCCCCAGTCAGAAGTGGGACCCTGCAGTTCAAACATCTTAGACCAGCGCTGAACCTCCCCTCACCTCCAGACTCTCCAACAGCTTAAGCACACCCTTTCCCAGAGCTCCATCATTGTGGGAATCCCAGTTAACCCCTTCAGGGACACAAGATAGTTGAAGCAAACAGACAGACTTTGGGGGAAGGATTTCTACTTTAGACAGCATGAGAGAGATACAGATCCATGAAAAACAAGAAACATGTACACACAATTAGTTGCCTCACTTTCCTCACCACTCTTAAGTGTTCTCAGAGATTTGTTTAGAGTCCTTTATCCCCCTTTTCTCCTCCCGCACAGCCTTGCCTTCTGGTTCTGGTCTCTTCTCTAAAATGTCATCTGACAGACATTTCTTTTTGTAGACTTCCAGTTCCCACCCATCAGGTGATCTTCCTGGTCAGCTTCAAATCCTGTCAGGTGATCAAAGCCCCCAGCAGGACTCCACCCACCTGGCGCCAGACTTGAAAAACTGGTTTACCCTGCATGATAGCCATCTCTTTGTCCTAGGGTGCATTAATTTGAATGGATAATCATCAAGGTTTAAGGACCCTCCATTATTAGCCCTCTGCTAGGTGTAAGAATTTTTCCTGACACTACAAAGCCTAGGTCAGGGGTCGGCAACCTTTCAGAAGTGGTGTGCCGAGTCTTCATTTATTCACTCTGATTTAAGGTTTCGCGTGCCAGTAATACATTTTAACATTTTTAGAAGGTCTCTTTCTATAAGTCTATAATATATAACTAAACTATTGTTGCATGTAAAGTAAATAAGGGTTTTAAAATGTTTAAGAAGCTTCATTTAAAATTAAATTAAAATGCAAAGCCCCCTGGACCTATGGCCACAAGCCAGGCAGTGTGAGTGCCACTGAAAATCAGCTTGCATGCCGCCTTGGGCACACGTGCCATAGGTTGCCTACCCCTGGCCTAGGTGAAGCCACAGAACAGTCTCATAATTAAAATGGTCCTCAATAGATGAAATGGAGTGTGGTAGTTTGGTACAGATACATGGAAAGAGTTCATAATATCAAACAGAATTCATAAATTGTAAATAAAGAGATCCCCAAACTGTTGTAAGTACTTTGCTCCATGAGTTGTCCCAGCTAAATATTTTTATATGTGGTTTCATCCTGCAAGGGCCTGAATACTCTGGCCCTAATCCAGCAAACACAATGGAATTACTCACAAGTTTAAAGTTATACACATGCTAACGTACACAACTAGATTGAGGTTGGAGTGCTTAGAATCTTGCAGGACAGAGCCAAACATTTGTTCCTTGTCTGGTAATGTAACTGCAAAAATGAGATCCATATCTATAGTTTGAACTCTAAAGTTCAGGGCCATGTGCCTCTGGTGACATGTGAAAATGTTAAAGAATCACAGAAAGAGTCACTTTCTTCTAGCACTGAAAGAAAGCCTTTGTATTAAAATAAGGAAACAGTATTATCCTTAATCCTATTCAATCACTTAGTCTGCTTCACTCTAGAACTTTGCCCTAGAATTTTCCTTGGCCCAATTGCTGACTGGGTTCCTGCTACAGATTTAAAGATATAGTACAAATACCATATTCTCTTATATGGGGATTTGTTTTTATCTATAAGAAAGAAAGAAAGAAAGAAACATGGAAGCTGCAACATTCTAATTTGGATCCAAACTCAGATTTCAAATCTCCCCAAAATCTGGAGGTGGGGGGTTCCAAGCTTTTGGTTCCAGGCCCTCAGATAATTATGTTGTTATATTCCATACTCTTTCTTAATTTCATTGTGAGGCATTATGAATTGTCAATATGAATGGATTAAAAATGAATATGACACATGAAGATGGTTTTGTACCAATATATAGTATTCTGTATCATGCATTCAATAAAAAATACTCAGTACACTTTAAATTAAATTAAAAGAATGCAATCTTGTTGTTCTATGAAATGAGAATATCAGTGATATTATTTCTGTCATCAATTTTTTTCCTTGCTAAAAGTCTCAATTTATATACAGTGTCAATTGCAACTATGTAGCATCTTGCATTCTGTGGTGTTCTAGAGAAAATAGAAATTATAGTGGTTTTCCACTATTTGGGATCAGCAAATCTCTCTCAGGGAAAGAACACACTGTATAGAAAATGCTTTGCTTCACTTCAAAGTGTATTTTAAACATAATTACCATAACTATCTGTTTAACATTCTTCACTTTCCTGGAGGAACAACAGTCCTGTAGCAAAGGGGCATGGCCTCCCTCCAAGAGTGACAAGCAGGGACAGCCATTTACACCTTGGTGTGGGGAGCCAGGGGAGCCAAGCCCACCCCACCAGCAGAAGAAGGGCAGGGCAGGAAGTATAAAAGGGCAGCTCAGTTGGACCTCTATTGCCCTGAGGACTTGCCCAAGCTTCCAGAACATCCTGCCACTCCAGACGCTGAGGAGCTGCTGGGACTACCATTGGCAGTGTATCCTAGGGAGATAGAGAATGACCCCTGGATGCAGGTACACCCCGAGGGGAGGGAAGGAAGTAGTCTAGGGATAGCTGATTGTAGTCTAGCTGCAGTGCTGCCTGAAGACAGGCCAGCGTGTTGCAGCTGGATTCCCCGCTGATGCAGTGGCAGATTGCCCTGCCTTGCCTGAGTCCTCCTACCCACTCTGCCACACCACTCCTAAGGAGGCAGCCTCCCCACCTTAGGTCAGGAGGCTTGTGTTAGCCTACCATCTGCCAGAGCTAGGCTGCTAGATTATTCACTGCTCTCCCCTGCCTGAGGGCCGGAGCCCCTGATTGGTGCTTTACCCTGCCTCAGGGCTGAGCTCTTAGACTGCTTTGTGTTCTACTCTGTTTGAGGGATGAGCCCCTAGACTGTTTGTTGCCCTGCCCTGCTTGAGGGCCTGGGGTCATAGACTACTTACTATTCTGCCTTGCTTGAGGGCCAGAGCCCCCATGGACTGTTTGGTGACTGAGGCCTTGGCTCCCAGACAGTTGACTGCTTTGCCCCATCTGAGGGACAGAGCCCTAGATTGTTTGGGGCTCCCTCTTGCCTGAGGGCTTGAGCCCCAAAGCCTGATTATTTCCCAGCCCTGCTTAGAGAGCCTGGACACCTGAGACAGCTAATTTCCCTTTCTTCCAGGCTGCCTCTCATGGGATGAGACAGTGAGAGGGTTATGGCCTCCCTCTGAGATTGACAGGGAAGGATGGCCACGCACTCATAGAAGTCCCTAGATGCTTTCACTTGAGGACCATCTCCCTCAACATTATTCTATTTCTCAAGAGCCTTTTAGTTCTGAAGACACTTTATTACATAATGCAAATGTGCTTTTTCTGTTCCCTAATTCAATAAATAAATGGAAATTGTAGATGTAAAGCATTGGCCAAAATTAGTGGACATCAGAAAATGTGAAATAATTCCAAATGGACATCCCACTGACTTCACTGGACAGAGCTAAATGAAAATATATAACAAGATATCGTTCTATAGGTATAAATAAACAACTCCTAACAAAGGCGCTACCGCCATTAGCACATCTTGGGTAGGAAATATTGATACTGTGTGAAATAATGGTTAGGAATTATTGCACCTGATTCTCCTCTCATTTACACATATGTAAATCCTGAATAGCTTCATTAAAGTGAATGGAGGTGCACCAGTGTAAGAGGAGAATCAAAGCCAGTGGTGTTTATGATGTGTAGTGCCATGAGTTATCACAAGGTATCATGACAGGTATGAAATTAGTGTCCCTTCTGTACATGCCTTTTATTTTTATTTCTCTATAGAGATGTTTATACTAGTCTTATGTCCAATATATTACAAAGTAATACATAAAATATCTGTACTAAAGCATACATCGAACAGATTTATGGTAAAAACTTTATTTTCATTTGGAACTAAACTATTATCTTGTAGCTTTTCTCTGGGTAATATTAGCCATTATTGATGGGTGAATAAATGCTCCTTTATGGGGTTATCTTTTGGTGGGGATGCTGAAGGATGATCGAAATGACAGAAAAGTAGCAGCAGAATGCTCGAGATGGCTTTAGCAATCCTGTCAGATCGTTTCACTGTATAATTGTATCACGTTTTGCATTATGGACTTTGCCTGCGGCTCGGCTGCTTATAGGAATGCTGTGATGGAATTTACAAGCTTCAGAAAGAACATAGTAACTAGTGGAATTTTTTTAAAGCAGTGACCAGTAAAATTTAAATTGGTTTTATTTTCTTTTATTGAACCTTTCCCACTCTCCATTAGTCCAACAGCCATCTGGAAAAAGAATCTCAACAAATTCTAAAGGACAAAATCCCTGTTAATCCATGTTAGCAGATTCACTGTGGGAAACCCCGGTTTTGCATTTATGCATATCAGGATCCAGCTACAAATAAGATCTTTAGTTGCAAGTAATATGTTTACAGCAATTATTTATAAATACTGGTACTTCAAAGCCTTTGCAACCCAAGCTTGCCTCCCATTGCCTGGAATGGATATTCACATTACAATTTGTCTCCATCAACCAACCACTTACACCTTAATTGACAACCTCTGGGTCTCTATGCTAAACTTAATCTGCTGCCACTGCCAGTTATTCGTACAGTTATATAGGATCTAATCCACAGCAAATTTTGGGCTGCCCTTAACTCTACCTTCTGCAATCTAATCTAATTTTACTCTGATAGATGCCTGAAATAGTTGGGAACTGCAATTTGAAGGGGTGTCTAAACATATATATTCACCTGATGTGGATCCATTATAGCCTTTACGGTAAATATTAGAATAGGCTGTTTGTAGAGCATGCATGCTAAATACCTTTTATCTTTTGTTATTTCTAGAACTCTTAAAAAAGAACAAAGGAAACTTAAACCATAAAAAAATAATTCTGGGTTAAAGATCTTATTTCAGCTCCACAGAATTAATGCTGAATGTTCAGTGTGACAGGTTTCAGAGTAGCAGCCGTGTTAGTCTGTCTCCGCAAAAAGAACAGGAGTACTTGTAGCACCTTAGAGACTAACAAATTTATTTGAGCATAAGCTTTCGTGGGCTACAGCCCACTTCTTCGGATGCATAGAATGGAACATATATTGAGGAGATATATATACACACATACAGAGAGCATAAACAGGTGGGAGTTGTCTTACCAACTCTGGGAGGCCAATTAAGTAAGAGAAAAAACTTTTGAAGTGATAATCAAGATAGCTCAGTACAGACAGTTTGATAAGAAGTGTGAGAATACTTACATGGGGAGATAGATTCAATGTTTGTAATGGCTCAGCCATTCCCAGTCTCTATTCAAGCCTAAGTTGATTGTATCTAGTTTGCATATCAATTGAAGTTCAGCAGTTTCTCGTTGGAGTTTTTGAAGCTTTTCTGTTGCAAAATTGCCACCCTCAGGTCTGTTACTGAGTGACCAGACAAGTTAAAGTGTTCTCCTACTGGTTTTTGAATGTTATGATTCCTGATGTCAGATTTGTGTCCATTTATTCTTTTGCGTAGAGACTGTCTGGTTTGGCCAATGTACCTGGCCTGGAAGTAGAGCAACAAAAAATGAATATGTAAAAGTTTAATACCATTCGTGGCTAAGACATGTTTTCTATGCTAGGCCCTCCAACGTCTTCTGATTGGGGAAGATTTTATGTGTTAAGGCTGGAAATGAAAGGTATCTTTGAAAGCATTACACTGCAGACAAAAGCAGATAAGCAAGTAAGTTGAACAGCTCTTGTGGTATGTAATGAATTTTCAGAAAATGTATAGGCAAAATTGTTGCAGGTTGGGTCTGAATGATCAGAATTGTCAGTAGAATTCACACTTATGCTTATATCTGTGAATACTACTGTGTGCTGGATGTTTTCCTAACTGCAAATGTCAGATGAGGTTAGTCAGAGCAAATGATTGAAAGGCCCAGCTTTCATAAGTCAATAAGTGATGGACTAAATATGTTAAAATGACATGAGCTGTGTAATCAATTTATGTAGACAACTGAAATGTTGATAGGTAATCTGTAGAAAAGAGTTTTTATTTAAAAAAAAAAATCTAAAAAAGCCCTACGCAAATGTCACTATGAATGATGGACAAGGAAGAAGAGTTGATATTTTTTATTGCACCAAATTCTGTTTTGGAATGAAAGGGAAAAACTTCTGTGTAAGCTCAAAACTCTTCTTTAGGTCTGGGCTGGTCTCTTTCACCAAAAGAAGGTGGTCCAATAAAATATATTACTTCATCCACCTTGTCTCTCTAATGTCCTGGGATCAGCATGACAACAGCACTACTGCAGACAACAATGAATGATGAATAAGAAAAACTGTGACAGTTTTATTCAGGTAAATAAGACTGTGTTTTATCAAACTTTTGTTACTGATATGGACATAGAATCATAGGACTGGAAGGGACCTTGAGAGGTGGTCTTGCACTCAAGTATTATCTAGACCATCCCTGACAAGTGATTGTCTAACCTAAACATCTCCAATGATGGAGATTCCACAACCTCCCTAGGCAATTTATTCCAGTGCTTAACTACCCTGATGGTTAGGAAGATTTTCCTAATGTCTAACCTAAACTGCCCTTGCTGCAATTTAATCCCATTGCTTCTTGTCCTATCCTCAGAGGTTAAAAACTGTTATGTCCCCTCTCAGTCTTCTTTTCTCCAGATTATGTAAATCTAATTTTTCCAATCTTTCCTCATAGAGCATATTTTCTAGAACTTTTAATCATTTTTGTTGCTCTTCTATGGACTTTCTCTAATTTGTCCCTGTCTGTCCTGGATACAATAGTCCAGTTGAGGCCTAATCAGCGCAGAGTAAAGCAGAAGAATTACTTCTTGTATCATGCTTATGACACTCCTGCTAATACATCCCAGAACGATGTTTGTTTTTTTTGCAAAACTGTTACACTATTGACTCTCATTTAGCTTGTGATCCACTATAACTCCAGATCCTTTCTGCAGTACTCCTTCTTAGGCAAAAACAACAAGAAGTCTGGTGGCACCTTAAAGACTAACAGATTTATTTGGGCATAAGCTTTTGTGGGTAAAAACCTCACTTCTTCAGATGCATCCAATTGTGTGTGTACAAATGATTGTTCCTTTCTACGTGGAGTACTGTGCATTTGTCCTTTTTGAATTTCATCCTATTTATTTCAGACCATTTCTCCAGATTTTCCAGATCATTTTGAATTTTAATCCTATCCTTCAAAATACTTGCAACCTCTTCGAGCTTGGTATCATCTACAACCTTTATAAGTGTACTCTCTGCCATTATCTAAATCATTGATGAAGATATTGAACAGAACCAGACCCAGAACTGATCCCTGTGTGACCCCATTTGATATGCCCTTCCAGCTTGACCAAACCACTGATAAGTACTCTTTGGGAATGGTTTTCCAACCATTTATGCACCCACCTTATCTAGGTTGTATTTCCCTAGTTTGTGTATGAGAAGGTCATGCAAGACAGTATCAACAGCCTTACTAAAGTCAAGATATACCTCATCTACCACTTTCCCCCATCCACATGACTTGTTACCCTGTCAAAGAAAGGTATTAGGGAATAGTAGCTCCCAGATGGTGCTACTATAAGGTGGGTGTATAACAGGCTGGAAAATCATTCCCAGAAAGTAGTTATCAGTGCTTCACAGTCAAGTGGGGTCCCGCAGGGATCAGTTCTGGATCTGGTTCTGTTCAACATATTCATCAATGATTTAGACAATGGCATAGATAGTACATATCCATTTCAGTGTTGATAATAAAGCTAGTTTATGGAAAAAAGAGGCTGTCTAAATTCAGTGTTTCTCATTTATTTTTGGCTGCATAAATCCATAATCTGCAGAATACCTGTTGATGATTTCTTGCTGGTAAGGGTTGTCTGAAATGACTGAAAATAAAAGCCCTTTTCTGTTGTCACTTACTGTGACGAATTGGGACTGTTCTTAATGTGGTATATGGTCTTTGAATGCTGAGTGGGGAGTATTGGCTGGGAAGGCAAGGGAGTGTGGCTAGGATGGTCTGCATTGGGGGATGGGAGACTGGCCTTGAGGGAGGATACCTGAGCATGTAACATGAGAACCCAGGAAGGGGTTAGAGGCCAGGTGACACCTTTGCCCGGGAAACTAAAGAAAGGCTGGGGGAAGAGACGCTGAGGGGAGAGAGTTGGGGAGCTGGCTGGAGGAATGGTTGGGAGGCAGACAGGGCTCTGACCTCCCAAGGGGGCTGTGGTGCCCTGGGACCCCAAGATGCACCTAATTGGGGGCGGGGGGTCCTGTTGTCTGTGCCTGCAAAACCTGTCTTGGACTGTATTCCTGTTTTCTGAATAAACCTTCTGCTTTACTGACTGGCTGAGAGTCATGGTGAATCGCAGGAAGCCGGGGGTGCAGGGCCTGGGTGTCCCCCCACACTCCGTGACACTTACACAGCTCAGAAGGTGGATTTTCAGGTACCATAAAAGACTAAAGCAAATTACATGAGTCAGCGATAGGAGCTACATGAAAATGTATTCTGCCCTTCTAAAAATGAATGAATAAATAAAATAAGAAAAGCTGCATGTCTCAGAAAAATTAGCAGGCAGGATAGATGGATTGTGCAATTGAACTGGTTAAACCATGCATCTTGGAGCTTGTATTTTCTGATTTTAAAATGACAGCCTGTTGAAGCTTTCCAAAGGCTAAAGATTTCTCATAAATCCTAAATAGCCCCTTTGGTTTAATGCCACAGTCATCCCATACCACATGTACTAGTTTTTGTTATACAAAATGTAACCCCTTTGGGGTTTAGAGAGCATGGCCCCTTTAAATCTTTTTCCTAGGCGGGAGGGGGAGCAGTGAGAGAAAGGAGGGAAATTCGGGGGTGTGGCTCTGTAATTCCAGGGAGAGAAGGGATGCAGCCTGCAGGCCCTGAAAAAGTGAAGCAGCAGAGAACCTGCCCGAAGCCTGGGAAGGACAGGACTGATTGGGGACACCCCAGGACAGGAGCCAGGAGGAGCACTGTGCCAGGGAGGAATCGCCCAAGAAGGACAAATCAGAGCTGGACCCAGTATCACTGCTGCCCAGAGCTGTATGGGGCTGTGAGTACTGGGGCTTTGTGACTCTGCATTGGGAACAAGGAGGGAGGTTGCCAGATAGTTAAGTGAGGAGGTGGTCGCTCTGTGTGGCTTTGCAGAGAACGGCAGAAGAGGGCACTGGAGGGGTTTGTCGGGGAAAGTTCACTGGCGCTGAAGATGACCAGGAGCACCCAAGACTCATCAATGGACTGGAACTTTGCTCAGGACTCCTGAACTCTGTGTGCAGACACATTGCTCAATGTCTGCCCTTCTAGACTGTGCTACCACTGGGCCTGTGGGGCCTTGGTTTGGCTGCAACCCTGTTCTACTGCTCCCCCTATATTTCCCCTTGTTGTTTTTCTGCTCTTATCCCTCGGTAAATAAATACTTCCCTTGTACTTTTCCTGTGGGTGTGGGTGTTCACTCTGGGGGGTTTGGAACAGGTGCTCCTGGGGTGGAAGGGATTTTTCCTGCTGCATTCCTGTGCGCAGTGTCTCTTGGCCAGAGCTGCCTGCAGAGCAGACTCCATCTTGGCCATGAGGCACTAAAGTTACAAAAATATGGAAAAAATAAAATGACTGGCACTTGACCAAGGAAGCCTTTTGTATTCACACAGATGCTCCAGCTTCTTAGCTTCCTGAATACGTCTTACCCTTTTCATTGTCCTCTTTGGTGCTCTCCCTGATGTAATTTTGATGGGATAGAGTATAGAAGATCTGTATTTATTAATTTTTATCCTGTTTCAGTGTATACTGTTTGATATTACTTGGACTTAAGTGACAGTTTTGGGCCTAATCCTGCAAAATGCATTGTTTGCCAAATACTGACCGGATTAAATTTCAATTGAGGTCAGTGGAGTCAAACAAGCTTAGCATATCACAGAATTGGGACCCTGTGGGATCCTCTCTGTCCCTGATTTCCCTTCTTTCTTTCTTCCCTTTTTATTCCTCTTCACCCTTCGTTTTATAGTTTCACTTTCTTCACCTTTTTACTGCTAGCCTACATTTAGCTGATTTAGTTCAGCAAAATGGGAGATTAGCAGCCTTTGTTTTGTTTAATTCTTTGATAGAATGATCAATAAAAATTGTTATAATAAATAAAGCTTCAAAAAGCTCTTTAATCGCTCAGTGGCTCAGCTCCCCATCCCTAATATGAGGTTAACTAACACTGTCTTTGTCCATTTCGTCTATTTAGCTTGTAAGCTTTCAGGAAAGGAATGACTTTTTCTATGTTTGTATAGCACATAGCACAATAAGTCCCCAATTTCCACTGGGACCACTGCCTGCTACTAGAACATTACTACAACTGATAATAATCTAACTTATTCTTCTCTTCAAGAGGAAGGGTTAGTGCCAGTGCAGAGACTCCTGAAGATCCGCAGAAATGGTGGCCCAAGCCCTATAGTCTGATCTTCCACCTAATTTCACCCAACTTTAATAATTTTAGGCTGACCTAGAGCATATCATTCCAATGGCTAATTACCCTGGGAATGGGGTGCAAACCCATGCTTTGGTTGTCCCTAAGCCTCTGTCTGCCACAAACTGGGACTGGACAACAGGGGATGGATCACTTGATTGCCCAGTTCTATTCATTCCCTCTGAAGCTTCTGGCATTGGTCATTGTCAGTAGACAGGATACTGGGCTAGATGAACCATTGGTCTAACCCAGTCTGGCATTCTTATGTTCTTACCCTCTTAGTTAAAAACTTGCACCTAATTTCCAGTTTGTTTGTGTCACTTTAAGGTCTAGTCATCTGATCTTGTTATGCCTTTGTTGGCTACATTCCTCTCCTAGCAGATGGCTTTGTCTTTGTAGACTGATCAAGTCCCTTAACCTTCTCTTTGTTAAACTACAGCAATTGAGCATCTTAAGTCTCGGACAACAAGGCATGTTTTCCAGTCCTCAAATCATTCCTATAGCTCTTCTCTGAATGGTCTCCAATTGACAACATCCATTTTGAATTGTGGGTACCAGAACTGGACACAGTATTTTAGTAATGGTCTCACCAAGGCCATATTAAGAGTTAATATCACCTCCTTATGCCTAGTTAACATTCTCTTGTTTATACATCAAGAGACTAGCAGCTATTTTGGCCACAGAATCATATTGAGAATTCATATTAATTTAGTTGTTCACCATGGCCACTGAATCCTTTTCTGAGTCATCGTTTTATGGGATACCATCCCTATCTTGTATGTGTGACCTAAATGCTTTGTTTCCATATGTACCATCTTGCATTTAGCTGTATTAAAATGGTTTTTTTTGACCCGCTTATCAAGAAATAGGTGGCCGTCCTTCCTGTTATTTACCACAATACCAATCTTTGTCTCCTGCAAACTTGATAAGCAATTAATTTATATTTTCTTCAAGATCACTGATAGAAATATTGAATAGCATTGAACTGAGAACTGATCTCTGTGGGGTCCCCACTAGGAACACACCCATTCAGTAATGATTCCCTATTAACAAATATTTTTTGAGTTCTGGAGTAATCACACTTGGTGGTAACCCCAAAGCCCTAGTAGGCTCTCAGCTCCTGTTTCCTCTTGCACCCTGAACTAACCGATGTAACTGGAGGAGCAAGGAGAAGGGCTGTTTCTGCCTTTCCACTGATCTATAGTAAAATGGAATGTGCTCACATCTCCTTGATGCTGACTTTATTTGGTGTAAGTGCACATAGATATGTTAAATGAAGAATGGGTGTCTTTAAGCCCTGCATGGCTTACCCCCTGATACTTTAAGCCCTGCAAAATTTTAACAATAGACAGAGTTTATACTCCTTCAGAACTGCCAACCTCAGGCATTCTAAATAAATAAAATAAACAGAAGTTAGCATCTCACCCAAATCATAAGATTGGCTTTAAAATAATGAGATTGATGCAAAAAATAAAAACAACTCCCCCTCCCCCCAATGCATCGCTTTAATCATTTCAGGTTGAAAATTCAAGCTGAATTGCACATACCCCAATTTCATTCCCTAGCCCCTAGTCTCCTGCTGTCTCAGATTCTTCCTGTCTTTCTTAGCTTGACCTGTCACCATTTTCTCTTCCTTCCCTTCCCACACATTCTTCCTTACTCTCACAATGCAGCTCCTGTTCCTACCACAACATTTCTCTGATCCTTCCCTCACTCTATGTACTTTCCTCTGTTCACTCACTGTGGTTCACACTATGGGAAATGTTTGAAAAACTTTGGCATAGAAGATGTGGCAGAGATGCAAGCATAGTACAGCTAAGCTAATGTTAATACCCATCATTATTTGTTGGATTCTTGCTTGGAAAACCGTTTCAATGGACCAAGGAAGCCATAAGCAAGAAAAGAAGAACTGGCTGAGCGTATGCATTAAATTTGAAATCAGAAAACTAAGATGGTACAAATGAAAAGTGGGTTACCAGTGAGGTGAAAATAAAAAGGCATACAAGAAATAAGTCCGATGCTCAAGAAATTGTCATGCTTGGGCTCATCGGAAGACTTATAACTTGGATAAAAATACAAACTTGTGAAAATTTGTGTTTTTTGATGTTGAAATGTACTTTTTGTTTTGCCTCATCTTTAATCTACCCTTTTGCATACTAAAACTGTATTGACATGAAAAAGCTCTCTAGTGCTATTGCCATGGTGTAATGGAGAAACGACAGAACATTAAAAGGGCAAAACATTTTTACTCATGAGTGAACATACAAATCAGGAGCATGACTGAATGGGCACTAAGGAGAAAGCACTGCAACACCACATCTAGAAAATGTATCCATGGTAAGAATGCTATTTCTTCTTTAAAGTGTATATATTTTATTATAATTTGCATTGTGGTAGTGTCTAGGAGCCCCAGTTTATGGACAAGGGCCCTGTTATGCTAAATGTAGTACAAACACATAACAAAAAGTGGTCCTTACAGTCTACATATAACACAAAAGACAACAGGTGGACACAGAAATGGGGGAGCACAAGGAAACAATGAGACAGTATTGGTCAGCATGATAGGCAGTGGGCTCAGTGCACCACATACCTATCCATTAGGAAGTTTTTTGTAGGCATCGCAGCAGAGGAGAGGGATGTGGAAGGAGGACAATGAGGTAGCTTCGTGGACATTTATGCAGAGCTCCTCTCAAGTATAAAGGGGCAGCTTGGGAGAAAGCATGAAAGTGCTTGTTTGAAAATTTAACAAGTAAGGAAAACTGGCATCATTGGTAGAAAAGAGGCAGGAGTTAATATTTTATTAGCATATCAGAAATGATAGGGAGAGTGGGGATTGGGCAGGAAGGACCTCGAAAAATATTTGTCCCTTATCCTTTTGGTAACCGTTACTTCTGATCCTTTTTCTGGGTCTTAAGACACTAAAACACTGCATTCTCCCCCCTCTCCCCCCGCCCCCAAACACACACATTCTTTCACTGCTGTTACCTACTAGTCATGGGACATGCAAAATTAAAGTCATGGTCCAAAGCCCATTGCAGTCAGCAGGAGTTTTTACATTTAATTTAGTAGGCTTTGGATGAGGCCTGAATTACTATCAGTGCGCTGTTTTGGAAAGAGTACATGTGTGTCTCCATCCCTCCATCTTTCTACAATATTTTTTCAAATCCACTACTACTTTAATGGCCCTCTGGTGCTGCCTAGGGCCAAACTTTTGAAGGTCTTAAAGGTACAGATAGATGTATCGTGGGATGGGAGTTAAGCAGCTAAATGCCTTTGAGATCTGGCCCTAGGTGTTTTTGAAAATCCTACTGGTTACCTATTGGCATCTTTAGACACTTGAGTACCTTTAAAAATCTGGCCCTTAGTCCTTAAGCTTCCCCCAAATGGAACACTGAAACAAGGAAAGCAAGCACTCTTTCCAGCAGAGCAAGTAGGTCAATTAAGTAAGAGAAAAAAACTTTTGAAGTGATAAAGTTTTTTTCTCTTACTTAATTGGCCTCTCAGAGTTGGTAAGACAACTCCCACCTTTTCATGCTCTCTGTATGTGTATATATATCTCCTAAATATATGTTCCATTCTATGCATCCGAAGAAGTGGGCTGTAGCCCACGAAAGCTTATGCTCAAATAAATTTGTTAGTCTCTAAGGTGCCACAAGTACTCCTGTTCTTTTGGCTAATAACACACATCCAGTCAAGGAACAGCAAAATTGCCAAGTGATTTATAATCACAACTAGGCAACAAAGCTTAAACATTGTTCCATAATTTTTGGACAATGACTACATTTGAGAAAACATGATCTGCTTGTGGATATGCTGTGAATGGAAGAGGCAAAATTCATTAAATAAATGATTGATTATGAGGCATAGCTAATCTCTGGCACTGTTGCTGAATCTGTGTGGGATCTTTTTAGGTTCTGATCCCGAAAAGACTTAAGCATGTGGAGTTTAACATTGAAGTCAATAAGATTTCTCATATATGTAAAGTTATGCAACTGCTTAAGACTTTGCTTGATTGAGGCCTTAATCATTACTTTATATAAAATGTAGGCAAGATACTCATAAGTGAAACGGTAAATTGATTTAGTCCATCTACTTACCAAGAGGACAATGAAGATAGATGTGCAAAATTATTTGCAGAGGTCAAATATAAATTATAGGACACTCATTTCTCTATGGAGCTGTCTGCATAGTCCACTTACAAATTCAGAAAGTTAATTGTAGGCAATATTTTATTTTAAAAGATTTAATATTGGACATTTATTAAGGACCAATTTTCCTATGTAATGAGTGACCATAATTCCACATGAAGAGCGGGGGAGGTTCAGTAACACTGACAATATGACCCTTACTACATTTCTGGTGAGGAAGTAACTCAGCAATTTGACTGATTATCATTTAAAAGACAAATTCTTTGCAGTATTAAATATTAGCTTCCAGTGGTCAGAAATACATACCAGGCCACCTTATGAATGGCCAAGGCACACACATGCAAGAAGTCTCTTCCTATAGCTGCTTGCATGGCTGCGTGGGGGTCGCTCACAACAGCAGCCTCTCTGTACTCTAGGGAGTACAAGACTGTTCACGGCCGGTGTGCCCTAGAGGAAGATATTGAAGAGGCGGCTGGAATAAGGTTGGACCCCTTATAAATAAAGAAGCTTTGGTGCAGCATGGAGAACAACATGCTCTATTCAATTAATGGTGTAGATTTCCCAAACCATGGCTGAGAAGCCTGGGGAGAGATTATGCCTGAGACAGTCTTCCTGGCACTCCTTTTTGGGAAGTGTGACTCCACCCTTCCCCATATACAGGACTGTGGCACAAATCTAGCCTTTACAAAGAATATTAGCCATCTACTCCTATGTCTGATGCATACTCAGCAGTGTTTGCAGTACTTCAGGAATAACAAAGTTAGAATATCAGGTTAAAATTTACAGAATTCATTTTGTTAGATGTGTGCAGTTCAAATATTTGAGCACCATATGCAATACACAAGACCACTCACCCAAAAAGCCAGCTATGTCTTAAAATGTACAACATTCATTATACACTCTGTTAAAGTACCACAAGTGGAACTACATATAAAAATATCTTAAATGTAAAAAGCAAGGAAAGTAAAAATCAGTTGCAGTCATTTCCTTGCCTTTGTTGGCCTTAGCACAAACTCAGGGCTTGTCTCCATGGGGACACTTAAGAGAGTTATTCCAAATTAACTAACAGTGTGAATTAGAAGTGGATTAGTTAAATTGCATGAACCCTTGTGCGGACAATCTAATTCAGAATGAAAGTGGCCTTAATTTTGGTTTATCTTAACCAATTAAGGCTACCTTAATTCTGAGTTAGTGTCCACACAAGGGTTGATGCAATTTAACTAATCCCGTTTAAATTCACACCTTTACTTAATTCAGATTAATTTTGCTGAGTATCCCAGGGAGAAAAGTCCTCAGTCTAACAATCTAAATGAAACCAGTGCACCCACTCAGATGGTTTGATGTGGAAAGCTGGCGTTCTCTACAATAGCAAGCAAAGGTATAACAGCATCAATTTGAGCAGCACATTCCTAATGTGGGACACCTGGATTTCCTACAATGGCAGCCAAGCATCATTCATGAAAAGGAACAGAACCCTGTGTGCACAGTGTGTAACAGTCCAGGGTCCCCAAACTGTGGGCCATGGATCCCTGGTTGTCCATGAAGCACTTGCTGATGGTCTGCAAAGACCAGGCTCTCCAGCTGGTGCTGACTCACCTTCCTTGTTTCCAGTTATTAAATTGCAGTAAAAGAAGCTAAAAATACATGAATACATACTTTCCTAATATTGCTTTTCTGTGTAAGCAATTGCTGTATTTGCCACAGGGCTGTTATACAATTACAAATGGGCAGGGAGGTGGTCTGTGCAGTTGCAAATGGGAGGACAGGTGGCTGGCATCACAGAGATTCCTAAAAGGTGGTGCCCTTCTAGCTACTCAATAGGCCTGCTGTGAGGGGGACCCAATCCTTTAAACCCTTGTGTGTTTTAAGCCCCTGGAGCTTGAACAGAGTCCAGCCACAGCTACAATCCTCGGGTCCCTAGGTCTGCATCCTGAATGTGTGCTTATCTGGTGGCCCCCTTCTGAGAGCTGAAACCTGCTGTCCAGCTGCATAACACCTCTGAGTGCTGCAGTGACCCTTCAGAGTCTCTGGTATTTAAACATATCCTCTCCCAGAACTCTAGCCCAGAGGAGCAAAGGAGGTGGTGAGCAGCCCTCAGTGATGAAAGAACAGGTTAAGGACTATTTAGAAAAGGTGGACATGCACAAGTCCATGGGTCCAGATCTAATGCATCTGGGGTGCTGAGGGAATTGGCTGATGTGATTGCAGACCCATTGGCCATTATCTTTGAAAATTCGTGGTGATTGGGAGAGGTCCCGGACGATTGAAGAAAGGCAAATATAGTGCCTATATTTTAAAAAGGGAAGAAAGAGAACCCGGGGAACTACAGACCGGTCAGCCTCACTTCAGTCCCCGGCAAAATAATGGAGCAGGTACTAAAGGAATCCATTTTGAAGCACTTGGAGGAGAGGAAGGTGATCAGGAACAGTCAACATGGGTTCACCAAGGGCAAGTCATACCTGACCAACCTGATTGCCCTCTATATTGAGTTAACTGGCTCTGTGGATATGGGGAAAGTGGTGGATATGATATTTCTTGCCTTTAGCAAAGCTTTTGATATGGTCTCCCACAATGTTCTTGCCAGCAAGATAAAAAATTGGATTGGATGAATGGACTATAAGGTGGATAGAATGCTGGCTAGATTGGAGGATTGGGCCAAAGAAATCTGATGAGGTTCAACAAGGACAAGTGCAGAGTCCTGCACTTAGGAAGAAAGAATCCCATGCACCGCTACAAGCTGGGGACCAACTGGCTAAGCAGCAGTTCTGCAGAAAAGGACCTGGGGATTACAGTGGATGAGAGGCTGGATATGAGTCAGCAGTGTGCCTAATTGCCAAGAAGGCTAACGGCAGATTGGTCTGCATTAGTAGGAACATTGCCAGCAGATCGAGGGAAGTGATTATTCCCCTCTATTCGGCACTAGTGAGGCCATATCTGGAGTATTGCATCCAGTGTTGGGGCCTCCCACTACAGAAGGGATGTGGACAAATTGGAGAGAGTCCAGCGGAGGGCAATGAAAATGATCAGGGGGCTGGGGCACATGACTTACAAGGGGAGGCTGAGGGAACTGGGCTTGTTTAGTCTGCAGAAGAGAAGAGTGAGGGGGGATTTGATAGCAGCCTTCAACTACCTGAAGGGGGGTTCCAAAGAGGATGGAGCTTGGCTGTTCTCAGTGGTGGCAGATGAAAGAACAAGAAGCAATGGTCTCAGGTTGCAGTGGGGGAGGTCTAGGATATTAGGAAACACTATGTCACTGGGAGGGTGGTGAAGCACTGGAATGGGTTACCTAGGGAGGTGGTGGAATCTCCATCCTTAGAGATTTTTAAGGCCCAGCTTGACAAAGCCCTGGCTAGGATGATTTAGTTGGTGTTGGTCCTGCTTTGAGCAGGGGGTTGGATCAGATGACCTCCTGAGGTCTTTTCCAACCCGAATCTTCTATGATTCTAGTTATAGTTGAACTCTCCCAGGGGCACACAGCAGTTGTAAACCACAGGAGAGTACAGATCATATAAAACAATAAACACTACATACATATCCTTGCCTCAATTTCCTTACCACTCCATGGCATTCTTTGGGCTGGGGTCAGAGCTCTTGGGTTTTCCAGAGTCTTTGATTACAGTGCATGGCTTGTGGGTTGCCCGAGTAGAACAGGTTCTGCCCTTTTAAAACCTTCAGCCCCTTGGTGTCAGGTGACACCTTTCCCAGGTTCCCCGTGTGAGCAAAAGCCTCTGCAAGGTGACTTCATCTCCCCTGCTAAACCAGTCGTTCTGGGCAGGGACCAGTCTTTGGTCTAGAGTGAACAGATTTCCAGCAAGTGGGTACTTAAAATCAACTACCATCCATTGTCAGCCCTGTATCTCTATGTGGACTTCTGCCCAACATGGAGACAAATAGGCAATAGAGTAGGCAAAATGCTGCACACTCAAAATGGAGAGACTATATCTGTGTCAGACTGCAGAGTTCATAATCTCACACAACTTCATGAACTGTACAGAGAGACTTCCAAATTGTCACAGTTGGCAAGACAATCTCTCTATTAAGATGTGATCTAGAGGACTATGAAAAAATTTGAGAAGCCGCCCAAAAAGGTGGGAGATAGAAAAGGAATCCAGTTACTGAGGAAAGAAGACACCTCCATAGTAGTGTCTGGTTGTTTTTGCTTTGTCAGATAGTGTGTAATTGGCAGTTTGCTTGTTACTCTAATTAGGGTGTGAATGAATGGAGCTGAAAAAATGTGGAACTCTGAGCCCTGTTTGATGCATGTAGCTGATAAAATGGGAAAGATTACACTGACACTGTATTATTCATTTGAGGATGCAGAGGAACTGAACACAATCAAAATGTTTTAGCTAATATTCTTGTTAAACCACACCATATTTTATGCCATGAGAAGCTGGGGGGATGTCAGAAAAACTATGGCTAACTAATAAAAAAAATGTTGGTTAGGGCATTCACCCAAACATGAACATTAAGAACACATTACACATATTACACTAGTGATGTATCCAGCTCAATATCCTCCAACATTAGCCCATATCAGATGCTTCAAAGGAAAGTGAAAGAAATGGCATAATGGAATAATCTGCTCATACAGAAAGTCTTCTAAGCCTGAGGCTTATTCAAGCTAAGATATATTCTTCGGGCTGCACAGTGGGTAAGGCAATTTCACAATAACGTCTCTTGCACAAGATTTCTGGTGTTTCCCAGTTCCAGTCTGTTGGGCTGGAAATATTGGTAGAACAAACTGTATCTATTCTGGCACTTTTTATTTTCAGGAAGAACCTGGAAGGAGGGGGGAAAATGTATCTGGGAGGTGGGAGAAAATGTAGGTTATTTTCAGATGGAATCAGTTTTGGATGCAAGTCTAGGTCAGGTTTTACTTTACCTGTCCCAGTTTGCTGGCCCCCATTGATAAATAATAATACCTCTGGCATTTTAGCATGGCTGGTTTTGTGCTAGCCAGAGAATGGCTATATTGAAAAGTTTTACACACCCTGAAAGTACTTGTTTTTTTCAGTTCTAGTCTGTCTAGCAGTCTGTCAAGGTATAGGAATATCCAGTTTAGTAAACCCTCCCTGCTGACAGTGCATAGCTCAATTAAAATCTCAGTATTTAAGAATCCAATTCAAAACTTTACTTTAAACTTGAATGGCTTAATATGGATTGCTTTAAAGACTCTTACTTCACACAAATAGATTGCTCTCAGCTGCCCTGTCTATACTACAGTTCCAAATGAATCAGGGGACACAGTTACTTCATGGTAGTCCCTGAGTGAGTTGCAGCATGGTTCAAGTTTGTATTGTAGGCAGGAGCTTAACTCTCTGGGTTGCATTTGTAGTTTTAGGTAGGACCAAATTCTGAATCCACCAACTCTTCTACTAGCATTGCAAACTTAGGGCTAGCTTTGTAGCTAAGGTAAATAAATGGTGCTCCATCAAATCCAATGGAGACGTGCTGATTCACAACAGCTGAGATCTGGTATTTGTTGCGGCAATCCTCTCAGCCACCAGATGTCAGCACTGCATATAAACATGATTTGTATTTTTCTCTGACCAAGAAAATTCCATGGACAATGGGGGAAAAAAGAAGCACGCGGCCTGAAAAGAATGGATGGAATATATACATTATTGGCACTCTTTGGGCCTTCTTCTCTACCATTTATTAATTAGGATAGTCACAATTCAGTGAGAGAGGCCTATTGTGCCCTTCTTTATGTAGCCTCTACATGCTCCTTGTGTGTATAATTGTAACTACTGGCACAACATGGGCTAGAGCTCATTTACCAATCCATTAAAATAACCACTGTATGTATAAAGTATGCAGGACATTTCTATGGTGTCATCATTTGCTCCCTTTGCAGGACAAAATCTCTTCAGTTCTTTTGGATATGAATGTATCAAAAACCTCCATGGTGCTCCACTTCAAAAAGATTTAGACTAAAAAATGGTTGCGCTTTGAAACTTCAAACTTGGCAGAATCTGCTGTTTTACATTTGAAATAAGCAAATGCAGGGCTGAGCACAACTGCAAACTATGTTAATAACTGTTTACTTAAAGGTAGCTATAGCATTCAGCTGCTTAAAGGTCTGATTCTGCACACTCTTGATCATGCACATCAGGATTTGCATGGTCAGAGACTTACGTGTACAGGCAGTTGGTTAAAGGGATTTAAAGGCTTTGTTGGTGTCTGTAATACTTGCAAACTAAATGGTTCTCAAGCAAAGAGCTTGTAGTTTCAACAAACAAAAAAGCAAGGAGTTTAAGGAGCTTTACTGGTAAAACCAAAAACTGGACCTTTTATCCTTTTTGAAAGCTTTTTAAATTGTCTTTTCTTTTTAAAAACAACCAACCTAACAAACTATATATAATGTCCTAGTCTCCCCTAACTGGAAATAGCACACAAATGAGAGGGGAAAGGTTGTGAGTGCAATAGGAACTGTCCTGTCAGTGAAAGGAGTGCCATGGTTTGCAAACCCGAGGAGGAAGTATCAGAGGGGTAGCCGTGTTAGTCTGAATCTGTAAAAAGCAAGAGAGGGTCCTGTGGCACCTTTAAGACTAACAGAAGTATTGGGAGCATAAGCTTTCGTGGGTAAGAACCTCACTTCTTCAGATGCTAAGAAAGATGCTCTGAAGAAGTGAGGTTCTTACCCACGAAAGCTTATGCTCCCAATACTTCTGTTAGTCTTAAAGGTGCCACAGGACCCTCTCTTGCTTTTTACCGAGGAGGAAGGTAAGGGTTCCACTCTATCAACCTTAGATTTCCTGAGGATCCCTTATAAATGAGCTTTCACACACACCCACACCCTATGGGGCTCCAGGTGTTTGCTCAGAATCACCTGGGCCTGTATAGAGATGTGTTATAGCTACAGATTTCCTTGTCCCTTGCTGTCATTTATCATAGAGCCAGGACTTAGCCCTTTGTTTGTTCCATTACTCAAAGGTTGTGTAAATGGTGCCATAGCTGCATAGCTTCTACAGTAGTGTGAGTAGTACTGCACTTATAAAATTATTAATTATTTACCTTTTTTTTACCAATAAACTCAACCCCTCTATTTGATAGCCGAACCTCCACAAGCTGAGAGATTTTAGTGTAGCTGTATGTCCAAAATGCAGATGCTTATCTAAAGCTTATTCAAAACCTCCAAGGGGTTTTGGTGTAGAATTTAGGCTTCAAATCTTACATGGCTGTGTTTTGTTGGCTGGAAATACCATAAGGATAGTCAAAGTATTCAATGATTTCTGCTTCCAGTCAAGGTTGAAATTAGGAAGTTAAATGAATATGAACAAGAAGTCAATTAAACTCCTTCAAATCTTCCTGATGATCCAGTTCAAATTCTGGGTAAAGATTTAGGTCAATTCTTCCTCTTTTGGAAATGCTTCAGCCATTCCTTGCATTGCTTATTATGCTATGTGGAATCCTTTTTAGTCAATAAAAGTCCTCTTTCGGTTTTAATAAGTGTTATATAATTGAGGCATTTACAATAACTTTGTCAATAGTAACATAAAGACTCCATCATCAATGCATATAGAGCACATTTGTAATTATCACAACACATTAGGTTGTCTGTACATGTTGGGTTTGATGTGTCTCTTAAAAGGCCATTTTATCTCTGGCTCCAGTCTCCTGTATGTGTTTTGAAATTGTAATTTTGCAACATGTAATGAAGGGCTGGACAAACGATGGGTTCCCAAAGTAAGTAAAGGGCACTCACCTGTAAGGTAGGAAATACATATTCTCCCCACTTCAGACAGAGTTGGGAATTGAACATGAGTTTTGTACATTCTAGGTAAACACCCTAACCACTGGGCTAAAGGAGGCAACCACTTATCCCCCCCTCCCCCCAGCTATCATTTTGTGTGGAATTAGGCATGTAAACCATTTCTTGGCAAGAAAGACACATCTAATCACATCTAGTCTGGACTTAGGTACCAAACTCCCTGAGATAGGTAGGGATTAGAACTCACCCTTCTCCATGGCATATGCTTTGGGCTAGTGGAGGTGGCTCCCTGCGGATCTTGCTGGCTTTTGAGGTGCCTGTTTCTCCCCAAGCCTAGGTGCCTTACTGAAGGTTTGTGGGTTCTGCTGGGTTGGCTAGGAGCCTAGAAATTCGGTGCTGCAATGCTGAACATTGCAACATCTACATCCCTTTGTGAATATGCCCCCAGTGCAGAACCACTGCTCGTATTCAACCCTCAAATCCTAAGCAGTAGGATTTACCACTGTAAAGTATCTTCCAGCTGCATCAATGGGCAGGGTGGGATATGAAAGATGTGGTTACCATGGAACCTGCAAAGTCCATTACAGAGATGTATACATATTGCATACTTTCTTAGGCAAATCATACCTGGGTAACTCCTTTGACTTCAATAGGGTTACATGTCAATTGGTTTCTATAGCATAGTGGCTCACAACCTTTCCAGACTACTGTACCCCTTTCAGGAGTCTGATTTGTCTTGCATAACCCCAAGTTTCACCTCACTTGAAAACTATTTGCTTACAAAATGAGACATAAAAATATAAAAAAGTGTCACAGCATACTATTAATGAAAACTTGCTTACTTTCTTATTTTTACCATATAATTATAAAATATATCCATTGGAATATAAATATTGTACTTGCATTTCAGTGTATATAGAGCATTTCAGTGTATGTAGAGCAGTATATAGAGCAGTATAAAAAAGTCATTGTATGACATTTTAGTTTGTACTAACGGTGCTAGTGCTTTTTATGTAGCTTGTTGTAAAACTAGACAAATATCTAGATGAGTTGACCAGGGAATAAGAGGAAAAAGAGTGTGATGATCTCTGCATACCCCCAGGGGTACATGTATCCCTGGTTGAGGACTACTCTTATAGAAAATCTATTAGCAAGTAAAGGACTGTTGCATGGACATTACATTTGTAACAGGTATTTGTATATGTTCCTTTTCTGCACTCGGTTAGATTCTAGGTTTTATGCTCCAACAACCGTATTGTATTTCTGTTTTTCATCACACTCTTTTCCCTCTTGTTCCCTGGTCAATATTTTCCATGTATTACAGTAACATTCTCAGTCTGCCTTGATTGACCCAGCTCTGTTCTTTGATGTTATCATTCCTACTGTACATTTGTCATTTTTTAGAACTACCTTGTAGTCTCTGCTTCAGAGTGGCATAAATCACACTCCATTTTCATCTTTCTGGTCTACTGCATCAAATTCTGTAGCCATTCCTCGTCATTACTTAATGTTCTTACCACCTATGTACACATAAGTCTATAAGGGTATGTCTACACTGCCATAAAATTACAATATAGATGTTTGGGCTCAGACTAGAGTCTGGGCTCTGACACCGCATGAGGCAGAAGAGTATCAGAACCCAGATTCCAGCCCAAGCCTGAATGTCTACACTGCAGTTTTTAGCCCCACAGCCTGAGCCCTGTGACCTTGAGTCAGCTGACCCAGACTCTGAGACTCTGTACTGTGTGTTTTGTAATGCAGTGTAGACATATCCTAAGTCACAACCAAAAGTTCTCTCTGTGATTATGCCAATTTCAATTGCTGAATGTCTTTCCATTCAGAAAAAGACCTAATCCTGGTGAACTCCCTCAAAAACTATTCTGGTGACCACTTGAATGGACTTTTATGCAATGTCTAAATCTACCACAACTACGTGGCTGTGAAGGAGACTGGATATCTATTCTATTCTGTTCAGGTTCTTATACTGTGCTCATCACAGTAGTACCTGAACACCTTCCAGACGTCTCAAAGATTATTAGTACCTTCTCACTGTTGGCTGCTTGTTAAATCTGGCCTAGGTCAGTAGAGCCCAAATTTTATTGCCACCAGAATGCTATGTGGTGGCTGCATGAAATGAGTTTGGTGTCTGCAATTCATTTATTAATGGATAATCCAAATAGCAAAAAAAAGCATCAAATCTGAATACCTCTTAGCAGTCTCAGAAGAGAGGCTGAATAATAAGAACATAAGAATGGCCATACTGGGTCAGACCAAAGGTCCATCTAGCTCAGTATAGTGGCCAATGCCGGGTGATTCAGAGGGAATGAACAGAACAGGTAATGATCAATTGATCCATCATAGTTTGGGAGACTCTCACCCGTTAGACAAGGCTGATGAACAAAGGCAGAGCAATATGTGGAAAACTGAAATAATGCTGCCCAGGTGGCACCTGTTCTGTGACTATGAAGGGGTGTCACTGTGCCATCTTCCACAAGCAGTGAATTCAGTTAAATTTAAACCCCCCACACATTACACCATTCTTCCTTCTGTTTACTTAGATCTGCACCTGTAGATGGGGATGCTAAGTTGTGCCAACCAGAGAGAGTGAAAGAGGCTATAATATTTTCACTGCCATTTATTATTATTACTTTATATGTCTAGTGCCAACAATGTCTTAAGGGTTTTAAAGACATTTGAAGACAAGAACCCTGACTCTCCACTGCCCTGACCTTTGTGTAGCTTTTACATCAGTCCAAAGTTGATCTACAAAGTACTACTATTCTGATTTTGCTATGCGTTATGCCCACTTTGCATATGTGTAAAGGGCTAACCAAGGTGCAAGACACAGGATAATCAGACTAAGGTCCCTTCCTTAAAGAACTCACACTCTACACAACATGCAAACAAAGCAAGTAAAATGCAGAGAAAAACAATGACTGAACAAAGATTGATCTTAGGATTCCTGTTCAGAAGCAACCATCTATAGAGGAGGCAAGGTAGTTCAGCCACCACACTTTGTATGCTATAGAATATCTAAATTATTATGAATGTATGACTTCTCTGTTGAGGCTGCCAGCAAGAGTGGCAATTAACCGGGCAATAAGGAAAATATTGTAATGTAACAAGAGAATTGATCAGTTTGGGATATTGCTGATGATATGTGATGGCTTTTGAGCAGTGTTACAAGCATTTTAAAGTTTCATCAGTTTTACTCATAACATTATTTGGATACTGAAATAAGTTCATATAAACCCGAGAGCATGTAGGGGTGATAAAAGAGACCTAGCTGTGCTGCCTGCAAAAACATTTGCAAAAAGTAAAAGTCTGTTATATTTGAGAAGTAGAAATGTACAAAAGGAAAAGCTGCAATTGGAGCTGAGTATTACCTGCTGGAACACAAAAAAATCTAGTAGATGCTGGCACTTTTCTAGGGTTTGGAAAGCCAAATATTCAACTTCAGAGCTAAAATTCACAAAACCAATATACAGTCTGTCCTGATTTTATGAGCAGACACACTATAGATAAAGATAAATGATGAGTGGAAAATAGGTGCTTTTGCTGATAAAAAACTCAAGCATAAGAGGATGTTCATGCATGACAAACAATTGGCAAGAGACAGTGGCAACCATCTGTAATTGTATGTTGGCTTCAATACCTGCAATGGTATGAAATGCTCACCAGTCCATGAAGTAGAATGCAGAGGAAGAGAGGAAAATGAAATCATCAGCAGATGAAGTAGAAAAGGACAGTGGCAATAAAGGTTGGGAAAGTGGAACCTATTAACTAGTTTCAACTGAAGACTATCACAGAGTGAAGGGGAAAAATAAATTCAAGATTGTCTTCAACTGAACTGGTTGAATACAAAATTCAGCAATGTTCACTTTTTTTATTTTGCTAAGCAGATCAAACCTGTTTTTTTCTTCCAAATATACTCACTATTCAAATATTGTAAGCAAACAATTACCAGCATATAGATTATTCACCATCTTATATTGGTATGTGTGGTCTTCAATATTCAAGCTTTGAAACTGGTCATAAGAACATAAGAACGGCCATACTGGGTCAGACCAATGGTCCATCCTGCCTAGTATCCTGTTTTCTGATGGTCGACAGTGCCAGACTGAGCTGATTTTTTTCAGGGATCTGTCCACAATGACTCCAAAATCTTTTTCTTCATTGGTAACGTTTGTTTTTTCTGATCCCTGACTGGACTACCTAAGCTCATAAAGACAAAATATAGAGCAATTTCTCACCCTCAAATCTTGTTGAAGCAAGTCTTAAGGTGGTTTCTGAAAGGGTGCTGAACACAGCTTTTCATTGGCTGCCCTTACAGCTAAACCTTGCTCAGCACTGGTTCAGCTGCACTCAGTGCAATAACAGGTCATTAGAATGGACATTAGAATAGTCTCCATTGTCTAGGAGTACAGGTACAGGGACAGCTGAATTTAAATATATGTGTTTGTGTGTAATTTCATTTAAAAGGTTGGGATTTCTCATTCATAAAACTTAATGATAAAGTATAGTTATTGGCAGTTGGGAAGAACGCTAATGAATGAGCGTTTTTTTTTCTTTTCTTTTTTGCAATAGCGAGGAAATGATTGCCTTCTTCTCAGCATTTTTTCTATTGTAATCAAGATATCAATGAAAATTATTCAATGTTTTTCTTCCTTCATTTCAGCAGCCATTACACGTTACTTCTTATTACCTTGGTGGTTTTTTAAAAGTTACTCAGGTCCCAATCCTGTTCTTAACTATACACTGTTAGTAGTCCCATTGACTATGCATAGGCTCTGATTCAGCAAGTCACGTAAGGGGAAGATTTTCAAAGGCACCAATGGCTGTTAGGCACCTCAGTTGAATTTTACCTTACTGCCATGGGTGCCTTTGAACATCTACTCGACATGTGCTTATTTGTAAGCACATCCTTAAATCCATCCTTATTGAGAAAAGCATTGAACACATGACCCAGGTCCCAGATATGGTGATTTCCTGAAAAATCCTGGACAAACCTTACAATGATTTCATAAGATACTTAAACTTAATTCAGTATTAAAAATGCAATTGTTTATTTATTTATGTGGAGTTGTTCCTAACTTCTTTAAGGGAGAGACAGGAATAATGTAAACCTTGGGAAGTGTTATGAGCTTCAAAAGAACTCTTACAACAATGGGTCAGACATTGAATTTTTAGTTGAGTTGGTTTTCTAGAAAATACTTGAGAGAAGGGGGATACAAATTACTCGCCTCCAGACCCATCCTTTTGAAGCTATGCCTTGAGGAAAAACTATTGTCTGGCTTATTCACCACCTCTGCAGATCAAACACAAAAAAACTGGAGAAAGGAGTGACTCTCAGATTCATGGGGGTGCTGTTTCTGGGCCCAGGCGGTTATGAATTTGTAACCTCAGAAGAAAACCTTGGTGGGGTTTGAAGGATTGTTCATCTGCCAAATCCCTTGCTGGAGTTGGGGTGATCTGTGGTAATTTTATCAGCATGCATGTAGGTTCTTTTATTGTTTTTAATGTTTTCTCTGTAATGCTTTCACCTTAAGATAAAATGTATTTGCTTAGAAAGTGCTGTGTGGTAACTTAACTGTGGCAGTTACACTGTTTATAGCCTCTGAGGAGAAAAACAAAGCAGATCCGCTTAGGCAGTGACCTGTGTGGGGAATTCACAATGTAGTCAGGGAACTAGGCAGTCTCAAAAAAACCCAGGCATGAAGGAGAGAGACATCTCTCCACCCAAGAGAGGTGAGGATTGGGGAGCCAGAAGCCTAAAACTGGATGCCCTTGCTGGACCACAGTGGGGGGATACAAGTGCAGTTGCCTTGAACTGAGACACCCAGCTCCTGCAAGGACTTACAGCTGGGCTTTAACGTTAGGTACTGTCATTCCTATGCAGCAAAGCACTTAAGCATATGCATTGTGAGACTTACACATGTGCTTTAGTGCTTTGCTACATAGGGATAACAGTGTACAAAGTTAAAGGACAGGCATAAGTCTCTGAAGGACTTGGATCTTATCCTTTAATATTAATTGCAGTTTTTTTCTTTTTTTGAGAAAATTAGAAGCTTATGGAGTACCACTGAACTAAGGGGTTTTGGCAATTGTATTCTACATACATTGACTCCTATGAGAACACAATCCTTCTCTTTCTTCTGAGGAAAGTTAAATTGTTTTTTAAAAATACTGGCTGAGAAAAAGTATTTCAAATTCAACATAAAAAGAGTCTGGCACTTCCCCCACCCACTCTCTTTCCATTTCCTATCTGACTGAACAGCTGGAAGTTCCAATAAACCTATCTTAAGTGTGCATGTGTTGTCAGTCAGCTCGCTCATAAGCAGGATTTAGACATCTGTTGGAGGTGCAGTGAAGCCATGAGTGACACCGTGAAGTCATCATACTTACATTCTTTAACTTTTAATGTTTATTATTTTCTTCTCAGCGTCAGAATTGTCTGGAAATATGTAATGTATTCAAATGACTGTTTACAGGAAGAAAGAAGAAAAACATGGACTAGATTAAACAAAGAAGGACAATAATGGACCACCGAACATACAGGTCTTGGTTCACCTTTTGCTTACACCAGTGGAATTGAGGAGCAAGTCCACTCATGTCAGTAGGACAAAGTGCTGTGTCAAGTGAAGTGCTGAGTATTTCTGTAAGATATTAAGTGTCCTCAACTCCCACTGAAGTCAGCACTTTGGAGAATCAAGTCCTCTTGAGGGCCTGATCTTACAAATGCTTATCAGCAGGCAGAGTGCTTACAACTGTGATGACTCCCAGCCCAAAGAAGAGCTCTGTGTAACCTCAAAAGCTTGTCCCTCTCACCAACAGAAATTGGTCCAATAAAAGACATTACCTCATCCACCTTGTCTCACTAGAAGGCACTGACATATCTGGCATGATTGGATACCTCTAGGTACCAATCATAAGGCATCATGGAGAAAATAAAAAGCTCAGGAGTTTAGCACTCAAATGATTTACTATTATAAATTTGGGTGAATCCTCTTAATTATCTTTTATGAAACCAACTCTTATTACACTGTTACAAATGGTCACAAACCAGGACATAGGCAGTTAGTCTAGTGGTTCAAGGAAGAGTCAGGTGTCAGAGCCAGGGGTCAGAGAGGGAGTCAGTAAGCTAGTAACCAGAGCCAAGTGGTCAGGGCTGGAGTCAGGAACCAAAGCCAGAGGAGAAACAGAACTGGAATGGACTGGGCAGGACAGGGGAGAGATTGGGAACCAGGCAGGATTAGGGGTGAAGTAAGGATCTGTACAGGGCAGGCACAGGAGAGATTGCAACTGCAGCTGAATGCATTGAGATGCCAGGGAGCAGTTATTGCTGTTGGTCTTAAGAGCAGGTTTCCTGACTTCCTCGGCCAATCAGGTAGAGTGGTCAATCAGGTGGCCCTGCTATGCCTAAGCTGTGCTCATAGGCTGCTCAAGGACTGGGCAGCTGCAGCTGTAATGCGTATTTGTAGTGCCTTCCCCAGGTAGTCAAGTTTGCCAGGCACTCAAAGCCCTCCTAGGAAAGAGTTAGAGAACATGTCTACGTTCATGAGAAGATTTAATATGCTTGATAGCATCCTTCTGTAACAAATTAAATCTCTTCTCCCTGAGGAGTTTGCAAACCAGACTTAGTTGAGCTTCATATTTAGGTTTGCAGGTAAAATTTGAAACATCATTACTTTATAATCTGAAGAAAACTACATTTATAATGTAAAATTCTCTTATCTCAGTTTCCTCCTCTATAACTTCGATGAAGAAATACTTCAGGAGAAATACACTCAGAATTCTAGACAGCATAAACCTGGGGGAAAGGCCATGAAAAAGCCCATCAGGGCAGGGAAAGTTGTGCTGGTGGGAAGCAATCAGAACTTCCCTTAAGGTAGGGGCTTTAGGGCATCTGTGAAGCTCAAAAACTGGGTGGTTCTGAGTGGGAAAGGGACATGGTTAGAGGTGACAATGATTCAGCACCTTCCCTCAGCAGTCTCCATCAGCAGGGCTCTTGTGGAGACTTGGCTATGCCCTCTTGCTTATCTCTTGGCAGAAACCTCAAGGCCACACAACCTGCTGGGATACAGCACGACAGAGAGAATGCTTTACATCCCCTTCAGTTAGTGAATCTGGCCTTCTGTGTTCAGACTTTCAGGGAGACTTGCCCTGCTAAATCACTTAAGTGTACTGGAAAATTCCTTTCTTTGTGTATAGAGAGAAAAGATAGGCCACTGTTTCCCTACTCAGTCCCTCCTGTTTATGGGGGTCTTTCGCACAGCAGCAAGGAGATAATTTCTCTTTTAATATAGGAAAATGCAGTTGCAAAATTAAAAAATCTGGCAGGGATGTATTGGGGTAAGAGCAGTACCTAAAAGTTGTGTTTAACTCACCTTTTAATAATTTGAAGTTGATGCTATCCCTTTAAAAACATCATTGCTTCTGAATTTTGCTGTAGATTATCTCTTTCTATTTTATCTTCCTCTCAACCACCCTAAATTAACCAGACTGCAGAAGTCAATGGAAGCAAACTCAGATCTATTCGTTAAATCTGAAGCTGACATGAAAGTTTGAACTTATACTATCTATCTAATTAGATGAATTTTAAAGGCCCTTTCCCCCACTCTCTTGTGACTTCAGACTGTAAATTCTTTGGAGAAGGCCTCCTGGTTTTTGTCACTGCACAGCACTGTGTTTGTAATCTACTGCATATATATATATATATATATATATATATATATATATATATATATATATATATATATATATATATATATATATAAAATATCAATAATAGTTTCTGCTGAGTGAAACAAAGAACATCTTCTGTAATTAGGCATTTAAAATCAACATTAGCACAATTGATATCTTGAGCTGAAAATGAACTGACCACTATAGAGTGAGAAGAATCAGCCTGTGGTTAAGGTTCTGGATCAGGAGATGTTCATGTCCTGCCTCTGCCACATATTAGCTGTGTGAACTTCAGCATGTCACTTAATTTCTCTGAGCTTCAGTTTCCCTTCTAAAAAAATGAGGACAATATTCCTTTTCTCCTGTCTTTTGTCTGATTGTAAGCTCTTATGGGCAGGAGCCATTTCTTACTATGGGTGCGGACAGAGTTGGGGAGAATATTAGTTTGAATTAGAATTTGGTTTCTGATGCTGTCAAGAGTTATATCCTCCACCTGGAAAGAACTTTCATTCTAAAAAGAACAAAGTTTCTGCTATTGACACTATTACAAAATTGCATTCTAAGCAGCTAGCCCAGCATTTTGTCTGGTTGATTACCCCTTGTAACCATCTGCCAAACAGAACAGAAAAAACAGCTTTCTGTGTCAGAAGAAGGTTAAATGCTCCTTGCTCTTTATTGGTGGCACAAATGATTTAATAGATCTTTTAAGCTGTTCTTTATTTCTCCCCGTGTTTTTACACGGGATTATGAAGACTGCAGAGATTTTTCCCCCTCTGTTGATTATGATATATGAATCTCATCAACAGCCTCTTGTGTGTCAGGACTGGCTATCTCCCAGAGCAGTGAAGAAGAAATTGTTGGGATCACACTGCTTGTTTTCTCTCTTTGTTTTGTTTTCCAGTGATAAAACCAAAGAAACAAAACAAACCACCCCACCGTGAATCAATCTGGCTCGTGAAATTCTTATTCACAAAGACTGATGAGCCGACATATTAGGATGTAATAGGAGGGTCAGAAAAAGGAGATGTCAAGAGCACATAAAAATATTGCAGAATTTACTCTTGTGACTCAGTGGGTAATAACCCTGGTGATAACACAGCAATACAGTTCTGCAGAGTGTGCTATGCAGTGAGAGAGGGAGATGGAATCACTAGGTTAAGCAATTCCAGCATTCATTTTTTATCAGTTCCTCTTACTCTATTCACAGCACTCCTCGTCCTCTCCATCATGCTGAAAGTTATGGCTTGGATTTCACCTTGCTTTGCCTGCAAGAACTGACAAGGACATGACACTGTTAAAATTGTCTCCTCACCTACTTTATCACCTGGTTGGAACCTGCCAGGGGCTGTTATTCTCCAAGGACATCGCCCAGTCATTCTTTGTCAAATTTACAGAATTGTTACTGAGCATTTTAGTTTTTTACTCTAATAAAAGGATAAGTAAATATCCAGGTATGTATAACACATTATACAATTCAGTCTATTGATGTTATGCTTAACTTGCTCTGTGTATATGCACTGCTGTTCTCTAATGGATGGAATCAGAATTGCTCATTCATGCCCTATCCTACTAGCTCAAGTGGTAGGGGTTTGTTCTTTAGTAACAACTGGATCTGAATTCTCTTCCTGATGTTTCCATGAAAAGTCATGAGTTGCAGTATAGTACCAACTATCAAGTCATGGATGGCCATAATTTCTTACAATATCAGTAAAAATGTCTTAAAGAATCCACTCAACGAAAGGAAAATAAATCCAAAATGAAAGTGGTTCAGTCTGAAATTTTTATGTCTCTGCACATGTCATTCCCATACTCAGGGCTGGTGCAAGGAAGTTTCGCACCTTAGGCGAAACTTCCACCTTGCGCCCCCCCCCCCAACAGCCCTGTGGCAGCTCCCCGCACCCCCCTCCGTCCTGAGGTGCCCCCACCCGCTGGAGCCATGCAGCAGCTCCCCACCCCAGCTCACCTCTGCTCCGCCTCCTCCCTGAGCACGCCACCCCTGCTCTAATTCTCCTACCCTCCCAGGCTTGCGGCGCCAAACAGCTGATTGGCACCGCAAGCCTGGGAGGTGGGAGAAGTGGAGCGGCCGCTGCGCTGCGCTGGGAGAGGGAGTCTGAGCCTGTCAAGGCTCTTTCCCCACTCTGAACTTTAGGGTACAGATGTGGGGACCTGCATGAAAACTTCTAAGCTTAACTACCAGCTTAGATCTGGTCTGCTGCCACCACTCCCAATGTGCTAATTCCCTTCCCTGGGTAGCCTTGAGAGACTCTTCACCAATTCCCTGGTGAATACAGATCCAAACCCCTTGGATCTTAAAACAAGGAGAAATTAACCATCCCCCATCCTCTCTCCCACCAACTCCTGGTGGATCAAGATCCAACCCCCTTGGATCTAAAAAACAGGGAAAATTAATCAGGTTCTTAAAAAGAAGGCTTTTAATTAAAGAAAAAGGTAAAAAATCATCTCTGTAAAATCAAGATGGAAAATAACTTTACAGGGTAATCAAACTTAAAGAGCCCAGAGGACTCCCCTCTAGCCTTAGGTTCAAAGTTACAGCAAACAGAGGTAAACACCCTAGTAAAAGGTACATTTACAAGTTGAGAAAACAAAGATAAAACTTCCACGCCTTGCCTGGCTGTACTTACAAGTTTGAAATATGAGAGACTTGTTCAGAAAGATTTGGAGAGCATGGATTGATGTCTGGTCCCTCTTAGTCCCAAGAGCAAACTCCACCAAAACAAAGAGCACAAACAAAAGCCTTCCCCCCACCAAGATTTGAAAGTATCTTGTCCCCTTATTGGTCCTTTGGGTCAGGTGTCCGCCAGGTTACCTGAGCTTCTTAACCCTTTACAGGTAAAAGGATTTTGGAGTCTCTGGCCAGGAGGGATTTTATAGTATTGTACACAGGAGGGCTGTTACCCTTCCCTTTATAGTTATGACAGAGCCGCACATGTCAGCACGCCACTGGCAGCCCAGCCCAGGAACACTGTAAAAAAAAAAAAATTGGGGGCACCGCTTTTTGGTGCCCCCAAATCTTGGCGCTCTAGGCAACCGCCTAGTTTGCCTTAATGGTAGCACTGGCCCTGCCCATACTGCAGCCCTGTGCTTCTTTGTTGAAGCATATTGAATCTGAACATCACTGCTAGGTGCCAGGTTTGCTGAACTCATTTCGTGCAAGTGAGAATAGATATGCTATGAGTGTCAAACCTGCTAATGGGGTTAAAGAACCTCATCTTAGTAGCAAACAATATAATTACCCATGTAATATGTTCTAATAATTCATACATGTTCATCCCAAATATGGCATGATTGGATACCCCCAGAAAACAAGCCTATGTCTTAAATATATAATATAAGGTGATAGTTCAGCAACCATGGTATCCGAAGAAGTGAGGTTTTTACTCACGAAAGCTTATCCCCAAATAAATCTGTTAGTCTTTAAGGTGCCACCAGACTCCTTGTTGTCATGGTATAGGAAATTATTTTAACAGTATTTGCTTTGAAGTGGATAGAAGTTGAGAAAACCTAGCATTTTGCACAGTGTTTCTTCACCATTACACTTAATTTTATTAGCATCTCCCTACTTTTATATGTTCTCATTTGGAACAGGGATAAATAATCAGTGATGTGATTAATTATTGTTTTAAACATTGCTTAACAGCGATTTTGCATATAGAACTCCTTTGGATAAAAGGGATTCATTTATATAAAAATTCAAGAATTTTTCTTTACAAGTCAATAGCTAGAAAAAAATACATTACAACTTTTTCATTTTTTTAAAGTATTTATTTTCTGTCTTGCTTGCCAATACCTTTCTCTACTGACAAACTTTTGGGAACTGTTAATAAAACTTCATGGCTCATTTCCTTCGCTTCTAGTATATAAAGCCTTTGAGTTTTATACCAAACGTTGACAGGATTCATATATTGCCAGAAAGAAAGATTTGCAAACATCAGTGCTAAAAATCTATTACAAGCAAGAGTCTTCAAAAGTAATGGGATTTTCTGTAATTAAAATTTATGCAAGGAATGCTAATTTCTCTGGATAATGATGTGCTTCATAGTCCCTTTTCTTTATGGGCCAGGAAATGTAAGACAGTCTTCCAGGTTCTGAGTATTCAAAGTAGAGTTTTAGGGTATGTCTACACTGTGATAAGAGACCTGTGGCACAGCTGTGACTGGCCCAGATCAGCTGACTCAGGGTTGCGAGGCTCAGGCTGAGGGGCTATAAAATTGCAATGTAGACGTTTGAGGGTGGTGGGGTCTCATAGCCCACGCTCCAGCCCAAGCCTGGATGTCTACATTGCAATTTTATAGCCCCACAGCTGACACGGGCCAGCCATGGTCTTTTACTGCAGTGTAGACATATCCTTAAACTCACATAATTTGTCACTTGAAGATGCTGAGTCCAACTCTTCCCTTGTTTACACTGGGATAATTCCACTGATGTACAAGGAGCTATAATGGTGCAAATTCTGAATAACTGAGAGCACAATCCCTACAGATAGATGACCAGTGGTACCAGTCAATTAATATTTAATGAAATTGAAACTTGGTTAATTTGGCCTGGCTTTTTGTTTGTTTTTAACTTCATGAATTATGAAGTAATTCCTTCCTCCAGCAACAGCTGTGTGGGGAGTGCATCTCTGCAGAGACCTGTGGCTGTTTTTTGAACATATTTGTTATTTATATTATCATAGCACCTCTGAGCCCTGTATGTGGAATTAGGAAATATTCTACACTTACCACAAATGAACACTTCACATTCTATAGGCAAAATATCCATTACTGATATTCAGTTTTCAAAGACAGAAACTGGTCACCTGTTACATGGTCCCTGACTGAGTGACTGACTTTTTTGATAGGCATTATTCCATATTCTTCTTTCTAATACAATTCTGTGCCAGATTCAGGATTTATGTATATTCCTTGACTGCTTAGTGATCAATCAAACATTCATGCATAATGAATAGCAGCAACAAATCAAATTTGAACCATCTGTTTGAAAATTTGTATTCATCACTTGACCAGTTCTCTGGGATGCAGACCAAGAATATTAGTCTATTAGTCTAAATCATGAAAGATGTGGAGGAATTAATAGAGAAGTGTTATTTACCCCTTCACATAACACACGAACCAGGGGGTCACCCAATGAAATTAACAGGAAGCAGGTTTTAAACAAATATAAGAAAGTAACTTCTTTCGACAACGCACAGTCAATCTGTAGAACCCAGAGGATGTTGTGAAAGTAAAAGTATAACTGGGTTCAAGAAAGAATTAGATAAGTTTAATGGAGGATAGATCCACCAATTGCTATTAGCCAGGATAGTCAGGTATGCAACCCCATGCTCTGGGTGTCACTAAACCTCTGACTGTCAGAAGCTGGTCATGGACAACAAGGGATGGATCACTTGATAAATTGCCCTGTTCTGTTCATTCCTTCTGAAACGTCTGGCACCGGCCACTGTCGGATGACAGGATACTGGGCTAGATGGATCATTGGTCTCACTCAGTATGGCCATTCTTATTGTGTAGACGATATTCCTGTGGCTGCTGGAATTTAACACCATCTCATTTAGACTTCTCTGGACAGGGTTAGATGACACAAGGGTTAAAATACAAGCAGACTCCTGCAGCCCATTGACACTAAGGCCTGTACTACTGTCATAACTATAAAGGGAAGGGTAATAGCTGTCCTGTGTACAGTACTATAAAACCCCTCCTGGCCAGAGACTCCAAAATCCTTTTCCCTGTAAAGGGTTAAGAAGCTCAGGTAACCTGGCTGGCATCTGACCTAAAGGACCAATAAGGGGACAAGATACTTTCAAATCTTGGGGGGGGAAGGCTGTTGTTTGTGTTCTTTGTTTGGGAGTGTGTTCGTTCGGGACTGAGAGGGACCAGACATCAATCCAGGTTCTCCACATCTTTCTAAGCAAGTCTCTCCTATTTCAAACTTGTAAGTAAATAGCCAGGCAAGGCGTGTTAGTTTTCCTTTGTTTTCTCAACTTGTAAATGTACCTTTTACTAGAGTGTTTATCTTTGTTTGCTGTACTTTGAACCTGAGACTAGAGGGGAGTCCTCTGAGCTCTTTAAGTTTGATTACCCTGTAAGGTTAATTTCCATACTGATTTTACAGAGATGATTTTTACCTTTTTCTTTAATTAAAAACCTTCTTTTTAAGAACCTGATTGATTTTTCCTTGTTCAAGATCCAAGGGGTTTGGATCTTGATTCACCAGGAGTTGGTGGGAGGAAGGAGTGGAATGGTTAATTTCTCCTTGTTTTAGATCCAAGGGGGTTGGAACTGTATTCACCAGGAGTTGGTGGGAGGAAGGAGGGGGAATGGTTAATTTCTCCTTGTTTTAAGATCCAAGGGGTTTGGATTTGTATTCACCAGGGATTTGGTGAAGGTTTTTCAAGGTTTCCCAGGAATGGAATCCATTGAAATGGTGGCAGCGGATCCAGAGCTAAGCTGGTAGTTAAGCTTAGAAGTTTTCATGCAGGCCCCTACATTTGTACCCTAAAGTTCAAAGTGGGGATCCAGCCTTGACATGGTGGTAGAGCGGTGGGATCATTTTAAACCCAAAAGCCAGTGAGATTTTTTTTTCCTTCTAGCTGCTTGGAAAGCCGAGCTGGAAGTAGATAGATGCATATCTTATCTCTCCTTGCCTGAAGGCAGAGGTGTTAAGTTTTTTTAACAGGTCCTTTGTTAAGAGAAGGGTTCAATTAGCAAATGACTGGTAAAAGGGAATTTACAAGCTGAATTGTTTTTTTTTCTTTTTACATCCTCGGGAGTAGCTAGTTAGAAAGTCTCTGTTAACTCAGCAGCAGCCAGAGCTGAGAGCTTCCCAGTTTCAGTCAACTGCAGAGGGGGTGACCCAGCACAAAAAAAAACAAAAAACAGGAAAATGACTACAAAAGAAGAAAAAGCCAAAGAGGAGGCCCACAAGAGAGCTATGGAGCTGAAAGAAAAAGAGATAGAGCTGAGAGACAGAGAAGAAAAAGCCAAAGAGGGGGCCCACAAGAGAGAGATGGAGCTAAAAGAAAGAGAAGAAAAAGCCAAAGAGGAGGCCCACAAGAGAGAGATGGAGCTGAAAGAAAAAGAGATGGAGGAGAGAGAAAAAGAAAGGAAGCATGAACTGGAAGTAGCAAAGGCTAAGCAGGATGCACCAGCCAATGCTAACAACCCCCCTCCAGGTACCACTTCCCATCCTAGAAAATTCCCCACCTGCAAGGCAGGCAATGATACTGAGGCCTTCTTAGAAAATTTTGAAAGAGCCTGCCTTGGATACAGCATCGCTGCAGACCAGTACATGGTAGAGCTGAGGCCGCAGCTCAGTGGACCCTTAGCAGAGGTGGTGGCTGAAATGCCTAAGGAACACATGAACAGTTATGAACTTTTTAAAAACAAGGCCAGACTCAGAATGGGGCTAACACCCGAGCATGCCCATCGGCGGTTCAGAGCCCTAAAGTGGAAACCCGATGTGTCATTTACCCGTCATGCCTACCACATTGACAAAAATTGTGATGCCTGGGTATCAGGAGCAAATGTTAAATCTCTGGAAGATCATTTTTACTAGGGAAAGCAGGAGCAGTTTTTAGAGGGTGTTCCTGAGGAAATAGAAAGGTACATCCTAGATAGGAAGCCCAAAACTGTAACTGAGGCGGGGGAGATTGGAGCCCAATGGGTGGAGGTGGCAGAAAAGAAAAAAACTAGTAGCAGTTGGAGCGAATATCAGAAGGGGCAAGCCGAAACAAAACCTTACCACCGGGGACAACCCAAGGCCCCACCCACATCCCAAGGGAAACCCCAGACGCCTTCTCACCCCACCACACCAGTCTCCACCAACCAACATCGTCCCGGTGATACCTTAGCAGGGCGATGTTTTAAATGTAATGAACTGGGACATATAAAGGCTCACTGCCCCAAGAACCCCAACCGATTACAGTTCATTACACCCCAATCACACCAAAGATCCCCAAACCCAGATGCCTCTCTCATACCCTCGGAGCGAAGGGAAACCTTGAGAGTGGGCGGAAAGAAGGTTACTGCTTGGAGGGACACTGGGGCTCAAGTGTCAACTATCCACCAATCCCTAGTGGACCCCAAACTCATCAACCCGGAGGCTACAGTGACAATTCAACCCTTCGTGTCACAGTCTGTAACCTTGCCTACAGCCACGTTGCATGTCCAGTACAAGGGCTGGTCAGGAATGTGCACTTTTGCAGTCTATGACAATTATCCCATTCCCATGCTGCTGGGGGAAGATTTGGCCAACCATGTGAAGCTAGCCAAGAGGGTGGGAATAGTCACCCGCAGCCAGGCTAAGCAAGCTTTCACCCCCATCCCTGTTCCTGAGCCGTCCACCAGGGCCCCGTCTGTGTTACCGGAGACCCAGACAAAGGTGGTGGAACTGGATCCCCTGCCAACGACTGCAACAGCCGTAGTGGATCCAATCCCAGAGACCCAGCCAAAGCCAGTCCCAGAACCAGAACTGGCAACGCAACCAGCAACAGAACCATTGCCAGCACGGAGTCCAGCGCTTGCAAACCCATCTACAACTCCAACACCAGAGGGCACCAGCGAGCCTGAACTGGCAGAAGCAGCAGATAACCCTACCCAAGAGGCTCAGCCAGAGCCTGAGATACCACATAGTGCACCAGCGGACAGCGGTTCACAGTCAATGGAAACAGCCCCAGCACCTGCATCGCTTCCAGAGGGACCAAGCCCCAGTCCACAGTCCAAGGAGGAACTGATGTCTCCAGCATCAAGGGAACAGTTCCAGGCCGAGCAGGAAGCAGATGACAGCCTTCAGAAAGCTTGGGCGGCGGCACGGAGCACCCCACCGCCTCTCAGCTCTTCTAACTGATCCCGGTTTGTTGTAGAACAAGGACTTTTATACAAGGAGACTCTTTCTGGTGGGCACCAGGAAGACTGGCATCCTCAAAGACAGTTGGTAGTTCCCACTAAGTATCGGGTAAAGCTCTTGAGCTTAGCCCATGATCATCCCAGTGGCCATTCTGGGGTGAACAGAACCAAAGACCGGTTGGGGAAGTCCTTCCACTGGGAGGGAATGGGCAAGGACGTTGCTAAATATGTCCGGTCTTGTGAGGTGTGCCAATGAGTGGGAAAGCCCCAAGACCAGGTTAAAGCCCCTCTCCAGCCACTACCCATAATTGAGGTCCCATTTCAGCGCGTAGCTGTGGATATTCTGGGTCCTTTCCCAAAGAAGACACCCAGAGGAAAGCAGTACATACTGACTTTCATGGATTTTGCTACCCGATGGCCGGAAGCAGTACCCTTAAGCAACACCAGGGCTAAAAGTGTGTGCCAGGCATTAACAGACATTTTTGCCAGGGTAGGTTGGCCCTCCGACATCCTTACAGATTCGGGAACTAATTTCCTGGCAGGGACCATGGAAAACCTGTGGGAAGCTCATGGGGTGAATCACTCGGTTGCCACCCCTTACCATCATGAAACCAATGGCCTGGTAGAGAGGTTTAATGGAACTTTGGGGGCCATGATACGTAAATTTGTAAATGAACACTCCAATGATTGGGACCTAGTGTTGCAGCAGTTGCTTTTTGCCTACAGGGCTGTACCACATCCCAGTTTAGGGTTTTCACCATTTGAACTTGTGTATGGCCGTGAGGTTAAGGGGCCATTACAGTTGGTGAAGCAGCAATGGGAGGGGTTTACGCCTTCTCCAGGAACTAACATTCTAGACTTTGTAAGCAACCTACAAAGCACCCTCCGACACTCTTTAGCCCTTGCTAAAGAAAACCTAAAGAATGCTCAGGAAGAGCAAAAGGCCTGGTATGATAAACATTCCAGAGAACGGTCCTTCAAAGTAGGAGACCAAGTCATGGTCTTAAAGGCGCTCCAGGCCCATAAAATGGAAGCATCGTGGGAAGGACCATTCACGGTCCAGGAGCGCCTAGGAGCTGTTAACTATCTCATAGCCTCCCCCACCTCCAACATAAAGCCTAAGGTATACCATGTTAATTCTCTTAAGCCCTTTTATTCCAGAGAATTAAACGTTTGCCAGTTTACAGCCCAGGAAACAGATGACGCGGAGTGGCCTGAAGGTGTCTACTACGAAGGAAAAAAGGATGGTGGCGTGGAAGAGGTGAACCTCTCCACGACCCTTGGACGTCTGCAGCGACAGCAGATCAAGGAGCTGTGCACAAGCTTTGCACCAATTTTCTCAGCCACTCCAGGATGGACCGAACGGGCATACCACTCCATTGACACAGGTAATGCTCACCCTATTAGAACCCCACCCTACCGGGAGTCACCTCATGCCAAAACTGCTATACAAAGGGAGATCCAGGACATGCTACAGATGGGTATAATCCGCCCCTCTAAGAGTGCATGGGCATCTCCAGTGGTTCTAGTTCCCAAACCAGATGGGGAAATACGCTTTTGCATGGACTACCGTAAGCTAAATGCTGTAACTCGTCCTGACAACTATCCAATGCCACGCACAGATGAGCTATTGGAGAAATTGGGACATGCCCAATTCATCTCTACTTTGGACTTAACCAAGGGGTACTGGCAAGTACCACTAGATGAACCCGCTAAGGAAAGGTCAGCCTTCGTCACCCAGGCAGGGGTGTATGAATTCAATGTACTCCCTTTCAGGTTGCGAAATGCACCCGCCACCTTCCAAAGACTTGTAGATGGTCTCCTAGCGGGATTGGGAGAATCTGCAGTTGCCTGCCTCGATGATGTGGCCATTTTTTCTGATTCATGGGCAGAGCACATGGAGCACCTGGAAAAAGTTTTCGAGCGCATCCAGCAGGCAGGACTAACTGTTAAGGCTAAAAAGTGTCAAATAGGCCAAAACAGGGTGACTTACCTGGGGCACCAGGTGGGTCAAGGAACTATAAATCCCCTACAGGCCAAAGTGGATGCTATCCAAAAGTGGCCGGTTCCAAAGTCTAAGAAACAGGTCCAATCCTTCTTAGGCTTGGCTGGATATTATAGGCGATTTGTACCCCACTACAGCCAAATCGCCGCCCCACTGACAGTCCTAACCAGAAAGAAACAGCCAAATGCAGTTCAGTGGACTGATGAGTGTCAAAAGGCCTTTAACCAGCTTAAGGCAACACTCATGTCTGACCCTGTGCTAAGGGCCCCAGACTTTGACAAACCGTTCCTAGTAACCACAGATGCGTCCGAGCGAGGCGTGGGAGCAGTTTTAATGCAGGAAGGACCGGATCAAGAATTCCATCCTGTTGTGTTTCTCAGTAAGAAACTGTCTGAGAGGGAAAGCCATTGGTCAATCAGCGAAAAGGAATGCTATGCCATTGTGTACGTGCTGGAAAAGCTACGCCCATATGTTTGGGGACGGCGTTTCCAACTACAAACAGACCATGCTGCGCTACAGTGGCTTCATACCGCCAAGGGAAATAACAAAAATCTTCTTCGGTGGAGTTTAGCTCTCCAAGATTTTGATTTTGAAATACAACACATTTCGGGAGCTTCTAACAAAGTGGCTGATGCACTCTCCCGGGAAAGTTTCCCAGAGTTAACTGATTAACAATTGTTCTTGGAATGAAACATATTGTTAGTTTTTATATAATCAGTAGTATGTCTAAAGGTACATGTGTCTTATTAACTCTGTTTTCTCCTAGAACTCCAGGAAGAAATCACAGCCAGTGTGGAACCGAACATCCAACACTATCTGTGATTTGGGGGGCATGTCATAACTATAAAGGGAAGGGTAATAGCTGTCCTGTGTACAGTACTATAAAACCCCTCCTGGCCAGAGACTCCAAAATCCTTTTACCTGTAAAGGGTTAAGAAGCTCAGGTAACCTGGCTGGCATCTGACCTAAAGGACCAATAAGGGACAAGATACTTTCAAATCTTGGGGGGGGAAGGCTGTTGTTTGTGTTCTTTGTTTGGGAGTGTGTTCGTTCTCGGGACTGAGAGGGACCAGACATCAATCCAGGTTCTCCACATCTTTCTAAGCAAGTCTCTCCTATTTCAAACTTGTAAGTAAATAGCCAGGCAAGGCGTGTTAGTTTTCCTTTGTTTTCTCAACTTGTAAATGTACCTTTTACTAGAGTGTTTATCTTTGTTTGCTGTACTTTGAACCTGAGGCTAGAGGGGAGTCCTCTGAGCTCTTTAAGTTTGATTACCCTGTAAGGTTAATTTCCATACTGATTTTACAGAGATGATTTTTACCTTTTTCTTTAATTAAAAACCTTCTTTTTAAGAACCTGATTGATTTTTCCTTGTTCAAGATCCAAGGGGTTTGGATCTTGATTCACCAGGAGTTGGTGGGAGGAAGGAGGGGAATGGTTAATTTCTCCTTGTTTTAGATCCAAGGGGGTTGGAACTGTATTCACCAGGAGTTGGTGGGAGGAAGGAGGGGGAATGGTTAATTTCTCCTTGTTTTAAGATCCAAGGGGTTTGGATTTGTATTCACCAGGGATTTGGTGAAGGTTTTTCAAGGTTTCCCAGGAATGGAATCCATTGAAATGGTGGCAGCCGAACCAGAGCTAAGCTGGTAGTTAAGCTTAGAAGTTTTCATGCAGGCCCCTACATTCGTACCCTAAAGTTCAAAGTGGGGATCCAGCCTTGACAACTACATTTAAGAATTAGCTAGCTCTAGCTATGTTGCTCAGAGCTGTGACAATTTTTGCATTCTCAGTGCTGTGTTTAGGTTGACCTAACTCCCAGTATACATGCAGCTAGGTCAACCTAGTTAGGTCCCAGCTTGGAGAGGTGGATTAACTGCATTGATGGAAAAACACTTTCCGGCAACATAGGAAGTGTCTGCAGAGGTATAGGTGTGCACCACTACAGCTGTGCTGCTGTAGAACTTGTAGTGTACATACCCTAATGATCTACTAACTGCTGCCACTACTGGAACTGAACCATTGGTCGCAACAGTAGGAAATGAGGGCTTGAGAAAACTAGTGCAAACACCCTTAGGGTGATCCAACTGAGTGCAAAAACGGGGGTGGTGAACATGCATAGAGCCACTTCCTCCCTCTTGAGAATGAGATACAAGAATGCTGGCATAAGTGGGAGGTGCTGGAGATGCTACATACCCCTAAAGGGGGCAAAGCTGAGAATTATTGCTTCTCTTCAAGGGCCAGCACGAGGTAGGGTGACCAGATAGCAAGTGTAAAAAATCAGGACAGGGAGTGGGGGGTAATAGGTGCCTATATAAGAAAAAGCCCCCAAAAGTGGGACTGTCCCTATAAAATCGGGACATCTGGTCACCGTAGTACCAGGAGAGGACATACTTCACATCTTTGCCACTGTGCAATATGCACGGCTGGAAGCACTGGCCCAGCTCCTCAAAAAGTATTTAGGCATCCAACTCCCATTCAGTATCTTTGAGGATCTGGGACATTGTGCCTACAAATCAGCACTCAACAAGCTGAATTTCTCGAGCATCTGCTCTTTGGGGAGTGCACCTCTGCAGAGGCCTGTGGCTGAAAAAAAGACGCAAGTCTACCCACAGTAAAGAACAATTTAAAAATCTATATTTTAAGTTATTCTCCTTTTGGATTCCAGGGCAGAGGGATTTTTTTGAGTTTATAATGAGATCTGAGAGCAGGTAAACACATTTAATAGCACTTTAAACCTTTTAGCCTTTTTATCTCAAGTACATTTCCTTTTTAAATGAAAATGTCCTGGTCATGCCAAACCTACAAAGATAGGAAGGATTCTTATCTGCCCCTAACGTACATCCCATAGCTACTGGGAGCCAATCAGCTTTTTGGCTGAATTCCAGTGTAGAAAAGGAAATGAAGCAACTAAAGATAGAAAATGAGTTGCATTGGAAGGTATTTCAAGGAAGAAGAGAGGAAAGAGAATGAGAAACTGAAAGAAAAAATGACATTTCAGGAATTAATAATCATCACCAATTAAATCTAAGATCACCCTGCATCGGTAATATTCCTACTCTGATTTTTCTCTGAAGCGTTTGAGACATGACACCTTCACAAAAATGGGATTGTGTGTAAAGGATCAATCCCTGGTGCAAACTGTTGGTGGGACATGATTCACTTAGGGATAATCAGAAGCCTGGGTTAACTGAAAAAAAAAAAAAGGGGGGGGGGATTATACAATATGTGTAGCATTAAGCAGTAGGACTTCAGCACAAGGGACTTCATCATCACAGTAGTTAGTTAGCAGCTTAATGGCGGGGGGAGAGGAGACAGTGGTTTTACCCTTAACACATGGTTCCTTTTTTCAAAACCTGGATGTGTTCGGGATGGATCTATTTTTAGGACCCAGCCTCAAGTGCATCATAAATAATTTTAAAAACCTACACAATAAATCTGGTGTATCTCCACTAATTTCAGTGGAATTACTTCAGGGATGCATTTGACTCCGTATGTTTTTCTTGCTCTCATAACAAGACATTCATTCAGTTATTCCATATCCTCGCCAAACAAACGCTTCTCAAGCTATGGTTTGTACTTTTTGTCTTTCAGTGAAGTTCATTCAGCCTCTCCCTTGCTTCATTGACCTCTCCCAGTAAGTAACATCCAGCATCTCCCTCTTAAGGTGTCACAACAAACAAAGCTCACAGGTTGCTTGCTCTACTTTTTAGAAGTGCTATTGGTGTCTGGAGGGAAAGGATGCCATTCCCTCTTCCTGTTCGTTCCACTCTTTGTGACAGAGATGCCGTTTCCTCTTTGCCTTGGGTTATATGCCAGACTAAATTTTTCATCATTCTGACAAGTTATTTCCTGCTGCTTTACAAGATCCCTGACATCTTTTCTGAAACAGGTTTATATCTTTCTTGCATTAGACAGCCATTCTACAGTGCATACATCCTGTCACTCTTCTTCAATTTATGTCAAAGAATCAATACATTTTTTTTAAATACACAGTAATCATATAGTATCTGTAAATACTCACACAGTTCAACCTGTCATTCTTTCCCCCAAACACCATGATGAAATTAAGGTATTTTATGAGTGACAAGAGGGTTAAGACTGTAACTTATTAATGCCACATACCATCATACGTTAACAATGTCACAAAGCCTGTCTTCACAATCTCAAGATATATCTACGCTGCAATAGGACCACAGCTCGTCCAGGCTAGTTGACTCGGGTTCACCGGGCTTGGACTGCCAGGATATAAAATTGCATTGTGAGACCCCCCAAGATGGGGAGGATCCCAGAGTCCAGGTTCCTGCCCAATCCTGAACATTTACATGGCAATTTCATAGTCCCACAGCCTGAGTTCCCCGACTCCAAGTTAACTGACCCAGGCCAGCTGTAGCTGGGCTGCTGGTCTTTTGTCACAGTGTAGATGTATCTTTAGTGGCTGAGCCCAACAGTATGGAGAAAACTTAACTCTCCTAAGAATGGGAGAGGGCAATACCTGCTTGACTTACTTTCATGTAATCCCATCTACTTCACCAGAGAACAGACCAAGGAATTTTTCAGAGGAATAGTCTCTTTTGCTGACTGAGAGTTGAAAATGGTTGTCTTTTTAAGGAAAACATTGTTCACAGATGCATGTACATAATTCCCTTTGAAGTCCACTGGAATTGTATGTGCATCTGAAGACAAAGGGACAGATTCTTGGTTGCTGTAAATTGGCATAGCAACTTTGATTTAATTGGAACTAAGCCAATTTTGCACAAGTTGTAAATCTGACCCAAAATTTGACCCTAAATTTCAGAGTGGGTCCTCCCCAACACACAAGAGAATTTAATGTGCTGCCAGATTCCTAATTATGGTCCTGATCCTGTAATGAGCTCCACCCAGGTGGATTTAACAGGGCTCCCCATGGATGCAAAATATCCAATGAGTGGTCTACAGCTGGACCACTGGTCATACAAAACTCAAGCATTTGCTCCATATTCTAGAGCACCATCTACTGGCACCTTATCTATTAACTAGTATATATATATATATCTAAACTAGTTAATAGATAAGGTGCCAGTAGATGGTGCTCTAGAATATGGAGCAAATGCTTGAGTTTTGTATGACCAGTGGTCCAGCTGTAGACCACTCATTGGATATTTTGCATCCATGGGGAGCCCTGTTAAATCCACCTGGGTGGAGCTCATTACAGGATCAGGACCATAATTAGGAATCTGGCAGCACATTAAATTCTCTTGTGTGTTGGGGAGGACCCACTCTGAAATTTAGGGTCAAATTTTGGGTCAGATTTACAACTTGTGCAAAATTGGCTTAGTTCCAATTAAATCAAAGTTGCTATGCCAATTTACAGCAACCAAGAATCTGTCCCTTTGTCTTCAGATGCACATACAATTCCAGTGGACTTCAAAGGGAATTATGTACATGCATCTGTGAACAATGTTTTCCTTATATATATATATAAACTAGTTAATAGATAAGGTGCCAGTAGATGGTGCTCTAGAATATGGAGCAAATGCTTGAGTTTTGTATGACCAATAAAACTTGCTGTTATGCATTGCAGATGGCTTCCTCTGACAGCATTTTACATTGCTGTGAGAGAGTCCCTGGCGGACCAGTGAGCCTTCCAAAGCCACCAGCCTGAGTTATCTCTCAGACTACAAGATACAAGCCTCTGATAGGCACTGCACTTACACAGACATCCACAGGCAGGGACACACCCAACTGAGTTACATGAAGATCTCCCAGCCGCTCATGAACCATCAATAGAGAGGCTCCAGCCAATTCCCTCCAGCTCCAGTCCTACTTCCCAGAACTGTACCATTGTGCATTGGTCAGAAGCATGACCAATATAAGCTTATTATTTAATTCACCACTCCAACAAGAGGGTAGTGGACGTGCAAAAACCCTTGTTAATCTGAGTTGAGATTCCTCCAGCACTTCAACCAAAACCACACTGTTTTAGATAAAATTTAAAACAGATTTATTAACTACAGAAAGATAGATTATAAGAGATTATAAGTAGCAGGCATAGAGATGAAATTTGGTTACCCAAGAAATTAAAATAAATTCCCAGTCTAAATACTAACTTAAACAGACTTACCAAGATTTGAATCACACAGTCTCGCACCCTAACAGATAAGCAGCTTATAATTCTTCAATGCATAGACTGGACCCCCCTTCCAGCCTAGCATTAATCTCCCTAGTTGAAAGTCTTTGTCTTCCAGATGATCTTCCAGGTGTTGATATGTGGGGAGGAAAGAGGCCACGTGATGATGTCACTTTACCTCTTTTTACTTTATTGCAGCAGCAAGTAAGATCCTTGCTGGGACGTGGGATAGTTCACTCCGATGGCATATGTGCCTTCTTGGAGAAATCTCTGGGATAGTGGAGTCTTTTCTTGATAGGCCATCAACGCCTGTTTGTTGCAATTGGAAGGCTGGCTGTGGAAGTCTCCCAAGCTTGCAACATATTTCACTAGTACATATAACAACACTTCAGAAGGTCACATACAATGATAGTACATACAATTCAACAGGTATTAAGGTTCAGCAAACCAAGACTTCTTAAATGAAACTTCCAAAGGCATGTATTGTACAAAACATATAATAGAATCATATAATTGTAGGACTGGAATGGACCTCGAGAGGTCATCTAGTCCAGTCCCTTGCACTCATGGCAGGACTAAGTATTATTGAGACTATCCCTGACAGGTGTTTGTCTAACCTGCTCTTAAAAATCTCCAATGGAGGAGATTCCATAATCTCCCTAGGTAATTTATTCCACTGCTTAACTACCATGACAATTAAGAAGTGTTTCCTGATGTCCAACCTAAACCTCCCTTGATGCAATTTAAGCCCATTGCTTCTTGTCCTATCCTCAGTGGTTAAGGAGAATAATTTTTCTCCCTCCTCCTTGTAACAACCTTTCTGTACTTGAAAACTGTTATCATGTCCCCTCTCAGTATTGTCTTCTTCAGACTAAACAAACACAATTTTTTAAATCTTCTCTTATAGGTCATGTTTTCTAGAGCTTTAATAATTTTTGTTGCTCTTCTCTGGACTTTCTCCAATTTGTCCACATCTTTCCTGGACACAATAGTCAAGTAGAGGCCTAATCAGCATGGAGTAGAGCAGAAGTCTGCCAGAAGAGTTACTTCTTGTGTCTTGCTTACAACACTCCTGCTAATACATCTCAGAATGATGACACTGTTGACTATATTTAGCTTGTGCTTCACTATGACCCCCAGATTCCTTTCTGTAGTACTCCTTTCTAGGCAGTCATTTCTCATTTTGTATGTTTACAACTGATTGTTCCTTCCTAAGTGGAGTACTTTGCATTTGTCCTTATTGAATTTCATCCTATTTACTTCAGACCATTTATCCAGTTTGTTCAGATCATTTTGAATTTTAATCCTATCCTCCAAAGGACTTTCAACTCCTCCCAGCTTGGTATGATCCGCAAACTTTATAAGTGTACTCTCTATGCCATTATCTAAGTTGTTGATCAGGATATTGAACAGAACTGATCTCTGCAGGACCCCACTCAATATGCCCTTGCAGCTTGACTGTGAACCACTGACAACTACTCTCTTATGCACCCAATTTATAGTAGCTCCATCTAGGTTTATTTCCCTAGTTGGTTTAGGAGAAGGTTATGTGAGACTATCAAAAGCCTTACTAAAGTCAGGATATACCACATCTACCACTTCTCCCCATCCACAAGGCTTGTTACCAAGTCAAAGAAAGCTGTTAAACTGGTTTGACATGATTTGTTCTTGACAAATCCATGCTGACAGTTACTTATTGCAAATTGATTTCCAATAATCATATGACAGTGGTGAATATGGGGGTTCCAGGTTGCTACTTTGAAGTACAGAGTGTCACAATTGTCTCTCAACACAAAGGGTCTGCCTATTAAAAACTTATTATGGAATTGAGGTCTATCTACCTTCCTAGTCTATTCTATACAGATTCTTATATCCTTTTCATCACCATATTCTCTGAGCACCTTCTAGAAGTACATTAAAAGTGTATGATTATGAATTGGGGAAACTCTCCCTACTCCTCTGGATAACACAAGGTAACCCACCCCCAAATCTCTCCCCTCCTCCCATCATTTTTCCAAATCTGCCTTTCCCTACTTACAGGCAAAGTATTCTTGTCAGTAGATGGAGAAAGTGCAGGAATTGGGGAAGGTCAATGTGGCTGACATGTTCTTTAATTTAGATAGGAGTTTTGGGCCAAAACAAATAAGACTAGCAGCCTCTGTTCATAGCCCTAGCAAGGAGAATAAAAATATTGCATTCCTAAATGGGGCCACCTATCATTTGTACACAGTTATGTTGAGTGACCACTACAAGGAGTTAGATTTCTCATCGTAGAGAGCAGTAGTGTAGTCAAGGGTAAAACCAGGAAAACTGAGTTTACCACTTCTCATTTGGGGAATATGGTTTTGAGTATTATCCACTTTACTACACAACTACGAGAGACATAATGAGCCTCCATCTGGAAAAAGGGGCAAGAGCATCCATTCTACAATAGGTGATCATCTAACAGAATATTGCTTGCTGTCTAATGCCAATTAGTGAGAGGAAGAAAGTGCTTTTTCTCTGTTATTACAGAATTTCCCTTCCCTTTAGCTTGCATGATTGATTGGGATGCTTTCCATGACTAATTTTCAACCTGTATGCTCTATTTTATCCATATCTGTGTATTTTTCCCCCTTTTTGAATCATGTGCATTAGCTTTTGCTGAGATTAGTCACTTTAGATAACATTTTCAAAGCACCTATGTCACTCAAGAGCCTAATTCCTATTTTCTAAAGAGACTTAGACACTTAGGAACCTCAATCTCATTGTAAGTCACTTTTGAAAAGGGGACTTAGAATCCTATTTCATTTATGTACTCTTGAAAATGCTATTGCATGAGAGTGTATGTGTGAGAGAGAGAGTCAAGACTGAGGAAGATCAGGGAGTCAAAGGTATCAAGCTGGCTCCAAGACCCACAGTATAGTATGTGCACCACTAGGTGGGTGGTAGTGTTTTGATGGATATAAAATCTTCGAAATGCAAATGGAAAAAATAGCCTGTATGGTAAGTTATGCTCCATATAAGGAGGACACAAAATAAAGAAGATACAAATAAAGCTTCATCTTCACAGGGGAATTAGAATGGAAAGCATCTACAGTCCCAGGGTAAAGTCCTAGCCCTCCTGAAGTCGTTGGCAAAAGTCCCATTTACTTCCATGGGGTGATGATTTTACTTCTGGAACTTTGACATTTCACACATCTTTTCAAAAGGGACTGTCTCCTCCCACCACCCCCCAGCAACGAGGTATAATTCAAAGGAATTCCTTCTGCTGGGCAAGCTGCCGCCTGCAGAACAGATGAAACTTTTTAGTTCCAGGATGGTAGATTGTGTTACTTTTATTGCCTAAAAACTGCTGTGACTTTAATATTGCAAACCTTATAAACTATTTCTAATATACCTAGTGAAAATATATGGTCCAGCCAGGTCTGACATCACAATTTTCAGATAAGATAGTCCCTTGCAAAAGCAGGCCTCAAATATCATAAGACTATACTAGTGTGACTAAAGTGAACAGGATTTGGGCCCTGATTCAGAAAAGCACTTAAGAACATACTTAAAGTTAAGCATATGTTTATATCCCATTGACATCAATGGGATTTAAACATATACTTAAGGGCTTTGCTGAATCAGGGCTGTGGTCCTAATGTGACTGGTTAGGAGCAGAAGAAATTCTATAACATTAGGCATAGGCTTCATGTGTCTGCTAGCAATTATTTCTGAGGATGGAATGTTGAATGAAACAGAACTTCAATAACATGTTCTTTAATTTAATTTAGCATCTTTATCTTGACCACAGAATTAATTCTTCTAACTGCCAAATTGCAGCTTGCCACACAACCGCTTCTTTAAAGCTCAATATTACTAACCAGCCTTTGTAAGGTCATGAAAGACATTTTAGCTCCGTAGATAAGTTTTGCTTTCTTCAAGAACCTTTGTTTTGACACCAGAGTAAGATATTCTTAGTGTGGTTTATCAAGAATAGAAAATATTAACCGATTGGCCATTGCAAAGCATCTTTAGTCACAACCAGAAAAACATAATTTTAGTTTCTTGTGATAAGAAAAAAAAACTATTATGGTGGAGGTTGGGTTGCTCCCAAGGAGCGTGTCTTTGATCTACGGGTAGTGCTGGTGGGCATGACAGGCACCTTCCATTCAGGTTAAATGAGGGAGCAGTTAAATGCCCTTTTGATAAGTAATAACTTCATTAATAGAAGTCAAATCAGAGACCAGCTTGGCAAGGCTGAAGTTAGAGTTGAGCCATGGGGTCTAAGGGGTTTTCCCTGCAGTCTGAATGCAAATACAGAGGGCTGGATATTGTTTGGTGAAGCTGTGTTTGCCTGCTAGCTCAGAGATTCTACCTAAAAAGCACATAGTATCCCTGAGGCAATGCAGCTCCACATTGCACTGCACAGCAGGCTGTGCCTTAGGGCACAATGTAGCCTGTAGTTAATATAATTTGTATTCTTATATTGTCATAAAAATGGATGACAGACTAAGACTGAAGTAGTGTACAGATTGGAAACTCAAAACAGTTTTAAGATTAGTTTACAGTGTGGGTTATCAAAACATTTAAGAAATCTAAAAGATACAGCAACCAAATGTTTTTACTATGTCAGAAATAGACTTGTGTCACAAGGCAATACCTCTGAACAGAGATAAGACTAGTGTTGGGACAAGCTGCCTAAGGTTGGATCAAATTCTGCCAAGTCCATTGATAAGATGGTTGTTGCTGCCACCACCAGTGTCTTGTGTGAGATATTGCTTAGGTGTCTAACTCCTTAGGTGTCTAAATCCAATCTGAGAAACTGTCCCAGATTGAGGCGTTATTAGAGGAGGTTTTGGAAAAAAATGATAAATTAAATTTAATAAGTCACCAGGACCAGATGGTATTCACCCAAGAGTTCTGGAGAAACCCATGTATGAAATTGCAGAACTACTAACCATGGCATGTAACTAATCTCTTTAATCAGCCTCTGTACCAGATGACTGGAGGATAGTTTATATAGCACCAATTTTTAAAAAAGGCTCCAGAGGCAATCCTAACAATTACAGTCCACTAAACCTAACTTCAGTGCCAGGCAAATTGCCTGAAACTGTAGTAAAGAACAGATTTATCAGACACAGATGAACACAATATGTTGGGGAAGAGCCAACACAACTTTTATAAAGGGAAATGATAATGTACTTGGACTTTCAGAAAGCCTTTGACAAGGTCCCTCACCAAAAGCTCTTATGCAAACTAAGCGGTCATGGGAAAAGAGAAGATCCTCTCATGGATCAGTAACTGGTTAAGAGATAGGAAACAAAGGGTAGGAATAAATGGTCAGTTTTCACAGTGGAGAGTGGTAAACAGCTGAGTCCTCCAAGGATCTGTACCGGGGCCTGTGCTGTTCAACATATTCATACATGATTTGGTAAAAGGAGTAGACAGTGAGGTGGCAAAATTTGCAGATGATACCAAATTGTTCAACATCATTAAGGCCAAAGCTGACTGTAAAGTCATTTCTTTGGACCAATGAATACGGCAGATGAAATTCAATGTTGATAAGCACAGTTATGCCTATTGGAAACCATAATTCCAACTATATATACACAAAATGATGGGATCTAAATTAGCTGTTATCAGCCAAGAAAGATCTTGAAGTCATTGTGGATAGTTCTCTGAAAAGATCTGCTCAATGGTCAGCAGCAGTCAAAAAAGCAACAGAATGATAGAAATGGGATAGATAAGACACATCCTAATGCCACTATATAAATCCATGGTATGCCCACACCTTGAATACTTCATGCAGTTCTGGTCACCCCACCTCAAAAAAGATATATTGGAATTGGAAAAGGAGCAGAGAAGGGCAATAAAAGTGATTAGGGATCTGAAACAGCTTCCATATGAGGAGAGATTTAAAAGACCGGGACTGTTCAATTTAGAAGAGATTACTAAGGAGCCATATGAATGATGTGGAGAAAACAAAGAAGTAAGTGTTACCCCCTTTACATAACACAAGAACCAGGGGTCACCCTATGAAATTAACAGGCAGCAGGTTTAAAACAAACAGAACTCCAAGTCAACCTGTGGAACTCATTTCCAGGGAATGTTGTGAAGGACAAAAGTATAACTGAGTTCAAAAAAGAATTAGATAAGTTCATGAGGATAGGTCCATCAGTGGCTATTAGCCAACATGGTTAGGCACACAACCCCATGCCTTGGGTGTCCCTAAGCCTCTGGCTGCCAGAAGCTGGGACTAAACAGAGGATGGATAATTTGAAATTGCTTTGTTCTGTTCATTCCCTCTGTAGCATCTGCACCAGCCACAGTCAAAAGACAGGATACTAGATGGACCACTGGTATTGACTGTATGGTCAGTCTGATGTTATGTGTCAGAACTGATGTGGCTATGAATATGCCCAGCAACATCATCTAAGGGACTTTAAGCAGAAACTGGGGGACCTACAGGGTTACACAACAGATGAACAGGGAGTTTGGGGATCTAAATTTTGGACTTAGAAGCTTAAATTCCTTTGTGGATCTAGACCCAGTATTCCTTCCCCACTCTGCCACTGATCTGCTATGTGACCTTGGCCAAGTTATTTCCCTTCTTTGTGGCTCAGTTTTTTCATCTATAAACAGGGATAATGATACTTTATCTTCCTCTATTGTGCTCTTAGATCTATGGATGAAAAGCCCTATATAAAAGCTAGGTGACATTACTAATATATATTCTGTTAAAACAGATATCAAATTAATTTTAATCATTTCCCTTGGCATTTTCTGCAAGAATTGAAGATAGTCACAGCTCATAAGATCTCATTGTTGTACGTTAATGTCTTACTGCAATCTCATGCCGCTGATTTTTAACTTGGACCTTCATTGACTTCAGTGGGGACTTCTTAATACTGATTTAACTACATAAGGGCTGTGTTGTACAACGAATATCACATGAAAATATATGTATGAAAAAACTCAAAATCACATTTAAAAATACTGAAAAAATTGCAGGTCTCTATTTAGGGCTAGATTGAACCTTTAAGCTCAGTCTTTATTATGGGTCAGTGCATAACTATGCCTCTAAGACATTCTTCTGATGCACAATTCCTCCAGAAGCCCACTCATGTGTCCTGAGGGAAGAATGCTGCAACAGTCTTTGCCAAGATGTTGCATACACCCTCTCACATCCAGAAAACTCAGATAGCTTGGGGGGCGGAGCACAGGTGGAAGCGCACAGGGGAGTCAGCCATGGCTTCACCTATCCTTCAGCTTTCTTTTTCTATCCCATCCCTACCACCTTCTCATTCAAATTACCCACTGGAGGAGGGATAAAGCTTCAGGCAAACAACAGCAGCTCCTTCTCTGGATAAGATACGCCTGGAACATAACATGAGGAAAAGAGTAAGTAATGTATGGACAGTGCATGGGCAGAACACAACTACAAAATGACCAAGCCAATTCTAAAATGTGTGATGCAATGTATAGTAAATGCAATGTAATGTGTAAATGTATCTAAAAGGTTTGCTGTGTAACTTTGGATGTGTGGTACATCCTATACACCCTCCCCCCCATACTTGAGTCTGATGAACTCAATTTAGCTTCATGCCAAATAAAGGAATTTGAGTGACAAGACCAAATCTGAGTGGAAAAGGTCTTGGAAGCTACCCCAACACTAGACCCAAGATCTGAGAAAGTGCTTTGCAGATACCCAGAAAGGTCTTATTGTGCTGCATTGCTGCGTATGGCCAGGGTCCAATATAGCCTTTAGCAGACAGGACTGCTGACTGCCTCGAGTGGGGACTGACACTTTCTTCCTGACCTTACTACTTCTTTTTTTCTCTCACTCTTTTTGCATTCTCTTTAAGTAGAGTCTGGCTCAGCAGACAAAGAATACATCTTCTGCAACACCACTGTGGGCCTTTGACAAGAAAGAGGCAGCTCACAGCAATGCCCTAAACAGCTCAATATAATACAAGTGAGCCAGGTCTCAGAGTGACTGATAAGAACACATGCTGTGCCTGTGTTTCTCCAGAAGTGAGGTTGCAAGTTAGGGCTTGTCTACACTTGAAATGCTACAGCTGCAGGGTTGCAGCTGAGCCAGTATGGTGCTTCAGTGTAGCCACTGCCTATATCAATGGGGAGGGTTCTCCTATCAGCATAAGTAAACCACCTCCCCAAAAGGTGGTACCTAGGTCAGCAGAAGAATTTTTCCATCAACCATCTACACAGAGGGTTATGTCGGCTTAACTAAGTCATTCAGGGGTATGGATTTTTCACACCCCTGAGCAACGAAGCTGGGGGTGACCTAATTCCATGAGAGAGTGAGAGTTACTCTAGAGTAACTCAAAAGGGATTGAGTCTGTAAAGTTCATTAGTTAATGCCACAAGTGTGTTCAGGATACTATGTATTTGGGAATGAGTTGCTAGCAGCTTGACCCAGAAAAAACCCTGTCAGGCTGCTCCAGAGAAAGAAATTTAATTGCTGAACAAAGGACACAAGAGGAAGGGGGAAAGGGGAGAGAAAGGCAAGAGATAAAGATGGAAGGAGTGTCCTGGCCAAAAGAAAGCCCTGATGGATCCCTGTGTGAGATCTCAAAGTTAAACCTACTGGGTGGAGAAGGAAGGCTAACTGAGAGAACATTAATAAATGAGCGAGTGCCTTTCAGAGTAATTTTAATAGGCTAAACAGAGGAAGGATACCCAGTATGGAGAAGAGGGATATCACTCATACAAATATGCAAGGTAGTAACTTGAGGACAGAGGTAAAACCTTTATGCATTCTAATGTGTAAATGCCACCTGCATTAATTATCCTGCATGATGGAATTCTTAAAATCTAAAGCCTAGAGCTAGAATAATTAATCTGTCTTTGTGATTAGCTTGGAATGGAGAAAGAGGTGGTGTTCCTGGAAGTTCAGATAAAAATTATGAGAGATAAAGCAGGTTTACTGTACTCAACGCCCTGCACGGGGGTGAATGTAGTTCCCTGTAGAGACTGTAGGTTGTCTGGTGATAATGCAGGAGTGTGTGTGACAGTTTCATATACAGGAGCTGAATTTTGTTGACCTGAACCCCATAAATGAGAGCAAGTCACTTCACTCCCATAGTGATCTGACAACCTAATGCCAGCCATTACAGCAGACACAAAACCACCTAGACGTGCTTAAGCTGGTCTAGGAATATTACCATCTGATTATTAAATATATTTAGAGACGTTACTCATAATACCTATTAGATTGCCAGTATAAAATACATGCCTTTTTAATGTGAGGCTGGGCTCCATAATAAAGTCTTTATTTGTGGGAAAATGACAGTCCTCATTATTTAGCATGTATTTATAGGAGGGAAAAAATGTATTCAGGTTTTCAGAACTGCATATAAATGCATTATGACAACAGAGGTGGTATGTTGCCATACTCAAAGTTACATAGACAGGCCTTGCCACAAGAAGTCCTTTCCTTAAATTGATGTGATTTTCTGGTTGGGTTTTGGATACTACAATAAAAGATGGGTTTGGTTTAAAGAGGCAAAATAAACATTTGACCTAATCAGTTGTTTCTTGATTCATTAAACATGGTATTTTGTTTACAGGACTAGGTTAATATAAGTAAATCTAGAAAGATTCAATTTCTAACCTGGCAGCCTATATATACACCGTACTGCTACTGACACTTTCAAACAAATTAACTTAACTAATTTCGTGACAGGACTCTAGGAAATCAGGTCTAGTTGAGTAAGTTCAGATTGAATGGTATAATTTTGTTAAAGGAGTTGTGGTCTCTAAATTTAGGGATACTGTACATAGTCACCCTCTAAGGAGAGTCAAAAATCAACCACTAAATTATGTAACATTGAGAGATTTATTCTTCCATCACCTTTAGATGTATTCTATAATTTATTTTTGTTGTATTTTTATCACTACAGACATTTTGATTTGAATAGATTGTAAAACTATTTGAAGGCCTGGTTGTACTAATTTTAGATGCATGTGTTGAATGCAAATCCTATCACACCACCTTATAAATAATTACAACGCTAGCAGATTTCACCAGCTCCCCCATGTTCAAGTGAATACAGCCCTGATCAAAAGCCTTTGGAAATTAGTGAAAACATTCCCATTGGCTTCACAGCTTCAGATGGGAGGTTGCTCTAGGTAGGAGGGAAACCTAAGACAGGTTAGGAATACATCTAGAAGCATCTGCCCATGAAAGGGTATTCTACTGCCATCTTTAACATCTTATAGGATCTGACTGGATAGCCAGTTCGCACACAGAATTCCCACTGAAGGCAATGGGAGTTCTTTACATGGAATGGGAGCAGGAATGCACTCACACTGATATGTTACCTGCATATCCATAAAGATGCTACATTGACCTTGTGTGATGATGGGTGCATGTGTTGGCTTCCTACTCCCTGGCTGCAGGTTGCCCACCACTGCTCTATATACTGCTTAGATCTTGAATTATATTCCTAATTTGTGAATCCTGAAGAATTCAGCTAGAATTTCATCTACTGTAAAGAATATGCACTTGACCTGTAAAAAATTCAAAACCATTGAGAAAATCCTGGCACACAGTTCTATTCAGTTGAGTAATATATAGAGAGCATTGAGGCCAGATTCTGATCCAGATTCTTTATTTAAACACCACACTCCTACCCTTCCTTCATACCTATTTTATAGCAATCATGTAGTTCCTCGTCTGTAGTCTTTACCAGCTGTTGTGCCCCAGCTGTGGGTTGGCAGCATTGCAGTGACAGAATGTAATTTTGTATCTATCTATTTATAGATTATACTTAATACAGAAGTGAAACAGAAGTTCGGTCCATTTTTCATTTAAAGAAGAAGTACCGGTATGTCTTAGTATGGGATTATATAGTGCATAGGACAATGGAGCTAGAAAAAATCTAAAAAAAACATATGGTAAAAGAATCAAAGAAAATGTCTAGCAGCATTGTGTATGTCCTGAGAGAGATTAATACATATTGAATTAACTGAATTGGTTTGGCTCAGCGTAGCCATTCTGCAAGCTCTATGTAAGAAATGTTCCGCAAAACTCTTCCAAATTCATTAATAGATTTGCCTTCTCCTTTTTATTATTACAGGAACTTTTTCAAACAAACAAAGAAATCATACCTTTTGCACAAACAAAACCTAACAGAAGAGATCCAACATCTGATTCTAAACATTATGGACATCATCGTATTTTCATTAAATATACTTTAGAACAGTGATACTCAGATCTCTGCGGTTCAGGAGCCAAATTAGCAATCAACATTATCCAAAAGAGCCACAGTAGTGTGAATTCATTGTTTCATTTACTATATATTCATATTTAAACAGTATGACATGGGAAATATTTAGTTTTTATATATGTATGTGTTATTCTCACAGCAAAATGACTGAACAAGTATTATTTTATCAACTGCAATTAGTTAATAACCAATAAACCAGTAAAAGCATCCTGACTGGTTAATAACTTAGATTTGTCAATAATAAATCACACTATTTTAATATCACGTGCTGCAAAGAGCCGCAGGAGACACATTAAAGAGTCACTGAGTATCACAGCTTTAGAATAAGAAGTTAAATCTCTGAGCCAGAAATCTATGTTCCCCTCTGCACCCCAAAAAATCTTCAAAAAAATTGCCAAGCAGCCAGAGTAAGACTGACTACAATGATTTTTTCAAACTATGATTTTTAGGAGAGCTGCAGGCATTTACTTTACTTACTGAACAAAATTTGCTCAAGTAAACATGCCTGACTTGAATTAATGCCTGAGGCACTTCTACAAGTCAAATCTAAGCCTGCACCTACCAATGTGCACTGAATTGAGGGACTGTGCATGTAGAAGTCAGATGCATGCACTATACACGCTTTGAAAATGTAACAAGATCTTCAGAACAGGCTTTTTCTTTTTTTTACAAGAATTAAAGGAATAAAATTAAAGTATTACTCATTTAACCAAGTGTAATGCAACAAAACCATAAAGATTTGTGCATTCATACTGAACAATTCAGAAGCTGTAGTAATGGGTATTTTAAGAACCTGAATAGATAGATGGAACCATGTGATCTTAAAGTGTAAACCTCATCTGTCCAATCTCCATTGCTTCTTACAATTTTGCTAACCTCCATTTATTGAGTCATATCTAAAATTTAAGACTTGATCCTGCAAACAATCATGTGCTTAACTTCCAGTATATGAATGCTTTCACTGACTTCAGTGGAATTATACAGGGCAAGATCCACTTGTGCTGGCTATCTTTGTCTGCACTTGGGGTAGTGACATCAGTCGCTGGAATCAGGGTATATTCTCCAATGTAAAAGGCATAAGGGGCATAGGGAATAAGGCAGGGTTGTTTCACACCAAGGGTCACAACCTTGACTGGTGTTAAGTATCAGAGGGGTAGCCATGTTAGTCTGAATCTGTAAAAAGCAACAGAGGGTCCTGTGGCACCTTTAAGACTAACAGAAGTATTGGGAGCATAAGCTTTCGTGGGTAAGAACCTCACTTCTTCAGATGCAAGTAATGGAAATCTCCAGAGGCAGGTATAAATCAGTATGGAGATAACGAGGTTAGTTCAATCAGGGAGGGTGAGGTGCTCTGCTAGCAGTTGAGGTGTGAACACCAAGGGAGGAGAAACTGCTTCTGTAGTTGGATAGCCATTCACAGTCTTTGTTTAATCCTGATCTGATGGTGTCAAATTTGCAAATGAACTGGAGCTCAGCAGTTTCTCTTTGGAGTCTGCTCCTGAAGTTTTTTTGCTGTAAGATGGCTACCTTTACATCTGCTATTGTGTGGCCAGGGAGATTGAAATGTTCTCCTACAGGTTTTTGTATATTGCCATTCCTGATATCTGACTTGTGTCCATTTATCCTCTTGCGTAGTGACTGTCCAGTTTGGCCAATGTACATAGCAGAGGGGCATTGCTGGCACATGATGGCATATATAACATTGGTGGACATGCAGGTGAATGAGCCTGTGATGTTGTAGCTGATCTGGTTAGGTCCCTGTGATGGTGTTGCTGGTGTAGATATGTGGGCAGAGTTGGCATCGAGGTTTGTTGCATGGGTTGGTTCCTGAGTTAGAGTTGTTATGGTGCGGTGTGTGGTTGCTGGTGAGAATATGCTTAAGGTTGGCGGGTTGTCTGTGGGCGAGGACTGGCCTGCCTCCCAAGGTCTGTGAAAGTGAGGGATCATTGTCCAGGATGGGTTGTAGATCACTGATGATGCGTTGGAGAGGTTTAAGCTGAGGACTTTAAGTGATGGCCAGTGGAGTTCTTTTGGTTTCTTTTTTGGGCCTGTCTTGTAGCAGGAGGTTTCTGGGTACACGTCTGGCTCTGTTGATTTGTTTCTTTATTTCCTTGTGTGGGTATCGTAGTTTTGAGAATGCTTGGTGAAGATCTTGTAGGTGTTGGTCTCTGTCTGAGGGGTTGGAACAGATGCGGTTGTACCTCAGCGCTTGGCTGTAGACGATGGATCGTGTTGTGTGTCCGGAGTGGAAGCTGGAGGCATGAAGGTAGGCGTAGCGGTCGGTGGGTCTGTGATTTTATCCTCACGCACAATTATTTCAAATTTGGTGACAATATATACCTCCAGACCAGTGGCACCACTATGGGCACCCGCATGGCCCCACAATATGCCAACATTTTTATGGCTGACCTGGAACAACGCTTCCTCAGCTCTTGTCCACTCACGCACCTTCTCTACCTACGCTACATTGATGACATCTTCATCATCTGGACCCATGGGAAAGAGATCCTGGAAGAATTCCACCATGATTTCAACAGCTTCCACCCCACCATCAGCCTCAGCCTGGACCAATCTACACGGGAGGTCCACTTCCTAGACACCACAGTACAAATAAGTGATGGCCACGTTAACACCACCCTATACCGAAAACCCACCGACCGCTATGCCTACCTTCAAGTAAAAGCTAATGGCAGCTCCTCTGCACATCAAACACTCTGCATTCAGTTTACCTTGACACTCCCTTCGTTTTCTTCTTCCACAACTGGCCCTTCACTTGTACCTTCACCCATATAATTTCTTCCTTTTTCCATACTTCATGTAATATTCTCCCTGATCATGTGTGCCATGCAGTCTGACTCCTCCTTCAAATCTAGTGTTGGGCAAATATGGTCATAAATCAGTGTTTTAAACAAATTAATTTAAGCTATGTTCAGGTTCAGATAAAAGAGTATTGAAAGGATTTACTGGAAGGAATGTTAGCAAAACAAGTTTTAGAGGAATATTGGAAACTATTTCAGGAACAGCTTAGGAGATTTGAGTGCATATTACCTTTCAAAAACATGAGAATTAAAAAAAAGCTTAGAAATGCAGAGTTAAGTTTGCACTTCTCAAAAAGTGGAACCCAAATTCCCATTTCACCTGTAGAGATGCCTGCCTGTCATCTTCCCTCTTTTGATGGAATAGTATGGGAAATGTGCACATGAGAGAACATTGGTTTGTACATTGTTTTATGCAACCACATCTTCAAGTGTGTGTTCTTTTTACCACACTAATCTTTGTCCTTTGGATACAAGTGTTGTAATAGCATGAACTGGGCATATTAAGTTTGTATGTTGAGGTAATGAGCTCAATGGCTAATGTAAATAGGACAATTCAATAACATACTGAATCCTGCAAGAGACTGTGTGTACTCAGTACCATACAGGATCAGGCCCTTAATGAGGAGTTGAGAATAGGGAAATTGCACACTAATGGCAATTAATCAGGTATCTATTAAATACGGATAGCTGTAAAGCAGTGGTGGGCAACTGTAATACAGAAGTTTCTTGTGAAGGAAAGGGATCTGAGGTAGCAATGTGGTAGGCAAAGAGAGTGTTCCAGAGGCGGGGGAGCATGAAAGACAACCTGGAGATGTGTGTAATGCTGAGCATTGCAAAGCCTAAGAGCCAGAACCACAAGGGACTGAGGTATCTAAAGAGGCGGCTAAATGCCTAAATCCAGTTCCAAAGGGTGGCTCAGGATGATCAAGAGGAGTTTGAGGGGAGAAAAAGAGATTAAGGGTAGGTCTAAACTTACCCGGTAGTTCGGCGGCGAGCGATAGAACTTCTGGGTTCGACTTATCGCGTCTTGTCTGGATGCGATAAGTCAAACCCGGAAGTGCTTGCCGTCGACTGCGGTACTCCAGCTAGACGACAGGAGTACCGCGGAGTCGACGGGGGAGCCTGCCTGCCGCGTCTGGACCGAGGTAAGTTTGAACTAAGGTACTTTGAACTTCAGCTACGTTATTCATGTAGCTGAAGTTGCGTACCTTACTTCGAATTAGGGGGTTAGTGTAGACCTGGCCTAAGATGAGCCATACAGAAGAGTTAAGCTATGGAGGTCAGAACAAGAAGTATGAATTTAATTTTGGAGGCAATCAAGACCCAATCAGGAGATATTTTGAGGACTGAATACAATTGTAAAGCAGGGGGAGGCAGATAAGTTAAGTTTTGGATGGATTAGAGAGGGCTGAAGTGAGCATCAGGAAAGCTGGAGAAAGGGATCATACTTCCCTCACACATAGGGGCATCATGAGTCTAACTTCATTAGAGTTTGTGGATGCTTTGAAATAGCTGGCTGCAAGCTCTTACAAATATGTGAAGCATTATCAATAGTTCAGAATTCTCCAAAGATTAGTTTAACCATTTCCAGATGTTAAGGCAGAAAAAATGGCTGACAGTCACTGAAAATATGGGCACCATCTCATCCAGACTGTCAGTTTCATATAATCCCTCTGTTTATTAAACCAAAAATAACAGTAATGAAAGTGTATGGATTCTCTAGCAGTTCATGTTCCAGAGTATTCAATTATTTGGTGGCAGCTGATCATTAAATAAGATACATCCAAGTATAATACAAAGGGTGAACGTTTCATGGAGACAGAAGTGTTCAGAAGCAATTTAATTTCTAATTATGTTCCCTGAAAATTTTTGTTTCTGCCTGCATTGAGAGGGTGTTATCTATTGTGAAAAGAATAAAAAGATTAAGAGATTTTATTCTCAAATGAAAAATGGGTCTCCAGTGATCTTGGAAAAGCTAATTATAGAAATGGTGACTCATTCACTCAGATAGGGGAATCTCTGGAAAGATCAGTTAGATGAATGTAGTGCAGTACTACGAGCTAAATAACATCACAGAGAAAGCCAGAGAAAGTTTTTTTTGTGCTTTCTTTTAATTAACATAAGGAAGTTTAAACTTGTTGAGTAAGTTGTTATAACAAGGGTACGCTTCCAGAGTAAATACTGGCCATATAGACCTTGTATTAAATTGATTGATACAGTGGGATTACTATCCAGGAGTGCCTCATCTCAATAAAAACACCAGTTTTGAAAGAGCTTTCTAAGATGCCAACTGGGTAACTGATTATGATGAAACTTTATTTTGAATCACTTCCATTTTAAGACTAACACAAACAATATTCTGATGGTTTTCACGCCTCATCTGCTACGGAACTGCTTCAGAATGTCTGACAAAGCAACTGGTCATAGGTGTAATGTTTTAATTGTCTCTTAAATGGTGACCATATACAGTATAGAAATCAAAATGCAGTCCTATTTCCATTCTAATTAATTGATTTTCTGATGTCAGAAACAAACCTTGGATGTAATTTCAGAAGAAATTTCAGCCTTGTTCCTGGACTATAACAAAAATGGTGTCTTCTAGCTCCCTAATCAGAATGCAAGACAACTATCTAAAATTAAATTACTATACTTCACTGAATAAGTATCACCTACTTCCATAACTTCCTGGAAAAGAACTAGTTCATGTTAGGGTTTTTCTTATGCTGGAGATCAGAAGTGGTGATAACTCACTACTAAAATGTTCTATTTGAAGCCACAAGACTAATTCAGGTCAGTCCAGTTTATTTTTCTTACAAAACAAACAGGGTAATATTTTCAGAAGTCCCTAAGAGATTTAGGCTTGCAAGTCCCATTTAAAATCAGCTTGTATTCCTAAACCAGTTAGACCAAGATTTTAAAGGTAGTTAGGCACTGTTCTGCTTAGAGATGCAAGTCAGTGACTTAGATGGTTGAATCCCATATTCAAAAGTGACTTAGGTAATTAGAAGCCTAACTCATTGAAGTCAATAGGAGTTAGGCACCTAAATGCCTTTCAAAATCTTGAGCCTAAAGTGCCTAAGTCACTTTTGAAAATAAGACTCTCAGTCTAAGTCACTTAAACATTACAATGCTGAGTGAAGCAATGCATAAACACCTTTAAAAATCAAGGCCTGTGGTGCTTTTAAAAATTCTACCCTTAGATGGGTTATTGTAATGGGATCAGGAAAAGAAGTGAATAGTGATTGTTTACCATTTGTTACTCTTTGTTTTGATTTTCCTTGTCTTCATGTAGATCCAGGGGATTTGTTTGAATGAGATTGGAGAGTTGCAGGAAGAAAAGATGTCTACACATAAGGAAGAGTAGACACATTTGTGCTGAGCTCCACTGTATAGAACAGTGGTTCCCAGACTTGTTCTGCCGCTTGTGTAGGAAAACACTGTTTACTTGCCACATCCGCAGATTCGGCCGATCGCGGCTCCCAGTGGCCGCTGTTCGCTGCTCCAGGCCAATGGGAGCTGCGGGAAGCGGCACGGGCCGAGGGACTTCAATGTCAACGCACAAATAGGACAAGGCTTTCTGCTGCTAATGGGCAAAGTGAGGTATGTTCAGACAAGTTCAAAACAGGAGGTCTAAAATATAGCTCATCCCATCAAATTCCACAGAGATAGAAGAAAGGGACCTTTCATCTTCTATCCCAGGGATCGGCAACCTTTGTTGCCGATCCCTGTTCTATCCTCTCAGTTACAGCCCTCATTCTAGAGATCCTTTCTTCCTGATGCTCACTGCCATATTAAAGCCCCAACCACAGTGGCATTTGGAGGCAGGAGCAGGAATGAACTAATTTAGGGGCCAGTGCCCTAGAAGTCTCTTCTGTTGACTTCAGTAGGCATTGGATAAGGCCTCCGGTGTGCTGAGAAGAGCTAATTCCCTGCAATTGGCCCTGTCCTGATAACCAGTAGTGCCAATTTAATTTTTTGGTGGGGGGAAATATCCCCCCCACCCCTTTCACCAGGGACACTGTTCTGTTCTGGCTCCTACTCATACCCCTGTCCTCGCCACAGGGAGGATGAATATAGGCAAACAACACAGGAATGCAGGGGCAAGATTAGAAAGGCAAAGGCAAAGGCACAAAATGAGCTCAAACTAACTACAGGAATAAAGGGAAACAAGAAGACTTTTTATCAATACATTAGAAGCAAGAGGAAGACCAAAGACAGGGTAGGCCCACTGCTTAGTGAAGATGGAGAAACAGTAACAGGAAACTTGGAAATGGCAGAGATGCTTAATGACTTCTTTGTTTCGGTCTTCACCAAGAAGTCTGAAGGAATGCCTAACATAGTGAATGCTAATGGGAAGGGGGTAGGTTTAGCAGATAAAATAATAAAAGAACAAGTTGAAAATCACTTAGAAAAGTTAGATGCCTGCAAGTCACCAGGGCCTGATGAAATGCATCCTAGAATACTCAAGGAGCTAATAGAGGAGGTATCTGAGCCTCTAGCTATTATCTTTGGAAAATCATGGGAGACAGGAGAGATTCCAGAAGACTGGAAAAGGGCAAATATAGTGCCCATCTATAAAAAGGGAAATAAAAACAACCCAAGAAACTACAGACCAATTAGTTTAACTTCTGTGCCAGGGAAGATAATGGAGCAAGTAATTAAGGAAATCATCTGCAAACACTTGGAAGGTGGTAAGGTGATAGGGAACAGCCAGCATGGATTTGTAAAGAACAAATCATGTCAAACTAATCTGATAGCTTTCTTCGATAGGATAACGAGTCTTGTGGATAAGGGAGAAGCTGTGGATGTGGTATACCTAGACTTTAGTAAGGCATTTGATACGGTCTCGCATGATATTCTTATCGATAAACTAGGCAAATACAATTTAGATGGGGCTACTATAAGGTGGGTGCATAACTGGCTGAATAACCATACTCAGAGAGTTGTTATTAATGGTTCCCAATCCTGCTGGAAAGGTATAATGAGTGGGGTTCCGCAGGGGTCTGTTTTGGGACCGGCTCTGTTCAATATCTTCATTAACGACTTAGATATTGGCATAGAAAGTATGGTTATTAAGTTTGCGGATGATACCAAACTGGGAGGGATTTCAACTGCTTTGGAGGACAGGGTCATAATTCAAAATCATCTGGACAAATTGGAGAAATGGTCTGAGTTAAACAGGATGAAGTTTAACAAAGACAAATGCAAAGTGCTCCACTTAGGAAGAAAAAATCAGTATCACACATACAGAATGTGAAGAGACTGTCTAGGAAGGAGTACGGCAGAAAGGGATTTAGGAGTTATAGTGGACCACAAGCTAAATATGAGTCAACAGTGTGATGCTGTTGCAAAAAAAGCAAACATGATTCTGGGATGTATTAACAGGTGTGTTGTGAGCAAGACACGAGAAGTCATTCTTCCGCTCTGGTTAGGCCTCATCTGGAGTATTGTGTCCAGTTCTGGGCACCGCATTTCAAGAAAGATGTGGAGAAATTGGAAAGGGTCCAGAGAAGAGCAACAAGAATGATTAAAGGTCTTGAGAACATGATCTATGAAGGAAGGCTGAAAGAATTGGGTTTGTTTAGTTTGGAAAAGAGAAGACTGAGAGGGGACATGATAGCAGTTTTCAGGTATCTAAAAGGGTGTCATAAGGAGGAGGGAGAAAACTTGTTCACCTTAGCCTCTAAGGATAGAACAAGAAGCAATGGGCTTAAACTGCAGCAAGGGAGGTCTAGGTTGGACATTAGGAAAAAGTTCCTAACTGTCAGGGTGGTTAAACATTGGAATAAATTGCCTAGGGAGGTTGTGGAATCTCCATCTCTGGAGATATTTAAGAGTAGGTTAGATAAATGTCTATCAGGGATGGTCTAGACAGTATTTGGTCCTGCCATGCGGGGAGGGGACTGGACTCGATGACCTCTCGAGGTCCCTTCCAGTCCTAGAATCTATGAATCTATGAGTCTTCCCTCTCTTACCCACACCATGTACAAGTTGGTGCTGCCAGTACAGAGGGGTGGCTGGATCAAATTTCAGTGGCATTGTGACCATGCAGCTGCAGCAACACTCCTGACCACCCTGGCAACAGCTGTACTGATTTCGTACAGGACCACTGCCTGGATGCCCTTGGTATGCACTTGGGCAGATAGCTCGAGTTGCAGCCCATGCTATTCCCAGCTACACTGCTATTTTTAGTGCTTTAGCTAGAGCAGAATTAGCAAGAGCTACAGGGTAGACGTACCCAAAAGTACTGCCTATGGAAGGTGATGCCTTCAGTAGACATGTTATGTTACCAGAGAAGTTGATACACTTACTCCTTGAAGTATCACTATCACATTAAAACATCCCCATGCAGAAATAGGGATCCATAGGTAAATACACGTACTTGGTAATAAAATTCACCAATGCATCCCCTCTAGGTTTGTTTTTGTTTTTTTAAACCTAGAAGTGAAGAGTATTCCTAGCAGCCCTCAGAGATTTTTTTTTTCTGATGGATAATTTAATAAGTTGATTGGAAAATGCAGCTTCTGCCCCCCTTCCCGCCCCCTCCACTTCCTTGTTTTTTTCTTTGCATTTGAGGACAGAATTTTGATCTACTGGAGATGTTCCTGCTCTGGGCATGTGCACATAAGAGTAGTAGCTAATGTCCAAAAATTAAGCTCCCAATCCAAACGCTTCCCCACCTATAACATCTCATCCACTCATCCATGTTTATCATTTTTACAGTGCAAAGATTTGTAATCAGAAATATAAAGTGAGCACTGTACACCGTTTTCTGTGCTGTAATTGAAATCAATATATTTGAAAATGTAGAAAAACATCCAAAAATATTTAATAAATGTCAATTGGTATTCTATTGTTTAAGAGGGCAATTAAAACTGTGATTAATTGTGATTAATTTTTTTTATTCAAGATTCTTTTTTTGAGTTAACCGCGTGAGTTAACTGCAATTAAATGACAGCCCTAATTTAAAGTAGTAAACATAAGAACCTTAGCCCATGGGTGAGATTTTCAAACACACTCACCATTGGCCTAATTCTGCTCCTATAGAAGTCAATGTAAGTTTCCACTGATGTTAACAAGAGCAGTTATGCCACCACTAAGTGCTTTTGAAAATCCAAGTCGTAGCTCTTTTCAACACCCGACAACATCAGAGCAGCAGCTTTCTGAGGAAATCAGGGCTAACTCATTTGTTAAATATTTACATTATTATGTTAGATCATTCATCTCCTCTATTCTCAGAGAAATAATGTAGCATACACTGGGTTTTTTATAATGATGACTGATCTCTGTTTGAAATGAACAGCAGTGAACTTTTCACATGGTTGAACCCCCCCCAACATTTTATTTATTTACCAAGCCATGTACCTTCTCCCTGTGCATGAACAATTTCAGAAATCTCTTGCTAGTTGGAGGGCATTATTAAAGTCATGGAAACTGAAGAGTAGGAAACTTGTTTACATGTGTTGTCATTAAGCCTTAGATGGGAAAATATCTTGATGCTGTATGGCGTGGCATTCCTTCTTGTTATTGCTTTTTGTCAATTATGTTTATATCAAAAGACTTCTGAATTTATGTGAAATACATCTTTCCACAAAAACCAGAGAGCTCAAACATGTGAGAAGACAGAGTTTATCAACAGAAATACCTTAAACATTTAAATTGTGACATGAAAGGAGGAGAATTATTTAGATAACGTATTATGCACCATAACAGGATTTGACAAAATGTGTAAAGATATTCCTCCATAGTAGGAATGCAATAATGTAAGTCTCATCTACCCACAGTACTCCAAAAATAATTGCAAATAAAAATAAAAACCTGTGACAGAAAACCAAAACACTATCCAGAGCAATGTTCTGACTCTATTAAAGGAGAAGTGTGTACCCCATAAGGCCCGTTTGCTAGCTTGCTATATTGCATAATGTGCTTTTCTATTGGTTTGATTTATATTATTTTGTTATATCTTATTATTAGCGAATCATAGTATTTTCTTGGGTTTTGTTTATGTTGAATTCCAGTTTATGGTATTCATAAGAGTTATTCATGGTTATTCATAATAGTTGGCTGTGACGCAAGAAACCTACAGGCCCGTATCCTGTATGATTAGCTAAAGCAAGTTAGTATGAGTGTTTGTAACCTTTGGCATAGATAAATGGCCTACAGGTCACCCCTCCTTAACTTTGGGGAACTGAATGGGGAACAGAACAAAGAACTGAATCTGTTTACCTTAGGTCTGGAGCAGACCGGTAACTGCCGGGCACACCGCAGAACATGGAAGTCATGAATTATGCCAAGGGTCACTGTTTTGGGAATCAGATAATTGATACTGTTATGTATGAATATATGTCATAATATGTTAACCTATAGACTAAGTGTACCTAAAGATTTATGTGGGTGAGGAAATAAGATTTGGGCATGGTAGGTTGGGCCTAGATTCTGGCAGTGGGCAGTACCGGGACCCTATAAGAAGGCAAACAACCATGCAGGAGGGTCATCGCTTTTTCCTGTCTTCTATCAAGCTATCAGCTCAGCTTTGCAATACAGCCTAGCTACTCAACACGCAAACCTAAACCCTACCATTTTGGGAAGCCTGGACCATCAATTCCTCGGGCATGCCAGCAACAAGGCTGGTCCTCCCTCTCCTACAACCAGGTCTTCAAGGAAGGGTTGAGTATGCTAGCTTAAGTAGTCTTTTAGAATAGAGATGTTACCACCAGGGGTCATAGAATTGTGTTACTTCATTGTGACTCTGTGTTTTGTAATGTTTATTCTTCTTTCATTCATTTTAATAAAGATCTTAACAAGTTGGTATTGTCCTCAGTATAAGTGTCCTTGCGATACACCCCAAGAATCCGCTCACGATATTGAACTCTGTGTTCTCTATTCCTGTAGCCTGAATTGAGACAAGAACCTAAAATATCTTCTGATCAGATCAGTGGCAAGCGATAATAAACTAGCCCATAAATTCAGTTCAACAAGTGCCAGAGACTCCATGAATTCCACTTCACTATTGCTATTGATTTTCTTTGGAAGACACTCAAATACTATGGTGATGGGCAGCATTTTGAAACACTAAGATAGATACACAGATACACAAACATGTAGATTGCTTTACATTTTTTTTTTTAAATGGAGATATCCTATCTCCTAGAGCTGGAAGGGACCTTGAAAGGTCATCAAGTCCAGCCCCCTGCCTTTGCTAGCAGGACCAAGTACAGATTTTTTCCCAGATCCTTAAGTGGCCCCCTCAAGGATTGAACTCACAACCCTGGGTTTAGCAGGCCAATGCTCAAACCACTGAGCTATCCCTCCCCCCAAGTATATTTAAGTATATTAATCTAATAACTGCAGTGTAAGGAAATATATAGTGGCATTCAACTGTCAGAGAATCTATGAAAGAAAATTGTGTGCATGCCTGTTGTAACAAAACACAGGAAAAGATGTTTATTCATGAATATACACATGTACCAACCTAACACCTTTTGGCATACATAATGGTTGAAAACATGTGCACTGAGAAGTGTGAGGATATTCTTATAAAATCATTTTAGTAGTTGTAATATTTTTTTTTAAGAAAATCAATGTTACAATATATATTTATGCATATTATTTAAATACAATCCTTATATATCCTGAGCCAAATTTTCTGGTTCAGCAGAGATCTCAGATGATACTCCCTTTATCCCATCCTTAACTTGTCTTCTCTATTTACACTAGAAGCTTTTCTTAAGGGCAGGGACTGTCTTACTGTGTGTTTGCATAGTGCCTAGCACAACAGAGACCTGAGGTGTCTGGGGTCTTTAGGCACTACTGTAATACACAATAAATATGCCAACCTTCTCTCTGCAACATTTGATTTAAGAACCAGCAGAAAATTCCCACGTGAGGAAATTCTCTGCTGGTTAGATTGATCCAGATTCTTGTCCCTTTGTGCCACTGGATCAATACAAATATGCTGGAATGGGGGAGAGAATCTGGCCTTTTAGTTTTACACGCTATTTTAAAGTGTCTTAAATAATACCTTCTTTTACTTACCTGTCTGTTTTTTCACAGGATCCCAAACAACTCCACTGATATTGCTGTTTGATGGAAGTGAGAGGTGGAAAAGGTTCCCATCATTAAAGGTGGGGCTGCTTTAAGGTCAGACCTTTTCCTGTATTCACTTTGCTCTCTTACTCTTCCTGCAGCTGTCTGTTACCTCATTATCCTTCTCTTCTGACTCAATCTGCCCTATGCTACGTGGTTAGAGGCAAGTAGTCTGACTCCCAACGCACTGCTTTGGGTCCCACACAAGACTCCAGTACGAACCCATGTCTTTGTCTGTCTTCCCCTGGGCCTTTCGATATTGATATTGTTCTGAAGTGGCAGCAGTGAAGATAAACCACCGTTTTCACATTTAAAGGTACATATTTTAATCATTTAGTACAGTGCTAAAGGCCCAAAATCTCAGGCACAGCCTTTAAAAAAAGCCTACCATTTGTTTGTGTTTGGAGATTTTTCCTCAGCATTACCCCCATGGCACCACATGGATACCGAAGGGCTCAGAACAGCCTCATCTTGACCTGAGACATGCTGCTGCTAGAATCTAAACCCCAAACTGCATGCAAATGAAGGAGGTGGCATGCACAGGATCTGGATATTGGGAAAAAAATAAAAATAAAAATAAATAGGCTACCCAAAGTGGCACCTGAAAACTTGTGTATGCAAATGTAGAGGCAGTTCTAGAAAGTTTGGCCTTCTCTGAACAGAAGTGAACATAGTTATCTTCTCCCCCTAATGATATAGTTCAACACATAGGCAGGGCCGGCTCTGGCTTTTTTGCCGCCCAAGGCAAAAAAGCCTCCCGCCGCCCCCCAGCCCCCAGAGCGGCATGGGAGGGCGCCGAGCCCGGCTGCGGGCCGCTCTCCCCGACCAGCCGGAGTGCCGGGGGGAGGGCACTGAGCCCGGCCGCGGGCCGCTCTCCCCGACCGGCCGGAGCGCCGGGGTGAGGGCAGAGAGCCCAGGCGGGGCTCCGCTCTTCCGGACTGGCGGGAGCGCCGGGGAGAGGGTGGCGAGCCAGCCGGGGCTCCGCTCTCCCCGGCGGCCAGAGCCGGAGCACCGCGCCGCCCCCCTCCAGGTGCCGCTCCAAGCACAAGCTTGGTGGGCTGGTGCCTGGAGCCGGCCCTGCACATAGGACAAACTGGAGGAAATGAATGTAATTGGGCTGAAAGTGAAGGGCAACTATTAGGCAGTAAAACTGCTTAGTCACTTCACCCCTACGAAGAGATTGCAGCTGCAGACAGGTTGCCTCTGCTCTTTTTCTCATGGCCCTTTGACCTGCCCGTGAAAGGGAATAGTGAGAGCTCACTATCTCACTATCTCAACAAAGCAGGTGAGCCTTCAGCTTGCCAAAGGGAAGGGGGTGGGAAGAGTGTATTCCAGGGACTGTGATGGAGTGAGCGGTCATAGGATTTAAAAAAGAGCCTTATGGATGAGAAGTCCCTGTTCTTTAAGAAGCTGGACTTATTCTCCCCATGTCTTAGTAGCACTCTGAATCTGGAGCCCACAGAAGAGGGTGGGTGGAATGTCAAGACTCAGCACATGGTTCATTTTCCTTTGAGGAAGCCTGGAAAAGCTGTTACTACTTCAGAGACAAATTAAAGATGAGGGGCAAGATCAAAGGTTGACCCTTGAGATCACCTCCTTGGGCAGACACCTTACTTATCTTGCACATCATTCCCCAAGCAACAACAATATTGTGATCCAGTCCTGGGGATCACCCTCCAACCACATCCCTTAGCAAGTTCACCACCTTCCAGGTACCTAGGTTATAAAACAATCCAAAGAACAAGGAAAATAGTTCCACAGCTCCAAGGGACCAGACCCCACTTCTTCATAGAAAAGAGGGAAAGCAGTTTTTCTGACCCTGCAAGAAGTCTTGGTTCCTGCCTTCCCACATGGCTAAAGGAAAAGAGCCAGTCTTGGAGATCCAAACTCTGCCCCCCCCCACTAAAACTGATCCCTCTTCTTTTGTCAAAAAGCACAGACTAACAGTACTTTCAAGCCCTTCATCAGCAAGCAACCCAGTGCCCTGGTCTGAGCATTCTAGCTGCTCGTTTCCAAATGCTGCCATAACTGGCCTGAGTTCTTCCTTTCAAGGGTCCACCACTGGCCTGAGAAGCATCACAGGTGATGTAGGTTGGGACTGATTGTGACCAGTTCTTTACCACCGCTGCTTAGGGTGACCAGACATCCCAATAAAATCGGGACTGTCCCAATATCTAGGCGTTTGTCCCGATATTTCACGGTACTCCACTTTTTTTTTCTCCGCCGATGGCACTCCGCTTTTTTTTTTTGGTCCACTGGTGGAGCTCCCCCACCCCCATGTGTCCCGATATTTTCTTCCTCTCATCTGGTCACCCTACCGCTGCTTCTCTGAATTCAGGTTCTCAGCTCAGAAATACTTGATTGTTTAATTTAAAAATACAATAAGCAAAGATCTGTTCAGCAGTGTTCTAGTTATAAAGATAATGCTGCAAAGGGTCAGTACAAATGGGAACTGTGAATGCTGCCACATGTTGAGGGGGCAAGAAGAAAGCTTTAAATAAGATTCCAGTCAAAGCTGGGTGAAACATGTGGTTAAAGGTCACAGACATCTGATCAAAAGAGTTCAAGTCATGTGGTCCATCTTTTTCCAGTGCCAGATTCAACATTACAGTAAGGTTTCAAGACCTAAATGATCTCACCCATCTGATCACCTATTCCTCTTCACCACTCATTTCCTCTGTGTCATGGTCAGGGCCGGCTGTACTTCTGACCCTGGCCCTGCTTGTACCTTTCTTTGGGTGGAATTCTGCAGTTGTCCATTTCTTAGACCAGGTCCTGTGCTGCTATACTCTGTGGATTTACTATGCTTACTCCCAATAGATCTGACTGGATTCGGGTACTTACAGTTTTCCCCCTTTGGGATCTTGTGACCCACAGTAAATAAAGTGTCCAACCTTCTTACCAAAGTATTGCTGACTGTTAACAGCAGGAATAAAACATAACAGAGAGAGGAAGGATTTTAAAGCAAACAGTCTATATGCGTGTGCATCTCACCTCAGCTTACCATCCCCCTGAGGTGGAAGCCGAAAAAGGGCTAACTGTTTCAGATCCTACAGCAGGGTCTGAGTGCTAGTCTGTTGCTCCCAGACAACTCCTTGACCTGAGCTCAGAGGGTGTAACTCTTCATTGTCCTTTAGATTTTTTGGGTCCTAGCCTTGGCAAAACAAACTGTGTAATTTGCCTGGAGCCAAAGTAGTAGGTTCTTCATTGTGAATAACTCAGGCATTGTCTCTTAACCATGGATGTGTATTATCAGTAGCCCTTATGTGGCCTTCCTTATTTCCCAATTGTCGGCTATTAATCTAAACCAACATATGCATCGAGTGATCATCCCAGTGACCCAATAACTATCCCAATAACCAGGCACATGTAGTATTAATTATCAACCAGCAAACCCCCCACACCCATGTCCTTGTCTTACTGCTTTCTCTTGGCTTCAACCATCTATCAAGTTATCCCTTGTTCTGGAAACTCTCTAACTTCTCAGTTACCAAATTAATGTTACGCTCCTGGAACATTGTGTTAAAGTTTTTGTCAGTCCTAACATGCACATGTAGTACCAGTCTCACTGCTAGTGTCTTCCAGGAGCACTAAACTCTGCTTCAACCTCCCCCGCCCCCCCAGTCACCAGAGCTGTGTTCATCTGACCTCTTAGTTCCAACCCTTAAAGTGACACGGTGCTGCAAAATATAGCCTTAGAATTACATCCAATTCTTACACCACTTCCTGTATAATTATAAGAATATAAATACAGGAAAGATAGATAGAAAATATCATGCCACTATATAAATCTATGACCAACACCTTGAGTATTGTGTGCAGTTCTAGTCACCCCATCTCAAAAAAGGATGTATGAGAATTGGAAAAAATACAGACAACCGCAACAAAAAATGATGAGGGGTATGGAACAGCTTCCATATGAGAAAAGATTAGAAAGACGGACTGTTCATCTTAGAAAAGGTGACTAAGGGGGGATATGAGAGAGGTCTTTAAAATCATGAATGGTGGGGAGAAAGTGACTAAGGATGTGTTATTTACCCCTTCACATAACACACAAACCAGAGGTCACCTAATGAAATTAATAAGCAGCAGGGTTAAAACTAACATAAGGACATAATGCACAGTGAACCCGGGGAAGTCAGTGTCAGGGGGTATTGTGAAGGTCAAAAAATGTAACTGGGTTCAAAAAAGAATTAGATAAAGTTAACGGAGGATAGATTCATCAGTGGCTATTAGGCAAGAGATCAGGGATGCAAACCCATGCGCTGGGTATACCTAAATCTCTAACTGCCAGAAGCTGGGACTGGATGATGGTATGGATCATTAGTAATTTCTGTTCACTCCCTCTGAAGCATCAGGCACCTGCCACTGTCTGATGACAGAGTATTTGGCTAGATGGACCATTGGCCATTCTTATGTTCTAATGTAATTTGAGTGATGAATCCCCCTCTTCAGAGCCTCCCATTAATCTATTCCTTTCAGGAATACTTCCAACCTCCTTTACCTCACCAAATATTTCTCCTTGTTCCTCTTTCTCGGACTTGTTCTGTGTTCTGACTTGTCTTAGGTCTTGATTTTGCCGAGAGCTCCACATGGGTGGATTCCTGTGTGGAGCCCCATTGACTTCAGTGGAATTCTGCAGGGATGCATGTGAAGAACTCATTGAAGAATCAGGATCTTAGGGCTTGTCTACAGAGTGGAGCAATGCACATGATGGGGGTGTGACTTCTAACATGTTACACATTAATTGGTACTATCTTAAAATGGATGAGGGAACGTTTAGTACATCCCAGCAGGGTCTACCCAAGGACTCTGCAGCTAACAGTCTGCCTAGAATGGAATTGCTGAGAGATTTTCTTGTTATTGAGGCTGCCACAACTAGGGTGTTGTACTTGGAACTAAAAAGATTCTAATAGACATCTCACTAACGAAATAACCTGGTGTAATAGAGGCCCAGTTTTATGAACATCCAAATTTATGAAACTCAGATGGCTGCAAAATGGCTTTTTGTCACAGCCTGAGAGGGCATTTTTTCACTGAAATTATAGGTAGCATATTAGTGCTATTAATCACCCAGTGTTGTCAGCCAAGATGGTTAACATTTTTGATCTTCTATTTCATTATAGGTGCAATTATCACCTAAATACCTCTGTCACTTAATCAAGGGCATTTCTTTTTTATTGCTGAATGTATTTTGGAAATCAGCTCTTTGCGTAAATTATGCTTACTCAGTAACAAGAAAAGAAGGTCGCTGTACCAAATTTCTCATGAATGCTCAGGATTTTAGAACAGTCATAAAATGGTGATGGTTGTTGTTTAAAGTCCATATTGGTCTGGAGTGGACAGTGCCTCAGTTGGAGACTAAGGAGTGCAAAAGAAAAGATATACAACTTTGTCTCCTCTCTGACTTAACAGGGAAAATAATATTACTATTAGAGGGATCCTAAATATGCACATGGAGTAGACCCACAGTTTGGAAAAGAACTCCGCCCTGCAACAGGACACTTGGAGATTTTTTTCTCCCCCGGGTATGTCTACACAGCAGCTGGGAGGTTAGAGTCCCAGCTTAGGGGACATACATAGCTAGTTCTGCTCAAGCTAGAATGTAAAAATAGCAGTGTGGCTGTGGTGGCACAGGCTAGCTACCTGAGTAGTGGGTTGGGCAGGATTGTACTTGGTCAGCTAACCCGAGCCACTGCCTGTGTAGCTGCGGCTAGGCTTCTAGCTCAAGCAGAACTAGTGCATGGACATCTATCTGAGCTGGGAACTACATATCCTCTGAATCCCCATGTGTGGTTTTTCAGTGGAAAGGGATGATGTGGGCCAATGATTGCATCGGCCCTAAGACTGTGGTTCTCCACCTGTAGATCTCAAAGCACTTTACAAACAAGAGTATCATTAGTCCTATTTTATAGAGGAAAATACTAAGTCACAAAGAGGTTAAGTGACACAGTTGCACAGCAAGATAGTGTCAAAGTTGGCAGTAGAACCTTGGTCCCTTGGTTCCCATATCCACAGCCTATCCTTAGAAAATGGAGGAAAGCTTCAACTATGAAGGTTTGGAAAAAGTAATCTGTCTGGAGTGGACAAAACCAAATGAGGGCACAGCATGTCCGAGTACAGCTGTGAAACAAAAAAGCATTTGAGTAGCAACATGGAGCTGTCCCACTTTCAGCTAGTGCCGACTGGCTGAAAATATTTAAACTGGATTATAGACTCTAATAGCTCTCTATTGCTGGCAGAATTGTCAGTTTCTACTGCATCAGGGGATCCATTCAGGTGGAAACGGATTCATAAAATGTAGAGATAGAAATGACTTGTTCAGCGATGTAATCCATCTCTCTGTCAGGGCAGGAATGTTTCTTATTTTATGTTTATGACTGCTTTGCCAAGTCTAGTTTTAATGTCATGAAAAAAGGAGGAATTGCAGCCAGACCATATTTACAATGCTGATGAAACTGACTATTTCTGGATGCTGTTGCCTGAGAAAACACTGGCTTCATATACAGGAAACTGCCAGAGGCTTACTGCACTTGCATCTGATTATATGCCTGGCAAATACGTGAAGCTATGTTGCTTTAAGCACATCAGTATGAATAACCTGCCTGTTTCATGCAGAAGACAATCCAGAGCGTAGATGATTTCTGATATTCTTCAAGGTTTTTTTGGTAGTTTAGTGCCAACAGACAAAACAACTGTGATATCACACAAGTTGCTATTCCAAGTTGTGTTATTGTTTGGCAAGGTAGGTATTCATCTGGCCACTTAAACAGTTGATGAGCACAATCTGCTCTCCATGCCAATACAACAGCAAAAGTTCAGCCTGTGAACCAGAGGATTGAGGCAATATTAAAATCAGGGTTCAGAAGCACATTTTTCACAGCTGTGTTCAATAAAGAAAATCAAAACAGTTCCTGAGAAGAAATTAATAATAAAGACATCAATTATAAATCTGACAACTGAAGAGATATTGCTCATTTTGGTGGGGAAAATGGGTTGAGTGCTGTGGGGAGGATCCAAAAACTGAATCCCATGTTCTGTGGCTGGGCAGAGTTTAGGCACTGTCTCTGGCATTGGGCCTAGGCATGCACTCCAGGTGCAGACCTTGTGTCTGACTCTCCTCTCAGCAGTGGGGATCCACCAATCCAATTGCCTATGCTCTGAAACTAGTGCAGTCTCCCTCAAGCCTCTCCAGAAGCTGTAGTACATTCCCCAGAATCCCACCAAAGAGGTGAACCCTTCTGGTTTACAGTTTGTCTTAAGGGACACATCACAGAGAAGCAAATAGACACAAGCTTAGCAAAAGGTTTCTCAACTCTCTTTTACTTAAGAGAGAAAGCACAAGGTGGGACAGATTATTCAGAAAACAACATGTCATCCCGCCCCCCAACAACACAATGCTCCTCACTTTCACTCACCCTTACTTCCATCTGTGGTCAGGTAGGTAGAGTTATCCCTGCTTCACCAGGATCCTGCAGCAGCTTCACTTTACTTGAGCTGATAAAAATGGGTGAAGGCTCCTGCCCTTTTATAACTTTCCAATTTCCTCTGTCATGTGACCAGGGCCGGCTCCAGGCACCAGCTTAACAAGCAGGTGCTTGGGGTGGCCAAGGGAGAGGGGCGGCATGTGCGGCAATTCGGGGGCGGCAGGTCCCTCACTCCCTGTAGGAGCGAAGGACCTGCCGCCGAACTGCCGCCGCTGATGGCAGCTTTTTTTTTTTTCCAATTGCCGCCGCCGATCGCTATTGCGATCGCGGCTTTTTTTTTTTTGCTTTGGGCGGCAGAAATGCTGGAGCCGGCCCTGCATGTGACCACCTGATGCACCTCAGCTGGTGATCAAACTACTATCAGGTGACTTCATTGCCATGTGACCTCTCCCATGATAAACCAGTTCTCCTGGGCAGCAGTCAGCATATTGCTTAGATTATTTATATTTGGAAGCAGGGACCATCAAGGTTTAATAACCTTCTCTTGTCAGCCCAGGGCTGCTGCCTTTTAGAATTCCAGTCCAATGTGGAGGTAAAAGGACATGAGACACCCTACATTCAAAATGGTAACTGCAATCTGACACACATACACATCAGGAAATCCCAGTATCAATCAGAATTCAGAAAATGTGTAAAGATTGATTCCCCAAATTGTCATATGGGCACTCATGAGAGTTCTATTCTTAGATATCAGAGGGGCAGCCATGTTAGTCTGGATCTGTAAAAAGCAACAAAGAGTCCTGTGGCACCTTAAAGACGCATGAATCTGACGAAGTGGGCATTCACCCACGAAAGCTTATGCTCCAATACATCTGTTAGTCTTTAAGGTGCCACAGGACTCTTTGTTGCTATTCTTAGATGAAGTGGCTGATGTGACAGATATGGCACTTACCTACAATCCCACATTAATCCATAAACATTTACTTTTTTAATACAATGAACTCCTATGATATCTAATTCAATAAGGTTTGTCCAGGATATTGCAGGAAACTTCTCCAGACAGAGGATGTGGCCACTGTAAACTTTGGGAAGTGTTATGAGCTATTTTAAACAATATGTCAGACAAAGTTAAGTGGGATTCCTAGGCAATACTTAGGGGAAGGTGAATGCAAATTACCACCTCCAGTTATGCAAAGACCCAACCTGATGAAGCTTTGCCCTTAAGAGGGGGTCATTGTCTGTCTGATTATCTGTTCTCAATCTCTGCAGAGCAAAGGCCCAAACTGTATAAAGGAGTGACTCTCAGACTCCTGGGAAGGTTTGTTCTGATCTAACAGCTGTTATGAACTTGTGCTCATAGGAAAAAAACTTTGGTACATTTGACTGAAGGACTTATCACCTGTAGGAACCTTTGTTGGAGTTGGGATGATCGCTGGTGAGCTTATTATCATGCATGAATTTTTTTATAATTTTAATGGCTTTTTTGTGATGTTTTCACTTTAAGAATAAATGTGCTTGCTTAGAAAGGGCTGTGTGATATAAGTTATGGGCAATTAAACTGTTCATAGCCTGTGAGGAGAAGGAAAGATAGGCCCTTTTAGGCAGTCTCACTTGCTGGGGGAAGTCACATCCTTGGTGAGGAGCTGTGCATCCTGAAAAAATCCTGATAAGGAAGGAGAGAATTGCAGATCTTTACCCAAGAGTGGTGATGGCTGAGGAGCCTCTATCCTAGAGTGAGTGCCCTTGCTAGAACACAGGGGGGAACACAGGTGTAGCTGCCCTGAACTGTGACAGCTAGATTATTGAAAATGCTCAGTACATAGTAGCTCCCAATCTACTCCTATGAGTGTGGCTGGGTTCCAAGCACTTCTGAAAATTCATCCCTTTTTGTACAAGAACATATGGAAAGATGTGTTGGTACAAAAAGGAAAAAAAAACAAATTTTAACTCTGAAAACATGGAGGAATGAATGCAGACTGCTGGAGGTAGTACAGCTGTGACAAATAATGACATGGACCATGCTCCTGAAAATAACATAATAAATGAAAAAGTGACACTCCTTGCAATGATTCCAACATATTCAGAGACAGTCAAATGTTAGGAGACACAGCTAACTCTTGCTAGCTTGCTGCTGTGATTAAAGCAATTCTGAATTAAGACAGTAAAGAAATGATAAAAAGATGCAAATATCTGTCATGTCTAAATTGTATTAAAGTATATCCGTAATTAGATTTTAATTCATTAAATTTTAATTGATGTGATATATTTTTTCACATGACAAGTCCATGAATTACACCAGGATATTTCTTGCACTTAAAGAAATTCACAATAATGATGACCTTGAAAGTTTTACAAGCTCTCTTGATTTTATTATCCCCCAGACATTACATAGATTTTGGGTGTCCCACTGAAATCTTGCAAAACCAGAATAAATAAACTTATATTGTGCCTTTCATCCAGAAGGATCCTAAAGCATTCTGCAAGCTGTAAATAGCTCTACATGTAAGGAATCCGCCCAAGTGAAGTTCAGCTACCTCTGGTAATAAAATACAACAGCCATTCTGTTATGGCAACACTACACAGGAGTCTTTAGAAGGGGAAGTGAAAAGTAAATTCTCTATTTTATGTTGCAAGGAGAATTTTAGATAAACAGATAAAATATTTGACCAGAGCCCTCTACTTTTACAAAAAATGCCACAGAATCATTAATGGACATGGGTAATCAGAGCAGTCATTTTCCATTTCATCTGAAAGGCAGCATAGTTTCTCCTGATACTATTAATTTACCAAAAAACAACAACAAGGAGTCTGGTGGCACCTTAAAGACTAACAGATTTATTTGGGCATAAGCTTTCGTGGGCATAGCTATGCATCCAAAGAAGTAAGGTTTTTACCCACGAAAGCTTATGCCCAAATAAATCTGTTAGTCTTTAAGATGCCACCAGACTCCTTGTTGTTTTTGTAGATACAGACTAACACGGCTACCCCCGATATTAATTTACCAGAAATGCAGAGACATACAAACCTGGCAAGGTACAATCACAGGGAGGGTTGCTAACATACCACCCACCCATCACTCTTTATTGAAGGGAAATCAATAGTACTTGAGGCTCAAGGAATCCACCATTTGTTTTTTCCTTTGAAGTGGAAAAGAATGGGGCTCAGTTCATGAGTAGAAAAAGCATAAGTACATAGAGGTCTCTCAGCCAAATATTACAAAATATAGCAGAGAAGCTATTTATGACACAAGGGGCTTGAGCCACCAAGAGGACTTAAATTCAGTAATTGTGACGCCTAACATTTAGGCAGCTGGCTGCTTAGTGGAATCCACAAATAAATATTCATTGGAACAGGGACTTGAACTTTGTACTCTAAATCCCAGGTGAGTACCTTAACCACTGGGCTATTAAGTCATTCTCATGCTTTCTCCAGCTCAATGAATATTTAATTTATTTATAAAAGTGGAACAACTTCAAAACCAGATGTGGAGAGCACACCACCTCAGACCACCCATTATCCAGAAGCTAGAGTAGTCAGCGGGGCAATCTGTGTTTGACTTGTTGAACCACATCAGTAGAAGGCAGATTTGAACCCAAATCTCTCATAGTCTGGGTGAAGGCTCTAACCACTGGGTTGAAGGGAACAGTGCCTCCCTTCCAACGGTAGTTTGTGTGAGGCCCAATCTGGTAGGGCTTCTCTGAACTTACCTAGTGGGTTGGACCCCACAGGGTGAGATAGGCAGAGCAAGGATCCTACTGGAGTGTAGGCATGAGCTAGACACATGGGCATCAAAACTAGGCAGCTTTGCACATACCCTGCAGCAGAAATTTAGGTGCCATGGAGACTTCAGTAAAAACATAGGCACCTAGGGACTTTAGGCATCTGAAGTGTTAGATGGCTATTGAGCAAGGGTTTTGAGGATCTAAATTTTGCCCTTAGGCACCTAAAGTGGCAGTTAGGCACCTTTACTCCCTTTGCAGATCTAGCTCAAGGAGTTCCGACTCAACCTTGGAACAAAATTAGTATGGATTTGTTAGTTGCAAAAGGGTAAGACTATATAGTGACTAATCCTGCCTGCAATGAAGTCAATGGCAATAAAATGTCATTGACATAACTGAAAGCAGGATTCTCACTAAAACTATGGGGAGCAAGATTCTGCCCTAAAATAATCCACCCAAAAAAAAGGAAAAAATAATTTTGCTTAATATCAACTAAATATAGCTAATGTATAAGTCTTCCAATAGATTTAACTTTCTGAAAAGTTTGAAGACTAATAAGAGGTGATTGCGCTTGAAGGAGACAAAAAGCTAGATAAAGGGCAAGATTTCAAATCAGGGTAAGACTGACCTTTAACTCAAAAGCAGTTTGATAAATTATAAATACGACAATTTTAAATCTTGTCCAATATTCCAAGCCCACATTTGAGTGGCACTGAGCAGAGCTTTATAGTGGAAGCTGGTTGCAACCTTTGGCCCCAATTCAGCAAAGGACTTACCCAGGGCCGGCTCTGGCTTTTTTGCCGCCCCAGGCAAAAAAGCCTCCCGCCGCCCCCCCCCAGCGCAGCAGGGGAGGGCACCGAGCCCGGCCGCAGGCCGCTCTCCCCGACTGGCCAGAGTGCCGGGGGGAGGGCGGCGAGCCTGCCGCGGCTCTGCTGGCGGCCGGAGCCCCGGGAGGAGGGCGGAGAGCCCGCTGCGGCTCCGCTCTCCCCCGTGGCCAGAGCGCCGGGGGGAGGGCGGAATGGCGGCCAGAGCGCTGGGTGGAGGGCGGAGAGCCCGCCGCGGCTCCGTTCTCCCCGGCGGCCAGAGCACTGGGAGGAGGGCGGAGAGCCCGCTGCGGCTCCGCTCTCCCCCGTGGCCAGAGCGCCGGGGGGAGGGCGGAATGGCGGCCAGAGCGCTGGGTGGAGGGCGGAGAGCCCGCCGCGGCTCCGCTCTCCCCGGCGGCCAGAGTGCCGGAGGGAGGGCGGCGAGCCCGCCGCGGCTCCGCTCTCCCCGGTGGCCAAAGCGCCGGGGGGAGGGCGGAGTGGTGGCCAGAGCGCCGGGTGGAGGGTGGCGAGCCCGCCGCAGCTCCACTCTCCCCGGCGGCCAGAGCCGGAGCACCATGCCGCTTCCCTCCAGGTGCCGCCCCAAGCACAAGCACAAGCAGAGCGCTGGGAGGAGGGCAGAGAGCCCGCCGCGGCTCCGCTCTCCCCGGCGGCCAGAGTGCCGGAGGGAGGGCGGCGAGCCCGCCGCGGCTCCGCTCTCCCCGGTGGCCAAAGCGCCGGGGGGAGGGCGGAGTGGTGGCCAGAGCGCCGGGTGGAGGGTGGCGAGCCCGCCGCAGCTCCACTCTCCCCGGCGGCCAGAGTGCCGGGAGGAGGGCGGCGAGCCCGCCACGGCTCCGCTCTCCCCGGCAGCCAGAGTGCCGGAGGGAGGGCGGCGAGCCCGCTGCGGCTCCGCTCTCCCCGGTGGCCAGAGCGCCGGGGGGAGGGTGGCGAGCCCGCCGCGGCTCCGTTCTCCCCGGCGGCCAGAGCACCGGGAGGAGGGCGGAGAGCCCGCTGCGGCTCCGCTCTCCCCCGTGGCCAGAGCGCCGGGGGGAGGGCGGAATGGCGGCCAGAGCGCTGGGTGGAGGGCGGAGAGCCTGCCGCGGCTCCGCTCTCCCTGGCGGCCAGAGCCGGAGCACTATGCCGCTTCCCTCCAGGTGCCGCCCTAAGCACAAGCTTGGTGGGCTGGTGCCTGGAGCCGGCCCTGGACTTACCACATGTATAACTTCAAGCAAATCCTTCAACACCACTGACTTCTATAGGATTAAAGTATGTGCATAAAGTTAAGCATATGTTTAAGCACCCTTCCTGGAGATATGAATGCTGTCTGAATTGGGGCCCTAACTATGGAAGGACTGCTGCCTCTCCATCCTACAGAATGAATACACAAAATGGGAGACCTTTATTTATTTCGATGGCGTTGCATTAATTATTGACGGATAGTAAATTCTGAAAGTGTATTGTTTGGTTGGTGAACATACTGTAGAATCCTTTAGTACCATGATAAAGGAGAGAGTGATCTCAGCTCCAAAGTGGGGCAACATCCAGTGAGCATTACAGAATACACTGGTTAAGTAGTGTAAAGTAACTATCTGCTCTGAGGAAGCTAGCATGTAATTGGACCACCCCAGGAGCAGACCAGAGGACAAACTACTCAAACACAATTCTTACCCTACAGCTACTTTGTTCTTTTTGCGGGGAGAGGAAATAAGTACAACTCTTCTGCTGGAGCAGTTTAATCTGCCCACTCCCCATCTACCTTTGCCAGAGAAAAGAAAGGAGCCAGAGCACCTTCTACTTCTTGTGCTCTGTTTTCCTAGTTGCTCACAGTGGGGAGTACTAAGTGTGAAGTTCTGTCTCTCCCCACTCCAGTCAGTCATAAACAGTGTAAACAGGACCAAGGGGCGGGGGGAGGAGGGAGGAAAGGGAACAACAGCTCTTATTCCCCTGCTAAACTAACTCAGGGCTGTGTCTTTCTCACCCTATCATAGCACCCTTTGCTAAATAGTTTATTATTTGAAAAGCTTCTGCTGAATCTCCACACCCATGCAGTTCGACATGAACCCATCAAACCCTTATCTTTGCCTATAGGTTTTCAACTAGTTTTGACCAGTGGACGGGGTTCATTCATTCAGGGCCCATGAATCTGCTTCTCACATAAAAATGTGAAAGCTTGGAAGAGATCATATAGCTCCAGTAGCTCTTTCACTTTTTCCTCTTGCTTAGTAGCAGCTGATCTGAATTCTTTCTGGGGGTGTCTGGAATATGCAGGCGCTTGGCATACATACTACATAGAATGCTGCATCATGTAATGATGTATGTTTTCATGTTGACAATATTGTGTGCTAATGCTGGAATGTCATAGGACTTCAGTGGAGTTATGCCAGCAAAGAATTAATTCCTAGATGTCTCCAGGGCACTTAAATAGTGCAGTACAGTAAGGCTTTCTTAAAAATTTAATTATTTTACTTAAGGATGATTGCCAGTCTTACTTCTCTTGCTCACAGAGAAATAAGGACACCAAGGCCTGGTCTATACTAGGAGTTATCTCCAATTTAGCAGAGTTAAACCAAATTAACCCTGCACCTGTCCACACAACAAAGCCCTTTACTTCAATATAAAGGGCTCTTAATATCGATATCTGTACTCCACCCTGATGAGGGGAGTAGTGCTGAAATCGGTATTGCCATTTCAGATTAGGGTTAGTGTGGCCACAATTCAACGGTATTGGCCTCCGGGAGCTATCCCACAGTGCACCATTGTGACCTCTCTGGACCGCAATCTGAACTTGGATGCACTGGCCAGGTAGACAGGAAAAGCCCCGCGAACTTTTGAATTACATTTCCTGTTTGCCCAGGGTGCAGAGCACAGGTGACCATGCAGAGCCCATCAGCACAGGTAACCATGCAGGCCGATAATCGAAAAAGAGCACCAGCATGGACCATACGGGAGGTACTGGATCTGATCGCTATATGGGGAGAGGATTCCGTGCTAGCAGAACTACGTTCCAAAAGACGAAATGCCAAAACATTTGAAAAAATCTCCAAGGGCATGATGGAGAGAGGCCACAATAGGGACTCAGATCAGTGCTGCATGAAAGTTAAGGAGCTCAGACAAGCCTATCAAAAAACAAAGGAGGCAAATCGTCGCTCCGGGTCAGAGCCACAGACATGCCGCTTCTACGCTGAGCTGCATGCAATTCTAGGGGGGGCCGCCACCACTACCCCACCTCTGACCGTGGATTCCGAGGCAGGGGTAATCTCAGCCTTGCCTGAGGATTCTGCGGATGAGGAAGATGAGGAGGAGGAGGAGGAGGAGGATGACGAGCTTGCGGAGAGCACACAGCACTCCGTTCTCCCCAACAGCCAGGATCTTTTTCTCAACCTGACTGAAGCACCCTCCCAACCCCCAGACAATGAGGCCATGGAAGGGACCTCGGGTGAGTGTACCTTTGTAAATATAAAACATGGTTTAAAAGCAAGTGTTTTTTAATGATTAATTTGCCCTGAGGACTTGGGATTCATTCGCGGCCAGTACAGCTACTGGAAAAGTCTGTTAATGTGTCTGGGGATGGAACGGAAATCCTCCAAGGACATCTCCATGAAGCTCTCCTGGAGGTACTCCAAAAACCTTTGCAGAAAGTTTCTGGGCAGTGCAGCCTTATTCCGTCCTCCATGGTAGGACACTTGACCACGCCATGCTAGTAGCAAGTAATCTGGTATAATTGCATGACAAAGCCTGGCAGCGTATGGTCCCGGTGTTCAGGGCCGGCTCTAGGCACCAGCCGACCAAGCACGTGCTTGGGGCGGCACCTCAGAAGGGGCGGACAATGTTGGGGTGGCGGGGGGTGCTTGAGGGTTTTTTTTGTGTTTTGTTTTGGCCGGGCAGCGCGGGGGTGTTTCGGCGGCGTGGCGCTGGGGGGAGTGGGGGCTTCTGCAACGCTGGGGGAGGGGCAGGGATTTGGGCAGCCCAGCCCGGCGAGGCGCTGGGGGGGGGGGGCGGGGGTTTCGGTGGCCCGGTGCAGCACTCGGGGCGGGGTTTGGGCGGCCCGGCGCTCCGGGAATTTGGGCGGCCCAGCCCGGCCTGGCACTGGGGGGGAGGGAGGGGAGGCGGTTGGGGAGGCCCGGTGCGGCGCTGGGGGGGGGGGTTTCCTTCCCTCCTATCCTCCTCCCAAACCTCACCCGGGCTACCTTCTCAGTTCTCTCCCTCTTTTTATAATCAATTAATAAAGAATGCATGATTTTTAAACGATAGTGACTTTATTTCCCTTGAAAGCAAGCTGGGATTGAAGGGGGAGGGTGGGTTCCTTACAGAGAACGAGTCAATCAAGGGGGTGGGTTTTCATCAAGGAGAAACAAACAAAACGTTCATGCGGTAGCCTGGCCAGTCATGAAACTGGTTTTCAAAGCTTTTCTGATGCGCAGCGCTTCCTGGTGTGCTCTTCTAATCACCCTGGTGTCTGGATGAGCGTAATCAGTGGCCAGGCGATTTGCCTCAGCCTCCCACCCCGCCATAAAGGTCTCCCCCTTACTCTCACGAGATTGTGGAGCACACAGCAAGCAGCAATAACAATGGGAATATTTGTTTGGCTGAGGTCAGAGCGAGTCAGTAAAGTGCGCCAGTGACCTTTTAAATGTCCAAATCCACATTCTACCACCATTCTGCACTTGCTCAGCCTGTAGTTGAACAGCTCCTGACTCCTGTCCAGGCTGCCTGTGTCTGGCTTCATGAGCCATGGCATTAAGGGGTAGGCTGGGTCCCCAAGGATAATTATAGGCATTTCAACATCCCCAACTGTTATTTTCTGGTCTGGGAAGTAAGTCCCTTGCTGCAGCCCTTTAAACAGAGTAGTGTTCCTGAAGATGCGAGCGTCATGAACCCTTCCCGGCCATCCCATGTTGATGTTGGTGAAACGTCCCTTGTGATCCACCAGGGCTTGCAGCACCATTGAAAAGTACCTCTTGCGGTTTATGTACTGGCTGCCATGGTGCTCCGGTGCCAAGATAGGGATATGGGTTCCATCTATCGCCCCACCACAGTTAGGGAATCCCATTGCAGTAAAGCCATCCACTATGACCTGCATGTTTCCCAGAGTCACTACCTTTGGTAGCAGCAGCTCACTGATTGCTTTGGCTACTTGCATCACAGCAGCCCCCACAGTAGATCTGCCCACTCCAAATTGATTCCCAACTGACAGGTAGCTGTCTGGCGTTGCAAGCTTCCACAGGGCTATCGCCACTCGCTTCTCAACTGTGAGGGCTGCTCTCATCTTGGTATTCTGGTGCTTCAGGGCAGGGGAAAGCAAGTCACAAAGTTCCATGAAACTGCCCTTATGCATGTGAAAGTTTCACAGCCACTGGGAATCGTCCCACACCTGAAACACTATGCGGTCCCACCAGTCTGTGCTTGTTTCCCGAGCCCAGAATCGGCGTTCCATGGCATGAACCTGCCCCATTAATAGCATGATCTCCAAAGTACCGGGGCCCGCAGTTTGATAGAATTCCACGTCTATGTCCTCATCACTCTCGTCGCCGTGCTGCCGTAGCCTACTCCTCATTGCCTGGTTTTGCAGGTTCTGGTTCAGCATAAACTGCACGATAATGCACGAGGTGTTTACAATGTTCATGACTGCTGTCTTGAGCTGAGCGGGCTCCATGCTTGCCGCGGTATGGCGTCTGCACTGTTCACCCAGGAAAAAGGCGCGAAACGGTTGTCTGCCATTGCTTTCCAGGAGGGAGGGAGGATGTACCCAGAAGCACCCGCGATAATGCTTTTGGCTCCATCAGGCATTGGGATCTCAACCCAGAATTCCAATGGGCGGAGGAGACTGCGGGAACTATGGGATAGCTATGGGATAGCTACCCACAGTGCAACACTCCAGAAATCGACACTAGCCCCGGTACATGGACGCACACCGCCGAATTAATGTGCTTAGTGTGGCCGCGTACATTCGACTTCATACAATCTGTTTTCAAAAACTGGTTTCTGTAAAATCGGAATAATCCCGTAATGTAGACATACCCCAAGAAAAACCTATGGCTGGATAACAAGTGATGCAGCTTTAACATTATTCCTGATTTTGCTTTTTCTTTTCTAACTTCGCTTTCTTACTGCGACTTGATGGTGCATCATCAAAATATTTCTTTAATAAATCAGGATACTTCTAAACAAGCATCTCTGAATGAAGGCAAAACTACCCCTTTTATGAGCACTCCAAACAAGTTGTTGATAAGGCATCCTGGTGGAAGGATAATTCATTGGTGCAAACTCTGCCCTTTATACAGAAACTAATGGTCTACACTCCAGAGGTTTTAAAAGCAATGCTATATTCATTTCTCTTTTCATCTTAATTTTCTTGCTGGATTCCAGTTTCCTTTCCCAGTTGATTTTAAATATTTCCTAATGCTTTTACATGTCCTAATATATTTAATATTTTTAAATCATGCAATAAACTAATGGTGATGTAAATCCCTTCTTGGATTTCTTGTTTAGAATCCCCAAAATAGAGTAATATGGTATCGTTCCTGAGAGGGCTAATGACAAAATTCTATTAGTATTTTGTACACAAACAGATTAACAGAATATCAAGCATGCTTGAAAATAATGCTATAAGTAAACATAATGTTCACACATGATACAAACACTATGTGTATTGTACATGTGGACTCCAAGAGACAATGCATGTACTTTTGGGGTTTGAAAAGAAAAATAATTAAAACTACAAATATTTCCTTTAAAATAGACTATCTTTGGTCCTGATGTTGCAAACATTTATGCATGTGCATTATGTTATGCATGTGGATAAATTCATTTAAGTCAGTGGAAGGACCTCAACCTGTGAACTTTATCTTCATCTCTCCATAACAAAAGTACAACAAAATTGACATACTACTATAAGGATGTTTGTAAATTGTAGTGTATTTCCTAGTGTGCGGAATATACAGATAGACGTTATGGATGACTCTCAGGTGAAATATATACTTATGTTGCAAATGAAATGGGACAGTCACTAGTGGTATGTGATGAGTGCTAAGGTGGGACAAATTCATTTTAGATTGCTCTAGTGATAGGGACTAACACAGGGGTCGGCAACGTTTGGCACACGGCTCGCCAGGGTAAGCACCCTAGCGGGCCGGGCCAGTTTATTTACCTGCTGACATGGCAGGTTCGGCCGATCGCGGCCCCCAGTGGCCGCGGTTCGCCGGCCCGGGCCAATGGGGGTGGCGGGAAGCCGTGGCCAGCACATCCCTCGCCCGCGCCGCTTCCCGCCACCCCCATTGGCCCGGGATGGCGAACCGCAGTGAGTGGGGGCCGCGATTGGCCGAACCTGCCACGTCAGCAGGTAAATAAACTGGCCCAGCCCGCCAGGGTGTTTACCCTGACAAGCCGCGTGCCGAACATTGCCAACCCCTGGACTTACATATTAACCAGGTAACGGTAACCAGTTACCAGAAAAGAGAGCAGAGTTAAACCTTTTTGGACCTCTGATATATCATCACCATCATTAAAAATAGACTGCAATAAATCACTATTACAGTGATTGCAAATATCTATTTGCTCTATAATTATTTAACGACGTAGGGAAGATAAGCTTTTAACTAATATAAGTAAATATGTATACTGTAGCTTTGCACATGAACAGTGGCCATGAAACTAAGAGTATGAGAAAGAAGTTGCCCTGTAAGTAGTCAGATGGTATCATGGTCTAAACCAGAGGTTCCAAACTTATTTGGCCTACTGCCCCCTTTTCAGAAAAAAAATTACTCAGTGCCCCCCTGGAAATCTACCTTCTTTAAGCGAACAAACAGAAAGATGCAGTGACAAATTTGCGTTCTTTTATGTATCTATATTTCTACCTACGTCCTACAACTGCTTTTTACACAATTCAGAAACAATCTAAATTAGATTTCATACATGTCGCCTATTTATAGTATTGTATTGTAAACAAGTCATTACACGCACATATTCCTGCCGATGCATGCTGGACTTCCTGACAATGCGTGACACGCTCGCCTGCCAACACTTGTTTGTTAAGAGCTGTTGGCGGACTTGACACCTGATCGGTTATAATTTGTGAATTTATTTGGAAAATGAAGTAATCACTACAACTTTAACTCTATGTTACACAACAGATGAAACATGTACGAACGTTTTTTCAAAATTTTCTTATATTCGCTTCTTTCTTTATGCTTCCATCGCCCCCTTATTTTTATTCAATGCCCCCCAATTGCACCCGAGGCTACTACTGCCCTCCCGGATCGTTCCAGCGCTCCCCAGGAGGCGGTATCGCCCACTTTGGGAACCTCTGGTCTAAACAATGTATTGTTAATTAAGAACCTGGTTCTGCCATTCTTACTCCCCTTGTCTTACTACAAACTGCAAGTACTCTGTTGAGCAAAGTACTTCAGGGACTAATGTACAACACAAGGTGGGTGGGTAAGTGTGGTAGAACTGGGCCATAAAAGGACTGTGCAGATAGATTTTCAGAGGATACCTGTAAGAGGGGGACTGTCCCCTTTACAAGTAGTAGGGACAAGGGGTCAGTCAACCTCTGTCCCATGGCACAACCCTTTCATGGCCCAGGCATGGTTCCTGGACCTCTGGAGTGGACAAAAACCTTAAGAAAAAGCAGAGGCGGGTGTTGAGAAAGAGGAATTGGTCCCCCAAATAATTAGTGTTAGGGAAAACTTAGGCTACTGCCTCTTTAAGGGCCTGGGACCAGGAGCCTTGTAGATTAGGGAGAAGCAAGGCGCTCATCTCTTCCAGGCAAACAGGATATGCTCCAGGAAAGAGGGCAGTATATATTCTGCCTCTCCCTGAAAATAGAGGCGACACCTCATTACATATTACATTCATCTGTAAAGAAATATAGAATATTTATTACTTAAATACTCAAAGTAACAAATGCCAATGATATAATGTGAAATATAACTCTGTGCCCTAAACTAAACTAATCTAAAGCAGTGCAGTTAGAAATAGAATCACATTTCTATTCTGTGCTCCCTGTGGTGATTTGTGCTGACATAGTAACACCAGCTGAAGCCAAAGGCAAGGTTTTCCACAGACTTCTTGGAGCTGACTGCTTTTATATTTTTTGAAACATTCACATAGCTGTCTTCTGAGTTTCCTGACAGCTCTGTCACTGCAGAGTGAACGAGGCCCCTACACAATGTTTAATATAGAGCAGGCAGGGTTGATTTGTAGTTATGCGATAGGTAGAATAAAGGTTCATAGGAAATTCGTACCAGAGACAGCAGGCCTGCAGCACTAAACACCTTGAAGCCCTACTGAGAACAGCATCTGACTCGGAGCAAAAGAAAGATAGTACTGAGAACCCCCAAAATCTATTGTAACTATAATATCAAATGATAACAAACAAAATCTTCCTTTCTGTTCTTTGTCAGAGTATTTTTTTAAAAGCATCCACATTCCTCCTTCTATTGCTTGAGTCTCTGACTAACGTGGTTTAAGGGACACAGGCAATATCAGAAGCACCCATTGCTATGAGATGAAAAGATGCAATGGTGATGCGCCCTACAGAAATATTAAAGGCAGATAAATGTGAAAGCTAGTCTTCGAGGGGAGAGACCCTAGTTATCTTTACATGCAGGTGATATAGCTGATTGTCTAGGGCACCATATGTAAGAATAAACTGGAATAGTGCTGGAATTGCCACGGTCATTCTGCCTACAGGCAAGCAAAAGCCAACAGGTCAGTGGAATGCAAATGGAATAAGAGAAATCAGTCTCTTGGTCTCAAGGATACGTCTGGAGTTCAGAAAATAAAGTGCAAGCAGAATCTCAGAGAAAAGGAAGAGCAGACTGAGATTATTCTTGGCACATTAGGGGCATTTTTGGGAGCTAGATGGGGTGGTAATGGAAGAACTAAATCCTTTCTTCAGCTAGGATGCCAGTGTAGCTAGTGTCAGCCCTGGTAGTTGTGCACAAATGCAATGCATTTCCTACAAATGCATTGATTGCAAACGTGCATGCAAAATGTGTTAGGGGGGCAGAAAATTGTTAAACCATAAATCCTTCAGACGTTCAAAATAGATGGAAAACATACATTTACATGATTGAATACTGGCTATTGCTGGCAGGCCTGAATTCTGTGGTATGCTGCAATGAAGAAAACAGGAACTGAAAACACTATGTATGTGCAACATGACTGAGACTAATAAAAGGTGACATGTTATAGTACTGTATAAAGAAGATTATCTGAACACCTCCTCTTACCCTTTCATGGTATTTAGGGAAAAGGGTGCACTCAATATCGACAGGCAACATATTCAAAACTGGTAAAAGGAATTTGGTTATATACAACATAATTAACCTATGGAACTGCTACAAGGTATTTTTCAGGCAAAGAGCATAGTAAGATTCAAAATGCTATTATAGGAATAATAAAATAAATAAAGATGTGAACAATAACAGTAGCTAGGATACAAAAATTGTAAGGAATGTAATCCTTTACATTTCAGGATAGATATCAGTTGCTAATTGCCTGAGTTCATGCCTTTCTCTGAAGCATCTGTTAATGCTGTTTGTCAGAGACACGACACTGGACTGGATGGACCATTGGTTATAGAATCGTAGGACTGGAAGGGACCTCAAGAGGTCAACTAGTCCAGTCCCCTGCACTCAGGACAGGATTAAGTATTATCTAAATCATCCCTGACAGGTGTTTGTCTAACCTGCTCTTAAAAATTTCCAATGATGGGAGAGTCCACAACCTCCCTAGGTAACTTATTCCAGTGCTTAACTACCCTGACAGTTAGGAAGTTTTTCCTAATGTCCAACTTAAACCACCCTTGCTGCAATTTAAGCCCATTGCTTCTTGTCCTATCCTCAGTAGTTCAGGAGAACAATTTTTCTCCCTCCTCCTTGTAACAACCTTTTATGTAGTTGAAAATTGTTATGGTCCCCGTCAGTCTTCTCTTTTCCAGACTAAACAAACACAATTTTTTCAATCTTTCCTCATAGGTAATTTTCTAGACCTTTAATCATTTTGTTGCTCTTCTCTGGACCTTCTCCAATTTGTCCACATCTTTCCTGAAATGTGGCATCCAGAAGTGAACTCAATATTCCAGTTGAGACCTAATCAGCGTGGAGTGGAGCAGAATTACTTCTCGTGTCTTGCTTACAACACTCCTGCTAACACATCCCAGAATGATGTTTGCCTTTTTTTGCAACAGTGTTACACTGTTGACTCACACTTAGCTTGTGATCCGCTATGACCCCCAGATCCCTTTCCACAGTACTCCTTCCTAGGAAGTCATTTCCCATTTTGTATGTGTGCAACTGATTGTTCCTTCCCAAGTGGAGCACTTAGGAAGTACTTAAGTGGTCTGAATTTGTATGGCAATTCCTATGTTCCTGATACATATAGGCTGCATACAAGAGAGATTTTCCATAGCAACTTAAAGAAAGTCTGTTCCCCATACACACGTACTAAGCCCCAGTATAAAGATGTGTTTCCATTGCTTACAATCTTTTGACAGTGACTGGTAAATTACATGTCAGGTATGTAAAGCTACTCCCACATCCTAATTTGTGGTCTCTCCTATGGGAGAAATTGTGCGCTTCTTTTAGAACAATTGTGTTTTTAGACATTTGATACTATTTATTTGCTTTCAGTCTGAAACCCTGCTCCTGTCTTAGCCCTGGGAATACAACTAAATGCAATCTGTTCTTTCCTGCTGGCAAGAGGAGCTGCTCCAGTCTAATACTTTATTTAAATCTACTTTGGGACTTCATTACTGTAACATGCAAATAATACAGCAAAAATGTAACCTTTACATTTATTGTATGTGAAACTGCCAAAAGCCCATTTAAATCTCGATCCTGCAAACCCATACTGACCTCCATTGACCCATAGTGGTCACTTGGGACAATATGCAAGAAGAAGGGCTATTGGTATGAGTAGCTGTTTGCAGGCAAGGACTTCTGTCATACTATATATGAGCTCAGGGTGTACTTTGTTAATAACAATATCAAACCTATGAAGGACTAGGAAATTCCAGCTTTAGATATCAGAGTTCTATTTTCAGATCGTATTTTTTCTGGTACCATATTTTCAAATTAAATTGCCCCTGCAGTTCATAACCTATCCAGTGCATGTACCCAGTGGATGAAATAGACTGATACAGAAGGAGGAGCTGTCACTGCACCAGCCGAACGTGAGGGGGAAGCACTCCCTCTGCTTTTAGCGGTAAAAGCTGTGCTTCTGCACACGCCCTCTTGCTTTAACCTCTTTGTGCAGATATTGTTAGAATGGCATTCCTCTTTTTGAAGCTCTTCATAATTGAGAATATGTGCAGCCTGATATCATTTGACTGCTACATGCCAAGTTCTCCTACATCTCTAATTGTTTTCTATTTGTGTAGAAGATTTTTTTTTTCTTTGGTAGTGCCTATCATCAGAGTAAGGCCAAAATAGCCACAAGCTGTTATCAGTGAGGCACTGAGCACCCTTAACATCCCCAGCTTCATTGGGAATTGACAGTGCTCAGTGCCTCACCGGTTATGCTTAGCGCCTTGCAGGACTGGGTCTCAAATAAACACAATGGGTCTGAATGGGATGCATTCAAGAAGTGTGACAATTACCAAATCCCTCTACTATAGATGTATTTCTGAAAGATCACCCAAATGCAAATATAATTCACTGAAATGAGAAAATTAGACTGTGTTACTAGCAGTTGAGAAATGTAACACTAATCCAGATTCAGCAGTTTTCCTTCAGCATTACATCGGACAGAAAAATCAATGGAGAGAACAAATTTGTAGCTGAAGGTAAAATAAGTAATGAGTATTTTGTTTGTAACAGTGAGTGACCTTCAAAGCCAAGTCTGTGACAATGGAAAAACAAGTTCAATCATCAGGGGGCCATGTGTGTGATTGGGACATAGAAAATATCTATCTGCTAATTACTAACTTCAAAGACCTACAATTTCAGACAATCATCAGTAGCAATAGTGTGTGTCACTGTTTATTAGAGATACAAGGTGGGTGAGATAACATCTTCTATTCGATTGGTCCGGTACAAGATATTACCTCATCCACCTTGTCTCTCTAATATTCTGGGACCAACACAGCTACAACAACATTGCTTACAACTGTGTTTATTGATATTTTAATAGATACATATTTTCTACATGCTCTCCATGGGGAAGTTTGATGTATAACTATCAGAAACAATATATTTAAAATAGTCCCATAGGAAAATGCTTTTAAAAATATATAGAAACAATATGTTTATGACCACTCCTGCCCAAGAGGCATAATGTGTATCGCATCACATCTGTTAAATAGCGACAGCTGTGATCTACACTTACAGATCAGTCATTTTATTTTTAGCTCAATCTTTATTCTGAATTTTAAATCAGTACCTATTTTAATTGAGGCAATATATGAAAGCAAAGAAGGCCTACTTGATTTTATTTTGCTTGTTTTTAGAAAACCACAGTTACAATTCATCAAACATTATATATAACCCAGAGAGAGAAAGAAGCATGAGCTCTTTAAATTATCAGGATTTCTGTTCCTCGGGTATTCTTACCTATCACCAGTAATTATCAAGATTTGTGTTTAACAGCAACTCCTCTTTCTAAGCAGAATCTTCCTTCCTAATTCATTCAGGATCAGATTGTGCCTTTAGTTTATCCACCTGAACAGGGAAGTAGGGAATAAGGCCCTCCCGCATCCATTTGCTCAGCCTTACCTGGAGCATGGGTGCAGGTCTGATGTGGAACTATTTGCCACTGAGACAAGCGGGTGAAGAATGGCACAGCCTTGGGTCTGCTCTCCCTTACTCTCTGGGCAGGCATGAGCAGAGAAGTAAGCTGCACCCAGAGCAAAACTGTAACCGGGAAGGAACTGTGACACTGAGTATTCCTTCTAAAGGTTGCTCCTCGGATGCACTAGTTATATGCCCTACTCTAGGACTGGGCCTAAAGGATTGACTTAGCTAGTTTGGGGCATCACAACTGCTTCTAACGCAATGAAGTATCTCAAACACTGGATTACACCACAACTGAATGAAGCAGGTGTAATAAAAAAAAAATCAAGCTTTTGAGAACAGGGACTATTTTGTGATGTGTTGTATTGTATCAAGGCCCTGATCCTGCACCGCAGTGCACACAGGAAGACCACTGTGCCCACACAGAGTTGCACTGACGTCATTGAATGGGTCTCCACCTGCATGGAGTGACTTGCAGGGTCAGACCCTGACAGGATATTCTTCCTGGATTACCAATGGGTTTTCAAATGTAAGACTAAAAATCCTGTTTATCTTGTTCCAATTAAAACATGACAAAGCTAAGCAGGATTTGGGCCACAGCTTGTCACTTACAATAATGTTTTGTTTTTCATTTGCTTTCTTAATTCTGTCTCAGCTGCAGTATGTGGGGATTTTCATATGCCAGTTTCTAGTTTGTAGGAAATGTAAAATACAGTAGACCTTCATTAATTTGTACTTTGTTAACCCATACACCAAACGTTCTCTCAAGCTCTCCCAGCAATTCCCCTCCACTTCCTGGCAAAGATTCTATAGCAGAATGCTGTCTGTAGTAAGGTCTCCCATTACGACATTGTCTTTACTTTTACAAAGTAGAACAGAACATTTACTAGTACAGCATGAAGTATTATAAATAATACAATGGGATGGCTTGAGGGTGTTCCCTATTTATTATATAGTTATCATATCCAGGATAATCTTTGAGGCCTAAGGTGAAGAGTTTATTAGCCCATGATATGGTTATTATCACTCAATTATCTGGAAGTACCCGCAAGCTATTATTAAGGATGACATTTTAATTAAACATTCCATTTTAAATGACAGAAGAAGAAACCCCTATTTTATAGCTCATTTATTGTAGGCTGAAAGCTAAATTGTTTTTTAAATTGTAAAACTTTTGGCTCTTTCTCCCGTTACCTTCCCTATTTTCTTCCTTCTGTACCCTTCACTTCCTCTGTATTTTATTTTCTACCCTTTTATTCTCATTTCCTTCTCCTCAGGGCCATTCAAAGCCCTCCTCCCCAAATCAACTGCAATGTGTTTGTTTACATTGTTTCACAACTGAGCTAGGATGGAAGAGCTGGAACTTCCCCAACTGAAACAAACATTGAAAATAAAATAAATACTTCACTCTTGTATCGTGCTCTTCATCTGTGGATCTCACAGTGCTTCTCAGAGGAGAGTCAGTTTCATTATCTTCATTTGATAGCTGTGGAAACTGAGGCACAGAGAGATGAAATGATTTTCCCAAGCTCATGCTGTGTAGTTCAATTGCAAAGCAGGACTAGCATCCATATCTCTGAATTAGAGAGCTAGCGCTCTCTCCACTGAACTAAGTAAGCATGCCCTGCCAAAACAAGCAAGGTAAGGAGGTGGGTGAGTCAGATTTTTTATTTTTCAACCTTCTTTAAACAATTTCAGTTTCAGTAGTGTGCCAGCTCCATTTCCTTTGATTTTATTCTTTTTTTTCTCCTTTTGTGCAAATGTAGAATTTCAGTTTCTGCTAAAGGGAACGGGAAGCTCAGGAGACCAGCAAATGTCTTAAAATTCTGAGTGCAGGAGTCAGAGTAGAGCAATTAGTGTTCACAGCCTGGTTATAATTGTGCATTGATTATGCAAAACAGGCATCCACAATCAGACTGCAGGGGAATTGCATAACTGGGGGGAATGGGAAACAGTCGTGCATCAGTAACTCTACAACATCTCTGTATTTGATTGGCCAAGAGAATTCCATGTTACTAAATGAAATACACAAAAAAATGAACAAAGTTTATTCTGTGAGTATCCTTGTGTTAACTTGCTTATTCACTATTTGCAAATGTTATTTATCTGCAATGATGGTTCTGCTACCTGAATGCTTATTATTATGGAGTTAGGTTCCAGAAGGAATCATTTTCAAGAATCGGTTGGAAGTGTTGTCTGTAGTGGGAGTTATGTTTATTATAAGAGATATTATCTTAGCTACTTGTTAAACATGACTTGTGGTGGTGGTTTTTTATTTTGCTTCAACTTATTTTGAGGGCTGCTTGAGCTGTTACATATCTTATTTGTGTGAGAATTGTCAGGCTGTTTGGAGTGGCTCATAACCATGAATGCCAACCTCAGGATAGACTGTCAAAAAGTAGGCAGACACTCCAAACCGGTCATATGTTCTATAATTAGATTTCACCAAGCCAGTAACAAATATTACAAAGTATTCAGGTTGCTTCCAGTCTCAAGAGACCAGTCACTTATCCCAGATCAATTTGTACCTTAGATCTTACACCAAAGACAATGCCTGTAGGCAGTCCTGTAATAAATGATCTAAAGGTTTATTATTTAGGAAAAAGAAATGAGAAAGTTATTTACCAGTTAAAGCAAGCAAACATGTACACACAAAGAGTTACCATCTAAAGATGGACCTAAAGATGACAGAGATGAGGTAATCTGTCAATTCAAAATGTCTTTCAGGGCAGACCCAGGGATAACTCCGGGAGATCTCTGCCTTAGTTTAATGTTTCTGGCCCTGTGAGATTTCAAACAGCAAAGAGATGAGAGAAATTTCATGTTGACTATTTTTATTTCCCTCTTCCAGTGTTCAAATCAATGGGACGAAGCCTTCTGCATATACTTCTCCATGGCTGGATGGGGCAATTAACAAAGCTTTTGTCTGATGTGGCCCACCTAATTTTTGAGTCCTTCTGCATCAATAGGTGCCTGGGTTCCCACATCTAGGTTCACAAGTTCAGTGCAAACATTTTTAATGTTATAAAGCAAAGCTTGCATGTTTCCTTATAGCATGGAACACAGACATTGCAAGTGAGATAAATGCATGCAGCAATTTACAAGTGTTTCATAGAGTCTAAACACTAAATACATTCTTATAAGACGAATACCTATTTTTAACAAAACGAACACATTGGTGAGCTGGTTTGGTTTCCAGCTATGAGTTTGTCAGTTTAGCCTAAGGTCTTGGCCAGAGCTGGCACTAGTTTTACCAATGTCACAAAAAGATTAAAATACCGGGAGGGGGAGAGAAAAGGAACTCATGTTAGACTGAATAACTTTATCAAATGTGGGGGTAGAAAATATATAATATTGTATCGCTCCCTTTTAGGGACTGCATAAATTCTTTGCCATAAATGCAAACCTTTCTTATACTTTAGACTAGAGTTGGGGTCCTGCTGTAATTAGGGCTACCATAAGTCCAGGTTTTCCCAGACATGACTTTTTTTTTTTTGTCCTCCAATCTCTGTCCAGGCAAATTTTTGAAATAAGAACAAATGTCTGTGATTTTGAGCTGAGTAGCCGGAAAGTGGCAGCTGTTGGCCAGGAATCCAGCTTTGAAGGCAGCACCATCACCAGTAGCAGTGCAGAAGTAAGGGTGGCATGATATAGTATTACTTCTGCACTGCTGCTGACGGCAGTGCTACCTTCAGAGCTGGGGGGCCGGAAAGCACTATCCCTCTCCCCCTCTTACTAAAGTTCACTGTTTTTCTGGCCTTGCACCAGAGATTTAACAAAATCTGGGTGTGCTCCCATGACAGTGAAGCATTATGCTTTGCAAAAGGCTTCTTCCATTCAGTCTCCATGGCAAACACAAAAGGTTCTCTGAGGGTGTGTTTGCAGCTTGGTGGTCAAAAGACAATGGAAGGGTTAATGCTGATTCACTGAGCTGCTGCTGTATGCCAAGGAGGGTTGCTTCTGTTTTCACTGGAGTCTTTCAGATTCTTGGGATAGAGAAGGCAAAGGATATTGGCCCATGGGATTGTGGGATACTTTTGGCAGACTCCCAGGACCTAAATTGTGGGGGACTGCATCTACACTGTAAAGCAATTGGGATTGAACCCTGGCTCATTGCATGATTCTGGCTCAGACCCTGCAGCCCTGTAGCTCCTAGGACGCAAGGCTCAAGCCTGAGTGTGAAAGATTTGTGTGTAGGTGGAAGGGGGAGGGGGTCTGGGCTCAAGCCTGGGTCTGAGCCTGGGCTTACATTGCAATGTAGACATAACTTTTGTCTAAATCTATAATCTAGCACTTCTTGATTTGTCCCTGCTAGTTTTACCTTGGCCACCTGTTTTCTCTCCATGACACAAACCGCAGGTGAACCTAACTAAACTCTAGGGACCTGCAATTCCTGGGCACGTGCACTAAATAAATTACCCTATGATGATTGTTTCCATACACTGGAGGTAAACTTGAGCATGGTAGTGCTTCTCTCAGGATGTGCATTGGCTTTGATTTTTCTGCCAGTTCATGTCTCCACTCCACACGTGTATCCCTAATCTACTTCCTCAAATCCTTTTCATCCCTAGAACTAGTCTCCATGTGTGTGTGTGTACATATTACCCTAAAATATTTACGGTAGCAGCTGATTAAGAAAGAAAAGAGGACTCAAGCACGGTGTTGGTTTCATGGGAAAACAAACAGAGGAGCAAAAAGCCTCGGATAGTGTGCCTGGATGGGAATGGGAGTTCAGGTGAAGAGAGGTACTTTATAGGACTCAAGTACCACAGCCAGGTAACTGAGCTGTATCACCAACAACAGAAGCTTCTTACCCATTAGAGAAACCAGAATGTCCAATCTGGTATTAAAGGAGTAAACTCAAAGCAAAATATATACTCCAATTCTTGTTAATTTGTTTCTGGTTTGCCAAATGATTTGCAATGTCTTTGGTTGTTGCTTCCATATTTGAGCAAGAAGCATGGGTTTAGGCCCCCCAAATTCAGACGCTACTGCAATCTGCAAAATCCCCGCTCAGCTGCTGCCTAACCCTGTAGATGCCTAAGCTCACTCAGCAACTAAATTTTTGCAGTAAAGAGGCCCTAGGGGCCTAAGTTTCAGTCTCTGGTAATGCACACTGCTGCCTCAGCCAGGCATCCAGGTACCCACATCATACCTAAATCTTTGGGTGATCCACTAACCAGGTGAAGGACACATCTTGCCTGTGGGGCTTGATCAGACAGATGTTCTCAGAGCGTGCCTAACTCCACACACAACTACCAGAAAGGAGATGGCAGCATTCTTTCCTATAATCTTTAGCCCAGTGATTAAGGTAGCCCTCTAGGATATCGGAGACCCTGGTTCAATTCCCCCCCCTGCTGGATGAAGAGAAGGAACAGGGCTTTCCTACTTCTCACAAGAGTACCCAAACCACTAGACTACAGAGTCATTCTCAGTCTCTCTCTCTTACCCAAAGAATATTTACTTAGTTATCCAAAGGAAAACTGGTTCAACAAGACAGAATGAGAGACGTACCTCAGAATATCTCAGGCATTCATTTGAGAAGTGGAAAATCCTGTTTCCTCATTAGTCAGAGCCTACTGGGCTGGCTTTTGTGGATCCCCTTCTCAGGCACCTAACTTTTCCTATGCCTTGTATAGAGTCTAGGTGCATGACCTAAATACGGTATGAGAATTCTAGTGATTTCAAATTCCTACAAGTCTGGACTTAGGTGCTTTCCCAAATCAGGGACAAAATGAAAAAGAGGGAGATGGTTAAAAAGAACTAAACTAAAAGAAAAGAATTCTTTTTATTTAAAAGACATTCAATAGTAAAATTGTACTTCCTTTCTCTCCTGTATCTTTTGGCAATTCTGCATTCCAAAACTCACACATATATGGATCAATGTTTTGTGCTGCCTTTATGAACAGTGGTTTCTTTTACTGATAATCAAACTAATGTGTATGTCAAAACTTCATAAACTGTAAGGATAGCATAGAGCTGAATTATCTGAGACTATTCCAAGAATTCTGAAATAATCTTATTTTTTAAACGAATGCTGACTTTCTTCACTGAACTTCAGTGTGAGTTTTACATAATAATGATTAATTTATATGTGCTTTAGTTGCTAATTATAGCATTGCCATTTACACTGCTAAAATTAAAGTTAGCATTTCATTATAGGCGTCTATTTTGTAGGTTTTATAAACATGTGAAGTGTTCCCCAACATGACACTAAGATTGCAAAGTTTTCTTAGGCATGTTCTTCATATTTTTTTTTAAAAAGGGGACTACGGCTGAAGGATTTTGTACTGGGATATAGTTTTTCCATCTCTATGTCACTGTTAAAATCTGGCCTTGATAAGTATTGACTGAAAGCAGTTGCTACCTGACAGCTACTGGGTGACCCATGTAAAATGAGGTAGTGATCTCATTTGTGAACAGATGCCCACCATATCCAGCATAAAGACACAATTACCACTGGCATAGCGGTTGGAAGACTCAATCAAGGGATTGAGTCAGACAACAGATAGACCTGCCTTTTCCTTTTTAAGGTGTGTGTGTGTGTGGGGGGGGGGGGGGTGTCCCTCCAACTCAGGCTTGAAGCACAGTGGTGGGGCAGAGTGGGAACTACCACTGACTGTCTTGCACCTGCTTTTGTGGAAAAATAAATAACTTCAGATTCCAGGGCAAATCAATCCAGTGCTGTCCATGAACACTGAAACCTCCAGAACAATTGTGGCTGGGTGGTTCAAATTTTTGAAAAAATATCCCTGCGTTACTCATATACAAAGACATGGGCATATCTGAATAAGCCTGCCCCTAACTGCACTTCAACATCAATTACTTTGTTGCAAACAAAGCATTGTACAGCTACGTGAGAGAGCGGAGTAACTAGGTGAGTCTGAGAAATGCACATTTACACAAGAATAAAATTTTGTTGCAACAGAATTAGTCATCTGATTTGTGATTAGACATCCAGATAGAGGTCCCAATCCTGTAAACATTTATGCATATGGATAATTCTACTCATGTGAATTGTCCCATTTCGTTCATTTTTGCAGGATAGGGACCATAGATTGGCCTCTGCAACAAACACACAATCACTATTTCTGGCTTATATCAATCAAGTCTCTTTTACTGGCTACTGCTTTTATTTTGGATTGCAGAGGCCATTTTTTTAAGTGACAGAAAAACAGCGCTATTAGATGCAGTTTAACTATGCAATGAATGAAAATCAAGATTGTACACATACATCTGAGGCTTTATTTTAAATAGGGAAAGCATTTCACACACAAACACTTTCACCACCTGTAAAGGCCCCTCAGTGATCCTTTGAACTCTTTCAACCAAGAAAGGAAGAATATTCTTTCTGCTGAAAATCCCCCCAATACTGCTCCCTGAAAGGTCGAAGGATGCCTTCAGTCAGACCATGCTGTCTTCATGCCCCAAGGGGCTCAGGACCTGAACTGAAGTAATTCTTTTTGGTACAACAGACAGTACTACACACTGAGATTATTTTAAAGGTTTATGAAGTAATCTCATGTTTACCTATGTGCACAAGTGCACTTGTATAAATCCCCTTTGTATTAATTGCTGTACAGAAATGTAATAAAAGACCATCCCGAAACCAGAGTTTACAATCTAAAAAGGGGAAAAGAGAGAGAGCGGGAGAAGGCTATTACCATTGCCCCTACCTCTAAGAGGATCTGTGGTGTAAAGAGATTAAGGATAAGATCCACAAAGGAACTTAGGTGTTGTGATGCTCAGGATTGCAGTTCCTAGAAAATCACAGGAACACCACTGTGATCCACAAAGGTGAGTTAGGCCTCTATGCTCCCTATACAAAAGTCAGCACTCTCAGGGGAAGGGGAAGCTGCCTAGACTAGTCAAGGGGAGATGCTGATGAAAGAGGTCTGCACTAAGCTCTGCCCCTCTCTCAGAGATAGGCACCTAAGTCCAGGCTGCAAGGAGGTGCCTAGCTCCACCAATAATGCATGAACAGGAACCTGGCACCTGCAGTCAGGTGACTTAGGTGCCTACAGAATTTCTTGAGGGATATCAAAGGAAAAAGACAGCAGCAAAATCAAGAGGACAAGGAGTTGACCTAACTTTTAAGTCCAGTGGTTAGAGTACCCATCTGGGATGTTGGAGACTCAGGTTCAATTCCCCCCAATCTGGGGGTGGGGGGAAAGAAAGGTGGGAGACCCTTGTTCAAATCCTCTCATGACCAGTGGGCCATAGGATATTCTGATGTGGGACTCCTTCAATCTCTCATTAGAGCTGTTCTACTATGGATAAGTAATGAAGGAGTGGTAGGAGCGGAGTCTGGGTCTCCCACATCCCAGGTGAGCACCCTAGCCATAGAGTCATTCCAATGCTTGCTCTTTCACTTCCTCTCTCTGGCCCAATGACTATTTAAATATTTATCTGCAGTGGAATAGTGAATTAGGTGCCTAAATCCATGGTTTAGGCACCTAAGTACCTTATGGATCCCACCCTAAGTGGCTTGCCCAAGGTCACATAGGAAGTCTCTGGCAGAAGTGGGAAATGAATCCAGTTTGCTTTCCTTAACCATAAGGCAAATCTTAACCCCTTCCAGTTGTGCTTACAGTATTATAAGGTCTATTGAAGCTATTACCATATCTGAACTTTCACCTTAGCATGCACTTACGTGCATTCAGAAAAATGTAGCCCTCACACTAGGGTTTTACCCCAGAAGCAAGGCTGATGCACTGAGAAGCGAGTAGAGAGACAATGTAAGAGCTGCTGTGCCTACTCCCAACAAAGGCAAATTGCAGGCTTCCTTTCATAAAAATCTTCATTTTTTATTCATACATAGACTTAAATTGCTTTCTGGGACTTCCAGGAAGCCAATAGGTTATGTGTTTTTTTCCCCCTTTCTCTCTGACTATTCATTGATATCACACAGAAACTTGTAATTAATGGTAGAGATTATGCAAACATGAGATATTTACCTTGTTGAAATGTAATTTGAATGCACAAATTCATACTTCTCAAAGCTCAAACTGGGCAACTGATGTCACTGGATGATGATTCTCACCCCTCCTCTCCCTATGTCCTTATAACAGAACTTGAAAGTCTTTCAAAAGACTTTCCCAATAGATAGCCATTAACATTGCAATAGGCCAGCAGTCTAATTGTCCTCTCTATTTCCCCTGCAGCAACTGGAGTTTTGTTTATTTATTTTCTGAACCATCTCACTGCAGTTTGAGAAATCAGAGATTTGAGATACCATGCTGTGTTTCCATAGAAACAACCTGAAGTTATAAGAACAATTATGAAGGTCAGATCCTATTCTCAGATGCACAATGCACATTTCCATGTATTTAAGAACATAAACAGTGTTATTGTCTTAGTGATGTGCAAATGCAGTAGTAAGAGATCACTCAGGATGCACGATTTATGCTCTGTGTAGCAGAAATTAGAATCTGATTTAAAACACTTTCCAAAAGTGGTAAAGTCAGTTTTGAATACAGTAGCAAACATAGAAAAGAATAAAAAATAAATGTATCTTAAATTACATTTCTACAATAATTTAGGACTGATTACCCAAATCTAGGCTCTGTTATTACTTTTATTTAGTAATATTTTGAAATTATGTTGAATAATATTTATACATTTTCTGATTAGAATTAAATTGCTAAATGTATTAATATTTAACTGGCTCTACTCATGACTGTTGTAGCCAAGTGCCAAACACCGGGATTAAACTATACGAGTTTCCATGATTAGTGACATATGCAGTAAGAGTCCCAGCCTTTGTACTACTGTACCTTGACAAATGGAGTGAAGATGTTTTCAATAGAGGGAGAAGGCAGCATCTTGCTAGCTTCTCTTTGCTTCCACCTATTAACACCGTACTCCTCAAGAAGTTCCACTGAAACCCACAGGACTGCTTGCAGAGTAAGATATAACCCTCTAGTATTTAATGAGAAGTTCACTAACGCTTGATACTGGTTCAAAAAACATGTCACTATTGACATTTTTTCTTAGATTCTATTTCTTCATTCATAGAGTTTAAGGCCAGAAGGAATCATTCTGATAATTGAGTTTGGCCTCCATAACACAGGCCAAAGTATTTCTATATCAAGCCCATAACGTGTCTGATCTTTTAGAAATATATTGCCTTGACTTGGACTGCAAGAATGGAGAATACACCACAGCCCATGGTAAACTGTTTAATTACCCTCACTCCTCAATACTTGCCCTTTATTTCTAGTCTGAATTTGTGGTTTCAGCTTCCCACCTTTGGCTCTCACTATGCTCTTTTTTGTTTTGTTGTTTGTGCTGTTATCGGAAATCTTTTCCCCACATAGGAACTTGTAGTCTATGATCAAGTCATCTCTTAATCTTTTCTTCAAGAACATTTCCTTTTCATGAAGTGCAATGATGGTTGATTGAGCAAGAGGTACAGAGAAAAGCACTAGCAAACAAGAGACCACCCTTTTTTATCTGCACAAGAGTAGTTCAAATTAACTCAGAATGATTGTTCTATTCTATTGTTGTTTGGATAGGTTACTAATTAAGGAATGAATTTAACTTGGAAACATCCTAAATACCCCCCATCATTTTTATTTTCAAATTAGACAAAGTTTCTTACACTTTACATACTGAGATTGTCTTTCAGACCACCAAAAATCAATTGCCCTAAGCAAAGAAATGGAAAAATAATTCTGAGATAAGTGTGGCAGTTGAATATATAATACACAAAAAGAATCCAGTACCTTCATCATGAAAGCACCTGTATGATGGCTGTGTAAATATTTATGTACTTAGGGATGGGAAGGAGGAGATCCTGGTCCTGTTGAAATAAATGAGTTTTCTCCCATTCTTCAAATTGTCCACAAACAGTTTTAGAGGGTATGTTTGAGGATAAAACAAAAATTCCCACTGAAAAGTAAAAAAGGGTTTAATTTGTTAGGAGTTTAGATCACTGAAGAAAATGTTTTATGCTTTAACAGGGTTCTCAATCTGTTCATGCCTAGAATACTGTTTTCCTGTGATGTGGCACCTGGCCCGCTTTAACATTGTTTTATTGTTTTACACAGACAAGATATGCTTAAATAGCATTAAAACTATTTTAGAACCTAGATACTTAAATATAAATAATGATATTTGCTGATACCCCAAGAGACACTTACAAAAAATAGATTAAAAAATCAGTAGCTGTCTAAAATATATAATAGTACAAAACTGGCAGACATTTACAATCCACCCAAGTGTAGGACATTAAAAGTAAGGAAACAACACAGTCACTATACTCAAATGATCAGGTGGATAAATAGGTATTCTATGTAAAAAGAGGATAAAAAAAATCTTTAATGATGAGTTAAAAGGACACCTAAGCTACATAAACAGTGGAATAAAATAAAGAAGAGTCCTTGTTCATAAGCAGATTCATTCATACCAAAGTGCACTTTTTATATACTTGCCCATATATGATCCGATCATAGCTCCTAAAGAGACCACCTCTTTCCCTATAGAACAGCTCAGCTGATGTGCATTTGAACTTCAGGAAACTGGAGGCAGTACATACTTAGTGGAAGGTGATCTTTTCTGGTGCTCATTTCCTTTACCGGTCTGCCAGGGTATGTCTACACAGGATTTTGGAGCCAGTGAGAGCAAGTGAGGGATGCGGTTTGGCAAAGGGGAAACCCGTGCACACTGCCTACGGATTGAGCCACCATTGGAGAGAACTGAGAAATTGCAGTGGGAGTGTGACCACCTTGTCCAGGCTGTCGCGGCCTGGGTGATAAGTTGACACAAGCCAGGCCAGGAAAAGTCTGAACCTCAGCCTTGCATGATGTACTACATAAGTACAAGAGGCCATATGTCTGAGGAGCTTCAAGCAATTCCTTGCTGTAGTGGTGAAGTATTGCCTGAAGCCTTCTATGAGGTCGTGCATTGTCTGAAAACGAGACTCTGGCAGGAAGGCTCTGACTTGACCCAAGTCCAACACTGCCCCTATAAAACTCTATTCTCTGAGTAGGGGATAGAGTTGATTTGTGGACAGTCAGCAAGAGACTCAGCCTGTCAAAGGTAGACCTTATGCCGACATGTTGCTACACTTGTGCCTTGGAGCAGGCCCTGAATAACCAGTCACCAAAGTACAGGAATACCTGCACCTGCCTTTTTCTCAGGAAGGTGGCTATGACCAGTGTTCCCTCTAATTTTTCCCATGCATGTGCTGAATGAATTTTGTTATGTGCACCAATATGGAGGTGATGTGTCACACATCACTTCCATATTGGTGCACATAACAAAATTCATGTGGCGGAGGTGGGACTGAGGAGTGCGGAGTGTGGGAGGGGGCTCAGGGTTTGGGCAGAGAGTTGGCATAAGGGCCCCGGCTGGGGGTGCAGGCTCTCGGGTGGGGCTGGGGATGAGGAGTTTGGGGTGCAGGCTGTCCCAGGGCTGGGGTACAGCGAGGGACTCCCCCCGCCGCAGCTCTCTCCCCTGGCTGCAGCAGGTGTGGGCTGGGGCTGGGTTGGGCTTCTCCCCTGGCCTCTGCAGGTCTCCCCACTGTGGCAGGTCTGGGCCTGGGGAGAGGTATCTCTTCCTGCCTCAGCCCTGAGCACCTGCGTGGTGCTTAATAGGCTGCTGCACAACTTAGAGGGAACTTAAGCAATGTCCGCCATGCACTTGGTGAAAACTCGAGGGGCTAATGACAGGCCGAGGGGGAGGACTATAAACTGGTAATGGTTGTGGTTCACTACAAACCTCAGAAAGTGTCTGTGGGCTGGAACTATCGATACGTGGAAGAACGCATTCTTCAGGTTGAGTATGGTGTACCAGTTCCCCTGATCTAGGGATGGGATGAGGGCAGCCAAAGAGACCCTGTGGAACTTCAGCTTCTTCATGAATCTGTTGAGGCCTCACAGGTCAAGAATGGGTCTGAGACCCCCTTTGGCTTTGGGGATTAGGAAATATCAGGAGTAAAAACCCTTGTGCCCCTTAGCTCCTGAGGAACCTCTTCCACTGCTCCTGTAGTCAGGAGCGTTTGAACTTCCTGCATGAGGAGTTGCTATTGAGAAGTGTCCCTGAAGAGGGATAGGGAAGGGGGAGGTGGGAGGTAGAGGAATAGGAGAATTAGAGAGAATATCTGACTTCTACAGTGCGGAGAACCCAGTGATCTGAGGTTATCTGGGCCCAAGCATGATAGACATGGGACAGATGGTTCAGAAAACAGGGTGAAGGATCCGGTGACTGGACTGGTGAGTCGCCCCTGGGCGTGCTTGGAGCCGGAGGATTGCCTCACCAAGCCTTAGCCTTGATTGAGTGGTGGATGTGGAGGCTCGCGCCTACTATTCCTGCCTAGGCTGGGGAAGGTAGAAGTGTGGAGGGGTTAGGGCAAACCCAGCGATTTCAATGTTGCCCATAGACTTTTAGACTATGAAGCTTGGAGTCCATATGCTCCGAAAACAACCCCACACCGTCAAAGGGCAGGTCCTGAATTGTTTGCTGGACCTCTGGGGGAAGGCCCGACACCTGGAGCCATGAGCTCCTCCTCATGGCTATAGTGGAGGACATGGTTCAGGTACCGAGTCTGCCGCATCCAGGCCTGTAAAGAGGTCCATGCTACTGCCTTGCCCTCCTCCACCAGAGCAGCAAACTCTGCGCTAGAGTCTGACAAGATCAACTCCTAACTCATCATGGTGTTCCATGAATTAAAATTATATCTACTCAGGATTGCTTGATGGTTAGCAATCCAAAGCTGGAGCCCCCCCGCTGGATTGCACCTTCCTGCCGAAGAGGTCCAGCTTCTTTGTCTTTCGCTTTCGGAGTTGAGCCCTGCTGCCAGTCTCTCTTTCTCTCGTTCACTGCAGCTATGACCAGCGACGCAGGCTGTGGATTTAGAATGAAGGGATGAAATACTTTCTCTCTACTCCCTTAGCTGTAGGGGGAATGGAGGCAGAAGTCTGACAGAAGGTCTTTGTGGTGGTTTGAATGGTTCTTATGATGGGTAATGCCACCCTGGAGGGCCCCTCGAGGGTTAAGATGTCCACCATGGGGTCCACAGACTCAACCACCTCCTCGGCTTGTAGCCCCATGTTATGAGCCACCCTGCACAATAGCTCCTGATGTGCTCTATCATCAATGGGGGGCGGCCCAACGGAAGATGACCCCATCACCGCCTCGTCAGGCGAGAACGACAAAGATGCCCTAGGCGGTACTGGGCCCTCCTGTCCTTCTGGCTCCCTAGAATGGTCCTGTCTGGTGCCAGCAGCAGAGCTGGGATCCAGATGGGGTCCAAAGCTGTCTTGCTGCCTTTTGGCAGGGGACGGTCCTGGGATGATAAAGGTGCATGCCTTTCTGAGATTATCTATTGGAATAGGTGCCCCGAGCCTGATGTTATGCCCACGGGGTCCAGAAAGGCCATTGCATGGGCCCTTGCTAATGCGCCAGCCACGACATCATCCCTGCCTCCTGTCTGTAGCGGCTCCACTCTGATTGGAGCCGGCTGCGCCTGGAGTAAGAGGACTGCCTTGGAGGACTCCGAGGGTAGAGACCACAGCAATGCCGAGTGGACGGCAAGTGGTGCCTCATCATTGAGGGCTTGCCTCTAGATGACGGCACACATTGCGGTACCAGAGGTCTATCCCACCTGGCGGGGGGCTGTGGTGCCATTATTGGCCATCAGGCCACCTCAAATGTGTCTGCGGAGGAAAGGAGCTCCAACTCCTTCACCTGGCACTCTCTAGCAGGGGAGTCCAACAGTGCCGGACTCGATGGACCCCTCTGCTGGCCTGAAGTTGACAGTGCTGTTTCCGGCGAGACAGGCGTCAGGTGCCCCTGCACGGGATGCACACTACTAGCGCTGTCAGTCCTGGCTGCTCTCACCGTGGGCGAGTGCTCTCTGTCAGACTTCTTGTGAGCTTATGAGGCACTGGTGTGTGCAAGCGGTGTCGTGTTGCCACCGTGGGCTTCAGTGCCGGGGAGTGCCTGTTCCAAGAGTCTCTATGCATAGAGTCCTCCCTCAGTGCTGTAGCTTCTCTAACGGAGGCCGGAAAGCTCCACATAGAGGTGCTCAGTGCAGAGTCCTGCTGGCCCAGAGCCAGCTAGGAACAGAGGGCTGCCTCCATGAGGAATTGCTTGTGCCTGAAGTCCCTTTCCTTTGTTCTCGGGTGGAACCCTCTGCAGATCTTGCAGCAATCGGTTTGATGTGCCTCCCCCAGACACTTTAGGCAGGACTCATGGGGATCACCCTTTGGCATGGGCTTGTGGCAGGTCCCACACGGTTTAAAGCCTTGGGATTGAGGCATGCCCTGAACCCCAAGAAGGGAAGGAATTGGGGTTGGGGGAACCCCCAACTCTAACTACTGTAACTAACACTAACTATTTACAGGCTAACAGAAAAGAGAGAGATCACTAGAGGAAACACTCGCTGAAGCAAGAGAGACACTCAGCTCCAACGACCATCACACTGGTGGCAAGAAGGAACTGAAGAGACAGTGGGTCGGCAGGGACCTATATACACTGCCAAGAAAGGGTGGCTCCACAGCCTACCTGATGGGAACTGCTAGGGGAAAAACCTTCCGATGACTGTGCACATGGCGCACACACCCCTACTTGGAATTGACATGAGCAAGTACTTGAAGAACTGTTCCTTCTTATGTGTCTGTATGGCACCTATCATATTGAAGCTTCTATTCTGATTTTATAATACAAGGGTCAGCAACCTCTGGCACGCAGCTTGCCAGGGTAAGCACCCTGGCGGGCCCGGGCCGGTTTGTTTATGTGCCACGTCCGCAGGTTCGGCCGATCACGGCTCCCACTGGCCACGGTTCGCTGCTCCAGGCCAATGGGGGCTGCGGGAAGCGGTGTGGGCCGAGGGATGTGCTGGCCGTGGCTTCCCGCCACCCCCATTGGCCTGGAGTGGCGAACTGCGGCCAGTGGGAGCTGCGATCAGCCGAACCTGTGGACGCGGCAGGTAAACAAACTGGCCCAGCCCACCAGGGTGCTTACCCTGGCAAGCCGCGTGCCAGAATTTGCGGACCCGTTATAATACTAGTGAATGGGAAAAGGAGGTCGCAGGAAGAATTTATTTAGATGAGCTTGAAAGAGGCTCTTTTGGAGGTCTTTGACCTAGTAAGTTTCTGGTCTGTATTTTTAATTTTTACAAGCACTTTTATAAATTGAAAATAAAAAAAATACTAAATAAATATTGATAATTTGGGAATACATACAGCTGTTCTGGTTGTATCTATACCTGTTTCTTATAAAGCTGCTGTCTTTTTCCTTTGATATCCTGCTGAAAAAAACCCCATGTTAGATTAGGACAGCTGTCATTGTGTTTCACAGGAAAATGATTTATTGAACACGCATCCCACATTCAGTATAAGAGGCTGATGGAAAACTTAAACAAAAGAGCAATTAAAATTTCATTCTATTTTCTCATCAGTTCTTAATACCATATTTTTAGTAAATTACACAAAACATTGTAATAGAGATATTTTATTTACCAAAACAGCCAGAAATTTACAGTCTTCTTTTAGAGTGACAATTACATAACAAGGTACTTAATATAATTTTAAAATTTCAAGCACATTTTGTATTTGATTAAATTTTGGATTTCCTGAGACATGCATGGCATTTCTTTAGGCTATAGTAAATTAAACACTGTGCATAGCAAAACATTCTACATTAAGAGCAGTGGTAAGTCACTGAAATTTTAGTGGTCAACAAATTGAAGTGCAACAAGAATTAAACTATTCTAGGCTTCAAAATACCTTAGACTATATCTAGAAACATGTAGTAATGAATGAGTACATTACATTTTTAACCCAGTAGTTTCTTACTAGAATACATCTACTTCACTATAGTGATTAGTAAAATATATTATAAATATCTGAACAGGCTATTTTCCAACCATGGGTTATTTACAAGTAGATTTCTCCTCAATAACTAATGCAAGTGGTGCATTTATATTTTGGTTGCTTCTTAACTGAAATAGGACAATGCATCTTGGGCCTGATCCCAGTTTTCTCCCACAGGCAAAACAGGCATAAACCCTTCTGCATTAAGACTGGGTGATTATTGCTATTATGCTTTTTTCTAGAATTGTAAAAATACACACGAGTCTCCTCCTTTTACCACTTTAAAATGCAAACATAAATCCTACATTTTTCATCTTTTGGTTAAACATAGCAGTACCTCCTGTGTAATTTTTTCAAAGGCCTCTGGGTATTTTTGTGAGTTGTGCACTATAGAGAGAGCCTTTTACTGGATTAAATGCAACTTCAGTGGAAGTTTTGCCTATTTAAAAACATAAGGATCAGACCCAGTATGTTTCATGGGTTTGTACTATTAGAAGTCCTGCATCACTATTCACTTTTTCTGTCTTACATTAGACATTCCACTGGCTCACAAAGCAGAAATTGATTGGCAGCTGAATAAGTAGTAAATTTTGGTGAACCAGTCTCCTTTATATACAAATTAGAGCAGCAGACAGTTAATAGAAAGAACCAGTACGCCATGTTTTATGTGAGCAAATGCAATATCTGACACCTCAATTCCAAGGTCATAGTTGATAGAAAATTCACTTTCTACACTGTGACCGCTTAGAGATTGCTACTATCATACACTCTATGGCATTTTGGGCACACAGTTATTCTTCATCAACATTTAAGCAACTAGGTTTTTGTAAACATGATTATAAACGAAAACACTGTGTACTCAAATGATTTGCTATGAGCTAGATTGTGCCACAAATCTCATACATTGAGTAGTACCCTGAATAAGGGTGACAGAATCAGGCCACATTAGTAATACATTTCTACAGCCAGGTAGGAAAATAAAACACCTAAAATGTAACTGATTTAAACTCTGTCAATTGCACATAACAAAATATTAATATCAACAACAAAGTCATAAAAACACATTTTGTAAAATGCAAGCTTTGTTTATAAAATACATATAATAAGCACATTCTCTTACAAAATATTGTAACAAGTTGGTTACATTGGAACTATACAGGAATTCTTAGAAATAAAGTTACTTTAAAAACAGATTTAAGATTTAAATCTGGACAGAAGTAGCAGACTATGACAATATTTTGAAGAGGTTCACAAAAAGAAAGGAATAAAAGATGGTGAGGGTTTACTGAATTGTTTAATATAGGTAATAGAAAGTTAGAACTTCTTTGCAAGTAAAAGGACCAGAACTAATACTTACAGAATCTAGAACAATTTGCCAGAGATTTCTACCTTATCTTAAATAGAATATATGTAGGATTCTTTTAAATCAAATTATGTCTTTCTCCTTTATTAAGTACATACGTTTTGCAAAAACCTAAGACACCAAAATATAATTTACTTGTCCAAGTGCATAAAAATGTGTTGATCTAATCTCTATTTCCTACCACCAGCAATAAAAACTCTATATACAATATATTTTCCTGTAAAACATTATAAAGGGCACCTGAAAAATCCATGCAAGAGACTATCAAAAAAGGTATGTAATATGCAAGTATATACTATGTACACAGTGTGTACAGAATTTCATGGTGAAAGACACTTATTAAGGATTCTTCTGTTCCAAAAACTTGTTAAGTCTGTGACAGAACATTGGCACCACAAGACAAAAGGAACTCTACAAATAAAGCTGATCCAAGATTGAAGCTGTGCATTCACAAGATGACAGCCATAAGGGGTTAACAGTATGTGCAAAATAGATGGACATGCTCTTTTGCTTGGGGAAAAAAGGCAAGGCAACTTTTTCAAATCTGTGCAATATAGACAAGGGTTCTGAGAGTACAGGGGATGGACTACGCTTCAGTTTAGATATAGCCTATGGCAATAAATAAGTATATAAAAAACTTACGTGGGCCTGTCAGAAGCTGAAGTCTACAACTGAATTAATAGGGCCTTCACACACTTTTATAAATGAATTATCTGGCTTTAGAAACATTGCTACTTGGCCTTGGAGAGCATTTCCTGCGTATGGTCATCACTGCTTTCCCCTGTCACGATTGCTCAGTAGTATGTCACCAGTGATTTTAAGCATTGCTATGGAGCACAGGTATAATAGCGAGTGATTGCCTTTAATAATCATTAATAGTTTTTATTTTTGCCTAATTACCATTAATGCAGTATTATCTATTATGAATACTATGGCAAACAGTTACCTACATCTAACAATAAAGATTTTAATGGCAATCATTGCAATGTGTTTTGACTTACACTCGGGGAAAGGTGGAGGATACCGTCCAAGTCCAGAGTCTAAGCTCAAATACAGTGAGAAAGTGGATCAAGATACTTACCTGGATCGCTCTCTGCAACCCAAATTCAGACTTTTAGCTGAACATACTTCAAGGGCAGCTGTTCCTAAAAACTTAAAAAATACAAAGACTCCAAACCCTTTTCAAGGCCATTTGACTCTTTTGGGTTGATTGCTTACATGTTGTGAAGAAATGAGATTCACTGTGTTTGCAGAAGTCTTCTCCCCTTAACCCAATTTTATGAAAGTGTTCTCTACTCTGAGCTATTATACTCCACCTACTAGAAAGTAAAAGGCAGCTCCACCACCCCTCAAAAACATAAATACCTTATCACACACTCACTATATATCCAGGCACTGATATTTGCTGCTTCTAAAAAACAGGGACTCTGGATGCTGCCACTTCATCTATAGGCAAATCTCAAATTAATTCCAAACTTTGATAAATGTACTATCTGGGTAGAAAGTAAGTCCAGATTTTAATAAGGTTGTGGAATTTTGATTATAAAATGGGAGTTGGGTACCTAGGTGGTTTTGAAAATCCTTGTAGGCACCTAATTGCATCTTCAAGCATCTGAATATTTTTTAAAATCTGCCCTTTGGTGCTGTTATGTGAACCTTTGAGAACAATGTGCTTCCACTGCAAAGTCACTGGTTAAGAAGCAATATTTTTTTAAACTAGGGAAAGATATTTCCAATTGACTAGTGGGGTTACAATAATTTCAAAGGGTCCCATAACCAGCATAAACTGGAGGGACTGTAGCAGTCAAATTTGAAGAGTAAATGTTGGCTGTGGGGGAAAAACAGGCAACCAAAAGTTGAATGTAAACTGTCTAAAAAGTGCTAGGAAGCAGTATGCAAGAGATGAAAAGGACCTAAAGCTGAGAAAAACTTTAAGTTAAAGAGACTTCCTCCCTTCAAAACCTCTTACTTCAGAAGTACTACTGATGGTCTGAGCCTTTCCCAGTTCATGTAGGAGGAAGCATGAGCATCCCTTTAAGTTGCTGAGAGCTAGAAAGCTAGAAATGAGGAAATAACTAAAGTAATTGTGCACTCCCAGGCTTGTAAATACTTTAAAGAAGAAGTAACAAATTTAAAACAAACAAATAAAAAGTATATAGTTATTTAAGGAACTAATACTAAAAGGGCATACATTAATTTCCTAAGGAGACTGTATGAAAGTGGTTAGAACGGGGGGGCAGAGAGTTGATACCTGCTCTATGTCCTACACTGTCACTGATTCACTGAATTTTGAGATCCTTAGAAATGAAGTCTGACGGTGCAAAATATTTAGAAGATACCATTTAACAGAATACAACATATTGAAGGTGCACTGTAACATCCCAGACTACATATTAGGCTAGGTCTACACTAAAGCTTATATTGGCATAACTTATGTCGCTCAGGTGTGTGAATAAGCCACCGCTCTGAGTGACATAAGTTACACTGATATAAGCGCTGTGTAGACAGCACCATGTCGGTGGGAGACCTTCTCGCAGAAGTGGTTTTATTATGCTGAGAGGCGAGCTCTCTCCCGTCAGCATAGAGCATCATCACCAGACGTGCTGCAGTGGCACAGCTGCATTGCTGTAGTGCTTCTAGTGTAGACAAGCCCTTAGTCAAGATAGGCATTTCTCAGGCATGTTGAAGGCACCAAGCTACTCATTTCTCAATACACAAAAGGGAAACAATCCTGCATTCCTTGCATACCCAAATTTATCTTCAATGGGTATGCATGGAATGCAGGACAGGATCCAAGATTATTGCTTATCACACTTCGGGTCAGATTCTCTCTATTCTGTATTTTGTGTAGTCACACCAGGGCATTTGTTATGATTTAGTAGAATTTTACACTCACTCTGCCCCGATACAAGTGACTACACAAGATGCAGGGCATTGCTCTATTCTCTTTCTCCCCTTCCCTCCCCCTCCCTCCTTTTATTTACATACATACATACACACACAAACGCACACGCACACACAAACCTGCTCTAAACTACACTAGGACCCAACAAGCGCAGAACTGATCCCACCACTGGGAACCACAAATGGCTCTTCTGCAGCCCCTTTTGTAAGCTACACCCCACACCCCTTGGCTGTAGCTGAGAATATGGTCCTATATGTTAATCTTGTTTAAAAATAAGTTGGAATTTCCATGCCTATGATGTTTGGGGGCTTACTAATAGAATCATTTAAATAATCGGAAGAGAAATCTTACATACAATTTGCCATCCTGGATGTATAAAACAGTTAAAGAATTTCAGACAGTTTCCCTGCATAAGTTTGGCGAAAACTGTCTTTAATCTATGGAGACAAGTTTCAGATAAACTCTTCCTTCCTTCACATTAAGAGGTCACTAACAAATATCAGCAACATCATGTCATTAAGATGAAATTTAAACATGTTTCAGAAATAAAGTTTCACTTTTTCAATCCTGCACTGCGACTGCATGGGCAGATTACTGTGCCTGCACAAAATTCTATTAAGTCAATGGGACTTGAATGGGCAGTTTACATGAAAATCACAATGCAGGATCAGGGCCTAAAGTAAGTAAAAATAAAATAAAATAAAAAAAGCAATTATACTATGCTACAGATTAAATATTTGCCAACGTACTCTCAAATTAACCACAACTATGAAACCAAATAGTGAAACTCCAAACTTGGACCACTATGGGATTTGCTCTATTCAGAACTGGGTAAGTGCCAAAAAAGCATTGCTAGACATAGACCATTGTTGAGTAGTGTCTCAGAAACAACCAGGTCTACAAATGAATGATTTATAATAATTGAAACCTGAGAATCTCAGCTTTCAAACAGTATTAAGCACTCATTTCTAGCAATGACATGTTATGAAATGCAATAAGACCATCACTCAATTACTATCTTGCTTTATTTTCTCCTCACCTGAATTCTGACATGATTTTGGTAGCTGCTACCTTTAGTACTGCAGGAAATCAATGAACTGTCTGAAACCATTTGAAATCTTAGCTTTCAAGTTAACAGACAAAATTCATTCTAGTGGCCAAGACTATTTGCTGCTAAAATCATGTAACAAAGACTGCTCTAGAAAATGAATCAATTGTAGGACTAGTAAATATTTATGTGACTTGTAATCTTTTCAACTTTTTCCAAACACTGGATCTAGGTCTGCAATAAGTAATACAAAAGTCTATCCCTGGTAAACATTAAAGAAAATCTTGTTTAAGAAACAGCTTAGTTTGAGCAATGTCATCACTCAGATACTTTCCCCCCTCATTTTAGTTACTGTTATTCCTTCTTTAATTTTAATCTAGTTAGAAGATCTCAATGCATTTTGTTGACACTCCATAGTTACAAAAAAATACAGAATGCAAAATCCAAATACAAGACTAATCTGGAGTTAAATAACCTTTCATCAATTTTTGAAACCAAAAGCTTTAAAAGCTGTAAATTTCAGAACAATTTCACACCATTCTTAGTGTTTGTACCACAGACAAGGCAAATGTTAAAGTAAACTCTCCGCGTGCTACAAGGTGTACAAATGATATAACAATTGCTATGTTATTTCATGCACCACAAATATTTATCCTCTGAGGAACTATCGAGACAAAATTCTAATCACAGTAGTATTCAACTCTGAAACACGGCTTTATAGCTAAAGGTAATAAATGTAAATATGCTAAATTCTGTCTCACTCTACTTGAGTCACCTCTGAATTATTCCAGATAGAGTTTCTGTAAGTTTTACATAAAGATTATGAATAAAAAGCATCTAGCATTTCACAAAATATTCTCGAATTAAAATAGCCTAGAGATGCAATATTGCTCACTATTATTTTAGCCCCTAAAAGGAGTCAAAGTTAATTCTAACAGGTACAGTAATAGCGCATACTACATTCAAAGGTTATTTTTTTTAAGTATATTTATGATAAAAGACATCTTGATTGGCTGAATTAGAATTTCCAGAGTCATTTTCACCTCTGAGATGGACTGAATGTATTTACAAACAAGGGCAGCGGCACCTCACATAAGCCATTGTTCTTTTTCCTTACTGTATTTCTCAGACCACTTGCGAGTGAGCTCCAGATACATAGTTGGTTTATGAGGCTTGTAATCCAGGTAAGTTACCTGTCCAGTTTTCTTAGGAATAGCTTTTTCAATTTGAGTCCCTTCATGCCATTCATTGAAAGAGGTGATGGAAATAATTTCTGGTCGCACCAAAAGTGCTGCACTGAAGGCAGTCTCATAATACTTCCCATTAACACGGTTGCGGGTGTTGTGGTTATTCCATGGTCGGATGCTGGTGTCAATGTATCCTGGTCCCACACTTGGAATGAACATTAAGTTGCTGCTGTCACAAAAGGCTTTTAGACTTGGCCAATTGTGATGAGATGAGCCATAAGAAAAGCCATTGGTGGCAAAGTATGTATAAATTCCATCAAAACCACTTCTGTGGATTTCATGTTTATGTTTTTCTTCCACTAGAAGTGCAATGAATAATCCATCATATGGTGTATTGCGAATGCTCTGGGATCCAGAAACAGTTAATAGATTTGCCCATATTTCAGGGATTGTTACATAAGAATCATAAACATAAAACATGGGGAGGGTTCTGCCTGTGCTGGTCTTATGCCTGTAAAAAGCTGGATGGCCTCCATATCTATAAAGCAAACAATATGGTAAATATTCATAATAATATGCCAGTTGGGAGAGAATCTTTCACATACTGAACTGAGGAATTTTTTATGCATTTTAAAACTTTATGTTCAAGATGAATTTAATTCAGTAATGTGGCCATTCAAATATATATTTTAACCATACATATGATGGAAATTTATGTATTACAGCAAGGAGATAATAATCTATTGCATAACTTAATTATTAGTGTCAAGTCCTACAAGTAGCCATCACTTTCCTCTCAAAGGCAAAACATTAATTCGCTGAATCGTTATGGAAGATACTCTAAGTGGCAGCAATAAAACAAAAACTGTTCATAACTTCTTTGACTCTCAGGCTGGATTGAATTTAAGGATATTATGGGTTAGCCCATTAGAAGTTTAGATGGCAACCTGTAAGCCTACAAAGTTTTTTGTTTTAAATAAACAAATATAAGTGTCTAAGAGCTTAAATAAAAGCAGTTAGAAATGTCAGTCTAAGGTGTCATGAAGCATGTGATAAAAATTGGTTACTAACCTGGTTCCATAACTGTTAGTCTTTGAGATGTGTTCCACACGTCCATTCCACTCTTGGCATTGGCGTGCCCAGCGCACAGCAATCAGAAACTTTTCCCCTCAGCGGCACCCGTTGGGGTGGCTCAAGCTCCACCTGCTGCTACACACCACTGCACGTAGGTATAAAGGGCAGAGTCGTCTCTAGCCTCCCTCAGTTCCTTCTTGCCATAACTCTGATGAAGAGGGGTAGGAAGGTGGGTCATGGAATGGTCGTATGCAACACATCTCAAAGAACGACAGTTATGGAACAAGTTAGTAACAGTTTTTCTTCGAGTGACTGCACATGTGCATTCCGCTCTTGGTGACTCTCAAACTGTAAGACAGTGGGCGGGATCGGAGCGTATTTCAATAAAGATTGGAGAGCAAGTCATCCCACTCTCGCATCATCTCTGGAGTCTTGAACCACAGTACAGTGGGAAGCAAGCATGTGGACTGAGGAGCAGGCTGACACTCTACAAATGTCTGCAATTGAAACTTGTGCCAGAAAATCTGCCGAGGCTGTCACCTCCTCAAATGAGCTGTGACTCTGTCAGGTGGAGCGACATTAGCCAAGTCATAGTTCATGCATATGCAGGATGTAATCTGGGAAGATGTTCTCTGGATGGAGGAGACTGACTGACCTCTTACTCTGTCTGCCACTGCTACAAACAACTGGGAAGATTTACAAAAGTAACTGGTTCTGTCCTGGTGAAAGGACAAGCCTTTTCTGACAGCCAGGGCTGGCTCCAGGGTTTTTGCTGCCCCAAACGGCGGAAAAAAAGAAAAAAAAAAAAAAAAAGAAAAAAAAAGCCGCGATCGCGATTGGCGGCAATTCGGCGATAGCTCCACCATGCCGCTTTCTTCTTCGGCGGCAGGTCCTTCCCTCCGAGACGGACCAAGGGACCCGCCACTGAAGTGCCGCAGAAAAGCCTGACGTGCCGCCCCTTCCCCTTGGCCGCCCCAAGCACCTGCTTGCTGAGCTGGTGCCTGGAGCTGGCCCTGCTGACAGCCAAGGTATGCAAACACTCTTCGTCCCTGGTTGTATATGTTTTTGGATAGAACACAAGCAAAAAAATTGGCCAGTTGATGTAGAAATAGGAAACCACCTGTGGGATGAACTTTGGATGGATGAGGACACAAGTAAACCTTGTCCTTAAAAAAGATTGTATATAAAGGCCTTGATATTACTGCCCGCACCTCCCCTACTCTTCTAGCTAAGATAATGGCTACCACAGATGCTACACTACCTTCATTGACAGATGCAGCAGCGAGCAGGTAGCCAATGATTCAGATGGGGGGAGGGGCACATGTAAGTTTAGATCCTCTGAGGGAACAGGGTCTTGCACTTGAGGATATAATTTGATTAGGGCCATTTCACTGGAGAAAATAGAGCAATTATCCACTTCAGGAACGGTGAAATAACAGCCAGATGTACTTTGATGGAACTGCCAAATCTTGGGTTAAGTAGTCCAGAATATGTTGAACTGAAGCTGGTCAGTGATACCCCATAATGGTGAGACCAGATAGAGAAACCCTGCAACTTAACAAGGTAAATAACTCTTCTAGAAGGCTTTCTACTATTTAGCAGGACCACCTGAACATCTTTCAAGCAAGCCTGCTCTCTAGCATTTACCTTATGGAGCATCCATGCAGTTAAGTGAAGGGACTATAGGCTCAGGTGGAGTAGGCACCCGTGATCCTAGGAGATTAGATCCGAGTCTAATGAAAGTGAAACTGGAGGTTTCATTGACAGCGCCATGAGAGTGGAGAACCAGTGCTGATGGATCTATGCTGGGACTGTAAGCATGACTCTGGACTGGTCCTGTCTTATCTTTTGCAATACTCTATGAAGGAGTGGGACTGGTGGGAAAGCACAGAGGAGCTTGCCTGCCTATGTCAGTAAAGGGACATCTGTTATGGAACCTACAAGTGAAATTAATTCATGCAGCAACTTATAAGCATTCCATAAAGTCTAGACACTAAACACATACTTATAAGTCTAATATCTAACTTGAACAATACTAACATACAGATGAGCTGGTCTGGTTTCTAGCTATGAATTTGTTAGTGCTCAGCTGATGCCAACAGCCTTGGCAAGAGTTGGCACTTAGTCTGCCAGCGCATAGACAGTATATCACACTTTCACAGTGCTCAAGACCCACTCCAAAGTAATCTGGAACAAAGCACAGCCGAAGTGGGAAAGATGGTTTGCAAAGGAGGTTCAGTTCTGGAGAGATAGAGACTAGTATGTCAACCTTGACTGGCCCATTAAAATGCCTGCTTTGTGGTTCCTGCGTGTCTTGAGGGGCCCAGAGCTGGAGCCAACGCAGCAGGAGGTGGAGACCTACACATATAATCCCTGAAATTCTTTTTGATATGTCCTGTCGAGGAGAGGAGCAGTGTGTCTGCTGTGGCCAACCATGCTTCCTGACTGGGGCAGATGTGCACAACCAAAAGGACTTCAGGGTTGCTCTAGAGTCCCTAACTCCATGGACTTTGCTGTTTCTCTAGTCTGAGGCTAGAGAAGGACCATTGAATAGCAAATCCTGGATAGTACTCTGAACTTCAGCAGAAAGACCAGAAGACTACAGCCAGGATGATCTATGTACGGCCACTGTGGAGGCCATGGTTCTAACTGCTGAGTCTAATCCTGCCTGCAGTGAAGTTCTCATTGACCAAGGAAGAGAACTCCTGCCTAGCATTCTCCAGAAGCAGCTCCTTGAACTTTTCCATGGAACCCGACAAATTAAAATCATATTGTCTCAACAGAGCCGGTTGGTTGGTGATATGCAACTGCAAACCTCCGTTGAATAAATCTTTCTGCTGAATAAGTCTAGCTCTTAGCATTTTTTGATTTGAGAGTGGAAGGCTGGTATTCCTGTCACTCTCTCTCATTAGCCACTGCAACAGCTAATGAGCCCAGAGGTGGGCAAGTATAAAGGTAAACCCTTGGGAGGGTATATATTACTTTCTTTCTGCCCTTTAAGAAGTGGGCGGCAAAAAGGATGGAGTCTGCCATAAAGTCTTTATCGGCTCTATATCTACTCTCTTTAATAACTCCTGATAAACCTCAAATCATCAAGAGGAGGTGAAGTTTGCTGGATGAAATGGCCTCATCTGGAGAGGCCAAAGAGGAAGCCAAGACTTGAGAAGGTAGAACCTCTTCTACTGGCCGTTTTCCCATTCTAGACCATCCTGTTGATGCTCGATACTGGACTCAGTGCTGGATTCTGGGGACAGAGCTGCTTGGTGCATAGACTCAGGCCTTCTAGATGAGGGCACTGAGTCCTGGTCAGTGCTACAAACTTATGCCGGTATAATTATATTGCTCAGGGGTGTGCTGAACTCCCAGTGTAGACAGTGCTATGTCGATGGAAGGCTTTCTCCTGTCAGCATAGGTAGCGTCTTCACTAAGAACTGTAGCGGTACAGCAACACTGTAAGTGTAGACAAGTCCTGAGTATGTATGGTGAGAATACCTGGAAGCTGGGGGAAATCTGCAAAGGTTCCAAAATGGCCACTAATGCAGGGCAGGGTCCCACTATCCTGGCCACATTCCAATGACAGGTCCAATTGAAGGGTTCTGGGGGTAGTTGGAAAGAGAGGATCTGTGCGGAGACTGACGGGTCCTGCTTCAGGGTTGTGATAAGCAAGATCCCATCCTTGAGTCCAATGAGGATTCCCCTTCTTCTGATGATGGCAGGGCCAATCCAGTCAGTGCCAGAGACCAGTGTTGAGAGCCTGGCGATGAAAGCAGTGATGCCATCATAACAGAGTTGCAAGGGTCCACCTGTCCGGGAAGCAGGCAACTGAACTACTGGAGGTTGAATCAGTGGCAGCAGCGCCAAAGGACCAGACACCTGTAAAAAAGGAGACACCAACACCAAGAAGAAGAACAGGTTTTTGCTGCTGCAAACGTCTGGCACTGAGGTGGTCTCTTGTTGCAGGGCCAAAGAAGCTAACAGTGTTCCTTGCAGAACCCAAGCCAACTGTTCTGACTTAGGCACTGATTTGGAGAAGAAGTGCTTAGGTTTCAGGTGCACACTACTCTACTCCTTCTTGATCCTCTTACCAGACTAAGGGTGGAGACCATCTCCTGGCTGGTATCTCTCTGAAAGCTTTGTATTTCTTCCTTGGCATGGGCAAGGAAGAACAGTGCCGGGATTCCAATAAAGTGGAAGGTGCGCTTCTCACTCAAGCTGCAGCACTCGGCATAGAGTCAGACTGGAATGGTGAGCACCGTGTATATCAGCAGGAATTTCAGCCTTCTCTCCCTATCCTTCATCCTCAGCTTGAACTCCCTGCAAATCTGGCACTGGTCCTTCACTTGTGCTTCCCCGAAAGCACTTCAGGCAGCTATTTTGTAGGTCACTCACTGGCCTAGGCCGGAGCAAGAAGCACAAAGCTTGAAACCCAGTGGTCAGGGCATACCTTGATAGCGTGAACAGAAAAAACCCCAAATGGGAAAAACAAACAAGAAGTTCATTTTTATTATATAACACAGCTAAAACTTAACATCTATCCTAACAACACTAAAGACTAGACTTAATTATATACATACATACTATGTTCGCAAAGGCTGAGAGAAACAACTGTTCTGGAATAGATCATAATTCCAATGACTGTTGCAGGAGTTAAGAAGAAACTGAGGGGGATTAGGAGTGGCTACGCATGCAGCAGCAGGGGGAACTCAAGCCACTCAACGGGTATCACTGAGGGAAAACGTTTCTGCTGGCCATGTACTGGTGCTCCAACACCAAGAGTTGACTGCACAAGTGTAACTACTAAAAGAAGAAGAAATTTTAAATGTAGTTGTTTATTGCATGTCCACATAACATGCATGTCCCAATACTTTAAAATGTGCATACCTTGTGTCTGAGTTCTAGGTCAGTCAGTTACAAGCAAAGCAGCCCCTTTCATTTCTCTCAAGATCAGGTCATACCATATACAGTTCAAGAGTTCACACAATAGCTGAGAAATATCTATCAGAGCATGTGATAATGCCAAATACATACATTTTAGAAAGCACTTACTTGTCTACAATGTACTTCACATTGCTGTACATACTGTGATCATCTCGATCTTTATATGGCTCAATATGAAAAGTGACCTGTAAAATGAAAATGCAATAAATGCAATATGGATTATAAAACATTACAGAACATAAAAGCCATTTGGTGTTATTTGTCTAAGTAGTATCAGGCACACCAACAGAGCTCTAGAAAGAGGGATTTTGAAAAGTCTCCACAATGCTATGTGTGTAATTTATTCAAGACCACTATTCCTGAAGACTAACTCAATAAGACTCACTATTTTTGGACTGCCAAGATTAACAACACAGATTCGATGAAAAAATAGAAAACTATACACCTACTCTTTATTACTAGTTTTATATAAGATTGCTTTTCTAAGCTACTATAAGTAATAAGCATGTTGGGAAAAAACTACTAAAATACATAAATATAGAGAGTATTCTAAGCTAGTTAACTAAAAGATTATCTATTTACAGTTCCAAAGCTGATTATAAAAAACTTTGATCAGCTGTATTCTATTTCTAAACAGCAACAATATATTCCAGTTGTTACAGATAATATTTCTCCAAGGAGAGCTTTCAGTGAGAAATTAGATTTTAAAATGCAGAATGTGAGAAGTTTACCTTTAATTTAGAGTTTTATAGGTTCATCAACAGCAATAAATACCTAGGCACTAAATCTAATATACTACCAATGCTATTTCAGGAATGGGGCTTATGAAATTATTTATGCTATAAACTTCAGCTCACTTCAAACTAAACGCCATTGTTTTCAACTACCCAATTAAAAGGAAGAATGTTTTTACATTAATCATTGCTGGCAGTTTTTCAGAAGCAGTTTTTAGGTAAAATGCATATAATAAAACCAATATTCAGCCAGTCTCCAGTGAAATTTGTCACTATTACAAAGATTTTTTCACAAACTGAAGTGAAACACACTGCTGGACTAAATTGTTAGGATTGTTAAGCTTCCCTCAATTGTCCTATTATTTCTTTTTACTTCAGTCCAATAAAGAGGCAAATCATACTTGACAAGGGTACTTCTAGTTACACACTGTTATATGACCTTGTTTTTCTCTCTTTAGATTGAAAATAATTTCTTTTGCATAATGATTCTGAGTTTATTGACAAGTCTATCATCTTTAACTCTAATCATTTTCTCATTCAAATTGCAAGGATGCTTGCAAAATAGAATATTGAAGATGAAATTCACTGTGCTAAGAATAGACGTTGAGTATAGGTACTGAGAAAAAAATTATTCCAATGCTACTGCTAATCTCTTTCCTGCTAACTTCCTGATTTTAATTTTAATCCATTAACACTTTAGGGAATAATACATTACAACCTTTATATTTCCTAATGCAGAAGAGAACTGTTCAACCAGTAGTAACTGAATCAAAAAATAATTTTGGGTCTTTTTGCACATCATTTGTGAACTACTCCTGATAGTTGAGAACATATTTAAGCTTTCCTAAGTCATCACCAAATATTTTGGGTGAGCAATTTTTAGACTATTGGTTGTCTGTAAGTTGCTCACTTTGAGTATTCACTATTCAAGAGAATGCTCATATGGTTTTGTTTCTTCTCGCTGATTATAAATAACATACACATGACAAATAGTTACCAGATAAATAATGTACTTAAGGTATGAATCTGAAACCAGAATTTGTGAACATTTTTCTGCATATTCCTGAACAACGAATAGCAGCAACTCAAATTTGGGCTTTTTATTATTAAGTCTTTTCCATTATTTGACTAGTTCTTATACTAATACAGTATCTCCTATCTCTCACTTTATTTCATGGTATGAACTACTGGGGCAGTCTCATAGATAACAGAGAAAAACCTTAGGGCAGGTCTTCACTACGGGGGGGGGGGGGTCGATTTAAGATACGCAAATTCAGCTACGCGAATAGCGTAGCTGAATTCGACCTATCGGAGCCGACTTACCCCGCTGTGAGGACGGCGGCAAAAATCGACCTCCACGGCTCCCCGTCGACGGCGCTTACTCCCACCTCCGCTGGTTGAGTAAGAGCGTCGATTCGGGGATCGATTTTCGCGTCCCGACGAGACGCGGTAATTCGATCCCCGAGAGATCGATTTCTACCTGCCGATTCAGGCGGGTAGTGTAGACTTAGCCTTAGAGAACTGGAAATGGATAAAGGGGTGTTAACATTCTGGGTTATGAGCATATATGTAATACCAATACTGGGCTATAAGGGGTACTTAAAAGTATAGATATAATACCAGGGTTATGTCTCAGTAAGAGATACTTGCTCCATATAGCTACATTAATCTATGGTTCAAAATGATGTAGTGTGCTAGGACAGAAAAGACCCTCAGCCACTTTATGACAATAGGTGGCAGGCTGGGAAGGGGACAGAGCAGCACAAGAGTAAATTTGGTGCGGTCTCTTATCCCAGCTATGGGTCTTGCTATAGCTTTATGTCCATTACCCTCAGACTGCTACAAAGCCAGATTTCAGAGTAGCAGCCGTGTTAGTCTGTATCCTCAAAAAGAACAGGAGTACTTGTGTTAGTCTCTAAGGTGCCACAAAGCCAGAGTGAACCAGAGTGTATCATTACACAGATGTGATACAGTATGAGAGTCCCTATGATATTTCTTTCCACCACAATCTCAATATCTACTGACATGGTTTCATGTGAAGACAGGCCATGAAAATACAATTACAACCATAAGGCCCAATGTTTATAGCATGATCTGAGCGGTCACCTGCTTGCTCTTCTATATTCTTTCTGTCACATCATCAGTGTCTCAGATTCTGTTGTAGGGCAGAAACATTTTGAATTGAGCCATGTTTTGCAGTTTGTATGTATTTCAAATGTCTTTGGAGGCCAAACTAGGACTTGACGTTGTTTTGTCATGATTAAGGCTGCGAGGTTGTCCCTTTCTGTGACTTCTGAAGTGGCCGATGCATCTGGATCAGGAGCAGTTCAGGCAGCCCTGCACCAGGTGCACTGGCTGCTGCTAGGGCAGTCTCAGGCCCCCATCTCCAGCAGCAGAGTTTATGTTTGGGAGGAGGCAGGGGGTTGGGGCACTGTACGGGGTGAGGCAGGCTCTGGGCAGTGCTTACCTGGGAGGCTCCCCGGAAGCAGCGACACCCCCCTCGCTCAGCTGCTAGGTGGAGGCGTGGCAAGGCAGCTCTGCACACTGCCTCCGCCCAGAGCGGGAACTGTGGCCAATGGGAGCTGTGGTGATGGTGCCTGCAGGTGACCGCCTCACCCCGTCCAGTGCCCCAACCCCCTCCCACATCCAAATTCTGCTGCTGCCCGGGGAGGGGTGGGGGGTGGGAAGGAGGGGAGGGGGAGTTGCAGAGCCTGGCAGGGAGCCTACCGGCACCATCAATCGCTCTCTCCAACCCCCCCCCCAGGCACCAATGGGGGTCCCTGGTCGCATGCCGCGACCCAGGCCCCTTCCCCCCATATCAGCGTCGTCGCCCCCCCTCCGCAGGCAGCCCCCCCAAGTTTTATTCACTGGTATTTTTACTAAAAGTCATGGACAGGTCACAGGCCGTTAATTTTTGTCCTAAAAATATTGGTGACTAAAACGTAGCCTTAGTCATGATGAATCACCACCACATGAATGGGTCATATATTGCCCTCTGACACACTCCAAAGTGGCGTATTTGAGCAGCCAGTTGTCTAAGCACATGTACTCCCAGCCTCTATAAGCAGGCCATAACCAACATCAAATATTTATTAAGAACATGTGGAGTCAGCTGGCTCAAAAGTCAAGACACAAAACTGGCAGCATACTTCCCAAGTACGAGAAATGCACAAGTATTTTCAAAGGTCACAGTGCAATAGCACTACCACTCACCAAAGGGGCCAAGAAACCTTTAGAGCTAGGAACGTCTGCCTGCCTTGGACTAGGGAGTCAAGATTTGACAAGTGAGAATCCTGCATAGATAATATTTTTAGAGAACTTGTGTTCTCAGTTCCAGCCTTCCTAATGAAAGATTAAATAATCTATACAATAAAATAATCTAGTCAGAATATCCAATGTGGCCAAACTAATGTTCTCTGACTTTTAAACAGTTATTTCTCAACCCTAAAGTTGCACTAAAACTACTCATTTCAGTTAATCCAATCTATCATTTAACTGATACTGGACGCAGAGGGGGTTTTTTGTCGATAATTATTTCTATGAATCATTCAAGGCACACAGTTAAAAGAAGTGAATTAAAAACAGCTTCTGGAAGCGTAGCTCATAGGATTTGGTTTTAATTTCACAAGGGAATTGATGGCACATGGCATCTGAAGAGGTGCCAACAGCTTTTTGAGGCGTATAAGTCTGCTTTTCTCAGTATCTTTCAGAGCATCTCAAACTATGTTATCGACATACTTACATCACAGAGGTGTTCAAAATGTAATGTATTTTACCCTACTTTAAAATGGATAGGAGGACCCAGGGAGAGAAAGACACAAACAGAAAGGCAATGATGAGTTGACCAGCATACTTCAGCAAGTCAGAGACTGACCCAGGAATTGAACCGGGGAGTCCTGGCTCCATGTCCCCTTTAACCACTGAACAACACTGACTTTAATAACTTATAAACATTTAATGTGAACTGATATTTGGTAAAAAATTACCTTGACTAGTAATAATATTTTAGCATGGAAAACACATTTGGCTACAATACAAGAGTGACACACTTTATTAAAAATGTAGTGTAAGGACACAAAAGATGTGTTAACCACTTAAATGGCATTATGTTTATTTACTTTAAATGAAATAAAAAGAAATAACCACACCACCTAAAAAGCCAAGCTTCAGAATAAAATCCAAACATGCAAAATCCAATACCCAACTGAAATAATAATAATAAAAAAAACCTAGACTGGAAGAACAACATAGCTTTCCTTAAATTAGGCAAAGAAACGCTTGGGCTCCATGTTTGCCAGCTTCAATGAGTTATTATTCTACTTTTATCTTACCTTTGGGATTGATAAAATGCACATAACTTGAATCTCCCTTGCAAATAACTAGGGCCCTACCAAATTCACAGCCACGAAAAACACGTCACGGACCATGAAATCTGGTCTCCCCCTATTAAATATGGTCTTTTGTGTGCTTTTACCCTATAGATTTCATGGGGGAGACCAGCGTTTCTCAAATTGATGGTCCTGACCCAAAAGGGGGGGGGGGGGGTCACAAGTTATTTTAAGGGGATCACAGTATTGCTAACCTTACTTCTGCGCTGCCTTCAGAGCTGGGCAGCCGGAGAGTGGTGGCTACCGGCCGGGTCCCCAGCCAGCAGCCGTTCAGAAGTAAGGGTGGCAATACCATACCACGCAATCCTTACTTCTGTGCTGCTGCTGGTGGCAGCTCTGCCTTCAGAGCTGGGCTCCCAGCCAGCAGCTGCCGCTCTCTGGCCAGCCAGCTCTGAGGTGGTGCCACCGCCAACACTAGTGCAGAAGTAAGGGTATCAGTACAACCCCTTCTACGATAACCTTGTGACTCCCCCCAACTCCTTTTTGGGTCAGGACCAGTACAATTACAACACTGTGAAATTTCAGATTTAAATATCTGAAGTCATGAAAATTTATGATTTTTAAAATCCTATGACTGTGAAATTGACCAAAACAGACCGTGAATTAGGTAGGGAAATAACAGTCATAGGATCTGTTGATTTTTCTCTCTTTCAAAGTCTTTTTTTAGCAGATGGTGTAGTTTCTTTAGGTAATCCTCAGTGGGATCAGAGGATAATGGCCTGTAAAATGTGGTGTTAGAGAGCAATCCATCGGTCTACAACCTATCCTGAAAGATGATCCTTTACTCTCACAGATCTTGGGAGACAGACCTGTCCTCGCTTACAGACAACCCCCCAACCTAAAGCAAATACTCACCAGCAACCACACATCACTGAACAAAACCACTAACCCAGGAACCTATCCTTGTAACAAACCCCGATGCCACATAACTCTGTCCACATATCTATTCAAGTGACATCATCATAGGACCTAATCACATCAGCCATACCATCAGGGGCTCGTTCACCTGCACATCTACCAATGTGATATATGCCATCATGTGCCAGCAATGCCCCTCTGCCATGTACATTGGCCAAACCGGACAGTCTCTACGCAAAAGAATTAATGGACACAAATCTGACATCAGGAATCAAAATACTCAAAAACCAGTGGGAGAATACTTTAACCTGTCTGGTCATTCAGTGACAGACCTGCGGGTGGCTATATTACAACAGAAAAACTTCAAAAACAGACTCCAACGAGAGACTGCTGAGCTAGAATTGATATGCAAACTAGACACAATCAACTCCGGTTTGAATAAGGACTGGGAATGGCTGAGCCATTACAAACATTGAATCTATCTCCCCTTGTAAGTATTCTCACACTTCTTATCAAACTGTCTGTACTGGGCTAGCTTGATTATCACTTCAAAAGTTTTTTTTTTCTCTTAATTAATTGGCCTCTCAGAGTTGGTAAGACAACTCCCACCTGTTTATGCTCTCTGTATGTGTGTATATACATCTCCTCAATATATGTTCCATTCTATATGCATCCGAAGAAGTGGGCTGTAGTCCACGAAAGCTTATGCTCTAATAAATTTGTTAGTCTCTAAAGTGCCACAAGTACTCCTGTTCTTCTTTTCACTAAGATAAAGATACGTAAGCATCTATTGGTGGAGATACTGTTTATACTGATCATTCAGAAGTCAATTTGTTTCCATTACTTTAACACAGGGGTGGGCAAACTACAGCCCAAGGGCTGGATCTGGCCTGCCAGCCGTTTTAATCCGGCCCTCGAGCTCCCGCTGGGGAGCGGGGTCTGGGGTTCGCCCTGTTCCAGTGTTCCATCTGGGAAGCAGGGTCGGGGGGCACTCCGCACGGCTCCCAGAAGCAGTGGCATGTCCCACCTCCAGCTCATACACATAGGGGCAGCCAGGGGGCTCCGCATGCTGCCCCTGCCCTAAGTGCCGCCCCCGCAGCTCCCATTGGACGGGAACCATGGCCAATGGGAGCTGCAGGGGCGGCACTTGCGGATGGGGCAGCACGCAGTAGAGCCGCCTGGCCGCGCCCCCGTGTAGGAGGGGACATGCCGCTGCTTCCGGAGCCGCTTGAGGCAAGCGCCGCCCAGAGCCAGCACCCCTGAGGCACCCTTCCCCCCCCCATGCCCCAGCCCTGATCCCCCTCCCACCCTCTGAACCTATCAGTCCCAGCCTGGAGCACCCTCCTACAGCCCAAACCCCTCATCCCCAGTCCAACCTCAGAGTCTGCACACCCAGCCTGAGCCCTCAACCCTCACCCTGCATTCCACTCCCCTGCCCTAGCCCAGAGCCCCCTCCTGCACCCTGAATGCCTCATTTTTGGCCCCCACCCCAGAGCCCACACCCCCAGCCAAAGCCCTCACCCCCTCCCATACCCCAACCCCAATTTCGTGAGCATTCATGGCCTGCCATACAATTTCCACCCCTGCTTTAACACATACTGCTTCCACTAGCCTACAGGCTATTTGTGGAAATGGATCCACATTTAACTCATGAATGTCCAAGCACATTCTGTTCATACAGGGTTTGTTTTCTTAAAAAGGATAATATTAAAGAGTTATTAAAAAGTTGTTGCAGTCATAGTACTAAGTTATTAAAATACTTCTTGTAGAAATTAGTGTTTTCTAGCACTTTTTCTTTTTAAAAAGCCAATTTTTATTTAAACTAGAGGTTCTGGGTTACTATTGTAGAAAGTGAACCAATGCTGCTTCCATCAATTAAAAAAAAAAAAAAAAAGGGACTGAGTTATTTGACTATAGAAAGAGCTTTAAAAAAAAAAAAAAAAACACCCAACTTCATTAATTGTAGTTTAAAGTAAGTCTAATGCTTTATTCTATCTTAAATTATATTACTCATCACTATAATATTACAATTAAATAAGTCATTTAAGGAGTTCCTATGAATTGAACTCTATTACAGACCTCTTAAAATAGGTGGTACAAATTCACAAAAGAAAATTTAAAATTCTTAGAACATTTATACAATGACTTCAAAAGGTAAGTGAAAAGAAAACCCACAAGAAGGAATGAACACAGATAAAGCACCTTAAAAATCAAGATAAACGGTCTAGTTTCATGAAAGCCAAATTACTAACAATTCACTTTGAAATTCTCTACATGCCACGCTACATGAAAAATAATGCTTTAAGTCTGTTTAAATCCAAAATATATACAACCGTTAAAAGAGAACTAATTATATAGTTTATGAACATATATCTGTACATTTGATCTAGAGATGTACTGAATATGAATACTTTAAAATTACTATACCTTTAGATTGTGTTTATGTGCATTATCCAAAATAACAGGCACCAAATCTTCACCAGGTTCCCCATTTTCATCAGCCATACCAGGAGGGTACCATGAAAGGGCTATGACACCTAAGATATAAAATATGAGCTTGAGTTATACCACCAAAAACAACATTATGCCTACTAAAAGTTTAAAGAAACAGAAGTGTGTACATGATAGCTATAAATATCATGTTAATGTATAACAGTTTATACAGCTAACTGAATAATTGTCATTTCTGAGTAAGATTGGCATTTGATAAAAAATATATGCAAATACTTCTTACAGCCAAGAACAATATATAAGTATGGTTTGAATTTTTTTTTAAATGAAATAAGTGAAGGGCAAGGCTTTCAAATGCAGCTATACATCTAATTTGACTATGCAATTACTGCAGATGTACACACCAACGTTATAATTGTATGCAGATTGTCAAATAAGCAAGGTACAGAAATAGCCATGGTGGAATTTTAAGTGCCTTGTACAATTCCCCTCCATTCCTCTGAGTGATGTTAAATGCAACAGTATATTTACTAACTAAAAGCCTTAGTTATTACATAAAGGTTACACTACCCATGATCTCTGCACCACATTCTTATTGACCGACTGTCACAGGTTGCCTTTAGATCAAGGAAAAGGATGGCACATGGGTCTAACTTTGTAGACACAGCCAGTGGACCATAAATCATATGGTCCATAGACAACAAAGATCTGAAAACAACATTACATACTTACAAAAAAATAGCCATAAATTGATTTGGCACAAGAGTCTTTTCAATAAGATTTATTCCTGTACTTAATGTTTTAAAACCATTTTGAATAGCATTGTGTATTTTATGGAAATGCAAGTAAAATTTTAATTCCACTGGAAACGCTAACACTGACATATAATCACTGGATCATTTCATTCTGTTCCCATTAAAGACAATAGCAAAGCTTCTGGAGTTTAATGGGATTAGAGCAGGCCCACTATCTCATGACAATTAAGTTATGCCACTATTATAAGACTCAGTTAATGCATGGGTTATGCATAGTTCTGTATAAATCACTGACTACTGGTATCCAGGCTAAAGTTTAAATGAAAATTTATGATGACTAAATCAAGAAATTATAAGGTAATAACCTAGAAAATTCCCACAAGAATCTAGCAGAGGAATGTTTTCTGGTCCATCTGAAGAGCCTTTTTCTTTTCAATAACAAAAACAACTTTTAGACTTTAGACAGATTCCTTAAGAAATAAGTCAAATTGAAGCAGACAGTATAATAAGATTGCCAGTAGTCCAGGATTTCCCCGGGAGGAAAATACATAGCATATGCATATTCTACAAGTCCACAAACAGGATTGCCAGTAGCACTATCTTGAAACAATTCAATTTCAGACCCCAATGCAACAGCAATCTCCTTTTCCTGTCTTGTCCATCCAACTGTACTAAACACTTAAAAGACTACACTTTCAGGTTTTTCTAGTTCTTGCTTTCTCAATAAAAAACCAACAGTCATGATACAGAATCCTTTTGAAAAAAAAAAGGAAAAAAGGTTAATGAAATTATTCCTGAGTTATAAGTCTCAGGAAAAATGCCCTATATTTTTAATTGACAGAGAAATATGGCACTAGTTGCTGCTGAATATGAAAATAAGTCAAAGGAAGCAAATATACCTTCCCCAAATAACTTATTTGTAAATTCGAGAAAAATGCCACGTTACTTTAAAAAAGTACATCTGATATGCATATTGTAAAAAGTATCAGAGAAGCTGAGACAGAATACATTAGCAAACAATGACTTGCACTGGAACAGAACTTTGAAATAATATATATTTCTGAAATGCAGTAGGACAACAACTGTTGGGATTTACAGCCAGGTATTAAAGTAATTATACATGAATGACAGTTCACATAAGTGGGAGAGTGGGTACTATATCTAAAAGATTTCATACACTCTAATGAGAGAAAATTTTGAGTGAAGAGGACTTTACAGAAGAATGTGTATGGAAACTAATCACAAACATAAAAATACAAGTACAAGTAGGAACATACTACCAACCTCCAAGCTCAGAAAATGATATTTGAGAGCATGACATTTAGGAGACTGAACCAGCAACAAAATCTAATAGAATAGGAATAATACAACGTGCAACTACCTGCACATAAATTGGTCAGATATCAAGTTGGGACATGGTTGAGAAAATCGTGGAGGATAATGAGTATACAGTAATTCCATCATAAGACACTTGCATGGTGCTAAATAAAAAAAGGAAGAAATGGAAAACAAAATAAATCCAGTATGGTTCAATGGTCATGTTATAGAAATAAGAGAAATCCAGCTCAAGTGAAACCAATAGAAAAGGATAAATATGATAAGAAAAATTTAAGATGGAAAGTAAAAGGGCATGAGGAGAGCACATAGATAAGCATATAAGAATAATAAATTATCAAAATACACCTGGAACAGGAAGCCTGCAAAGAATCAATGGGTGCACTGGATGTTAAGGCACATAGGGAACAACTGAGGAAAAAGACAGCTTCTCTGCACTGCTCTGATTTATATTTTTGTATTAGTTTTCACCCCAGAGGTTGTTAAGAAGATACTTACTACAGATCTTCTCTTCACAGGTAAAAAAGAGAAGTACTCTTGGAGACTGAAGTGGCAAAGGGAGGAACAAACTAAAAAAAGTAAATAGCAGCAAGCCACTAGAACCTGGTACTCATTCCACAGATCTGACAGAATTGAAGGTTCAAGTGATTGAATATTTTTGTTAGCAGCGCAATCTCACTAAAATCAGACACTGATGGAAGATAGCAAAAGTTGGACCTATTAGGCATACCCATGCATTATAAACTAGTGAGATACACTTCAGAACCAGATAAATTAATTGAAATAAAGAGTTATAAAATATCTAGCAGAACCATGTGATAAGGACGAACCTTGTAAAGGAAAATTCTGCCTCTCCAATCTTCTAGAATTCCTTGACCACACCACCAGAATAGTGGATAATAGAACTGGTTAAACCAATTTATTTAACTAAGTCTGTTTGAAAGCGTAAAGGCCCACATAAAAGGCTAGTAAGAAAACTAAGGCCAGATGTAAAGTACTGTGATGGATTAGAAACTGTCTAAGAGACAAATAATGGGAATAATGGTCAGTTCTGCAGCACAGGAAAAGGTGAACAGTATCCCAAACATCCATACTAGGACTGATGTTTATTGTAGCAATTAAGGATCCACAAAAGCAAGTGAACTCTGAAATAAAATGAAATTATTTGAGATAGTCAAGACTAGACAGAACCAAGATAAAATTCAGAGGAACCTTATATAGGTGTATCAGCAATGTACACTGAAAGAAATAATTTAAACTACTCACACACACTGCTGAGTCCTAAATCAACTGTTATTACTCGGCAAAAAGAAGAATGCATCAAATCTTGTCTACACCAGGAATTTCTTCCTAATGTTCTCCACCAATTCAGCTTTACTGGAGGTAAAGATTATGGCCTGAAGCTTAACGGATTATACCTTATAAAACTGTAAACAAGGTGATAATTGTTGCAAGTGTTTTAATCACTTTGCCAGTGAGAGAAAACACCACTGTGCTTACAATGTCAGCAGCAACCTGCCCACACTAGTGCTCTCACTGTTGCTAACACCAATGGAACTGTCCCAGTGTTAGTAACAACAGGAAATTTAAGTTTCTTAAAAAACAAAAAAAACCCATCACTGATATGAACATATCAATCTTTGTTCAATATGTAGCTGTGGTCAAGAAAGCTAACAATGTTAGGAAGTATGAAGATTGGGATAGAAAATATTAATGAAAACATTATAATGGCATTATACCAATTGACAGTAAGTCTTCACCTTGAATACTGTGGTCAGGTCTGGTCAAATAATATATCTGTAGAAACAGAAGGGGGTCCAGATGCATATGATAAAATAATTAGAAGCATAAAAAGAAATCCAAAAGAGGAAAAACAGAAAAGATTATGACTGCCTAGTTTACAGAAGAAATAAATAAGAAGGGCTATAATAGAAGTATATAAAATGAAGAATGGCATAGAAAAGTTAAGCTGAGTGCTCCTATTTATGTTCTCCCTCTCATTTAATATAAAAACTGGGGACAAACAATGAATCACATTAATAAATTTTAAATTTAAGAGATAAAGGAAATACTGGTCTATAAGTTTAAAAAAATTAAACAATTAGCCTACAGTACAACCCATTCTACCAGGCATTAATGTTGTCAAGAGCTTAACAAATTTCAAAGAAGCATTGGACATGTATATGGATAGTAAGAATTTCCTTAGTTACAAAGTACAGGAGGAAAATTGTACAAGGGATATAATCCCTCATAAATCAGGGCATAAAACAATTATTAGGTGATAGTGGTTGGCTAGAATGTTCCTCTGTGGACAGGTTATTCCATAATTGTCTATTATGGGATTTCTTGAACCAGCCTCTGAAACTGTGACTCAAACGCTTCAATGCCAACTGGCAATGCAATTACAATACACTGATCCTGGTACATACATTCTGGTTCACCAAAGAACATCGTGTGAAATCATAAATGAAAGCCAGGATCAATCATGTTGGTCAATAATATTGTTGTGAAACTTCTAGACAGATACTATATAAGGAGTGTAAGTATATATGTTTTAAGATCTGTGTCGAGGCAGAGTTGATAAATGGAGTTTTCTGTCAAAGGATGCCTATTCACCAGTCTCTCTAGCATGTAAATTAAGCACTGTAAGTTAACGCAATGGAGAGTCATTTACAAAGACAATGGGGGGATCTAAAAATCAACAGGGAGGCAGTACACTGTCTGTCCAGGGACAGACAATGAACTTTGGGGAACAGAAGGAAAAGGCAAAAAGACACAGCTTTACCCTGCATGTAAGATATAAACAGAAGACACAGTTACATTTATGAAACCAGGATCTCTTCTTACCTTGGTGGAAGACTCTGCAAGAGACTTTGGGTGTGAGAAACTTATTTAGACTGGAAGTTAGTATGCTAAATTTAGTCTCTAGAAAGTGGTTTGTAATTATTTTATATGTGACCTTATGTTTCCATTATCTTTAGTCATTATCGCTTGAACATTTGATAAACTTATGTTGTTTTCATTATAAATGTAGTTCAGTGCTGTGATATTAACCAAGGTACTGATTCTGAGTACGATCACAGAAGCTGGTGTGTACACTATCCCCTTGTAGGCAGCAAACCTAGGATTTCTGTAAGTATTCAGTGGATAAGGGACTGCTTCAAAGGGGTGGACTGGGGTGTACCTATTTTTAAACTAGGAAAAGTAAGGCCGAGTCTGGAGAGACTGTTTGGGTGGCTAACAGGCTGAAGATAGAAGAACAGGAGTACTTGTGGCACCTTAGAGACTAACAAATTTATTAGAGCATAAGCTTTCGTGGACTACAGCCCACTTCTTGTGCCACAAGTACTCCTGTTCTTCTTTTTGCGGATACAGACTAACACGGCTGCTACTCTGAAGGCTGAAGATGTGAGGGAGCTGACACCCTGGTAAATACAAGCAAGTCTGCCTGAGAACCATTACAGAAACATCTAGCACTGATCTTCTCTACTTGATAGACGTCATATCTACTACAAAAATGCCTATATCTGTATCTTTCTATTTTATACACTACACACAGAGTACTGTTAAACAAGTAAACAAATAATATAAAATTCCTTCATCTAAACAGCTATAGATATATCTGCAATCCCCAATCCTGCATCTGCTCTGAACAGGTCTATCTGTATGAAGCAGCTTGGAAGACGAGAGACTAAGTTAGGGATTGAACATAAAGTACAAAGTCACTTGTTAAAAACAGAAGTTCTCATGAAGTTATCATTGACACAAATCTCCTGTGCACACAAAAAGAAAATACCAAAGTCCCCTTACATTTCAATATCTAGAGAAAACAAAGGAGGTGAACAGTTCTGTTCACTCAAGTATCTGAGGTCAAACAAATGACTACTATGCCAAAAATAAACAAACATTTATTACCAACAGAGGCTGAACGCATTTGTTGCATGTGGGCTTCTATGACAGAAGGGTCTTTAGAGCTGTAAGTTCCAAGTTCAGGGTAAAAACTGGATGCAATATCATCTGGAGGATTGTGTCTTCCCTTTGGGTAATTGTTTGCAATTTTGGAATCCCAATGTGGCACCAGTGGATGGTTCCAGTGAATATATTTACCATCATATTGTGGATTCCCAAACCAGCTGTAGTAGAACACATGAAAGTTATAATTAGGGGAAGGCAATTCCTCTTCCATCTTTCTTACAGAGGCCATAGATGTTTTAATGCTATTCAATGCAACAGTGTGCAAATTATTGGTGTGTGTTACGCTATCCCCCCTGGCAGCAGTTAGGGGACTGTGTTTGTTTTCCAAGAGTGTTGTCCGTTGAAGTTCCGGTAAGAGACCAAGTCCAAATGGATCCCCAAAACCAGCTCTGTCAGGTCTCAGAGTCTTCAAAGCCATCATCATGGAGCAAATGAATAAAATAAAAAGCAACAAAATAATGCACGTTCTTCTGTGAAATCTTGCCATGATGTCATAGTTCAACGTCCAAACAACAGGTTTCCAGCTACAACTGGTCAAGAAAAAAATATTTTTAAATCAGATTTCTTGTCACCTATCAATTCAACAATATTAAACTCTTCATAAAATTTCTAAATAAGAGATATAGGAATAAACATAACTAATTTCTAAAAATACACTATGTTTGCATACTCTTGTACATATCGCCTTTGCTGGGAAAAAGACGACAAAATCAACACATACATTCTCAAAGAACATGCAGACATGTTTTAGTGAACCATGAAGTGAAGCTTTACAGCATCCAAGGATTATACATTTTAAGGAACATCCTACCTTTCAACTGGCTTCCTGGTTTTCCCAAGCTGCCACTAAACCCTATGAAATGGGAATTCTGGTTACATTATTTCCAAGCCACTGCTTTGTGCTTACCCTGTGTCACTGACAGAAACACCATAATATAGCTGTGATTTTTTATTTTGTGCACTTGATACTCCTGGGGGAATTCTATGTCACTGTGCATGCACAGAATTCATGTCTCCTGTAGATTTTTCCCCCTTTGTAAAATACTACATTCTGCTGAAGAGGCACTGCAATTACACTCACCAGTGGCCGCTATAGCACCAAAAGAGAGAGCAGCCAGCTCAGGGCTAGAGCAGTCAGTCCCAGAGAGGATGCTTTCCTCACAGCCCCCTGCCCGTGGGGACAGGTGAAGAGGCACGGCATATTGAGGGGTGACAGACCGCAGGCCACCCAGAGCTGCTGGGGGTCACATTGACTGGGGTTCAGAAGTATTGGGGGAGACAGACTGGGGCAGGGGCACAGGAACTACTGGGGGGACAGCATTGAGCCAGGAGCTTAATGGGAGTGGAGGGCCACATGGGATCAAAGGAGTAGCTGAGTGGCAGTGCAGGGACAGATAGGATGTGGGGAGAAGGGTGCAGCGACACATGGGGACAGGAGTAAGGAGGTGGCTGAGTGGAGGGTGCAGGTACACACGGGGACAGAGGCAGATGTGCCTGACTGAATGGGAGAGGCTAGAGGTCAGCCAGGGTCTGCCTGGGGGAGGCACCCCAATTCCCTAACAATCCTCCCTCCTCCCAAAAAAATGTTCCATACTTCTCCCACTCACACCCAACAATCCTCCAGGTTCACTTCCAGGCGCCTTTCCAAAAATTACTTCCCTCTCGCTCATTACCCCTGACTCCCCCAAGCAAAGACCTTTGCACTTCTTCTGAGGGGTGCAGATAAGGGGTGTGGGAAATAAGTTTCTGTATTGTAGTTTAAATGAATTATTATGCAAAGTTCTGTATTAATAAGCCTGGTAAGGAATCTATTTGTCAAAAAACATTTCCTGAATCTTTTTGTCATCTGTATTGTAACAGAGATACTTGTTGACAGATATTTTGGTTTATTTCAAAATAACTGAAACCGGTATGATTATAATGCATTATATTGACAGATAAGATATGCAAAATTTTAAAACACTGTGCACGGAATTTAGGTTTTTGGCGCAGAATTCCCACAGGAGTAAACATACAAATTTCAGACTCTGGATTGTAAGCTTGGGACACGACCCTCTTATTGTATGGATTTGTACAATGCTTTGCTCAATGGCCCCGGGATCCTAACTGGAACTTGGAGACATCATAACAAACTTGGCAACTGATCATTAACTGTTATATAGACAACTCCGTCACAGGTCTTTATCAGTGAAAATGGCTGTTCAACTTGTAAATGAACCCTTCTGCACTGTTTCAAGAGGATACTTTATCACTGGTAAATCCATGGGATTTAAACTGCTTCTGCAATTTATTTAAGTTCATTTAAGTTGTTGTAATGATATTTACTTTGTGTATTGACACATGATGTTGACAATTTGTATTTTAATTGTCATAAAGCTTTAACTTTTAAAATGTCAACTTCCACTGTTATTAAATAATTGTCAGGCCCTCCCTACTTTCTGACCTGCCCATAATTTCTCAACTGTGAAATTTTAAATCTCTAAAAATTGACAAAAAAATGCTTAAAACCCATCCCAACATGCGCAATTGTGAAGAATTTAAAATAAAAAATACTTAAAAAGGAAGCAGTCAATATTATCTGTTGAAATTATAAAATAAAAATTGAATTCTACCAAGCCTAATTATCATGCATTTTGCCTTGGAATGCAGCTGAACACATTAACTTATTTTTTACCTGTTGTCAGTAATGTAGGCAACTGAGTTTAACTTGAAACAAAATTGGTGGCTCAACTCCTGAAGTCTCAAAACATTTGTTAGAGTTGTTCCAGTTTCTTCCTCCTGGTCTGGGGAGTAGGGCTTAGATATGGGACTCAAAATATTTGAAATCTACCAATTTAGCTACTCCTACTATAGATAAAGATACTGAAACATCTCTCATTCCATAAGGACTCTGTAAAATCTGACATTTTCCATGTGCATGATTGTGTAATCCATATTTCACTAGTCTTTATTTCTCTAAAACCCTTACATATCTACTTTACTCACAGCTTTCTAAATTCCTATATATGAAAAAGCTACTTTTTACCAAATCTTTAGAGACTGCAGACATAAAAGCCACTTTTTCCTCTACCACCATTTGTGTCCTGCAATAATAATTTCCATATGGCTTTCATATTACTAATTCTTGCCTCTCATCCTGAGAGGAAATCCATGGGTCTTGTTCCTTCAAGGTTAATGTAATTTTACCCCTTTTTAATAACTCTCAAGCATAATCTTTTTTGTCTCATAAATATGTGGATTAAAAAATGCATTAAAAATAAGGTCTGAAAGTTCTGATTTTTTTCAGCTTGTTTTTCATATTCATTTAAATATTGCCTAACTTGTTCCTCCTGGAAGAGTCTATGACTCTGAAACTAGTAGTATCATGAGATCAATTTTCATTTGCATGGTATCTGTGATTACTTGAACTTCAGCACCGCAGCTGAAACCAGTCATTGGCAATTTTATCTTTGTGCTCCACTGAGTAGGTTTTGATGACACAAACTGAAAAAACAACAGTGGTTTGTTTGTGTAGGAGAGAGAGCCATATTTTCATTTCTCTGTCTAAAACAATTAAACAAGTCATAATATAATCATAACACGGTTCTTTCGGTTCCATCCAGTTCCCCTCCCCTCTCCTCCCTCCTTCCATGCCAAAAGGCTATAACATCGTTGGGTTCAAACATATTTAAACAAAGTTATTTTTATACCGTAGACAGAATGCGAACCTTATTTTTGATTAACCCGTCCTGAATTTTTAGAGCAAATAATGGCAGAAATGTCAAGGATCCATCAATGCTAAATATTTTATTGTATTTAGACATGGTAGTGTCCCAGTCCTGCAAAGGCTTCAATAAATTCATTGATTATAAGGCAGAAGGGACCACCATGATCACCTAGTCTGCCCCCCTTAGCTAATTCAGCAAATGCTAGGCCCATGTTAAATCCTCTTTGAACTAGAACGTCCAAAATCCGACTTTTATTTAAAAATTGCCACTGATGGAGAATCTACGGCATTACCCCACTTAAAACCGTTACAACTAAGAGGGTTTAAAGAGAGAAACTGCCGGCTGGTTCTGCCAGTTTATGTACATTTGGGACTAATCGGACCTTAGCTTAAGAGCCATTTTCAGTTTCCTCCGCACAGTGTGCCAGCTTCCCCCTTGATTCGCGTGGTTCTCGCACACCAACGTGAGTGATACAAACATTTAAATTAAACAACAAAACAAAACCCAGCAACGTGGGGCTGTAAGCCCAGCAGGGAGCGTCAGGCGGACTCAGGGCCACGGAGGATACCTGACGCTTGTGGGCCTGAGCCCCTGTGGCGACGGGCGCTACAGACAGGCCCCGGGTCCCAGCACAGGCACGTCCAGGCGCGGGTCCGGCCCAAAAATGTTGGCCGGGGGGGGGCAGGTGACACTCCGCTGTGCGCCCTCCTCACTCGCAGGCCAGCCACAGCCCGCAAAAGGAGCGCGCAGGGACTGGGTCGGAGCAGCCGCCCCCCGGCACCCGCTCCCCACCAGCGTCACTGCTGCCTGCGCACGCCCCCCCCCCCCGGCCGGGCCGAGCATGGGGCCCCCAGTCCGGAGCGGCGCTGCGAGCAGGGGCCCGGGGGTGTGAAGGGGGGAGGCGGGTACTTTGGAGGCTGCCCCCCTTACTCACCAGTCGAAGGCGGGGGCGCGGCCCTACAGCTTGGGGAAAGCGAAGCAGCAGCGCTCCGCCTAGCGGCTACTCGCGGGCGCGAGGCAGTTGGTGTCCGCACCGAGGCCTGCTGGGGCAGTTGAGGCTGCGGGGTGATCATGGGCTGAGTCAAGTCAGTTCGGGTTTTGGTCCCTAAACTGCTACTGAGCATGCTCAGACGTCTCAGCATGCGCAGTAGCTACCGGCGAAGCCTCTGCCCTGAAATGAGCGCGTTCCCCGAAGAGACGAGGGAGTCCGGTAGCGTCAGAGTTGGCTGCTGAGCATGCGCGGTAATATCTGCTGACTCCTCCTCTGCCCTCACTGTGCCCGCACTTGGGATTCCGAACGTGCTCCCTGCTGCGAAGGGTGGAGGGAGGGGAAACTGCCAAAGTTGTGCAGTGGGCGGTGAATTGCATTCACGGGCTGTTCAAACACGTGCGGCCGGGGAAGGGGAGAGGTTCATGCGGTTGGACAAAATCAGGGACAGGGTTGCAGCCTGGGTGAAGGATGAGGTAAAGAGGCAGTGGCAAGCAGGCAGGGGCAGAGGGGTTAAGAGTTACCCCAAATAGGGTGAGCGGGGCTTCTTCCCTTCCAGCAGGACGGTAGGTCTGAGCAGCGGCTTTTCAGGGCTGGGTTTGGACAGGCACCATATAGCCGAATGCCTAAACAAGGCAGATCTGAAATGATGTATTAAGCTAGTAAAGGAGACTTGATTCATGAAATATTTTATAAACCCCTACAATCCTCAAAAATTCTTTATTTTAAACGATTTGTTGCTGTTTAAAATCATTCCTTATAGTTTATAACATTGGATGTTTTTTTCAAAATATATGGTGTAGGAATTATTTTGAGGAAGTTCTATAGTAGGGATTGGCAACCTTTGGCACGTGGCCCGCCAGGTAAGCACCCTGGCAGGCCGGGCCAGTTTGTTTACCTGCTGCATCCTCAGGTTCGGACGATTGCGGCTCCCACTGGCCGCGGTTCGCTGCTCCAGGACAAGGGGGGCTGTGGGAAGTGGTGGCCAGCACATCCCTCCGCCTGCGCCACTTCCCGCAGCCCCCATTGGCCTGGAGCGGCGAACCGCAGCCAGTGGGAGCCACGATTGGCCGAACCTGCAGATGTGGCAGATAAACAAACCGGCCCGGCCCGCCAGGATAAGCACCTGCGGCCGCATGCCAAAGATTGCCGATCCCTGTTCTAGGTGTTTGCAAATTGATTGCTTAGTTACTTGCTCCATTATCTTTCTGGGTACTGAAGTTAAGATGACTGGGCTGTAATTCTCCAGGTAGTCCTTATTTTCCTTTGTGTTTTTTGGCACTATATTTGCCCTTTTCCAGTCCTCTGGAATCTCTCCTGTCTTCCATGACTTTTCAAAAATAATCGCTAATGGCTCAGATATCTCCTCAGTCAGCTGCTTGAGTATTCTAGGATGTATTTCATCAGGCCCTGGCGACTTGAAGACATCTAATGGTCTAAGTAATTTTTAACTTGTTCTTTCCCTATTTTAGCCTCTGAACCTACCTTGTTTTCACTGGTATTCACTATGTTAAACGTTTAATCTCTACCAACCTTTTTGGTGAAACCTGAAACAAAAAAGTCATTTAGCACTTCTGCCACTTCCACATTTTCTGTTATTGTTCCACCCCGACCCCCTCCATTGAGTAATAGGCATATCCTGTCCTGGGTCTTCCTCTTGCTTCTAATGTATTTGTAGAATGTTTTCTTGTTACCCTTTATGTCTCTAGCTGGTTTAATCTTGTTTTGTGCCTTGGCCTTTCTAATTTTGTCCCTGCATACTTATGTTATTTGTTTATATTAATACTTTGTACTTCTCCCCTGACTGCTACTTTTGAGACTTCCTTCCCAGTGGCTACCTCCAGGGCCTGCTTCTGCTGCCACCCATATCTTTCCTATGTAGCAGCAGAAGATAATTGAACATGGATTTACACAACAGCAGTGAAAACTACCAAGTTTGATTAGTTTTAATTCTGCTGCAACTTGGAAAAGCTTTGGGAGCACAATAGAAGACCTGGAACCATCTGTAGACTTTGGAAGACAGCACTGCTTTGGTTTTTCAGTTGGTACATGTTTGACAGATTGTTGTGCAGTGGTAAAGACTAGACATATCCATTATTTAAAAATTGAAAGCTTAGGCTATGAAGAAGTTGAATGGGACTCAGCAAGTTAATCTTGCTTCACTCCGTGGATGACTGGATTTTTTAAGCTCTGAATATAACCCAATGCTATTGCAAGGCCATAGTACCATTTTTATTATGTAACTAATCCTGGTATTTATTGACTGGCTCATTAAATAGATGTATTTGTTATGGATTTGTTCCAACTGTACAGCAGTGTAACTACTGTACATATATACAAGTGATAGTAAAGTCAATATGAAACTGACTGATCTACATTGTGGATTTCCAAAATCTGCCAGTATATCCCTATATAATGGCCAGATATCAGATTTTGAACCAAAGTCCAGCATGTGTGGGGTGATGCTTTTCTTAGAAAAGAATGCCTTTCATGTCTTGCCTATTGTCTGAACATGTGTTGCGAAAGCCTCAAAAAGAGCATAGTCTAATAAAAGTGGGTGTTATCGTCATAATAAGTACAGTGGGTTCACTTGAAAAGTTTCCTTTTAACTTGTTATGGTTATGTAATACATTTATTGGTACTAACAGATATTCCCTACACTGACACTGGGGAATATCACTAGTACTATTAATATCTATCTAATGTAAAAATAATACATTATACACTTTGCTTGGGCTTGGATGCATAATAGATGTATGTTAATGTTGCTGAGTTTGGAGTTAAGGTTTTGCATTATTGTGTGATTCTGAGGAATATGGTGTGTTACTATACTTGTTGGATGTGTATGGAGCTTATTCACAGAAGGGCAATGAAAGCAGGAAATGCGTTATATGTGAGTTAACACATGTTAATAAAGGATACCATAACTGGACAAGTTCTTCCTTTCAAGGATTTGTGTGGAGAGGTATTGCCCTTAATTATTAATTATTAAGCAACCTTCATTATTTTTAACAGTTGTCTGTTAGTAGTAATAATATATAATGCTTTGGAACAAAAGCATTTTCAGTCTTTGCTGGCATTGAGAAGATTAAAGAGAAAACATACATTTTGTTTTCAAGACCGAATTTTCCCCAGGAGTATTTTTCAAGCTATGAATATAATTTAGTATCTGATTTGAGTTCCATATCCTTTAGATTTTAAGAACCTCAAGTGTGCTATTTTGTAGATTAAATGAACTGTGATGGGACAATAATGTTTTCATCTACTGGCAGTGTAGGTGATTCAGTATAGGTAGCCTCATGAACGAAAATTCCTCCATGTTGATAGATGAAGGAACAGTTCCTAGACAATTCAAGGGAAGAAATGTGTGATGATGCAAAGGTTTGAGAGTTTATATGCCAGGATGATAGATGCCTTAGAAATATTTGTGATAGGTTGTGCTGACAAGAAGAAGAGCCAAAGCAGCCAAAAGGTTTTAAAGAAACAAAAAACAGATTTGACCAGACATTGTAGCCATGTTGATCCCAGGACCAAAACGTTGTGGTCCATGGACCAATACAGATACAACACTGCATACAACAATGGAAGATATTGAATGTTGCCATCTGAAATGGAAACTCCATGGAGAAAAAGAAAGCAAAAATGTAACAGGAACACCTGCTTCATGAGCAAGGCAAGAAACTAAACATCATCCCCAGAGGCCTAACCATCCATAAGTCTCTGACTACTCTATATCGCATAGCTCTGCAGAAGGACTTCAAAAAATGGAAGAACCACTTACTGTACTTCATTCCAGCAGGAACCACCTCAAACAAGAGGTCATCACATGCTCCTTACAGAAGTTGGTCAGATAAAAGATATTACCCACCCACCTTGTCTTTCTAAAATTTGCCTAGAGGCATTTAGTCTATGTGCACATTTTTAAGACGTATCAATTTGGTTTTAAAGTGCTCCAATACTGGATAATCATTTTCTAATTGATTCAGTATTAACATCCAGAGAGAATTAAATTAGCTAAATGCTGTTGCATCACATTTCTAACTCATCAACCATTTTCAATTACCACTCAAGCAATATACACAAACTTTTGCAAGATGTAATATTTTTTATTGACAATACAGGGTAACACAACTTTAAAAAGCAAACAGACATTTATAGAACTTCCTCCCTGTATGTCAGAGAAAGGCAAGTCTGACTGGTTTGGGGGGCCATTAGATAGCACAAGGCTCCCAACACCAAACATCACAGTGTTCCTGATCTTGTTTCAGAGTCACATTGGTAGGTATGTAGGATAGAAGGATTTCTTCTATTCTGTCAATAAAATCAGAAATGGAAATAGGACTACTAATTGCAGAGTTATACTGTATCACTGGTCTTCAGACGTGTAAGGTTCCAAGGGGCTACTTGCTTTGTTTGTGCCTAAGGTTAGCCCTGAGTAAGCACATGTGTATAATCATATAGAAGCACAGTATAATTAGATGTAAATTTGATTAACTTCCTTGGTTTGTATGACATAAACTTTCCCCACTGAAACAACTATATAAATATTTTCCATAGCTTTACTAATGAAATAAAATGTATGTATCCATTACAAATTGTTTGTCTCAGTACCTCAATAAGATTTACATTGGTAAGCCAAGTGCAGATACTGGCTCAGAGTAAGTCCATGGTCTACAATGGCTTAACCTAATGGAGATCCTATTGCAGGATCTGAAAGTTTGTCAGTAGGGAGGGGAATTGAGATGGCAGAAAAGTTCAGTAACCTTCTTTCCTTAAAGAGGCCCCTGGACAGCTAATTCAGTCCCCGAAGTGGATGTGACTGAGTGTGGAGGAACCAGGGCAGGGCAGGATGGGATGAGCTGAATCTGGTAGCGCATTCTATGAAGCACTGACTATCCCTCACCTAGCTGAACATCCTGAAGGAAGACAATGAGGTTAGGCAGGTGGAACTGAGTATCAGATTTGACCTATGGAATCTTTAACAATAATGCTGATACCTGAGCCAACAAAGAGCCCAGCTTAACTTTCAGATCCCATGTTCAGTTTAGAAGGCTGGCAATTTAAAAAAGAGTGTTTTTTAGTTGTACACTATCAGAGGGGTAGCCGTGTTAGTCTGAATCTGTAAAAAGCAACAGAGGGTCCTGTGGCACCTTTGAGACTAACAAATGTACTGGGAGCATAAGCTTTCGTGGGTAAGAACCTCACTTCTTCAGATGCAAGAAGAAGACTTGCATCTGAAGAAGTGAGGTTCTTACCCACGAAAGCTTATGCTCCCAGTACTTCTGTTAGTCTCAAAGGTGCCACAGGACCCTCTGTTGCTTAGTTGTACACTGAGTCAATTTGATATGGAATTAGTAAGGGACAAAAAGTATGGAACCCAACAATGACATTTTGAAAGTTACTTTTCACAATACAACATTTTCACATTTAGAAATGTCTCAGTGCAGTGCAAAAGGTGGAGATATGATCATTCTTTACTACTTGGGTCCTGTGAAAGAGATGTATTACCTTGTCTCCAGCAAGGAGTGAAAAAGGTTAATAAGATTCCTTTTTATGTGAGGAATATCACCTGCCCCAAAGGGAGTGTACCAAGTTATCAGGCCTGGAGGAAAGGTTAGCAGTTGGGATTCATTGAGTAAGTGAGCTTTTAAAAGGAAAGGGTTGGGCTATGACTAGGCTTTTGCTCAAAGAGAGGAGAATATGGGACACTGATAGTGGGTTTAGTGTTCCTTGGAGATCCAGGTACATTCTGTGGCATGATATCTCTCTGAGGCTTTTAAAAATACTTCTCTTTGAGATCTACAGTGGTGGTATGCCTTAGTGTTGGGTGAACTTTGGTCACTGAACTACTGCTGTCAGTGGTTTTACACAGGGTGAGTCCAGTTAAGTACTGTACCTCCATGAGGTATTCAGGCTGACATTTTGACAGGTGATAGATAGTATGTGCCTTTACTAGCTTCAGTGAAATGTAAATTGGAAATAAACTATTCTGCCTTTTTCTAAAATTTTCTTGAAAGAAAAATGGATAGGTCGTTGGGTCAAAAAATACTGAGCTACACAACACAGTTCCTGATTGGACCATACACTGCCCCCCAAGGCAGTGATATTGAACTCCCCTGTTGGGATGGGAAACCTGATACCACTCTCTATTATATGGTTCCTCTATTACACTGTCTCCCTCTATGTATATTTGTAGATGTAAGAGAGCATTATCCAGTGTTTGCTTTATATGTTCAAAAGACTATTATATTAGCCACTCTTCAACACATTAAGTTGTGTTGCTTTCCCTAAAACTAGGTCTTGTTTTGGGATCTTAAATTAGAATTTGCAGCTGCAAAGCAAGATCACTGAGAGGAAGGTACAGTATCAGGGTGCAGCAGTTTCTTCAGATATCTGTATGCATTATATAGTCCACTGAGCAGCATTAGTAGTTGGGAAAATGCCAGCTGAGAACAGTAATTTCCTTAATTATGCAGTTAAAACAATAACATCTTCAAATTAATTAGATCTGCCTTCATGATGCAGACAGTTTTATCTGATGAAATGGAGATGAACTCCATGCAGTTATTGTTGTGCTCAAGCCTATGGGCAAACTTGGCAACTGATTTATTGCCAACAGAAGAGGAAGTCTTCAACTAAGCTAGCAAATGGACAAGCACTTCATTATAACAGTCACTAACACTTTTTTGTCATTAGATTATTGGCAGAGTGTGATTTATCTTTGTCCTGTGTATCCATAATAGCAATAACCATTTCTTAAAACATCTAATTGTGTGAAGTGCTGCACAGAACAGATAAACATATATTTCCTGCCCTGAGGATCTTACAAACTAATTAGCAATGCTGTAACTTACTCACAAGAGAGTAAGGAGAGAGTTAGGGGGAGGAAATGGGTAATACCAATAAGATACTTCCATGATGGGATGAGGTTTAATAAAAGGAATCATATTTTTTAATTGGGTAACTTCTTGTATGCTTTCCTGAAGAAGTGGGTTTTACAGAGGGACTTTGATGGGGAAAGGGAAGGGTTAGTAGCTTTGCAGACCAGATCAAAAGGATATTGCATATGTAAGGGATAGGGTAGAAGGACAGGTGGTTGTGGGAGAAAAGAATGCATGGCCTATGGAAGCTGGTGTCAGTGGCATCAGATTGCAAATCTGAAATATTTATTTTGTGGCTAGTTAAACATATCTGCTATTTTTACTGTACACACAAACAAACCGGAAGTAAAATTCATGCATATGGTTGTTTCCTGCTTACTCTCATAAACCAAGGTTTTCAGAGTGACAAGTGGTTCTAGGCATTCAACTTGAGATACCTGAAAGGGGCCTGATTTTTAGAAAACATAGAGTGTGCATCCTCTTAAAACTGGACCTTTTCAAGGTGTTTGCAGTGGCATTTAGGGAGGGCAAGGGGGCACCTGCTCCCCCCCCCCCAGTTTCATACCACAGTGGAGCAGGGGTGTCATTTCAGATTCTGTTAGGCACCTCACCCTCCCTAAATGGTGGCCCTGCAGGCTAGCTCATTGGTACAGCATACTGGGCTCACCCTGCCAGATGGTATATCCCTTCTCCAGCATCCTGGTGGGGGAGCTGATCATGGTGCTGGTGAGAAGGGCAGAAGGAGGATAGGTGGCACAGCTGGTTCCTGGCAAGTTACTTGCAGCTGCTGGAGGTATGAGACCGGCCAAGTATCTGGGAGGCGTGGGGAGGGGGTGCACAGGGCTAGGGCCACAAGGGAATGCAGGCATTAGGGGTGAAGGAGTACAGGGGGGTTAGTGGAAAAGGGAGCATAGAAGAGGTTAGAGGAGAAGTGACACAGAACGGGAGTGCAGGGGTTAGGGGAGAAGAGGATACATTAGCATCAGCATAAGTGCGAGGAGGGTAGGGGTGCACAAGGGGCTATGTGATGGAGCATACATGAAATGTGCTAGTAGATTCTGTACAGATCTGTGCCATAAGGGACTGTGTGGGCAGTTAGCACAGGATGGAGCTGTTGCCTTCCCCAGACCCGCTGTCTGGCCATGCCTCATTGGGACTGCTCATGCTCCCTAACCTGTGTGCAGGGCTGAGCCCTGGCAGAGCAGTGTCACCAGCCTGGGACCTGGTCCTTCCCAGCACTGGGGGAGAGAGGGCACCTGGGGTTAAGGCTCTCATTAAAGTTGCTAATCAAATCAAATCAATGGAGATATCCTATCTCCTAGAACTGGAAGGGACCTTGAAAGGTCATCAAGTCCAGCCCCCTGCCTTCACTAGCAGGACCAAGTACTGATTTTGCCCCAGATCCCCAAGTGGCCCCCTCAAGGATTGAACTCACAAACCTGGGTTCAGCAGGCCAGTGCTCAAACCACTGAGCTATCCCTCCCCTCCACCAGTTGTACCACTCATACCACTCATTGCAGTGTTCAGTTGGACATCAACAAGTTGAGTGTGATATACCGGTGCATAGTACTTGGCTAGTACACAAGGACCATTGTTGATGTCCATAATACTGATGCTGATGCTCCTCATCTTGCGGTTGCCAGTTTCTGGACCAGGTTGACCCTGGCCTTTGTCTTGGCGGCGATCTTCTTCAGATGGCTGTGGAAGGTGAGCGTGCAATCCAGCTTCACTGTGAGATATGTTGGAGTGGGATCATGATGACAGTGTTGCCACAGAAGGTCACTTTCAAGGTGTGCGTAGTGTTCCTGTTATCAAGATGGAATGCAGTGACTGTTGTTTTGTGGCGATTTGGCTTGAGCCTCCATTTCTGGAAATATTCCTCCATGCTGTTTAGGTCCCCATTCAAGGTGGGCTCTATGTTGATGAAGGTGGGTGCTTGCGTTGCAAGGACAAGGTCATCCACATATGCAAATTTGCATGATTGCAATGTCGCCCATGTAGACATTGAAGAGTGTCGGTGTGAGTACCGAGCCTTGTGGCAGTCCATTGTTGAGGAACTGGGGGTGAACTGACTTTGTCGCCCAATGGGGACACATAACCCCCTATTGCTCAGCATTGTCCATAGCAGGCATAGTGTTTTGAGGCAGGAGATGATCCTGGCGAGCTTCAGCATCAGGCCTTTAATTCAGACCATATCGTAGACCGATGACAGGTCTACAAAGGCTACACCCATCTTAGATTTCCTCTGGAATCTGGCCTTGATGTGTGTTACACGTGCCAAAACTTGGTCACAGTAGCTGTGTTTTGGCTGAAATCAGGCTTATTCTTTGGGAATCACTGACTCGACGAGAGTGCTGATTCTCCAGAGAAAACGGCCCTACTGGGTCAGACCAAAGGTCCATCTAGCCCATTATCCTGTCTTCTGACAGTGGCCAGAGCCAGGTGCCACACAGGGAATGAACAGAACAGGTAATCATCAAGTGATCCATCCCCTATCGCTCATTCCCAGCTCCTGGCAAACAGAGGCTAGGGACATCATTCCTGCCCATCCTGGCTAATAGCCATTGATGGACATATCCTCCATGAATTTATCTAGTTCGTTTTTTAACCCTGTTATGGTCTTGGCCTTCACAACATCCTTTGGCAAGGAGTTCCACAGGTTGACTGTGCGTTGTGTGAAGAAATACTTCCTTTTATTTGTTTTCAACCTGCTGCCTATTAATTTCATTTGGTGACTCCTAGTTCTCGTGTTATAAGAAGTAGTAAACAACACTTCCTTATCTACTTTCTCTACACCAGTCATGATTTTATAGATCGCAATCATATCTCCCCTTAGCCTTCTCTTTTCCAAGCTAAAAAGTCCTAGTCTTATTAATCTCTCCTCATAAGGAAGCGGTTCCATACCCCTAATCATTTTTGTTGCCCTTTTCTGAACCTTTTCCAATTCCAATATATCTCTTTTGAGATGGGGCAACCACATCTGCACGCATTATTCAAGATGTGAGCGTATAATGGGTTTATAGAGAGGCAACATGATATTTTCTGTCCTATTAGCTATCCCTTTCTTAATTATTCTCAGTATTCTGTTTGCTTTTTTGACTGCCGCTGCACATTGAGTGGATGTTTTCAGTGAACTATCCACAATGACTCCAAGATCTCTTTCTTGAGTGGTAACAGCTAATTCAGACCCCATCATTTTATATGTATAGTTGGGATTATGCTTTCCAACGTGCATTACTTTGCATTTATCAACATTAAATTTCATCTGCCATTTTGTTGCCCAATCACCCAGTTTTGAGAGATCCTTTTGTAGCTCTTCGCAGTCTGCCTGAGTCTTACCTATCTTTAGTAATTTTGTATCATCTGCAAATTTTGACACCTCACTGTTTACCCCTTTTTCCAGACCATTTATGAATATGTTAAATAGCACTGGTCCCAGACCAGACCCTTGGGAGACCACTATTTACCTCTCTCCATTCTGAGAACTGACCATTTATACCTACCCTTTGTTTGCTATCTTTTAACCAGTTACAAATCCATGAGAGCACCTTCCCCCTTATCCCGTGGCAGCTTACTTTGCGTAAGAGCCTTGGGTGAGAGACCTTGTCAAAGGCTTTCTGAAAATCTAAGTACACTTTATCCACTGTATCCCCTTGGTCCACATGCTTGTTGACCCCTCAAAGAATTCTAGTAAATTGGTGAGACATGATTTCCCTTTACTAAAACCATGTTGACTCTTCCTCAACAAATTATGCTCATCTATATGTCTGACAATATTGTTCTTTATTATAGTTTCAACCAGTTTGCCTGGTACTGAAGTCAGGATTACAGGCCTGTAATTGCCGGGATCACCTCTGGAGCCCTTTTTAAAAATTGGCATCACATTAGCTATCCTCCAGTCATCTGGTATAGAAGATGATTTAAATGACTACAGTCAGTAGTTCTGCAATTTCACATTTGAGTTCCTTCAGAACTCTTGAGTGAATACCATCTGGTCCTGGTGACTTACTGCTGTTTAATTTCTCAATTTGTTCCAAAACCTCCTCTAATGATACCTCAATCTGGGACAGTTCCTCAGATCAGTCACCTAAAAAGAATGGCTCAGTTTTGGGAATCTCCCTCACATCCTCAGCCGTGAAAACCGATGCAAAGAATTCATTTAGTTTTTTTGCAATGGCCTTATCGTCCTTGAGTGCTCCTTTAGCACCTGAATCATCCAGTGGGCCCCACTGGTTGTTTAGCAGGCTTCTTGCTTCTGATGTACTTTAAAAAAATTGCTATTACTTTTTCAGTCTTTGGCTGACTGTTCCTCAAATTCTTTTTTGGCCTTCCTAATTGTAGTTTTACACTTCATTTGCCAGGGTTTATGCTTCTTTCTATTTTCCTCATTAGGATTTAAGTTCCACTTTTGAAAGGATGCCTTTTTGCCTCTCACTGCTTCTTTTACTTTGTTGTTTAGCCACGGTGGCTCTTTTTTGGTTCTCTTACTATGTTTTTTAATTTGGGATATACATTTAAGTTGAGCCTCTATTATGGTATCTTTAAAAAGTTTCCACTCAGCTTGCAGAGATTTCACTTTTGGCACTGTAACCTTTAATTTCTGTTTAACTAACCTCATTTTTATGTAGTTCCCCTTTCTGAAATTAAATGCTACAGTGTTGGGCTACTGAGGTGTTTTTCCTGCCACAGGGATGTTAAATTTAATTATATTATTGTCACTATTACCAAGCGGTCCAGCTATATTCACCTCTTGGACCAGACCCTGTGCTTCACTTAGGACTAAATCAAAAATTGCCACTCCTCTGATGGGTTCCAGACCAGCTGCTCCAAGAAGCAGTCATTTAAGGTGTCAAGGAAAAGAAAATAAGAGCATCCCATCCTGAGGTGACATGTTCCCAGTCAATATGGGGATAATTGAAATCCCCCATTATTATTATTGAGTTTTTTATTTTAATAGCCTCTCTAATCTCCCTGAGCATTTCATAATCACTATCACCATCCTGGTCAGGTGGTCGGTAATATATCCCTACCGCTATATTCTTATTATTAGAACATGGAATTTCTATCCATAGAGATTCTATGGTACAGTTTGATTCATTTATGATTTTTACTTCATTTAATTCTATGCTTTCTTTCACATATAATGCCACTCCCCCACCAGCATGACCTGTTCTGTCCTTCCAATATATTTTGTATCCTGGTATTACTGTATCCCACTGATTATCCCCATTCCACCAAGTTTCTGTGATGCCTATTATATCAATAATAGTTCACCCATTTTATTATTTAGACTTCTAGCATTGGTATATAAGCACTTCAAAAATTTGTCTCCTTTTTGCTGTCTGCCATTACACGATGTAATTGAATGGGATTCTTTTTTATTTGACTGTTTCTGATTAGACCCTACCTGTATTTTATCATTTTCCATTCTCTCATCGTCAATAGGACATAGAGATTTTCTATCTTTCTATCTCCTGGGGGGAGGGATAGCTCAGTGGTTTGAGCATTGGCCTGCTAAACCCAGGGTTGTGAGTTCAATCCTTGAGGGGGCCACTTGGGGATCTGGGGCAAAATCAGTACTTGGTCCTGCTAGTGAAGGCAGGGGGCTGGACTCGATGACCTTTCAAGGTCCCTTCCAGTTCTAGGAGATAGGATAGGATATTTAATTAATAGATCGTCCCCTAAGCGATGTCCGAACCATGTGCTCCTCCCAGGGCCGGCTCCAGCATTTCTGCTGCCCCAAGCAAAAAAAAAAAAAAAAAAAACAGCCGCCCCTCTCCCTTGGCCGCCCCAAGCACCTGCTTGTTAAGCTGGTGCCTGGAGCCGGCCCTCGCTCCTCCGTACCTGTCAGCTTTCCTCAGCCCTTAGTTTAAAAACTGCTCTATGACCTTTTTAATGTTAAGTGCCAGCAATCTGGTTCTATTTTGGTTTAGGTGGAGCCCATCCTTCCTGTATAGGCTCCCTCTTTCCCAAAAGTTTTGCCAGTTCCTAATAAATTTAAACCCCTCCTCCCTACACCATCATCTCACCCACACATTGAGTCTCTGCAGTTCTACCTGTCTAACTGGCCCTGCGCATGGATCTGGGAGCATCTCAGAGAACGCTACCATGGAGGTCCTGGACTTTAATCTCTTACCTAGCAGCCTAAATTTGGCCTCCAGGATCTCTCTCCTATCCTTCCCTATGTCATTAGTACCTACATGTACCACGACCACCAGCTCCTCCCCAGCACTACACATAAGTCTATCTAGATGTCTCGAGAGATCCGCAACCTTCGCACCAGGCAGGCAAGTCACCATGCGGTTCTCCCAGTTATCACAAACCCAGCTATCTATGTTTCTAATGATCAAATTGCCTATTACTAATACCTGTCTCTTTCTAATAACTGGAGTTCCCTCCCCCTGAGAGGTATCCTCAGTGTGAGGGGATACCACCATCTTGAAGGAAGGTCCCAACTATGGGATTGTTTCCTTCTGCTCCAGTTAGATGCTCTCCTTTCCTGGGATTTTCATCCTCCTCAACAGCACAGAGGCTGTCAGACCAGGGGTGGGACCATTCTACTGTGTTCCGGAACATCTCATCTATGTACCTCTCTGTCTCCCTCAGCTCTTCCAGTTCAGCCACTCTGGTCTCCAAAGCCCATACACAGTCTCTGAGGGCCAGGAGCTCCTTGCACTGAATGCACACATACACCACCTGCCCATAGGGTTGTGAACAAGAGTGATATCAGCCTATAGCTTCCCAAGTTGCTTGCTTGGTTTGAGTATAGCAATGACTATTGCTTCCCACTGGCTTTTTGGATGCATCTGGATTCCATGGTTTTGGTGTACAGTTTCACCAGCCATTGGAGTACCCTGCAGCCTAGTCAATGAAGAAATTCCAGGGTCACTTAGGGTATATGCTACACTGCAATAAAACACCTGCAGCTGGCCCATGTTAGCTGACTTGGGCTTGCGGGCCTTGGGCCATGGGGCTATAAAGCTGCAGTGTAGATGCTTGGGCTCAGGCTAAAGCCTGGGCTCTTGGACCCCACCAGGTCATGGGTTTAAATCATGACCCAACTGAGTGATGGGAAGAGAGACCACTGCAGGGCCAAAGCAGCTATCGGCAGGGAGACACCAGATGGGAAAAGAGCCTGTATACTACACTTCAACCTGGGCCATTATATTTCCAGAGCACCAGTGGATGTCAGGAGGCCAGTGTCCACTGGTCCTGGACAGATGGTGCATAAAAGGCAAGTTGTCTCTGGATATTATGGGGACCTTAACCAATTTCATTGTCTCCACAGGGGCAATTTGAAGTTACATGGCAAATTCATACTCCCCTGGGTTGGCCTGGCAAGGTAGATAATGCCTGGTAAAATTTCAAAATACCTGGCCATCTGCTTTTTTCAATTTGCCAGCATTCAGGGATACCAGAGGCTGCAAATGTGTGAGAAAGTTCCCAAGATTCCCAGAATGGAGTAAGAATCCGAACAATGTTTCCACAGAGGAACTGAAAGGTCATTAATGGGGAAGCATGTGTCAGCTCTGGTTCTCCCAGCAGTGCGGCGTAGACAACTGTGCTCTCAGATAGATGCCTCTTTGCATGCAGGACGAGACTCCAGTGTCAGGGCATGGACCAGCCCAGGCAGCCTTCTCCCAACTCACTTTATCGTCTGCCACTCCCAAGGGTACGTCTATACTTACTTACTTCCTGGTCTGGATGTAAGCGATCGATCTTCTGGGATCGATCCCGGAAGTGCTTGCCGTCGACGCCGGTACTCCAGCTCAGCGAGAGGAGTACGCGGCATCGACGGGGGAGCCTGCCTGCCGCGTCTGGACCCGCGGTAAGTTCGGACTAAGGTACTTCGACTTCAGCTATGTTATTAACGTAGCTGAATTTGCGTACCTTAGTCCGAAATGGGGGGTTAGTGTGGACCAGGCCCAAGTAGCTGGAAGGGAGGGGGAGGCCATAGAGGGTGTCTCTTCCAATTCCTGTTCTGGGTAACTGTAACTGTCCTAAGGTGCACCCAATGCATCTCTGGTTCCCAGACAGTTGCCAGTTCTGATGGCCAACATGACCTAGAGAGACAGCACTGAGAGTAATTGGTGAGGGAGGATAAAGCAAAAGCCAGGCAGAATGTGCACAGCTCCCAGACTCAAGTATTCCAACACTCTCCAGGAGTGTCTGGCCAGAGTTGGTAGGAGGAAAACACTGATCCAAAGATTCCAACAGTCCCTGAAATGCGAATTAAAAGAATGGTAATGTAGATTTTGTTTTTGAACTCAAGGAATCTTCTTGATTTCTTTGGTTCTGAGTTCTTCTGTTAAAATCAAAAGGTTATTTAATTATAAATGTTTTATACAAATTACACTACTCACAATTTCTTGTGATTTAAAAAGAAAACTCTCTGCAGCATTTAACAACACAGTTGACATGGGATACCACTTTCAGGTGAGACAGCAGTTACGCTCCACAGCACATTCATCTCCCTCTGACGGAGAGGTTGACAGAACAAACACATAGTTGTTAGTCACATCACTTAGTGCGTTACTGGAAAACACTCAGATATTACGGTGATGAGTGTGGTATAAGAACCTGTATAGGCTAGAATGAGCTTGCTACTTCATTATCGTATAAATTTAAAAGTGCGGAAAGTAATCAGGTTCTAGTACACACTATCTGCTTCCTCTTTATATTGAAATCCACTAGTTAGCCTAAGGGAAAATGTAAGTCCTTTCTTTACTCAAGTCAGTGGACTAGAAAATCATTAGCAAGCTCTATTATAGAATATATTTTCAGCTGATAGGTATTGAAACTTCAAGGGACCTGGACTGCATTAAACCATTTGACTTTGCTTATGTCTTAAATATCTGTACTGTAACAGTAGAGTTGAATGTTCTGTAGAATATTATAGTTACAACATATCCACATTGATATTCATAGGAGATTATGGACAATGGAATAATTGTATTTTGTGAATTTTTCAAATTGATAAAATGTATATTGCTCTACTGTAATATATTAGGGTAATGCAAAACATGCACTAAGCAAATAAGCAAATAGCTTGCTTAAATTATGTATTTATTATTCCGTTTGTAACAAGCTATTCTTGGAATGCACGCACCTTTTATGATCTATTGAGGCATATGTGAAAAAATGAAAGCTTATAATGGATTAAGATGACATTAAGTAAGCAAGATTCAGATATATCAGAGGTAAAATGGGGAATGTATGTTTGAAGAGAGCTAGGTCTGTTTATTTATATTAAAGGCCTACGCACCTTTGCGGATTAGTGAGTACAGAAATGCTTAGCATCTCTATTATTGTTATAATGTTCTCATTATCATTTTATGAAAAAGAATCCCTTCTTGATATTTTCCATCAGAGACATTAGAGTTTGCCTCCCCTCATTTCTGCTTATATACCGGGGAGCAGTTCAACAAAGTTATTAACCATAGTCCATATTCATTACCCATATTTTGTTTCTTCACAACTGATTCTCCAAAAATAATTAACTTGAATGCTTGCTCTCATGTTCCTAGGTGGCTTTATTTTTCTTCAGAAAGTCTGTTTTCCTGGTCAGACTTCCAAACTGGGCAGCATGGATGATGATTTAATCTTGTTTGTCCAGAACTGAGATAATTGGGATTCAGATAAGTCAATGACTTGGTTTGATGGTATTTTCCCCATCCTCAGGCATGAACTAAAATATTCCTCTTCAATTTTAATCCAGGCATCTGAACAACTTGAATATTACAAATACAGAATCAACATTTATTTATAAAAGAGATCGCCATAGTTTCACTGATGTACAACTAGTTCTTGGCAATATCTTTATTATTTTCTTACAGGCCCAGAGGTGTGGTTTGTTTGTTTGTTTGTTTGTTTGTTTGTTTGTTTGTTTGTTTTTTGCAAATGTTGTTTATGTTATACAAACGAGCAATTTCACTAATGTCCATGTTGCCAAAATCACCATAAAAATTTATGGTAACAGACACATTTGGGGAACGTAACATAGCTAAAGGGAGAGGCATGGAGATGGAATCATAAATAATATACTAATCATCTTGCTTAATCAATTGCTGGAAGATGCTCTAGAGACCACAATGTGGGTATATTATAAGAACCTAAATATAATAGGAAAAATAGATACATATTACTTGTTTGTCTTTTTTTAGCACTAAATAGCTCTAAATAGCAGATAATTTCAATTTACCGTATATACTCAATCATAAGCCAGTTCGTTTATAAGCCGACCTTCCCCCACCCAAGATGGATAAGTAAAAATGGATTTTTTTTTATAACCCATTCATATGCCGATCCTATAATTCAGGGGTCAGCAAACTTTGGCTCCCGGGTCGTCAGGATAAGCTGCTGGTGGGTTGAGATGGTTTGTTTACCTCGAGCGTCCGCAGGCACGGTGGTAAACCTAAGTAAACAAAGTGTCCTGGCATGCCAGCTGCTTACCCTGACGGGCTGTGACAGCAACTGGTGGGGAAATTTTTTGGGGGGGAGAAGCTGGGACTCAGGGGAGTACCCCTGTGACCACCCCCCACATGACCCTACCCCTAGCCTAGGACCCCGACACTCTCCCCATCCCATCCCTTCCCACCTTATCTGGGGAGGGCCAGGGGAGGATGTCTCTGACCTGGCTGGAGCTGCTCCGGCAGGCTGGGCAGCGTGGCCGCAGCCTGTTCCGATGGGCCGGGCCAGACCAGGCAGTGCAGCGGCAGCATTTTCCAGTGGGCTGGGCCGGGTGGCATGGTCGCAGCATGCTCTGGCAGGCTGGGCAGTGCGGCCACAGCCTGCTCTGGGGGGCAGGACCGAGCGGCACGGCTGCAGCCTGCCAGCCCCAGAGCTGCTTCGGAGGCTGGGGGGAGAGCAGCATGGCCAGAAGTGGAGAGACTCTGGCCCCACCTCTTCCCTTCTGGCTCTGCTGCCTCTCCTTGCTCCCTCTGTTGGGGGTGGGAGCTGTGTCCCACCTCTCCCTCTCTATACCCGTTCATAAGCCGACCCCCTTCTCTGGTGCTTCCCTTTTTTACTAAAAAAATTCGGCTTCTGAATGAGTATATACGGTAAATTACTATAGATCAAAACACAACAGAAAATACCCAAAGACCATAGTGGATAGAGCTCGATCATGAACAACAGGTATCTATAAATACAAGGAAGGTAGAACTGCTTCTGGGAAAGGGTATTCATTCTTATAGAGAGTAGACTCGCTCAACAGTTTCATATTCTTTGCTGGTTATTTAGGGATTTTATGTTTTTATTAATTTAATATTCAGCTATTTCAATTTCTACTATTGGTGGATCATTTTGGAAGCTCTTCCCACATAAACAAAAATTCTGTAAGGAGAACGATGGGCAACTGGCATACAAGTTTTTTTAAAAAAAAGCTAACATTGCACTGAGCATTTGGGGGAAGATTTCTCCTGAAAAGATGTGTAAGTGGTAATTCCTTGGACTCCCCAGTTCCATTATCTTAGCATGTCAGCTGGATAATTAAGTAAATGTAGCACTTTCCACTGTGAATAGAAAATTTGGTTGAGAGCTGTGTCTGGCACATAGCCTTTATATTTGATTGACTAAGCATATAAAAATGGGAAAAGAAAATATTCTGGTATTTGCTTGCAGAGTCTACAGTTGCATCAGCCATTCACTATACAAAGGGATACAAAAGCAGGCTGCCTTTCATCCAACTTGAAATAGGATGTACGAGTCATGGAGACTGACTGCTTAGGGGAGTTTAAACAAGTCATTATTACTTCTTCATGACACAGCATTCATATGAAGGGTCCTAAAATACTCTTGGGAAAGGCTAAACAAGTGGAATAGAATGATACTGAAAAGAAAATAAGAGCATACACAAAGCACTTGAAAAAAACCCATGTTACAGTGCCTTTTATGGGTAAAGCAACAGCTGCAAAGGAAGACATTCGGTGAAACCTTGGCACTATTGAGATCAATTGCCATGAACTTCAGTGGGATTAAAATCAGAGCACAACACAAGATTTGTCTAGTAAAGTTTCACCTGGTTTGGACAATGCAGCGCCCTCAAAACTCGCAGGCAGAGAAGCATGTCTTATGTATGAATTAAAGTATAGTCAAAATAAAAATTATTGATAAAGAATGTCATTTTTTCTGTTGGGAGAAGCTGAACATTGTTTGAGACACAGGTAGTACCACAACTTGTGCTCAGGATGTTCCAAATTATAAATCAGTTTTTGCCATGCTTTATTTATTTATTTAACAACCAGAAGAATATGATTATGTAAACATGAATCCTTTGTTTAAACATTAAATAGTAAAAGTTATTCTGATTCAAACCCGTGCCTGCTTATTTGTGGTATGTTTTCTGGAGAATACTCACCTTTTACCTCCTGTTTAGTTTTTTGCTTATTGATTTATTTTATTTTGCTCTGTTTCTGTTGGGCTTTAGGGGTCTTGGATCTTCATCTATTGTATATCTTTATTGCCTTTTCAAAATATTTCAGCTCCTGTTTTCAACTGAATATATTTTTTCACATTTGGGGGAAGTACTACCTCTAGTACCTCTGTCTATATATTGGGGTTTCCAACACTTTAGTAGACACACATCAAAATGCAGTTATTCTTTCAGTGTAAATTTGAGGAGGATCCGGAATGGAGGACACTCCATTCTCTGAAAGAAAAATCCTCCTGTTGCTTTTTGCACAGCACTGACACCTGAAGACATTACATCCCCGTAAGACAAAAACAACAAACCCCACACCACCCTGATAGAAATTTTGACCATTTTTAGCTTTTACGGGTTTTTTTTTGTCATTTCAAAATGAAAGTGGGCTCCTAATCTTCTTAGGTGCTTGTCAGCATAGGCACCGACTTCCCCTCTGCCATGTGGGTGCTTGACCCCCCCCACCACACCCTTGGCCCCGCCCCTGCCCCAATTCCACCCCCTTCCCCCAAGTCTCCCCCTGCCTCGCCTCATTACCGCCTCCTCCCCCAGAGCATGCAGAGTCCCCACTCCTCCCTCTCCCTTCTGGAAAGTCCTAAGCGCTACCAAACAGCTGTTAGGCGGCGGGCAGGAAGCGCTGGGAGGGGGTGGAGCGGGGACACGGCCCACTCAAGGGAGGAGAAGGTGAGGAGGGGGCAGGGAGAGCTTGGCTGCCGGTGAGTACGGAGCACCCGCTAATTTTTCCCTGTGGGTGCTGTAGCTCCGCAGCACCCACGGGTTGGCGCCTATGCTTGTCAGAATCCTACTAGGTGTCTAAATACCTTTGAAAATGTGGGCCCTGAGTGCCTGAGCTACTTTTGAAAATGGAACTTAGATTCCTGAATGCCTATGGCGTTTGACAGTTTTACTCTAAATGTAAATTGATATTTACATACTAGTGGCCAGTGGCCACCAGATTAAGTATTTTGGAAGAGGCCAAATTTATGATCTAAACTACTTACTGGTATTTGTAATAGATTCTGAAACAAACTCAGTTTGCTCTGATTGGCTGAGCACTTGATCTGACCTTTGGATCTTAGTCCCTTTTCATAGAATCATAGAATATCAGGGTTGGAAGGGACCTCAGGAGGTCATCTAGTCCAACCCCCTGCTCAAAGCAGGACCAATCCCCAACTAAATCATCCTAGCCAGGGCTTTGTCAAGCCTGACCTTAAAAACCTCTAAAGAAGGAGATCCCACCACCTCCCTACGTAACCCATTCCAGTGCTTCACCACCCTCCTAGTGAAAAAGTTTTTCCTAATATCCAACCTAGACCTCTCCCACTGGAACTTGAGACCATTACTCCTTGTTCTGTCATCTGGTACCACTGAGAACAGTCTAGATCCATCCTCTTTGGAACCCCCTTTCAGGTAGTTGAAAGCAGCTATCAAATCCCCCCTCACTCTTCTCTTCTGCAGACTAAACAATCCCAGTTCCCTCAGCCTCTCCTCATAAGTCATGTGCTCCAGCCCCCTAATCATTTTTGTTGCCCTCTGCTGGACTCTTTCCAATTTTTCCACATCCTTCTTGTAGTGGGGGGCCCAAAACTGGACACAGTACTCCAGCTGAGGCCTCACCAATGCCGAATAGAGGATCACGTCCCTCGAGCTGCTGGCAATGCCCCTACTTATAGAGCCCAAAATGCCGTTAGCCTTCTTGGCAACAAGGGCACACTATCAGAGAGGTAGCCATGTTAGTCTGGATCTGTAAAAAGCGACAAAGAGTCCTGTGGCACCTTATAGACTAACAGATGTATTGGAGCATAAGCTTTCATGGGTGAATACTCACTTCATCAGATGCATGTAGTGGAAATTTCCAGGGGCAGGTATAAATACGCAGGCAAGAATCAGTCTAGAGATAATGAGGTCAGTTCAATCAGGGAGGATGAAACCTTCTTCTAGCAGTTTAGGTGTGAACACCAAGGGAGGAGAAACTGCTTTTGTAGTTGGCTAGCCATTCACAGTCTGTGTTTAATCCTAAACTGATGATGTCAAATTTGCAAATGAACTGTAGTTCAGCAGTTTCTCACTGAAGTCTGGTTGCTGAGCTCTGTGACTTTATCCTCACGCACAGTTATTTCAAATTTGGTGACAATATATACCTCCAGACCAGTGGCACAGCTATGGGCACCCGCATGGCCCCACAATATGCCAACATTTTCATGGCTGACCTGGAACAACGCTTCCTCAGCTCACGCCCCTTCACTACCTACGCTACATTGATGACATCTTCATCATCTGGACCCATGGGAAGGAGACTGGAAGAATTCCACCACGATTTCAACCTGCCCCTGGAAATTTTCACTACATGCATCTGACGAAGTGAGTATTCACCCATGAAAGCTTATGCTTCAATACGTCTATTAGTCTATAAGGTGCCAAGGGCACACTGTTGACTCATATCCAGCTTCTCGTCCACTGTAACCCCTAGGTCCTTTTTTGCAGAACTGCTGCCTAGCCATTCAGTCCCTAGTCTGTAGCAGTGCATGAGATTCTTCCGTCCTAAGTGCAGGACTCTGCACTTGTCCTTGTTGAACCTCATCGGATTTCTTTTGGCCCAATCCTCTAGTTTGTCTAGGTCCCTCTGTATCCTATCCCTACCCTGCAGCATATCTTAGGGGGGAGGGATAGCTCAGTGGTTTGAAGATTGGCCTGCTAAGCCCAGGGTTGTGAGTTCAATCTTTGAGGGGCCACTTAGGGATCTGGGGCAAAATCAGTACTCAGACCTGCTAGTGAAGGCAGAGTGCTGGACTCAATGACCTTTCAGGGACCCTTCCAGTTCTATGAGATAGGTATATCTCCATTTTTTAATTTTTTTTTTACTACTACTCCCAGTTTAGTGTCATTTGCAAGCTTGCTGAGGGTGCAGCCCACGCCATCCTCCAGATCATTAATGAAGATATTGAACAAAACCTATTCGTTACACATATTAATTAAGAAATACTGAATAAAAAGAAAAAATTCTGGAGCTGGTGAAAGTGGCTTGATTTAACACACAACTAGTGACATATTATCATGTGAGAATCTTAAGATATCCAAACAAACAGGAAATCACATGGGAAACCACAGGAGCTGCTATTAGAAATAATATATTTTTCCCAAATGTCATATATTAAACAATATCTGTCCCTTGTGTCCTACAAGATTCTCTAATATAGCTTTCATATATCATAATAATGCTTAGGATTTGTAGAACTCTATACATCTTCAAAGTACTGTACAAACACTAACTAATCTTCACAACACCCTTGTGAGGAAAAATGTGAAGCGTCTTTTCTGAAACAACTAGGCAGCAAAAATGTTCTGTTTTTTTGTTGGAAAAGTAGTGGGAAAATATTCAACAAGTTTTCCAACAAAACAAATGCAGAAATTATTTCACCAACAGTAAATGATGTTTGCTGAAACTCTCCAGAAAAAAACTTCCATGCTGGCCAAGACTAGATATGAAAAATACTCATGAAAGTGTCAGAAAGTCATGATATATAATTGAGAATGATGGGGTTCTAATGGAAAGGCTCACTCCAAACTCTGTTGCTGTACCTGCTGATAGTAACATGATTAAAACTGGCTGAAGTTTTTCAAATAACAGATAAACTCAAAAAAGGGGAACGTTTTCAAAAATGTGCCTAATTTTTGTGTGTCCAACTAGTAATAGTATTCAGCCCTTGACACATCAGCCAGTGAGTGTCAGAGACCAGGAAGTGGATGGTCATGCCTACTGGTGGGAGTAGAAGTCAGGCCCACTAGCTGGCACAGGACTCAGAGGTCAGATGCCACAGTCAAGGGTCAGAGCAGAAGTCAATAATCAGAGTTAATGGTCAGAGCCAGGTTACCTGGGGTGAAGCCAGGAAGGGCAGGGACATGGAAATGCTTTGAGCAGCCACCAAACTACTGCTAGGCTTAAGAGCTGCTGACTCTTCCCACCAATCAGGCAATGTAGCCAATCGTGCAGCCTACTACAGGTCAACTGTGCCGATTAGGTTGCCTAGAGACTAGCTCTGGTGCAGGCCCTGATTCCTGATAGCAAGTGCATAGCCATAGGACTTCCTCTCTGCCATATGTTCACATTTGAAGTGGAAGATAAGAAAATGAAGATTGGTCTCCTTCCTTACTTCTGCCTTTCTATGAGAGTGACTTTTCCCCCACACTCTTTAATCCTACTCCTATTCCTCCAGAGTTTAGGATGCATACAGGAAAGAGGTTTTCTCCCCCTCTTCTTCCCATAGAGCTCCTGCTCTTCCTCCCCTGCTGAGGCTCTTGCACTGTTTGTAAACAGAGCTGGATTAACACATAGGCATGATGGGTTTCACAAGAGGGATTTAGGCATCTAAACCCAATATTTAGGTGCCACTGCAATTCACTGTCCTGCACAGCTGCTGCCTAACCTTGTAGGTATCTGAAGTCCCCAGACACTTAAGTTTCCATGTTAGTCCTCAGTACACCTAAATTTTGGTAGCTAGGCATGTAAACCTTGACACTAGGCATTTCCCCACCTATCTTGCTTTCAGAGCCTGTCTGATCCACACAGAGGGTGGGTAGAGCAGAGGAGGAGGTGGTGCTAGTACTTCCCCTCCCCCCCCTTTTACCTGTGATCAGAACACTCACACGGGATGCGTGAGACTCAGGGTCATATTCCCCTTCCGCCTGTGTGAACTTGGGTCTTCTTCTTCCCAAGAAGCTGCTCCTACCACTCGGCTCTGGAGTTCTCTACAGCAGGCTTTTCACAGTCTCGCCACTTAAAGCTGTTCTGCTGTGTATAAATACTTAAATATTCATTGACCTGGCACAAAAGTGACTCTACAGATTAGTGGATAGGACCCTTACCTGGAAGGTGGGAGACCCAGGTTGCAGTCCTCCTGCTCCAATGAACAGACTCTTGAAAACATCAACAAAATGTAACCAATACACTGACATCTACCCGAGTTTGAGGAATGAAGAGCTCAAGCCTGGCCAGAAAAGAATGGTGGTGTGTCCTCCACCAGTCCAGATAATGGCTTGTGTGGGGGTGATCCCTGCCACCCTAAGGTGGGACAGCATCACAGTGTGGAGGTGAAACCATAGAGGAGTCCAATTTGGAGTGTGGTAAAGGGCACCAGATTACCTTCATCTGGTCCTATTTGTCATAAAAGCTTTGAAACATCACTCTCCATCTGTAATCACCTCACGAAATGGAATGCAGAGTATAGATTTGCTTAGCAGGGATGAGGGAGGAAATCCTGTGATGAACTCCTATTTTAGGTTCTTATTACTACTATAAAAATACCCGAAAAATAAATTATTAAATTTGTAGGACTGTATTACTGCTTACTGTACTTATTTGTAGAGAGACTTGCCACTTCATGTTCTTATCTAACCTATCATGTAATGTTGCTGTGCACTGTTAATTAGTTGCTTTGTTTACTGCAGAAGTAGCTGCTTTTCAGTGGTGAATGATATGATCATTAAATACTGTAATATCCTTCAGAGTGAAAACTGCTGTGCATTCTCTGTGCAATGATTTTATTAACCTTCTCCACAAGTAAGAGTGAACTAAAACATTAGGCATTTCATTGCATGAGAGACCATCTCTTTTCTGTATTCAGCTAACAGAGTTCCTTGATGGCCTGAACACTTTTAGGTACAGTACAATTGCAGCAATGAGATAACATTGCAAAATAAGTTATTTGGATGACAGTCTGGAATCAAAATTTCAGTTTCATGATCTAGGTGCATTGATTATTTTTTTAAATGCTTGTTGCATTTACTATGAGAAATCAGATTGGCTGAGAAATCAGGAAGATGGGTACATTTTGTATCTTGTCCATTAAATCAAAGTGTTCATTTGACAGGCTATTCATCTAATATACATATCATTTATTCCCATATTTCAATCTAATGTTATGGCTTTTGTATATATTATATTTATCCATCCATTAAAAATCCAGTTCTTATCTTGTCAGCACAGGTCTGGGTATCAACATCTTCACTTTTACAACGTCCTACCTAGCTCCTTGAACAGCATCTTAAACTTTACCAACTCTCCAAACAATGTTTTGAAATCTATTTATAGAATCAATTTAGGGCTGTGTACAGTATAACTTTGAAGGGCTTTCATTCATGGATCATGTTAATTTCATTTTTGATATTTATGCATGAGAAATTTTATAATTCTATGGCTGTCATTTAGAAATGAGTGCTGACAAGGTGGTAGCAGGATATATGAAAGATTCAGATCTCCAGGGTATTTCTTTTTGTAGCAAAATAAGAAAGAAGCTTGGCTGTCCTCTACATATTTCTCAAAAGTTGGAAGTGTTTCTGCATAAGCGTTTTAGCATGAAATATAAATGAAATAACTTGCAGATTTCCTTTAGGAACAGATTGCTGCCATACACTATAGCAGTGGTGGACAAGCATTTATTGGGGATTGTGCTGTATTAACAAGTGTTGAATATTAAAGGGTCTTAAAGCCTTAAAGTGAGTATCATGACTTTAAAGCTTTTCAAGGGTAACATGTCAGTTGTTAATGCAGACTAAAATAATCCTACTATAAATGCAAAACATAAGACTATGTTTACAGGGCACAAAAAGGCTTTCTAAACACGAATTACCATTGCAGATGAGCACAACATGGTGATCATAAATGCTCTGTAGCAAGTTTGATTTTTTGACAAGGAAATAGAAAAAAATAAAAGCATTTAATTTGTACAATTAAAGCTCAGTTATATACAGTATTTTGTGTTTAACTGAGCAAATATATGGAACAACACAGAGAAACCATATAGAGCCACTCCATTAAAGCCATGATGAGATTGCGGCAGTAAAGCCTCATCAGTCCTTTCCCCCCATTCGCATTCACCCCCTCCCACCCCACCCGCCAAGCACATGCTCATGTGCACATGGAGAATACCATAGAAAACCTTTAGAAAAACGTTGAATAATTTGTTGGGGTTTGATCTAGTATTTTAAACATAACTGGAAAAACAATAAATGATATACAGCGTGCATTGGTGCTGGCAAGGTGGCTTTAACATTCTAATCTCTCCTTTAAAAATTGTAATGAGCATATAAAATATCAAAGCATGAATCTACTCTTTGCAATAACTGTCATAAAGATAATAGTGAATGTCATAAGTCCGATGAATCACTGCTAGAGTCCCAATTGCTTGATCTCACATCACTGATATAAGTTGAAAACAAAGCATTAACATAACCTTTAGCTTGTTAGACTGGGTTCAGTGCCATGATTTTAACACATTGTCCCTCATCGTAATGGTGTGGTTTGACAGATTAGAAAAAAATGGAAAAACAGCTCTAAGCCCAAAATGTCCTTCATGTTTTGAATAAAATCACTGTGACTAATATATTTAAGCTAAAATCTTCATACTTGGGTGCCTAAAGCTAGGTTCCAAAACTTATACTGAGGCAGCTAAACAAAAGTGACTTGCTTTTCAGGAGTGCTCAACATTTCAAATCCCATAAAAGTTAATAGAAGCTACTCAGAGCCTTCAAAATTCTGGCCACTTTTTAAAGTTATCAAAATATAGAACTTAATTTTAGGTAATCAGGTTTGGAAATGTTGCCCTTGTGTCTTAGTCACCACTTTTTATCCACAAATATGAAAACAGTTTACAAAGGAGGCTAAGTATCACTGCTCCAATTGCAAATGTGGGAAAATAGAGGCACAAAGAGGTAAAGTGACTTACCCAAGGTTACAAAGCAGGCTAATAGTACAGCCAGGCAGAGAACCGAGGTCTTCTGATTCCTAGTCTAGTGTACTACTCATTGGACCGCACTGCCTCCCACCCTTAAATATATATGGGAAGTTATTTACATACATTAAAAGGTTTATTTTATTGTATTTTTCACTGAAGCCTTTTACTGCTTGAACTTCTGTGGTGGTAATATTTAGTGGTGTTTTCTGACGTGTCTGCATTTTGTTTAATAAGTAGATGATGCTGGGAGCAGGGAGGCAGTGAATTTTTGCTTGACATACAAAGGTGTTATGTACTGCCAATGAGTTAGTGACATGAGTTACAGTAAATCATACAAACATCTTTCTTTACATGCCAGGATTTAAAGCAAAACCAGAATTTAGGGTCCATCACTTACACTAAAGCTTAACATCTAACTAATGTTGCTTGTAAACTTGACAACTGACAAATGTTCAGGCTTTCTGAAGGCACTGGCCTGGAAGGATTTCTGGCAGAGACGAAGGCTTATATATTATGACTTGCCTCTCAGGTTGTGTTTTTTAAAATATTATGTTTTAAAAAAAATAAAGCCCTTTCATATTCACAAAACAACAATAAGCACTGGAGTCATTTCAGGGAATGGGGAATTCACAGTATTAGAAATTACAAGAATTTGATGGTGCCTGAACTTTGTGTTTATAGTAACTCTCCTAAGCCTTTCCCAAAGATCTGTAATAGAATACAAAACCAAATGTTGCAGAGATTACTAACAATCTTGATATGAGAAAACTCACAGATACTGTAGTGAAATTGTTTTTCCTACAGCTGCATTCTACTAGGGTTGCCAGGTGTCCAGTTTTCAACTGGAAAGTCCAGTGGAAAAGGGGACCTGCTGGGATGTCCGGTCAGTTTTACTGAATGGACACCAAAAGTCCAGTTACCCGAGTAACTGTCCACAATTGGCTTCTGATCTGCCACTGGGAGAGTGGGATGAGCAGCTGCTGCTGGAACTGGAGGAGCACTCAGGAACTGCCCAGCTCTGGCAGAAAGAGATATCAGCGGCTGGCACTTGGGGGGATAGATCCTGAAGCATGCGGCATTTGAGGACCGGGCCGGTGGCCAGGCTCATTGCCTGAGCACCCTTCTTAGCCTCCTTTGTTCCCTAACCCTGTCCCCCCATCCTGTCCCTGTCACCCTCCACTCCAGAGTGCAGTTCTCCCTCGAACATCCTACACCAGTAACCCCACACCTTTAAAGCCCTGCTCAGATGGTGGGGGGAAGGAGGCGGAGAGAGCAGCGAGTGACAGGGTGGGGTCTTGAGGTAAGAGGTGGAGCAGGGCGGAGCCTTGGGGGGAAGAGGTGGAGCAGGGGTGGGGCCTCAGGGGAAGAGGCAGAGCAGGGGGCAAGGAGTTTCCGGTGCTTAGTGTCCAGTTTTCACAAATTAGAATGTTGGTCACCCTAATTCTACCATTGTAGCTAAATAGTACTACTTGTTTCACCATATTGCTGTGTTTCTTTTTGGTCTTCAGTTTCTGTTTCAAAGGGTAAACTGGCATTTCCACAGGTATTCATTATCACATTTTCATTCTTACCACATTCTGTCTTTCCTGTCTTCAGCTTAACAGCTATCCTCAAAACAAAGGAGCTAGCCCACTCGGCCTCATCAGAAATTACTGATGCCACTCCTCTGCCAGTCAGCTAGGCCTGACCCATCCAGAAAGCCATTCCCTTTAATACTGAAATAAGGGGAGTATATTTGTGTCATGCATAGACCCTAATAGTTCATATGATGACTTTACCAGGTTTTCTCCTTGAGTTCTTTCATAAAACAATTGTTTCAAATGATAGTTACTGCTTTAGACACTTCTGTGTAGGACTTCTCTTGCATTTATAGGGATCTGTGAAATAAACTTTCCTACAATAAGGATGTCTAGATAGGTACAATTTTTGCAAAGACACTTTACAATTTGCAGAGAAATATCGGTGTACTGTATGTTGGACATATTGTACCAGTATATGGACTCTGTATTCATGTCTTCAGGCTCTTCCATGTATTTATCAATTTTGTATAGAAAATGTAGTTAATATATACATGTGTTTTAGAGAACCAAACTATTCAAACATTCCTCAAGAATTTAGAAGAGTTTTGACTGCACTGTAGTAGTTTACAATCTGTATAGCACTAATGTACTTACAGCACTTTTTTCTTTTAGTACTGTTCTTTCTTTTTAAACTACGTATAATTTATCAGATTCTCCTATCATGTATGACTGAATAAATGGCACCTCTTCTCTGTAACAGCAATAGCTTTTTAGATCAAATTACCCACTTAAGATTTGAGCCATAATTTTTCTATATTTTAATGTATTGTAATTTATCAATTTGGGTTGTATTATTTTTCTCTTTGTAACTGTTAGAGGGCCATATCTTGTAGTCCTAACTCATCAATTTAAAGGGAAATTTTGTCTGAATGATGACTGCTCACTAACTGTGGCACAGAGCAAATTATTCCTAAAGTTTTTTGGTGGAAAAAACTTTGGAGGTAGGGAACCCAGTAAACTTTCTCAGCACTGTGAGAATGCAATAATCAACAGTAGGATAAGGGGAAACATCTTAAGACACAGTATTGCTATACATACTGTGTATGTAGCTATATAATTGTCTATGGTTCTGTGGCTTGGCTTCGGGACTTGTTTCTGCCTAAATGTTATTTACTCTCTTACTATGGTGTAAATCTGAATTCATGGTAGGACACTTTTGTATCCTAATTGGACAGGATGGTGTGTAGTTAACAGATTGATTCAGGAGCCCTGCCTCATTCATTGAGCATTGAGGGAGCAGAGGTCCACTTGCTAAACACTAAGGATAAACATAAAAGATAGGGATTGTGTTGTCTCATATGTTCATATAGCCCCTAACACTATTGTACCCTGATCTGGAATAGAGCCTGTGAGTGTTGTTGCAATGTAAGTAACTAACTGATAGTAATACAACAGCTGTCTTACTCACTGAGGGCCTGACCCAAAGCCCACTGAAGGCAAAAGAAAGGCTTTGGAGTAGGTCCTGAATAGATCAGGGGTCCTCTGGGGCGAAAATAGCATGTGATTAAGGACTGTATCAAAATGCATATGCATCAGGCAACAAAGGTAATTTTTCATAGAAACATAGAAAATTTAGACATTTTCTGACTGAGTGCTCTTTGTAGCCATAACTTTGTTTTTGTATGAAAATATTTATTTAGTGCTGATAATGAGGATGTACAATAATTGTGGGAGAGGGGATTACAATCCCACTCAAGCTATTGTCCTTTTAAGCAAATAAGTATTTAACATGTAATACAAATATTTGTATAGCCATCAGTGTTTTCTTCAATTATATGTGTGCAAGTTGACGTTGAAGTGCCTACTAATGGGAGGGAGAGTTACTACTAGATTTTATGCCATTTATATAACTGCTCTAGAGTGCATGCATTTCTGTCTCCTGGACAGCGTATTTCTTCCTTAAATACTTCCTGACATAAAAACGCTCTTCTTGGATAGTAAACCCTGCACACGTCAGTTCATTCTGATGTCACCAGCAAAAGTACTTCCAGGGGACAGGTTTATTTTTTCCACATGATGTGGGTTTTCAGGGAAAATTTTTGATTACAGAAGAAGCCCTGTCTATAGTATTGTTGATAAACTTTACTGCCCAACTTTTGACAGGATATAGTTTCTTAAGAAGCAAGGATGTGTGATAGACATGTCCAAAATATCAACTGCAACCTTTGAACTCTAAGTTTTAAATTATTCTGCTGGATTGGGAATTAGTCTTCCTTTTGCTTTTCAAAAGAAAGCAGCAACTCTGGATGGAGAAGTGTTTACACTGCTTCACAATAAAAAATATAAAATATAGTGAAAATTTCTGAAAAAAAAGGGAAAAGAGCTCCTTTGTAGCTCTTCAAGCCACAGCAATTTGAATGACTGCAAGATGAGCAGACTGAAGTAGGTCATTTTGAGGCTGAAAACTTTGTTTCAGCCCACATGTTTGAGCATAGGCTGGGGGCGGGGGGGGGTTGCCAGTTATTTTTATTCATTGAAATAAATCTAAATCATTTTAAATACCTCTCATTAAAATATACAATGAACATTAAAAAAAGGCTTCTTCCTATAGGGGATTTTCTGAACCTGTCTTGGGGCCCTGAGAATCTTCTTCCCCTCTCCTGCTGCAATCCCTAAGGAAGAAGGAATGGAGGCATGGTTTGATAGGCAAGGCAACAGAGTGACTTGATTAATCTTTTGCTAAATATAAGATTTGTCTTTCTCTCATTATATACACTTCATGGCTCATAGAATCCATCTGCCTTTTCCACTGACTGGTTTTATGCAGTTGATTGCTGTATCTAATTTACTCATTAATGGAAGATTTTAAACTATATCTAGCTGCATTTGATGAATAAAATCTTTATTTTGCATATAATTGTATGGAGATACAATATGCTTCATACATGCACTGTAGCAAACTCTTGTTTTGCTCTATAACACAAAGTCTTTCCCTGCAAGATTCAGAACATCTGTGGTCTGCAGAGTTAAGGACAACAGGAAGGAGTTTTTTTTTTTTTTAAATATACTAGGAATAAAAAGAATCCTGGCAATGATATTGGTCCGTTACCAGATGGAAATGGTAGAATTATCAGTGATAATACAACAAAGGCAGAAATGTTCAATAAATACCTCTGGTCTGTATTTGGGGGAAAAACAGATAATGCAGTCTCATCGTCTCTTTCCATTCCACTGATATCTCTGGAGGATGTTAAACAGCATCTACTAAAGTTGGACATTTTAAAATCAGCAGGTCCTGATAACTTGCATCCAAGAGATTTATAAAAGCTGGCTGAGGAGCTTGCTGGACCATTAATGTTGATTTTCAATAAGACTGGGAGCACTAGGGAAGTTCCAGAAGACTGAAAGAAAGCTAATGTTGTGCCAATTTTTAAAAAGGGTAAATGGGAGGACCCAGGTAATTATAGGTTTGTAAGCTTGAAATCAATCCCAGGCAAGATAATGGGACAGCTGATATGGGACTCAATGAATAAAGAACTAAAGGATGGTAATATAATTAATGCAAATCAACATAGGCTTATGGAAAATCAATCCTGTCAAACGAACTTGATATCTTTTTTTGGTAAGACTACTAGTTTGGTTGATAAAGATAATAGTGTTGACAATCTATACTTAGACTTCTGTAAGGTATTGGATTTGGTACTGCATCACCTTTAGATTAAAAAAACTAGAACTATATAAAATGAACATGGCAAACATTAAATGGATTAAAAACTGGCTAACTGATAGGTCTCAAAATGTAACTGTAAACAGGGAATTGTCATTGAGCAGGTATGTTTCCAGTGAGGTTCCCCAGGGATTGGTACTGGCCCTATGCTATTTAACACCTTTATCAATACTTAGAAAAAAACATAAAATCATCACTGACAAAGTTTGCAGATTACACAAAAATCGGGGGAGTGGTAAATAATGAAGTGGACAGATCACTGATTCAGAGCAATCTAGATCACTTGGTGAACTGGGAGCAAGTGAACAATATGCATTTAAAAACATCTAAATGTAAATATATACATTTGGAAACAAAAAATGTAGGCCATCCTTATAGGATGGGGGACTCTATCCTGGGAAGCAGTGATTCTGAGAAAGATTTGGGCCTCATGGTGGATAATCAGCTGAACATGCGCTCCCAGTGTGACGCTGTGGCCAAAAGAGATAATGCGATCCTGGGATGCATAAACAAGGGAATCTCAAGTAGGTGTAGAGTTATTTTTCCTCTCTATTTGGCACTGGTGTGACTTGCTGCTGGAATAGTGTGTCCAGTTCTGGTGCTCACAATTCAAGAAGGATGTTGATAAATTTGAGAGGGTTCAGAGAAGAGCCACAAGGAATTAGAAAAGGATTAGAAAATGAGTAAAGGATTATAAAATGTGCTTTATAGTGATAGACTCAAGGAGCACAAGCTATTTAGCTTAACAAAGAGAAGGTTAAAAGGTGGCTTGATGACACAGTATAAGTACCAACATGGGGAAAAATATTTAATAATGGGCTCTTCAGTCTAGCAGAGAAAGGGACAATTTGGGACAATTTATCAAGGGTCATGGTGGATTGTCTATCACACACAATTTTTAAATCAAGATTGGATGTTTTTTCTAAAAGCTATGCTCTAGGAATTATTTTGGGGAAGTTCAATGGCTTGTGATTCAGGAGGTCAAAATAGATGATCACAGCTGTCCCTTCTGGCCTTAGAATCTATGAATCTGCATTTGAAGGTAATGGGAGTTGAGGGACTTCATGGGCCCAGAATTAGCAAGATAGCTTGCTTAATGGGGGGTATTTCAATTTCCTTCCAGATCTGAAGGAAAGGGCCAGCATAGTGGCATGAAGCAGGTAGTGACAGTGGCAAAAAAAGCTCTCGATATGTTTACTTTCTTTAATTAATGCGGCTAGAACTGCCAACTGATTTAGAAATAATTAGTTTTGAAAGTGGCTTAATCACTATTTTAACTACCAATAATTGAAAGTAGAGGCTCCAAAAGGGAAAACTGAAAATTGCACTGATGTCAGATACTTTTTATTTCAACTCCTAAGCTATACCAAGCAAGTCAGTGTCAGAAATAGGATTACAGTGCTTCATAGGTTGGGCAAATTATAAGCCCAGTCCATCTATCCCCCTGAAACCAAGCCGCTCAAAACTGAATATAGGTTTAGGCTATATTAATTTTTGCTCTTCACTTTTCTTCATTGTAGAACTCTCTCCCTTGGTAGCACTGGTGGAACCTGGCTTATGAGAGAGGGGTAAAAGGGCTGGAGGCAGTGGAGAGGCATAAGGATCTTAAGAGCCTCATTCAGATGGCTCTGGTTTCTGGCAGATTCCTTGAGTTCCATGGCCCAGGTTCATAAGGAAATTTAGGTGCCAAAACACCAGATTCAGGTGCCTGAATCCCAGTTTTAGGAATACTGTGATCCACAAAACCCCTGGTTGTCTGCTCCATAACGCTATAAGAAACTAAACTGCCTCAGCACCTAAATTTTACTGGAAAAATTCTCTTGGCACCTAAGTTTCTGCCTCTGGGCATGAGCACTGCTGCCTCTCTTTAGGTGTCTGGATGCCTATCTCCTGCCTAAGCCTCAGTGCAATCCTCAAACCAAGGGAAGATAGGTATTCTCTTGCCTGCAGGGTCCCGTCTGGTAGATGTACTCAGAGGCTGCCTAACTCCACACAAAATGGTCAGGGAGGGGAGGTATCCTCCTGCATAACCTTTAGCTCAGTGGTTAAGGTAGTCACCCAGGATGTGGCAGTCCCTGCTACAATTTCCCCCTCTGAAGCAGAGAAGGGACTTAAACAGGGGTTCCCCACCTTTCAGGTGAGTGCACTAGCCACTGGACTAAACAATAGTCTGAAGTGGGGTGCCTTCAATATCTTATTGAAACTGTTCTACTTAAATGTGAATTGGTCCAGAGTAAGAGCCACTGTATATTCCCAGTGGTCAGGGCATTCATCTGAGTCCTTCTTCAAATCCCTTCTCCACATCAAGCAGAGGGGAAAAGTGAACTGGCGTCTCCACATCCTGGGTGAGTCCCTAATCACTGAGCTATATAAGGGAGGCTACCTCTTATGTAGCCATTTTGAGTGGAGCTAGGCAGGTGCTTAAACCATTCTCATAAGAAACAGCTTCAGTGCTTAAGCCACCTGATTCCAGGAGGGGGACTCCCTCCACTCTAGACATAGTGGTAGGCCCTGCAGGTCTCAAATCTGGATCTTGGAGGGGCGAGTGGTTCCTAGGAGTCATCACACTCAATTCTCCACCCAGTAGCTCACAGACAGTAGCTGGAACTGGTAGGGCACAAGCCCCTTCCCATACACTTGGGAGAACTCCAAGTGTCCTGACTGAGCTGCAGCGCCTATTTAAGCTAGAGGACGAAACAGAAAATTGTCTGTATACCTGGATTTCACCCTGCCATGGATTGTTGATCTGGTGTTTACCTGTTCCTGCCTTCTGACCTTGACCTGATATCCTGACTCTTGGTAACTGCCTCCTGGTTCCTGCCCTCTGTTGCCTGAACCTGACCTCCTGGTATCCTGACTTGACCTGACTCTTGGTTCCCGCCCTTTCGTTCGTCTCCTGATTCTGATCGCCTGGTGTTCCAACCCAGCCTAATTCCTAGTAATTGGCTCCTGGCCTCTTGGTCCATGTCCAATGCTCACCCCTAGGCTAGGATTCCCAGCCCTGACACATAGTTGCTGAACTCCAGGAGAAGTGCAGGGCACCCCTCTCATTGGCACCTCCCATTGGATAGCTTAGGTGGCTCTTTGCCTAGCATGGTGGCTTTTGTGGATCACATTGTTAGGCACCCATCTCTCCCCAGTCATCGTTTAGTGGGACTAGGCACCTATCCCAGACTTTTTTCATCCCATTATTGCTCCAGTGAGTTTCTAGGCACTAAAACTTAGGTGTTGCAATGCCTAGGTCCCTTTGTGGACCTGGGCCCACATACCTTCCTCCTTGTGCAGGTGCGGGAGGGCAGTCCCCAAGCCCAGAGCAAATGACTCTGAGAGGAACTGGTATTTTCCTGGCTCCCTGTAGATATTTCTTACAAAAAGGAACGCTCTGGCCTTAAGTTGGATGTGGGTCTGACTGCCACAGGGTCTTGCTGCTTGTGTGGTCACTTACATATGTGCAAAGCAGGTTTAAAATATCATCACATCAGAATGATAGTATTTTACACCTGCTTTGTTCAAGCGCAAATGGCCATGCAAGGAGCAAGGCAGTGGAAAGTAATGATGATCTTTCTAGAATCAGTTGCAACAGAGGGGGTCACAACTTACTGGTCAAAGCAAAGGTTTTTTGTCTGTCCCAATCCTATTAGAAAACAATGAAGCTGCTGGATAGTGGGCCGCTTCAGTAATAGTTTTTAGAAGAGCTGGCCTGTTTTCACTTCTAAATAGAGGAAAAGGTCATCAGCTGAAACTATACTTCTTACAGAGAGATGCTTCATGAGAGGTCTTGCCTTGTTGTTGCTGCACTACTGTGGGCTGATAAATCATCCAGCCTACAAATATAGAATATTCACTTGTACTTAGTCAGAAGAGTGCAGGAACAGAACAAATGCTGCTGCTGCTGGCATTCCTCATATTTTGTAGTGATACAGTATACATGTACTTTCCATTTCTGGCAATTGAAATTGCTTAAACAGCAGGCTGGGAAGAGACATTTATGAGGCCATCCTTCCAGCAGTTTGATGTTTTTAGAGGCAAGTGTGGTTTCAACTGGAACCTTGAGATATGGATTAAATAATGTTGCCAGTACACCCTCTCTTCTCTCCTTTTAAATATTTCACTCTCTTAGAGTCTGCATGCTGAAGGCAGCATATAACCTACTGATAAGTCTCTTGTTGGAGTTACTGCAGTAATTTGTTTTGAGTTTGCACTTTTATTTCCTCGGACACACATTGTATGGTAGATGAGAAGTATTGCACCTAGATTAAGTTTGCATAATAAATACTGGCCTCTTAGGTCAATTTTCAAATAGTTGGAGGGTAATAAAAAGAACTGGGAACAATAATAACTTATGGAACACTACATGCATATGATTATAAAACATAATCCCTGAACCAAAGATCTCTGATTCTAATGCTAACATTTTCAGAAGTCACTACTGATTTTTTGGGTGCACAGTTTAAGACACCTGGAATTTGAATTTCATATGTGTTGAGCCACTGCAGCTTCTTCAGGGGTAGTTGTGATATTCAGAGCCTCTGAAAATTATGGCCAAGGTGTCTTATATTAAGGACTCAAATAGAGGTGCCAAAAAGTAGTGGTCATTTTGGAAAATCTTAATCTAAATGAATAATATTCCAGCAGGTGATAGTGAGACTTTTTCCTGCCCTAACTGGAGAATAAAAACTATATTTTCACTGCATTTTAACAATAATGTTATCAAAATAATCTCAACATTACAAAACTTTCTTTAGATCAATACATAAACACTACAATTGCTTAGATCTGTAGCATTACCAACTCCTATATATATTTTCTATAAACAAGCAAATCTATCAACAGGGATAAACAAAAATTACTAACCAGGATTTATTTCATGTTGAAGATAGTTTCTTAATTTCTTGGTCCTTGCTGGGAAGAGGACAACTGTCCAGTCACTGTAATAACGGTCTATGTATATTTAACAGGTATAGCGAAATCTATTATGGCCTACAGCCCTCTGATATCAAGCAGCATTGGATACTACAGTTTTCACTCTGAAATTATATTGACTATTTCTAGCACTTTCTTTTTTGTTAACTTCCAGAGTACAGACTTGGAAAATTTAATTATGATGACTATTAAAACTAACATTACCAGAAAAATCTGAGAGAAACTTAATGATACAAATCATTCTAGTGGAAACAAAATGAAGGCATACATAAATTCTTTGTTGCTTCCTGTTACAACTCCAAAATGCTAAATATTTATTGCACAAGCAAAGTCTCAGCTTAGTTCACATTCCAAAATAGGTAGCGTTTGCCCCTGTATATTATTCTTAGTGCAGCCAGATATGAGATAAGGATCAGAGTCGGGAAAGAAATATATCTGTGTTCCTGTTCAGAATATACACAGTTCAGCCTGTATATATTTTATCTTTTCATTTTCTAGTTGCAACATGCATTTATTCCTCAAGTCAGACACCATGCATAAGATAGCTTTGTTTAGTATCTCATTGCTAACTGGAGCTCTCCTTGGAAGTCTATAGACTCCCTCCACACAAACTGGATGGTTTTCTGTGTTCATTGTGAGAGCCTTAGGTATTAGTTAATTAAAAACATATGACTGAGTCCTTATCCTCCAGGTTTTGGGGACTTCTAGCAGCCTCACATTTTGCCATAAATTTATCCTTTTAGATAATGGCTTTATCTAAAAAGGAGTGGGGGGATAGCTCAGTGGTTTGAGCACTGACCTGCTAACCCCAGCATTGTGAGTTTAATCCTTGAGAGGGCCATGTAGGGTCTTTGGCAAAAATCTGTCTGGGGATTGGTCCTGCTTTGAGCAGGGGGTTGGACTAGATGATCTCCTGAGGTCCCTTCTAACCCTAATATTCTATGATTTATTTTATTTAATTGTTGCTGACAATAGCTCACTAACTTGCTATTTTCCCTCCCTGAGCATGAAAATCAATCTCAATCCACATTGATTTTGCAGACCAAGCAATTTAGTCTGGAGTCTGTTTGCTACTGCAGTTTGTAATGAATCAACTTGAATGCTGTGCTGTTATGCCAGGGTGTGCTGGATGTTATCAGACATTGTCCCATTCATGGGGTGATGTGGCCTCTGACTTGGTGCTGTATGGTAGTATTTTCCCTCTTGCTTGGTGAGTTGTTGTAGAGAGGTCTTGCACTATAGCACTCCTGTTATTAAGTGCATTACAGTCTTCACAAAACTGCTTGCAATTCAGGGAAATTACCAGCCACTGAAAAGCTGTCTTTTAGGAATTTCATGTTAAGATGGCGGATGTGGTGTTCAGTGATCATTTAGTGCTTAAGTAGCTTCCAAGAGGCCTGGTTTCAACTGGCTGTGCATAAAAAGAGAATCACAGTTCCTTGCCCAGATCTCTGTCTGGGAAGCTCAGCCCTTAAAGGCACAGGCCCCAATAGCACATCATCCTTTCCACACCAAAACTTAGGATTTAAAACTAACATTAATATAACACAATTACAAATTCTTATAACCTGCGTAATAACTAAACTTGCTAACAATGTTCAGTTAGTCTTCGAAGTGCCCTGCATTTGAACCTGCCCAGGTCATTTGAACCTGCAGAGTTCCCTGGAGGTGAAACATCAGCGCTACTGCTGTCAGGAGTGGAAAATCTATTTATTCTGGTTATTCTATGCGCTTGGGATCTGTTATCTCAATCTGCTGTAGTTGATCTCCATCTGAGACCCTCCTGGGCAAAAAAGCAGACTCAGTGCCCCCTTTCTCCTTCAGTTCTGGTATTTGCAGGTTTCACTTATTTTTCTTCAGCATGTGTCCATCTGGGATGACAACCTCATGACAGCACAGTAACCTCCTATGAAACCACTGCAATTAGAGGGAAAGTCCTGCCCAGACCTGGGCTGCCTGCTCAGTGCAGATGGAATCTGTGGGGAAGTTAGCTGCTCAAATCTAACAGACCTATCCTGAGGATGTTTGAGCTGCATTTCCCCCCCAAAGGCTTAGAATTTGGCCAACTTTGGAATGGATTTTCAGAAGGAGGGCAAAAGGCATATCCCTGACACAAAGATCACCCACTGACAAATGTACGGAAGCACTAGAGCTTTTCAAAGAAAAGGTTACCAGAATTTTTTAACACAGGCAAAACGAGGTATTTTTTCCTCGCCTTGTTCATAGAAATGGCTGACTCACTTTTGCTGAAAATTTCCAGAAGAATTCAGCTGCATATACATTTATTCAGCTGCATATATTTTCCAGCAAGGAAAATTTCAGCCCAGAAAGTTAAATATTTGGTAATGTTATAAGCAACTGAAAAGAGGGTCTTATGGGAAGTCTTGGGCAACATTAATAATTGGTGGTGCCACTAGCCTCATTTATAATCCATTCCAGAGTAACTGTAGAAAAAATCAAGTATCAGAGGGGTAGCCGTGTTAGTCTGTATCCACAAAAACAATGAGGAGTCCGGTGGTACCTTAAAGACTAACAAATTTATTTGGGAATAAGCTTTCGTGGGTAAAAAACCCGCTTCTTCAGATGCATGGAGGTTTTTTAACCATGAAAGCTTATGCCCAAATAAATCTGTCTTTAAGGGGCCACCAGAATCCTTGTTGTTTTTGTAGAAAAAATGTTATTCTTTGCAGAAAATATAATTGTGGAGAATTTTCTTGTTTGGTTTCTTTGGGGTAGGAGATGGAAGAAAAAGAAATCCAGTTCAATATATTTTTATGCTAATATCTACATTTGTATAAATACTTCTCAGATTTCTTGAGCTTAGACATTATTCTTGTTTGCCACATTATGAACAGGAGAATAATGTTTCTTGAAAAGCACCTAAAATGAGATAGTAATGTACCTGAACCAAATGCAGCTATGAAGTTAATGAAAGCTTTTCTTGAAACTACAGTAAAAAGTAATATACTTTAAGTCCACATTTGAGCAGTGAAGAATGTATATTTCAATTCTGAACGGCAAGGTGATTTGGCATGTATTTACTTTTCATAGTTGCCACTTGAGGAAGTGTCAGTGAGATTTATACTACTTGAATAGCTCTATTCTATTCTCTTCATATTGTAAGATTTTGCACTGTTTATGGTCTGGGTAGCCTAAGGACCCGAGGCCACAATAAACAACGGTCAATATCCAGCCATCAAAAATTTGATAACTGTGAAAGAAGAGGAATTCCTTAGATGTACTTCTAGATTTAATTTAATTTCAGTCACTGCTATGTTTTCTTTGATCCTATTTCAATTGACTTTATAATACTGTTCACTATCACAGTCTTGCTGGTTGAAATAGTTTTCAAAAGATCTCCATCTCCCAATATAATAATCATACTTATATCATTTGGAATACATGAAAGTGTGGTGTAAAGGCTTTATCAGCAAGAGTTTGGGATGACCTGCAAAACTCAGGAAAGGAGCATATATGTGTGTAATTACGGACATAGATGTTCTTGTGCTGAGTAAAATGAGTTCTGAGTAGGTGTGTATCCTACTGAATATATTGGTTCACTTCTTATGTCTGTAACATGTGCCAATGATTTCTTTCTATATGGTCCATATCTGCATGTTATACTGCTACATTAAATTTTAAATGATCAAGATAGGCCTCCGTTTATCAAGTATCAGGGAGTAGCTGTGATAGTCTGTATCCAAAAAAACAATGAGGAGTCTGGTGGCACATCAAAGACTAACAGATTTATTTGGGCATAAGCTTTCATGGGTAAAAAATCCACTTCTTCAGATGCATGGAGTGAAAGTTACAGATGCAGGCATTATATAATGACAAGAGAAGGGAGTACCTCACAAATGGAGAACCAGTGTTGACAGGGCCAATTCAATCAGGGTGGATGTAGTCCACTCCCAATAATAGATGAGGAGGTGTCAATTCCAGCAGAGGCAAAGCTACTTTTGTAATGAGCCAGTCGCTACCAGTCCCTATTCAAGCCCAAATTAATGGTGTCGAGTTTTCTGATGTTTTTTTGTTCAAGAATAGTTACTTTTAAATCTGTTATAGAATGTCCAGGGAGGTTGAAGTGTTCACCAACTGGCTTTTGTATGTTACCATTCCTGATGTCCGATTTGTGTCCATTTATTCTTTTACGTAGAGACTGTCCAGTTTGGCCAATGTACATGGCAGAGGGGCATTGTACATGATGGCATATATCACATTAGTAGACGTGTAGGTGAATGAGCCCTTAATGGTGTGGCTGATGTGGTTGGGTCCTCTGATGGTGTCGCTAGAGTAGATATGGGGACAGAGTAGGCAATGAGGTTTGCTACAGGGATTGGTTCCTGGGTTATTGTTTCTGTGGTGTGCTGTGTAATTGCTGGTGAGTATTTGCTTCAGGTTGGGGGGTGGTCTGTAAGCGAGGACTGGCCTGCCTCCCAAGGTCTGTGAGAGAGAGGGATCGTTTTCCAGGATAGGTTGTAGATCATTGATAATGCGCTGGAGAGGTTTTAGCTGGGGGCTGTACGTGATGGCCATTGGTATTTTGTTATTTGCCTTGTTGGGCCTGTCCTGTAGCAGGTGATTTCTGGGAACCCGTCTCACTCTGCAAATCTGTTTCCTCACTTCCCCAGGTGGGTACTGTAGTTTTAAGAATGCTTGATAAAGATCTTGTAGGTGTTTGTCTCTGTCTGAGGGATTGGAGCAAATTCGGTTGCATCTTAGGGCTTGGCTGTAGACAATGGATCGTGTGATGTGTCCTGGATGGAAGCTGGAGGCATGTAGGGAAGTATAGTGGTCAGTAGGTTTCCGGTATAGGGTGGTGTTTATGTGACCATCACTTATTTGCACTGTAGTGTCCAGGAAATGGATCTCTTGTGTGGACTGGTCCAGGCTGAGGTTGATAGTGGGGTGGAAATTGTTGAAATCCAGGTGGAATTCTTCAAGGGCCTCCTTTCCGTGGGTCTATATGATGAAGATATCATCAATGTAGCAAGTAGAGGAGGGGCGCTAGGGGACAAGAGCTGAGGAAGCATTGTTCTAAGTCAGCCATAAAAATGTTGGCATACTGTGGGGCCATGTGGGTACCCATAGCAGTGCCACTGACTTGACGGTATAAGTTGTCCCCAAATCTGAAATGGTTGTGGGTGAGGACACAGTCACAAAGCCCAGCCACCAGGCATGCTGTGGCCTCATCAGGGATACTGTTCCTGACAACTTGTAGTCCATCCTCATGTGGAATATTAGTGTAAAGCGCTTCTACATCCATGGTGGCCAGGATGGCTTTCTGGAAGATCACCAATGCATTGTAGTTTCCTCAGGAAATCGGTGGTGTCTCGAAGATAGCTGGGAGTGCTGGTAGTGTAGGGTCTGAGGAGAGAGGCCAAATAGCCACATAATCCTGCTGTAAGAGTGCCAATGCCTGAGATGATGGGGTGTCCAGGGTTTCCGGGTTTATGGATCTTGGGTAGCAGATAGAATACACCTGGTCGGGGTTCTGGGGGTGTGTCCATGTAGATTTGTTCCCGTGCTGTAGCCTGGAGTTTCTTGAGCAGATGGTGTAGTTTCTTTTGGTATTCCTCAGTGGGATCAGAGGATAGTGGCCTGTAGAATGTGGTGTTGGAGAGTTGCCTGGCAGCCTCCTGTTCATAATCTGAACTATTCATTATGACTACAGCACCTCCTTTGTCAGCCCCTTTGATGATGATGTCAGGGTTGTTTCTGAGGCTGTGGATGGCATTGCGTTCTGTATGGCTGAGGTTATGGGGCAAGTGATGCTGTTTGTTCACAATTTCAACCTGTTCACATCTGCGGAAACACTCTATGTAGAGGTCCAGTCTGTCATTTCGACCGTCAGGAGGAGTCCACACAGAGTTCTTCTTCTTGTAGTGTTGGTAGGAGGGTTCCTGTGGGTCAGTGCACTGTTCAGTGGTGTGTTGAAAATATTCCTTGAGTCGGAGACAATGAAAATAGGCTTCCAGATCACTGCAGACCTGCATCATGTCCGTGGGGATGGTGGGGAAGAAAGAGAGTCCCCAAGATAGGACAGACTCTTCCGCCGAGCTAAGTGTGTGGTTGGATAGATTAACAATATTGTTAGGTGAGTTGAGGGTACCACTGTTGTAGCCCCCTGTGTCATGTAGGAGTTTAGATACTTTACTGTCCTTTTTCCTCTGTAGAGAAGTGAAGTGTGCATTGTATATGGCTCGTCTCGTTTTTGTATAGTCCAGCCATGTGGAAGTTTGTGTGGAAGGTTGGTTTTGTATGAGAGTCTCCAGTTTTGAGAGCTCATTCTTGATCTTCTCCTGTCTGCTGTACAGGATGCTGATCAGGTGGTTCCTCAGTTTCTTTGAAAGTGTGTGGCACAGTCTCTCACCATAGTCAGTATAGTATGTCGATTGCAATGGATTGTTTACCTTCAGTCCATTTGGTATGATGTCCATCTGTTTGCACTTGGAGAGGACGATGATGTCTGTCTGTATCTGTGCGAGTTTTTTGTTGAGGTTGATGGATTTCCATTCCATATGGCTAAATTTAGTGCCTTACATGGTGTCAAGTATCAGGGGGTAGCCGTGTTAGTCTGTATCATTAAAAAAAACAAGGAGTCCGGTGGCACCTTAAAGACTAACAGATTTATTTGGGCATAAGCTTTTATCCTCCTTTCATACTCCTTTTATCAGTGTAGCTTCTTTTCTTTACCATGTAGAGCAGCCAGTTTCCAGAATGTGGTACATGGACAACTGATGGTCAATGGAGCTGTTGCTGGTGGTTCAGAGAGTTGGCTGGAAACATGACATTGGTCACCTCTTTTCCAGTTGCTTCCACAGCTTTCTGGGTCCTCATGGCAAAGGTGACCCTGGAGGCCTGTGAAAGCAGAGTGGAAACAAGAGGAATGTTGTATTTATTATTTGTATTACCATAGCACCTAGGAGCTCTAGTCAATGGACTGGACCCCATTGTGCTAGGTGCTGTACATACGCAGAACAAAAAGGGTCCCTGCCTTGAAGAACTTACAATCTAAATATAAGACAAGAAACGACAGATACAGGTGAGTACAAGGAGAGAATAGTATTCCACATGATAGCCTGTGGTATTAATGCACCGGCAGCCTAAATTCACTGTAGGCATCACATCAGCAGAGACCTTTCTGCTTTTACAGGGACTACATAGGAAGAAGAGGAGAAATAAAGGATGCCCTTGTGAACTCGTGATGTCAATTGGATTACCCCAGAGGAAAGGAAAGTCCCGGGGAGAAGACAGCAAAGTAGCTGAACTCTATATCAAGTAGGGCAAGGGAAGAAGAGAATAAGAGTGTTGGGTAGAGATTGAGATGTTCAGGGGACAAGAAAACCAATCAGCAGGAGGCATGTGCAGTATGATGAGGAGAAAGGGACAAAACAGCAGAGAGATGTTCAGGGAGCAGGAAGAGAGTGAAACAGAACAGAAGAAATGGAGTTAAAGTGCTTGATCTTTTCATTGACTTCAAATGGATTTATATGAAGCCCTAAATGTAGAGGAAAAAGTAGAGTGTGTGCTTAACATTTTTCAGAAGGACACACAACACATGGACAGCAAAAATTCATAAATACTTTTATTTTTCTGTGTAATGAGCAGGGGGCTTATGCAATCATGAATGGAGGGGGTATGTCATGTGATTGAGGGATCTGAGAACCCCAGATCCAAATGCCTGAAGTGAAATTTTAGCTCCGTTGAAGTCAATGACAGGACTTCCATTTCACCCAGTAATGAGGTTTCAATAGTGCGCCTCCTCGTGTCTAGGTCTGGAAAAGTAGCTCTCGCAGCATCAGACGCCCCCTTCTGTTCTCTGCACACATTCCACAGCCCATCTTTGTTGCTATAAAAACATTTAGCTTATCATGTAAGAGTCGATGACAGTTAACACTTTAAAAATGACTACTTCACTTTTTTCTGTCATGACTGGGGCGTAGAGTACTATTTTCAATTTTTGAGCATACATCAGAGAACCTTTGTCACTTTTATTTCCTTAGTCCATAGTTTTTGCCATTCCTTCTCAAGTTCCTTCATGACCACCCTTAAATTCTGGTCTACTTAAGGGTATATCTTAATATCCACTTAATTTTTTTAAAAGCATGTTTTGGTGGTTTGTCAACCATCTCATTTCCAGATATTCCAATGTGTGCCAGAATCCATGCTATTGTTACACAGATATCTGCTTGCATTATTTCTGTAGTTAGGATCATTATTTCACTTATACCATTTTTGCTTTCGAAAATCCCTGTTCTGATTATTATAATGCCTAACAAGTAATCAGATCAATTACAGGTGAAGCCAGTCACACATTTCTTACCCAGGTTAGTACCAACATTATCTCTATTAGTTGTTCAGCTGTCAGAACAGTCACATAATTTGATAGCCTTTTAGATGTCTGGATTCCAAGACTAGGAACACAGAAGGTGGTTCCCACTCTACCCGTGCTGTCATATTTGATCCAGCTGTATAGATTTGGCAAAGCTGCCCTCTTTTTTTTTTTTTTTTTTTTAATAAATTCAGAAACGTCATTGGTGTTTTTTTCCTTCCCTTACATTTTGTAAAATTCTACATTCACAAATGGGGCAGTAGCTGCCCAGCTCTAATTTGATTTCCCCTGACTAAATATTTTTAGTACCTTCAGTTTTTAAAGATATCTTTTACCCCCCCCCCTTTTTTAACTATGTAAGAAAACAACTATGGCAATACATACCATTGTCTCCTATCAAAGGGGTAGCCGTGAGAGTCAGGATCTGTAAAAGCAGCAAAGAGTCCTGTGGCACCTTATAGACTAACAGACGTATAGGAGCATGAGCTTTCGTGGGTGAATGCTCCTATGCATTCGAAGAAGTGGGCATTCACCCACGAAAGCTCATGCTCCTATACGTCTGTTAGTCTATAAGGTGCCACAGGATTCTTTGCTGCTTTTACATTGTCTCCTAAGCTCTCAGCAATCCTCATAAATCTGTGTACTTCTGTTTTCATAATTCCCTTTTAACTTTGCCCAAGAGGTTGTATCAAATAGTTTCAGTCTTAGATTTATAGGTGCTTTTCTACTGGTTATTTGCAGCACAATCACACTAGTGTTATCTTTGCACCATGTGCTAATCAGTTTGGTTCAATCTGATCTGATCCAGTCCCAAGTTTCTACTGCCTTTCTGCTTTCAGCTTCCTGGATTTATAGTGCTGTCCCAGCCGGCTTCATTCTTAATTAACTCGGGCCCTTCCTCACACAGGTGACATCAATTAACCTAATTGGCCTCTTAGGCACTCATTGACCCTACCAGGGCTGGTGTGGGGTGCACCCCAAATCTTTAAATCTCTAGGCATTGAGTATTACCCCTATCACTTCTATACCTTAAAAAAAAAAAAAGGAATCTTCCTTCAGAGCTCAATGATCTCTTGCAACCGCTAATGTTTTTGAATTTGGTTCCTTTCTAGTCTGAGGAATACATACCACTTGGATTAAAAGAAAATTACATTCTAACCAAACCAATTCCCAGAGATTTCTGTAGCATTTTACCTTTCTCAGTAAGAAGAGGTTTGACTTATTTTTCAAGAACCATCTTGTTGCAAAATACACTGTTAAATACATGGTCCTTCTCATGTTTGACAGAGAGCATAATATGTGGTGCAGTGATGTAGCAACTAGGTTACTCAGAGGACATCTATAAAACAAGAAGTTAGAACCTGATGTAAAAAAGGGCTTCTGGATACACTAAAGAAAACCTTGCCCATAGCTATAGAGAAAGTTGCCACTCCAGTGTCAGCACAAATCACAAGGAGCATAGACTATTCCTGGTTGAGAAGCTGTACAAGAAATGCATTTTTGAAATATTATGTATTGTTTTCTGAAGCAAGTAACCCATTTCATTTTCATGCTTCACATTTCAGTTTTATTTTTTTAGATAGTCCAGGCAAGTTTTATTTCCCATAGTATCAGATTTAAGTAGCATTTTAAAATTATATTTTTATTAAGATGGTACACCACAACCTTCCCCCCCCCCAATTACAGGACACAGTAAATGATAACATCTTTTATATATGTGGACATCAAGGAAAAGAAGGTATATGTTATCTCTGTTTCATATAAGATGAAGCCTGGTAATAAGTATATGTATATTGCTAATTCTAGTACAGCCAGCTCTGCTGTAGTAAAGGTTGAACAGCACTTTCTGTTTAAAGGGCAACTCTTTTCTAAGTGCTCTAAAATCTGTATGGTCACTTGGATTGTCTTGAAGTTTTACCATCTCATGGGTAGGGTTAGTGGTCCAAATCTGGAGTCATTTGAACTAGGAGATTCAGAGATACAGGCCTGTCCAAAACAATTCCCCACCTCCACCAGCATTTCAGCATTATACAAAAGCAACTGGAGCTAAAACTATGGCTCAATAATCTCCCAGTTAATCTCAATCACTTGCCATGCAGCTCAGCTAGTGCATGCCATCCATTGTCCCTTTGGGAAAGCCATACTGGAAAAAGTTACTGACCTTAGAGCTTAGATCTGTAGAATGGCATGTGTCAAAACTCACAAGTCAAAGAGACTGAAAAGCACATGTGGAACAAGACTAGGGCATGAAGGTTTCCATACGGCCTGTTAAAGTAACCTGACAGTTCAAGGCAACATGCTGTGATCACTGAACCTCCAGTTGATCCACACACTCTGAGGTGGACCCCCATGCTAGACAGAAATCTGTGAAGGAGCAACAGTGTATATGAAAGTGGTTAGAGTAAAGGGTCTGATGGAGGTAATGTTGGAGCAGTGTGGGGTCTTTGAGCACTTGGAGGGAACGTAAGGGGTGTTGGAATAGTGCATTGAAGAAGGGTGAAAAGAAGGGGGTCAGCTATGCAGGGGGGGATGTGAGGACTGCTTCTCTTTCCCCCCGATGTTTGTCCCCCCCTCTTTCAAAAAATGTCCCCACTCACTCCATGCTAGTCCCTGCACTCTTTCCTGTATCCTATCCCCAACTTCTCCACTGGCTGAACAACTTAATGAGTGCAGCTGCCCTGTAGTAGGCTGCCTGATTGGCTACACAGCCTGATGGTGGGAGGAGTCAGCACACAAGCTCTTAAGCCTGTCAGAAGCAGTTTGGTGATTGCTCAAAGCATTTTCCCACAGCTATGACAGTGCCTGCTTGTTCACAGCCTAGACCTAGCCTTGCTTTTTGCCTTCCCTCACTCTAGGTAACCTGGCTCTTATTTCTGATTCTGGCTCTGATCCTTGGTTCTACTCACTGGGCATAACTCTGCCCAGGGACAGATTTAGGGGCAGGTGACCCAGGTGACCACTTGGGGTGCTGGGCTTGGAGTGCTGTAAGGTATTCAAAAGTTTGACAAATGGAGGGAGGGGGTGCCATTTGATCTTGGGCCAGCCCTGACTCTGGCTGTAGTTAGGGCTCCAGCTCCACATGCTGGTTCTGGCTCCAGCTCCAGCCTCTAGGCCTGACCATTTGCACTGTGGTTCGTGACATGCTGATGCCTACCTCTCTGTGCAGAGGAGGGCTGAGGAGCAAGAACTGGGCTGTTCTGGACAGAGATGGGAGATGAAGAGAGGATGCAGGGACATTAGAGTGACTAACAGCCAGTGTGTTTGGGTAATCATTGCCAAGGAGCCAGAGCCAGTGGATGGCTAAAGCTGGTCTGTGGTACATGGGGATAGTGAGAAATTACTTAAAAAAAATAAAAGGAAATTAAATGCCCCAAAACTTTCTTAACTTAGAGCTAAAGTTGTCTAGCGGTGCTTCATGCCCTTCCAGAGTGTGGAAAGTGGCTACACTTAAACACCTGAACACCAGGAAATGAAGAGTTAAAGTATACACCCCACCTGCATAACAACCTTAACTCTGCCCTCTTTGAGCAATGCCCCAGTCACACACATATCAGCATTCTACCCTTACAGATGTTGGCAACAGGGCACACGAAAGCTATAGGGTAAAGTCGAATCCCCTCTCTTTGCTAAGGCAAAATTCAGCTATAGCAGATAGGAGTTCCCTGCACCTGTCTTTGCTGATACACTGAGTCTACTCCACACAAATCACTCCAGTCTTGCTAAATGTTGCCACACCTTCACATTTGCTCTGAGGATTCCTTCCAAGGCATTGTCTTCATGTATCCTCATTAAAGCCTGGAGACCACTGCCAATTATGGCACCAGACTGCTGACAGTCCTCATGGCAAGAAGACACCATGTTCACTGTCACAGCTTACAGAATCCAGTGCTGAAATGAGGCATACTTGATCTCTCAAGATACACATGTATTCTGCCTCATATCACTGTCACAGCTCTGCCAAACTGCTCCAACTAATCCCACCACCATTCAATACAGTGACACCTAAAAACAGTGAATGGCATTTGGAAGGCTGCAATTTAAATCTGTGCTGCACAACACAAGTAATGGCACATTCCTTTTCCTTTAGCGCTTGTTCATGTCTCCTATACAATCATATTGGAATGGTTTGCCTAATTTTTTCGGGAGTTCACACTGAAAATTGGGTAATCATAAAATACAATGTTGATTCCTTGATAAATCCGGTGATATAGCAGTAATGCTGCAGCCTCTATAACTTTCTCAGGTATGTTGCATATTATACAACATTGCCATTAGTGGTGCAACATAGATACAATAGAAGAGAGAGATTAATGAGCCAAAGGAAAATTAAGGTCTAGCTCATTAAGTAACAAATATATGCTGTCTGAGTTAGAAGGTAGCTCCACTGAGGGTAGAAATATTGGATACAGACTCCTAGAAAGAAGAGCATGTTAAAGCATAAAAATAGTCATACAATACCTTCTATGGAACAATCCTAATATTCTGCAAAGAAAACACTTCTGCACCTCAGATTTCTCATGTAACTGAATTGTTTAAGCTGCATCATAGTCATACTATTTTGTGACTACTTTTGCCTAACAGCTTTCTATATTGTTTATCAATATTTATTTGAGCAAGTAAAGAAATAAACACTGCAAGGAAGGAGTATGTTTTTTAAACAACGCAAGGTATTTTATAGCAGGTATATCCTTCTCTAATTACTTTAAAACCTCATGGAATTTATTTCCATAGGTTCCTATTATATTTGATGGCACTTTCTAGCAAGCTGTGATTATAAACCAGGTTTTCCAAACTTCTAGTCCCATAGTCAATTGACTATTTATGTTAACATGTTGATTGGTGCAATAGTTCCAAAAACCCAGCCTGCAAGAGTTAATATTTAAATGTCACTTGAAATTGAGAATTATTTTAGAGAGAAAATTCCCTCCTTAGAAATGACACTAATAATTAGGGTAATAATTCACAGATTCACAGATATGAATTAGCATAGTCATGTCACTAATCTTAATGAATTTGTTACAATGTTAGCTGATAAAAATAAAATTATGAGCATGCATTGAGTGACATACTGTGGGGGTTTGTGTTTTGTTTCTTTGCAGAAGAGCACAAAAGGATATGGGCCCAGTGCCATTGCTAGCTAATTGGGGGCCGTAAGCAGGAATATTCCCTCCCCCTAACACATATTAATAATTAACAGGGAACTCCTTGAGCTGCTCAGAGCTGTAAGCAATTGCTTAGTCTGCTTATGCCTAGTGCCAGCTCTGTCTGGGTCCCATTGTGCAATTGCATATAATGAAAACATAGTTCCTGCACCAAAGAGCTTACAATCGAAGTATAGGATGCGGCACAACTAGTGGATACAACAAAGAAGGAGACACGGGCTAAGAAGCAGGATATTCTTCTTCATGCTAAGGTTCGTGGATGGGGGAGACTCAAGCAACATAGGACTGAAAGGGATCTCCTGGGTCATCAAGTCCAGTCCCCTGCTATCACAGGCAATCCCATGCATAAACTTATAAAGTGTCATCTTAAAACTAGTTAGGTTTGCCCCCACTATTCCTATTGGATAAAGGGTGAAACAGGGGACACAAGCTCTGTGTGACATAATCATCTGCCCCTTAAAGGGGTAGAAGTCTGGGGCCAGCCAACCTTGTTTATTAATCAGACCCAGCTGGGGAGGAGGGAGAACAAGTATTTCCTGTGAAGAGCTGGCGAGGAAGGCTGTGAATTTACACCCTTCCTCTGGCTTTGCATGGCCTGGCTGTCTCTGTGAAGCCTTATGCAAATACCCTAGAAGGAGAAGCAGAGCTGTAGGAACCGTCTCTCGCAAAATCAAATGCAGTCCCAGGAGTGGGCCGGGTATTTGACAGACCTGAATCTAGCTTAAAAATTAGGGCTCTCGATTAATTGCAGTTAACTCATATGATTAACTCAAAAACATTTATCGTGATTAAAAAAATCAATCATGATTAATCACAGTTTTAATTGCACTGTTAAACAATAGAATACCAATTCAAATTAATTAAATATTTTTGGATGTTTTTCTACATTTTCAAATATATTGATTTCAATTACAACACAGAACACAAAGTGTAAGGTGCTCACTTGATAGTATTATTTTTTGTACAAATATTTTCACTGTAAAAATGATAAATGAAATAGTATGTTTCAATTCACCTAATACAAGTACTGTAGCGCAGTGGCTCTCAACCTTTCTAGACTACCATACCCTTTTCAAGGGTCTGATTTGTCTTGTGTACCCTCCAGGGCCAGCTCTAGGATTTTTGCCGCCCAAAGCAAAAACAATTTTGGCCGCCCCCGGTTCTTTAATTACCCCACCCCCGGCCCCGCCTCAACTCCGCCCCTTCCCCAAATCCCCAGCCCTGCCTCCTCCCCCCAGGCTCTCAAGCCTAGGAGGGAGGGAGGGAGGGGGAGAAGCGGCGCCCATGCCGCGGCCACTTGGAGTCTCCCCCTCCCTCCCTCCCTCCCTCCCTCCCAGGTTTGAGAGCCTGGGAGGGAGGTTTGAGAGCCTGGGACGGAGGGGGAGCAGCGGCACGAGAAACGCCCGCTCGGGATCTCTCCCTCCCTCCCAGGTTTGAGAGCCTGGGAGGGAGGGGGAGACCCCGAGCCGCCGCGGCGCGCGAAACACCTGATTTGCGCGCCGTGGCAGCAGCAGCGGAGGTGAGCTAGGGCGGCCGGGGCACATTTTTAGGGGCGGCATTCTGGCGCCGGCCATGCCGCCCCTAAAAATGTGCCACCCCAAGCACCAGCTTGTTTTGCTGGTGCCTAGAGCCGGCCCTGGTACCCCCAAGTTTTACCTCACTTAAAAACATACAAAATCAGACATAAAAATATAAAGGTGTCACAGCACAGTATTACTGAAAAATTGCTTACTTTCTCATTTTTACCATATAATTATAAAATAAATCAATTGACATATAAATATTGTACTTACATTTGAGGGTATAGTATACAGAGCAGTACAAACAAATCATTGTCTATGAAATTTTGTCAAGTATCAGAGGGGTAGCTGTGTTAGTCTGAATTTGTAAAAAGCAACAGAGGGTCCTGTGGCACCTTTAAGACTAACAGAAGTATTGGGAGCATAAGCTTTCATGGGTAAGAACCTCACTTCTTCAGATGCAAGAAGTGAGGTTCTTACCCACGAAAGCTTATGCTCCCAATACTTCTGTTAGTCTTAAAGGTGCCACAGGACCCTCTGTTGCTTTTTATGAAATTTTGGTTTGTACTGACTTTGCTAGTACTTTTATGTAGCCTGTTGTAAAACTAGGCAAATATCTAGATGAGTTGATGTACCCTCTGGAAGACTTCTGGGTACCCCCAGGGGTACACATACTCCTGGTTGAGAACTACTGCTGTAGTCCAATCTCTTTATCGTGAAAGTGCAATTTACAAATTTAGATGTTTTTTGTTACATAACTGCACTCAAGAACAAAACAATGTTAAACTTTAGAGCCTACAAGTCCATTCAGTCCTCTTTCTTGTTCAGCCAACCACTAAGAAGACAAGCAAGTTTGTTTACATTTACGGGAGATCATGCTGCCCACTTCTTATTTACAATGTCACCTGAAAGCGAAAAAAGCGTTCGTATGGCACTTTTGTAACTGGCGTTGCAAGGTATTTACATGTCAGATATGCTAAACATTCATATGCCCCTTCATGCTTCGGTCACCATTCCAGAGGATATGCTTCCATGCTCATGACACCTGCAAAAAATAATAATGCGTTAATTAAATTTGTGACTGAACTCCTTCAGGGAGAATTGCATGCCCCCTGATTTGTTTTACCCACATTCTGCCATATATTTCATGTTATAGCAGTTTCGGATCATGACCCAGCACATGTTGTTCATTTTAAGAACACTTTCACTGCAGATTTGACAAAATCTTTTGCGAACAGGGGCTGCTAACAGGGAGTTTCGCAAGGGAGTTCTCCAGGTGAAGGAGGAGCAATACAGCACCCTTTTGGGGTAAGTGACTGTCTGTAGTGTGTGTTTGTTTGTGTTTGAGGGTTACTTGCTGTGTTCTGAGCTTGTGTTTGTCAGTCTGTTTGTTTGTTTTGGTTGTTTGAAGGACCGTGTGCTGTGGCTGGCAGTTGGAAGCTGGGAGCTTCAAAGGAAGGTTTGAAAGCTAGAAGCCTCTGGTAAGTGGCTGAGCCTTAATCAGTGGGCAGGGCATTCATACAGGCCAGGGCTTTATAAAGCAGCGCACAAGCGACCAGTGAGCTTTTCCGAACAGGGGTTGCTAACAGGGAGTTTCGCAAGGGAGTTTGGAAGGGAGCAGGAAGGGGGCGAGGGTCCCTTGCCGGTTCTATCTGTTTTCCCTTTATTCCCCTTAATACTTAAAAACCAACTACATTCAAAACTTCTTGCTTAAGCAACCCTTTCAGCGGACAGGGGGCTGCAGACAGGAGTTTGACAGAGGGAGGCTTACGATGGTTAGGAAGACCCGCAACACCTGTGCCAGCACTGCTTCTGTCTCCTCCACCTGTGCCTGTAGCCAGACAGAGCACCTGTGGTGGTCGGAGACTCTCTGCTGAGGGGGACGGAAGCGCCCATCTGTCGCCCTGACATTTCATCTCGGGAGGTATGCTGCCTGCCGGGAGCCGTATCCGAGACGTTACGGAGGCATTGTCGAGGATTATCCAGCCCTCTGACTACTACCCCATGCTACTCATCCATGTGGGCACAAATGATACTGCGCGGTGTGACACTGAGCGGATCAAGAGTGACTAGAGGGCTCTGGGAGTACGGGTGAAGGAGTTTGGAGCGCAGGTGGTATTCTCTTCAATTCTTCCTGTCAAAGGTAGGGGCCCGGGCAGAGACAGATGCATCATGGAGGTGAATGCCTGGCTGCGAAGATGGTGTCGCCAGGAGGGCTTTGGCTTCCTAGACCACGGGATGCTATTCGAGGAAGGACTGCTAGGCAGAGATGGCGTTCACCTTTCGAGGAGAGGAAAGACCCTATTTGGACACAGACTGGCTAACCTAGTGAGGAGGGCTTTAAACTAGGTTCGACGGGGACAGGTGAGCAAAGCCCACAGGTAAGTGGGGAACATGGAGACCGGGGAGATGGGTCGGAAATGAGAGGGAGAGTGGGCTATATTGTCAGAGAGAAAGGAGGGTCAGGACAAAACTGGGAGGAAAGATCAAACCAGTATCTTAGATGCCTATATACAAATGCGAGAAGTATGGGCAATAAGCAGGAAGAACTGGAAGTGCTAATAAATAAATACAACTATGACATCGTTGGCATCACTGAAACTTGGTGGGATAATACACATGATTGGAATGTTGGTGTGGATGGGTACAGCTTGCTCAGGAAGGATAGACAGGGGAAAAAGGGAGGAGGTGTTGCCTTGTATATTAAAAATGTACACACTTGGACTGAGGTAGAGATGGACATAGGAGACGGAAGTGTTGAGAGTCTCTGGGTTAGGCTAAAAGGGGTAAAAACAAGGGAGATGTCATGCTAGGAGTCTACTACAGGCCACCTAACCAGGTGGAAGAGGTGGATGAGGCTTTTTTTAAGCAACTAACAAAATCATCCAAAGCCCAAGATTTGGTGGTGATGGGGGACTTCAACTATCCGGATATATGTTGGGAAATAACACAGCGGGGCACAGACTATCCAACAAATTCTTGGACTGCATTGGAGACAACTTTTTATTTCAGAAGGTTGAAAAAAGCTACTAGGGGGGAAGCTGTTCTAGATTTGATTTTAACAAATAGGGAGGAACTCGTTGAGAATTTGAAAGTAGAAGGCAGCCTGGGTGAAAGTGATCATGAAATCATAGAGTTTGCAATTCTAAGGAAGGGTAGAAGGGAGAACAGCAAAATAGAGACAATGGATTTCAGGAAGGCAGATTTTGGTAAGCTCAGAGAGCTGATAGGTAAGGTCCCATGGGAATCAAGACTGAGGGGAAAAACAACTGAGGAGAGTTGGCAGTTTTTCAAAGGGACACTATTAAGAGCCCAAAAGCAAGCTATTCCGCTGGTTAGGAAAGATAGAAAATGTGGCAAAAGACCACCTTGGCTTAACCATGAGATCTTGCATGATCTAAAAAATAAAAAGGAGTCATATAAAAATGGAAACTGGGACAGATTACAAAGGATGAATATAGGCAAACAACACAGGAATGCAGGGGCAAGATTAGAAAGGCAAAGGCACAAAATGAGCTCAAACTAGCTACGGGAATAAAGGGAAACAAGAAGACTTTTTATCAATACATTAGAAGCAAGAGGAAGACCAAAGACAGGGTAGGCCCACTGCTTAGTGAAGAGGGAGAAACAGTAACAGGAAACTTGGAAATGGCGGAGATGCTTAATGACTTCTTTGTTTCGGTCTTCACCGAGAAGTCTGAAGGAATGCCTAACATAGTGAATGCTAATGGGAAGGGGGTAGGTTTAGCAGATAAAATAAAAAAAGAACAAGTTAAAAATCACTTAGAAAAGTTAGATGCCTGCAAGTCACCAGGGCCTGATAAAATGCATCCTAGAATACTCAAGGAGCTAATAGAGGAGGTATCTGAGCCTCTAGCTATTATCTTTGGAAAATCATGGGAGACGGGAGAGATTCCAGAAGACTGGAAAAGGGCAAATATAGTGCCCATCTATAAAAAGGGAAATAAAAACAATCCAGGAAACTACAGACCAGTTAGTTTAACTTCTGTGCCAGGGAAGATAATGGAGCAAGTAATTAAGGAAATCATCTGCAAACACGTGGAAGGTGGTAAGGTGATAGGGAACAGCCAGCATGGATTTGTGAAGAACAAATCATGTCAAACCAATCTGATAGCTTTCTTTGATAGGATAACGAGCCTTGTGGATAAGGGTGAAGCTGTGGATGTGGTATACCTAGACTTTAGTAAGGCATCTGATACGGTCTCGCATGATATTCTTATCGATAAACTAGGCAAATACAATTTAGATGGGGCTACTATAAGGTGGGTGCATAACTGGCTGGATAACCGTACTCAGAGAGTTGTTATTAATGGTTCCCAATCCTGCTGGAAAGGCATAACGAGTGGGGTACCGCAGGGGTCTGTTTTGGGACCGGTGCTGTTCAATATCTTCATCAACGACTTAGATATTGGCATAGAAAGTACGCTTATTAAGTTTGCGGATGATACCAAACTGGGAGGGATTGCAACTGATTTGGAGGACAGGGTCATAATTCAAAATGAGCTGGACAAATTGGAGAAATGGGCTGAGGTAAATAGGATGAAGTTTAACAAAGACAAATGCAAAGTGCTCCACTTAGGAAGGAAAAATCAGTTTCACACATACAGAATGGGAAGAGACTGTCTAGGAAGGAGTACGGCAGAAAGGGATCTAGGGGTTATAGTGGACCACAAGCTAAATATGAGTCAACAGTGTGATGCTGTTGCAAAAAAAGCAAACATGATTCTGGGATGTATTAACAGGTGTGTTGTGAGCAAGACACGAGAAGTCATTCTTCCGCTCTACTCTGCTCTGGTTAGGCCTCAGCTGGAGTATTGTGTCCAGTTCTGGGCACCGCATTTTAAAAAAGATGTGGAGAAATTGGAAAGGGTCCAGAGAAGAGCAACAAGAATGATTAAAGGTCTTGAGAACATGACCTATGAAGAAAGGCTGAAAGAATTAGGTTTGTTTAGTTTGGAAAAGAGAAGACTGAGAGGGGACATGATAGCAGTTTTCAGGTATTTAAAAGGGTGTCATAAGGAGGAGGGAGAAAACTTGTTCACCTTAGCCTCTAAGGATAGAACCAGAAGCAATGGGTTTAAACTGCAGCAAGGGAGGTCTAGGTTGGACATTAGGAAAAAGTTCCTAACTGTCAGGGTGGTTAAACACTGGAATAAATTGCCTAGGGAGGTTGTGGAATCTCCATCTCTGGAGATATTTAAGAGTAGGTTAGATAAATGTCTATCAGGGATGGTCTAGACGGTATTTGGTCCTGCCATGCGGGCAGGGGACTGGACTCGATGACCTCTCGAGGTCCCTTCCAGTCCTAGAATCTATGAATCTATGAATAAAAAAAAACGCAAATAAGGTACCTGTCAAGGCTGTATCCCCACTTTGAACTTTAGGGTACAAATGTGGGGGCCTGCATGAAAACTTCTAAGCTTAACTACCAGCTTAGTTCTGGTCCGCTGCCACCATTCCCAAATTGATTCCCTTCCCTGGGAAGTCTTGAGAAACCTTTCACCAATTCCCTGGTGAATACAGATCCAAACCCCTTGGATCTTAAAACAGGGAGAAATTAACCATTCCCCTCCTTCCTCCCACCAACTCCTGGTGAATACAGTTCCAACCCCCCTGGGATCTTAAAACAAGGAGAAATTAACCATCCCCCCTTCTTTCTCCCACCAACTCCTGGTGAATACAGATCCAAACCCCTTGGATCTTAAAACAGGGAGAAATTAACCATTCCCCTCCTTCCTCCCACCAACTCCTGGTGAATACAGTTCCAACCCCCCTGGGATCTTAAAACAAGGAGAAATTAACCATCCCCCCTTCTTTCTCCCACCAACTCCTGGTGAATACAGATCCAACCCCCTTGGATCTAAAACAAGGAAAAAATCAATCAGGTTCTTAAAAAGAAGGTTTTTAATTAAAGAAAAAGGTAAAAAATCATCTTTGTAAAATCAGTATGGAAAATAACTTTACAGGGTAATCAAACTTAAAGAGCTCAGAGGACTCCGCTCTAGTTTTAGGTTCAAAGTACAGCAAACAAAGATAAACACTCTAGTAAAAGGTACATTTACAAGTTGAGAAAAACAAAGTAAAACTAAGACACCTTGCCTGGCTTTTTACTTACAAGTTTGAAATATGAGAGACTTGTTTAGAAAGATGGGGAGAACCTGGATTGATGTCTGGTCCCTCTCAGTCCCAAGAGCAAACGACTTCCCAAACAAAGAGCACAAACAAAAGCCTTCCTCCCCGCAAGATTTGAAAGTATCTTGTCCCCTTATTGGTCCTTTGGGTCAGATGCCAGCCAGGTTACCTGAGCTTCTTAACCCTTTACAGGGAAAAGGATTTTGGAGTCTCTAGCCAGGAGGGATTTTATAGTACTGTACACAGGACAGCTGTTACCCTTCCCTTTATAGTTATGACAGTACCAATGTGAGATTTCTAAAGCTAGCTACAGCACTCAACCCAAGGTTTAAGAATCTGAAGTGCCTTCCAAAATCTGCAAGGGACGAGATGTGGAGCATGCTTTCAGAAGTTTTAAAAGAGCGACATTCTGATGTGTAAACTACAGATCCCAAACCACCAAAAAAGAAGATCAGCCTTCTGCTGGCACCTCACTCAGATGAAAATGAACATGCGTCGGTCTGCACGGCCTCGGATCGTTATCAAGCAGAAACCATCATCAGCATGGATGCATGTCCTCTGGTGGTTGAAGCATGAAGGGACGCATGAATCTTTAGCGCATCTGGCATGTAAATATCATGTGACGCCGGCTACAACAGTGCCCTGCAAACACCAGTTCTCACTTTCAGGTGACATTGTAAATAAGAGGAGGGCAGCATTACCTCCTGCAAATGTAAACAAACTTGTTTGTCTAGCGATTGGCTGAACAAGAAGTAGGACTGAGTGAACTTGTAGGCTCTAAAGTTTTACATTGTTTTATTTTTGAATGAAGTTATTTTTGCTACATGTGATAAAGAGATTGCACTACAATACTTGTATTAGGTGAATTGAAAAATACTATTGCTTTTGTTTTCTACAGTGAAAATATTTGTACCGTAATAAAAATAAACATGAAGTGAGCACTGTTCACTTTAATTTCTGTGTTGTAATTTAAATCAATATATATATAGAAAATGTAGAAAACATCCAAAAATGTAGAAAACATCCAAAAATATTTAAATAAATAGTATTCTATTATTAACAGTGTGATTAATTGCGATTAATTTTTTTAATCGCTTGACAGCCCTACCAAAAATGTGAATTTAAGCTCTGCAGCAGAATGGCTTGGTTGAGCTGACAAGAAGGCAGATAAAACAGGAGGGAACTCCAGGAGGTTGGGCATCCCCCTGCTGCCACTGAGTGACCTCTGGCTGTGGTGCCATGCTACAAGAAGCTGAAGTATCCATTGTGATGACCTTATTACTTGAAGAAAGGAGACTTTCATGTAAGCATGGATATAATCTTCTATTATGACTGGTGTCACACAAATCACTGCCACTAGCTGCTTAACCATTGTCAAATGTTGTGTGGGAACCAGGGCAAATGTAAGGTTTGTTTGTAAGAAGAGATTCAAAGAGGTAATGTTAAAATCTGAAAAGCACTACAAGGAGCTTGTCCCATACATAAAGGTCAGAGTGGGAGAGTGGGTTTTATTAGAAATTCTGTTTTGTCTAAATTCCATTTAATTATGAGATGAGTCTATCCTGCATTGGCGTTGCTCCATTATTACAACAAAAACATATATTTTAAAGAATAACATAGAAATGGGCGGATATGAATGATATTGGAATAGAAATGTTTCCCCAGTCACTAGTGGATGAGCATTTGAGTTGCCATGTGTGACAGCCAGTCAGATATGGAGAGGAGAGATGTGAGGGTGATGAGATGGTCAGTTGAAGAGAGATTATAGATTCTAAAATTCCTTCCACTGTTGACACAAAGTTCATAAGGTTGGTGTAGGGGAAATATAAATAGTGTATCAAAAGTAAGGAAAAAGCATTGATAATTGGAATCAGTGATTCTGAGATGGGGGAGGTCATGGGCTGATAATTGGTATCCTTTGAAATTGTGTATATCTGATTAAAGAGTTTACCTTTCTTGAGTACAAGAACAATGAATTAAAAATAATTGAGGATACTCTGAAGTGAAGTTTCCTATCTCAGTAAATTATAAACAGAGAAGCATCTTTTGTCCCTAGGGGGATAGACTAGATGACCTAACAGGTCTTTTTCATTTTTAAGTCTGTCTTTTCTACCATGACTAACTGTTCAAACTAAACAAAATCCTCCCCACCCCCTGGAAAAAATAAGGCAGTGAGACATAGGTAACTACTGCTACAATGTCAGTCTAGGTATGGTATCCTGTCATCTCATACATTCAGCCCTACAAAATTACTTTCTTCAGGACACTATTGATTTCTTCATAATTTAGAGGCAGACTGTGAAGAGCTGTCTTGCATTTTGGTTAACACCATAGATTACCCGTTTTAGACCATAAATAAAACACTACAGAAGCCACTGTAAATGAATTTACTTCTTTCTAAAATGCCTTGATTTTTCTGACATCAGAAAAGCAAAGTAATCAGAATGTTAAATAAGATCGCGCTTTAAAAACAAAAACTTCATAGGTCACTTAGAATAAGAAGAAATAGAAATTATTTGACAGCTTTGCAAATCACTCCCTTGAATAGTTCAATGTTAGAAAGGGTAACAGTCAAAACATTGTTTACCTTTACTTTTTAGAATAAATGTGACTCAAAGTAAAATCTCAGCATAATTTAGTATAAATTGCCTAGTAAATTTAGAAAGTTTTTTCAAAGTCACTGTTTACTAAGCTGGGGTACTATTGGATAGTAACCCTCAATTGTCTATCAATTAAACCAGTATCATTTGACATTCACTTCCAGGGACCTATATTTCATATATAGAGGATGCTTATAAAATTTATAGACTATGATAAATAAATAAAGTATAATGAATGGCTTATCATAAGTCTTGATGACCTGGTGATTTTATGTGATATTATTTTGCTCACAAGCTTATACTTGATCTTTCCAGAGAGATTTTCCATCTTTTTCTAGTTGAGTGTAAAACAGATCTATAAATAATTCCAAGATCACTCCAGAACAATTTCTTATTGTATAATGAGGTGATGCTAATCTCCTAATAACTTGATTCCTGTGGGTTCAATGACATATTTTAAATTAGGTACAAGCAAAATATTGTGGTTATATAATTGCTTCAGTGTACCTCTGTGGGAGAACTGATTTGCCTTTAGTGATGTGCTTAGATGTATCTAGTCTAGTAATCAGGTTTTGCCGAGTAAGTGAATACTTGGGAGCTTGAATAGCTGAGGGTCTGTGCATCTTATATACTGTTCTTTCTTAACTCAAAAATAATTTGGACATGCATGACCCAAAACTGTTACTATTGTTTAGACTATGCACCTACGTTCAGTGTTCATCAGTCAACTGACATTTTTTATTTCATTTTTTTAAATGAAAAAGCACTCATTGAGCATGCTTAACAATTGGACAAGGTATTTTTTCAGGCAGGATGTTGAAACTGGAGGCCCAGGTATTTGAGGGGATCTCTTTTAATTAAGAAAAATAGCATTTGTATTTTTTACAAGCATAAGGATTTAAAAGTATTTAAGATCTGATAAATCAGCAGTATTGGCATAAAGTAGAATAGGCAGTGCAAAACAAATGGTAGAGTATCCAGTTGAAACAAATATTTAATATATTAGTATCCATTCTACAGACCAAGTACCATTTGTCAACACCTAATTCCACTTAAACTCTGAAATCCTCAGTTCTGAAGACTAGTGAATAAATGGCAAGCAATGATAGGTACTCGAACTGGGGTACTGGGATGCTGCTACACCCCCTTGCTTGAAGTGAGCAACAGAGGGTCCTGTGGCTTGAAGTGGTTTCCATCAAACATAGGGTTTACAGTTTGGTTCAATGGCTCCTTGCACCCCCACTATACAAATTGTTCCAGCACCCCTCCAAGCAATTCAGAGTTGTGAACCTTTAAACAAACTAGTTGTAATAACTGTTACTGAGACAAATGCAGGTGGAGTGACAGTAGACTACTATGTGCAGTAAGTATGGCTAATGTCTCTCTCTATCTGCTTCACCCTATACATTTGTTTCCTGCTGGCAAGTGAGAAAAATACAAAATACAAACACTTGTGTACCGGGTAAAAACAAATGTGTTTCTATTTCTAAGAAGGGGAGGGGGGGATTCTAAACAAAAGGAAGCCACTAACTTGCAGTTCTGAGATCTGGAGAATGAATTTCATGATATGCCTAAAGAGTACCAGTAACTGGGAGCAGGTTTCAAAGCCACTTCTGCACCAGATTGCTGAAATTGATTGTGTCAGGATAGAGAGAAATACAGGCCAAATGGATTCCCAACAAACTAGTTTTGATTTGTCTAAAGTTAAAACATTATTATAATAGTTGTTTGCAACAATAAACCCACAACGTACCTCTCTAAATCATACCCTCTGTACTTAAGACTCTATTAAAAATAATATAATGAATAATGAATCCTATAATGAATCTTGTTCTCTCTCTCTTTTCTTTCTTTTTGTTCCCCTGTTAACTTTTCTGAGTCGTTAGACTGTAAGCTCCTCAGCGTGGGGACTGACCCTTCTTGAATGTCTGGAAAACGCTTAGCATAAACAAACAGCTGAACACATAATTTCTAACAATTTGCCATTGCAACCTTACAGCTTAATTTATTAAATCAATTAACCCGCGTATCAGACTGTGATTATTGTCAGCTCAATGATCAAAGAGGATAGTTTGTATTTCCTCTACAGACATTTAACCATGTTAGCTGTCTCCATATAATTGGAATGCTGTAGCCCATACAAAGTGGAATAGATCCAACGGGAGACTGAAGGAGGCCTATGCCAGAATATCCTACAGTCCTGAGCTTAGGGCACTCTCCTCGAATATGGAAAACCTGGGTTCAGGTCCCCCCTCCTGCTCCACAGCAGGTAGATGAGGAATTTGAATAGGGGTCTCTGACATCCCTTGTGACTACTATAGTCACTGGATTATTGGGTAAAAAGTGGGCAGGGCAACTCCTCCATTTTTTGAGACATGGGTAGCCTGGCTTATACGCTAGCTCCAGAAGAGGGTTCAGAGGTGTGAATTCCAAGTAGAGGAAGGCACCTCCCTCCTCTCCAGAGTTAGGAACTTAACTTCCTTTGAGGGGCAGGGCTTAGGTCCCATCCCTTTCCTTGGCATTACCTTTTGGCTGTCTTAGGTGGCTCCCCACTAGTTTTTGTGAATCTCATTCTTAAGCACCTAACTCTTCCGATACATTGAATAGTTGGGGCACCTCACTTGGGCCTGAGGATTCCAGTGGGTGGCGGGGTGCCTAAAGATAGGTGGTGCAATGCTACGTCTAAACCCTCTTTGTGGATCTAGCCCCAATGAGTGAACAGACTGTGATGTGTGCTTGCTGCTGCCCAAGGCAGAGGACAAAGAGATGAGATTCAGCAGGCTTTGGAAAAGAGGTGCTGGTGATACTGCCAGAATGAGCTCTCCATTAAGGTTTCATTTTCCACACTAACATCAGGATCCTGAAATAGTATGTTTCAGTTGGCTAATAAAGACTGGCTTGTTCTGAAAAAGCTCTCCTGTATCATTGCAAATACCTGTTGGTTGCATTTTTCCCCAAAAGGGGTAAAACCTGTACCAAGGATCTAAACTCATGGGGAGCAGCTGGAGAGCTATGGTGAGAAACAGAGGGTGCTAACGCCAGAGGGTCTTGTCTCAAAGTAGTGGAGCCCACAGGGCTTGCCCTCGAATAAAGTGGTGGCATAAGGCTAAGCACAATAAAGGGAACACTCCCAGAGAAACCATCAAAGGCATAGAACACACTGTATTTTACACTTATTTTAAAAGTTAACCCCTTAAGTGTTCATTACTCAACTAATATTTTCAAAAGTGACTTAGGCTCCTAAGGCAAATATGTGTTGCAACACTGAGCAGAACAACAACCATATACCATCTACAAATCTGGGCCTTAGTCACTCTGCAAATTGTTTCAGCTGCTTAATATTTGTACACATTTGAAGTGGGTCATACTGCTGGGGGGTGAAAACAGCCTTGTTTTATCTTCCTGAGTGTGCTCCTATCTGAAGAAAAGGAACTGTACTGTTAATTTTTTTAGATACTTTATGGAGGTGGACAATAACATGATGCTGCTAATATTCAATACAAGTACCTCACCTGTCTGTAGTGTACAGTTCTTGATATGTTACTTATTATGATCATGATCTTCATGAGCTTGGGTGGAGTGGGGGACGTGAAAAATAAAACATATGGAACTTGTTTGGGAAAGTAGACTATGAAAAGATTCATGCAATTTATTCTATTTTGTGATTAGTATTTTTTATTATGTGCCAAGTAACTTGTTTAGTGTATTTACATGACATGTAAAAATGAGTATAAAGCTGATCTTTTTTCTTTAAGAAAATCCTTTTTTTTTTTGGTTTAGCAATTTCTGTTGGATATTCTAGCTGCTGATCCTCCAAGGAGAACTTTAAGTAAGGAATTGAATTTATAATGTAGCCAAGAGAATTTCAAGCTTAATTCAGAAATTTATGGACTCATCAACAGCAATAAATTCTTAGGAGTAAATCTCCTATACTGTATGATGGCAGAATCATTCCAAGTGCTCTAGTTAAGGGTCTGTCAGCAGTTCTAGTCTAAATTCCAATTTTCTGGCGTTTGAGTTGTTCATAAATTGCTGTGGGTTGAATAGTATGTAAGGACCTACCAGGCAGAAAGCTGTGAGACTCTTGGAGAGATCAAAAGGTGAAAATATGGTGATTCAAAAAATGTGAAAACAACTTATGTCTCTAGGATGTTTTTGGGTGAGTGAAGGGAAACTCAGATGCCAGGGGTTGTGGCCTTGACCCTGTGATAAGTCAAGGACTTTCCTGAGATGTACTCGGCACACTCTACTCTGATTGAAGTACATGTAGTGGGACCCTGATTGCTGTCAGTCCTTTCATGGCTGCCACTTGTGTGTGTGTGTATATGAAATTCTTGCAAGGAGTGTTGTTTGAATGCCAATGACCTTTTCCTGCAATGCAATGTTCTGTGTGCTGGGTTGAGAGGAGGAAATCTCAGTTTACAAAGCCATTTACACTCCAGGGGAAGCCATCTCCCTGCCCCTTTGAAGGGGGAATTTCTGTGGGTCTGAGAGTCATCTAGCAATTGTTGAAGAGCCCAATTGTTGAAGGAGATGGGAGATGTTGATCAGGCTTGATTTCCATTTCCAAATTATAGAAGCAGAAAATGGCCTTTAGTCAATCAGTTCAGATAGATCAAAACACCCCAATTTTTGGGTGGTGTTTTCAGCTGTCATTCCAGTTTAGACCCATTGCCAGGTTCTCCTAACAAAATTACAAATTTCAATCACAAGACTTTTTTCCCCTTCAACTCTTCTAAATAATCCTTTCTTCTGTTTGTTCTTTTCATTGTGGCTTTATCCTACTTCAAAATGACAACTTGATAAATGTTAGTTAGCATTTAGCCGGAGACCACCTTCTTCACCGTGTCAATAAACTGAAAGGAATATAGGTCCGAAGTGCAGAATAATTGAAAAGACCTGCTTGAACTTAGAGCCACTCATGTTACAAATTAAATCAATGACTGAGTTTAAATGCCAGTGCATTAAATGACTAGTTAATATTTCATAAAAACAACTCAACTTCAAAAATCTTTTTTTGTCTGACTCTTGTGCCTGTCCTGCTATCAACATGCAACCCCATGAGGTCCAACTATGCCCCTCCATTTTCTTACTCCTCTTATCATCTGCCTTTTACTGATTCTCCATCAATTTCACTCTCATGACTTCTTTCCCATTTGTCTTCAACTATGCTCTGGGGTACCCTGTCCTATTCAAGAACATTCCCTTGAACCCACTTGTTTCTCCAATTAATCTCTTCTACTTCCACACTGATGCTGTCACAGCATCTTGCCAGTTCTTCCTCCAGAATATTTCCTAAATGTATTCATTCCTCTCCGTTCCCTTCACCAAAACTCTTGTTCAGTTCTTGAATGCTTTCACAACCATCTTCTCCTTTTAGGCCTCTCTGACTCTTGTCTCATAGCCTCCAACCACAGTTGCCAACTTTCATGTGGTAAATAAGCCCCCCGACTTTCACAATAAGCCAAAAATCAAGCTAATCCCATTTCAAAACAAGGTCAAAACAAGCCAGTCCCTAAGAACCCCAACACTCTGTGACTAGATTCCCCCCCCCAATGCAGTCTGGGACTGTGGTTGGCCCACTGTGTACCTCTGACTCTCTCTCTCTTTACCCCTGCTTGCCCCTGCTTGCTGGGAGCCGATCAAAAAAAAAAAAAAAAAGAAGCAACAAGCTACAACAAACAACAAGCTACAAGCAAAACAAGCAACAAGTTACAAGCCAAAAACTAGCCAACAAGCAACTTACAAGCCAATTAAGCCAAAACCAACCCCGGTTTCTGAGTTTTTTCCCACAGGTTTGGCATGTCTGCCTCCAACATGCTCAAAGGTCTGCTGCAAAGATTGTCTGCAGTACTGACAGCATTTATATCCTCTCAAATCCCTTCATTGGCTTCCCCATTCTTTCCACATCATATCCAAGCTCCTTGTCTCCTCCTTCGTCTATTTTCTCTGTCCTTTTTCATCCTAAGTTCCATGGTGATAGGTGCAGGATAAGAACCTGAATAGAGGAGAACCCTTTGCTTGATCAGAGACATATGGATAAACAAATCCTTATCTTCTTCTTTTCCGTCTCTTTTTGCTGAACTTCCTACCATGCCGCCCACTAACCCTGGAACCCTCTTCCTTACTGTTTGCGGTATATCCACCCTAACTTCCTCCAAATACCTTCTCAAAATACACTTCAAGGAAGCCTATAAGATCAACTCTCCCCGCATGCAAAATATAATTAAAATAATTTCAATTTGTATTTTACACTTATTTTAAAAGTTAACCCCTTAAGTGTTCATTACTCAACTAATATTTTCAAAAGTGACTTAGGCTCCTAAGGCAAATATGTGTTGCAACACTGAGCAGAACAACAACCATATACCATCTACAAATCTGGGCCTTAGTCACTCTGGGCCTTAGTTCCCCCTCTGTAAAGTGGAGATAATGGTACTTCTCTACCTCTTCCTCCATTTCTTGTCTGTTTATTATCCTAAACCAAGTGATGTTGAATTTAGATGGTATGCACTCTGGTGCAGAAATCTGTCATTTTGTCTTTGTGAGGTCCTAACACATCTTTTGGGTGACAGAAGGGTGCGTAGATTGATCCCTTTCCATGACAAGATTGAAAGATAGTTTTACTATCTCTTGTTTTCCACGTATCCTAGCTAACAAGGCAGTAGATACTGAGGATATCATATAGATATACAGGAAATTACTGCTGTATAAATGAGTAAACTGAAAAATTATGTATTTTGGCCACATGGAAATGTCATCTAATGGATTTCTCCTAACTGTAAAGTCAACAGTAAAATTAGTTTTACTCCTATATTTTGGTCATTTTTTTTAAACTTAATGATATTCTAAGTGTTGTTACTTATTTTTATAAAGAAAGCATTTCATAGCCTCATTTATGTTCTTTACAATGAAAACTTTGCCCTCTAGTGGTTCCTTTTCATACGCAACATGACTTAACAGAACCCTTTTCTGGACTTCACTAGTTCACTGTAGCTGAGGTATTTTGACAAGGAACCCTAAACTTTCAGGGCTGTACATATCTCTTCCCTGGGGAGCTGCACAACTAAATCCCTACAGGTTGCTTTGACAATTATGGGGTGATGCTTTGGTCCAGTTTTAGGTGGTAATTAATCAGTTTTAAATTGCATCAGCTTCAAACTTAGAATACATTCTATCCATCGAAAAGACCATATGCAGTGAAATATTACTACATGCTTTTTTTTTCTTTAAAAAATGTAAATTCTGTAAGCTGTATTGGATAAAAGGAGTGAACAGAGGTTTTGCTTTTGAATTTTAAATAGTGTGATTGGCACACTCCCTAAAACAAGTCTTACTGGAAAACAGTGACACTTTATGGACAGTAAAAATAATACTACTATTAGTTTTTGTTTAGTGCACTGACATTATAAAGCCCTCCACAAACACACTGAAGATATACTTTGTATAAAAATAATTTCTTGGTGGACAACATATGTACTCCTGCTGCAATATGGATATTAGACTTGAGTAGCAAAAATCTGATTACACTTTTTTGGGGGTGTAGGGCATGGGAAGGATCATCCCATGAATCTCAATGATTTCTTTGGAGTTGAGGGACTGTGAGGATGAAGTGGTAATGTTAATTTTAATTCCCCACACTCCCTGCTTACCATCTTTCTATTACAATATTCTTTCTTATATGAGGTTCTGCTGAAATGAGTGACATATTTGCACCCTTAATTTCTTTGGGACTCTGGAGAGGACTCTGCAGACTGTTGCATAAAATGTGTAGTATTCTTTGAAAGATAAGGCATAGTCATAATTAGCATGCTTGGTGCTGCATCTAGAGAGATATGTGTGTGCTATTCAAGGGAGCATTCTTCACAAGATGTTAATGTTAAAAATAAACCATTAAGGAAAGGTTATAATGGATCAAATTCAACACTAAATTTCTTAGCTTTTGTAGATTATAGCACTTCATCTTTTATTCTGTGGACTGGTTTGTAAGAAAAGATGGCCTAATGGACCATATTCCTTCCAATCCTCTGCAGCTTGATTCCTAAAATATTTAGTTTAGCTGATCAACGGGAATAGCTCTATGGACTGCTGGTGTACAACAGATCAGAGTTCGACAATGACTAGGTTAAAATATAGGTTGGTCGGGTGGTCCACAGGATAACAGGCTATCTGTAGTAAGAGGCATAAAAGAAGGACTGTTAACAGAATTTATTCCCTCTAATCTGAGACCCTTATAAAAAAGCTTAGGATTGTTTCTCCCTTTGTTTTTGTGTATTTAAGTTAGCAACAGATAAACAGCCACAGGTTCAGTTTGGCTAAGTTCCATAAAATCTGGGTATTCTGAATTTTTTTAAAGTTTCTTCTCTTTTCCTTCCACAGTTATCCGTACCTCTCCTTTATTTGTATAGTGCTATAGGTGTATGCATTTTTCTTGACAGACAAATACAATTGACAAGTCCTACCCTCAGAGCTTATAAACCGAATACTTCTGAAAAATCATGCCCTTAATCACCTGCAGCTTCCATTGACTTCCTTCAGAGATGCAGATGCTCAGCTTTCTGAAAGTCAGGCAATAAAGCTTAAATCCTTTGAGGTGCTGAACCTTGCCAGTTCCCACTGATGAAAATGTAAATTGTGCAAGGTGCTGTACTCCATCAATCAGGCCCTTAATTAGACACCCTTATAAAGCATGGATTCTCAGTCTCATGGGTTTTGATCCCTTAAAGGATCACAAATAGGGTTTCAAGGATTTGCAACCACCCTGCCCTTCCTGTATTGCTAAGTGGGAACAGGGTCCCAGTTAGATCCTAGCTATGAGGGAAGTGGTGGGGGGTTGTGGCATAGGAGATGTTGAGATATGGGAAAATAAATGTTACAATAAAGAGAGCAGTATATGCTTATTGTTAAAAATATCTTAGTACCAATTAAAAAAAAAAAGAGGCCTGGAACAGTGTTCAGAATGAAGAGTGGAGGTGTGGGTCAGTATTAGTTATGAAATCTCCTATAATACTTTCCCCTGAATTTAGCCTTACATTGTCCTAAGACTACAATTCACTCTCGTTAATTTTCCTCACACTTCCTGATCTGGTCCAGGGCCTATTCTGTTCCCAACAGCCCCCTCTATCACCGGTGATGTTTCACAAGATCCATGATGAAGGCTTCTACAGATCTGGTAGTCAGATGGGGCCAACTGTTCTAAAACCTTATGCACTATGGTTAAGAATGTAGTTCACTGGAGTGCACACTTTCACCCTAAAGAAGACCCATGGACAACATGATCTGAATGCCTGGTGAAACCCTATGAAGCTCTTTTGTGAGCTGTCAGCTATGGTGGAAGAAGCTTGTTGGGAGAGCAGGGACCTCAGACTGAGGGAGTAGTGTGTTTATCTGAACAAATACAAATTTCAAAAAGGTGTGTGGAATGAAGTGGTTTTTTGTGTTTGGGTTTTTTTCCTAATTTATTTTCTCTACCCTTAGTTCATGTTCATATTCTTAACATTATGCAGTTTATTGTTTTCTATCTCAATATTTAAGAAACACAGAGTGACTGAATTTTTTTCTGCTTTATGTTCAGTAACGAACAAAGCATTAAATCAAAAATGAAAATTCTACATCCAGTTTTTTATGAGTAGCTCAATAAATTTTGACACTAACTACAATGAATGGTAGCCATATATATTGTATATTCAGCAGTTGGTGACAGTTAAATAGGCTGATTAATCTATCTTAGAATGCTGAGCATTCTACTGCAAATAATTAAGTCTAAATCATGTACTGAATATTGAAAATTATAACTTTGTGGCCCTTTAAACTGCAGTTTAAAAAGTAATTAAATTATCCCCTCAAATGCAATTTAAGTGAATAGAAGGACAAATTAAACTTGACTTTATTTTAGCTTACCTTTCTTTATTAAATTATGCTAGGACATTAGAGTATTCCCTGGGAACCCTTTATTGTAGGTTAAAGAAGATTGAGAATATGTTTTAACTTTATTTAAGCACTTATTACAGATAGAGGGGGAAAAATCAGTGATAAATAGCTTGAAAACAATAGCGAACGGAAACCGCGAACAAGGGAGTTTTGCGAGGGAGTTGAGAGAGGGAGTTTGAGAGCCAGATACATCTAATAAACATTCTCTAAGCCTCCCCAGCCCACGGGATAACCCCAAAACCACACACACAGGACAAACAAGAGTAAAGGGAGGGTAAAAAGTAAAAACAGTGCAGGCAGAGTGAAGCAGCAGGATGGGGGCTATCCAGTCAATTGTACTGGTTTTGGAGGAGGGATTTAGGTTTATTAGGAATTGGGGAATCTCTTGGGAAAGAAGAATGGGCTCCACCTAAACCAAAATATTGCTGGCCTGTAAAACTAAAAACTCCCCTATGACCTTTTAAAACTAGGGGCTGGGGAAAAGCCGACAGGTGTGTAAGAGTGCATAGTCTGGACAGACACATCCCTAATGAGAGGATTTATTAAAGGGGATACTCTATATCCTAATGAAGTGAAGAGGATAGAAGATGATGAAATACAGGTAGAAGCTGAAGAGAAACAGTCAAATGAAAAAGAGTCTCATTTAATTACATCAGATGAAAGCAGAAAACTAAAAATGATAAATGTAGTAAGAGGAGGCCCTGAGATATAAACCTTGGTATCAGAGGCCCGGTATGAGGCCTAAGGCCTGAACTAAAGTAATGGTCAAGACTTTGCTAACATAAAGCAAAGTTAAGCTGTGAGCCAGAGGCAGGCCATGCTCACAGAAGCTGGCAAGGAAAGGGCTGATGTTGCATGAATATATATTCACCTAGCAAAGTTAAAGTACAAACATGGTACCAAAACACACTATACTGGAACATTCCACAGATAACATGGAACAGACTGACCCATCCCAATGACAGGGGCAAAAGGGTAAAATGATGGCTAGAGTTGTTTTGATCGAACCAACATGTACAAGGTGAGAGGCGGCACCTTGCTGCGTAGAGGGGTTGCACCTCAATACGTCAGGAGTGATGTGTAACTTTTATGTACCTGTGTATAAGAATGTATCCCTGGGGTGGTGTCTTTGTCCGGCTGAGGGGGCAGTGGAAAGTCCCGCCACTGACTGAGCCGGGTCCATTGCCAAGAGGCATCTATTAGTAGTATGCCCGGTAGACTAAGTAATCTACGGGGAACTGCAATTGTGTCCGAGGTCGCAATAAACCTACTTGACGTGACTTTGCATCTTACTAGACTCTGTGGTTATTGGGGGTTCTCGTCAGGTTTGCTGTGTCAGCTATCTGCAAAGCTGGGACAGCACACAGAGTGAACACACGCACACAGCCGAGTGATATCAACATAGGAGAAAGCAGAGCACCACACCGGTAGCATCTGACAACAACAAATTTTGTAAGTGCTTGTATACACATGCTAGAAGACTAAATACTAAGATGTATGAATTTGAGTGCCTAGTATTAAAAGAGAATATAGATATAATAGGCAACACAGAAACTTGGTGGAATGATGCCAATCAATAGAACACAGTAATACCAGGATACAAAATATATAGAAATGACAGAGTAGGTCATGCTGGTGCAGGAGTGGCACTGAAGCACAAAGTCAAATACAGTAAAAAGCTTAAACTGTACAATAGAATCTCTCTGCATAGAAATAACACGCTTGATAGTAAGAGAATAAGCAGTAGGAATATACTACTGACCACCTGACCAGGATGGTGATAGTAATTGTGAAATGCTCAGGGAGATTAGAGAGGCTACAAAAACAGAAAAGACACTAATAATGGGGATTTCAGCTATCCCCATATTGACTGGGAACATGTATAAATTTCTAAACATCATTATTGACTGCTTCTTTGAGCAGCTAGTCCTGGAGCCCACAAGGGGAGAGGCAATTCTTGATTTAGTCCTAAGTGGATGTGGTCCAAGAGGTGATTACAGCTGAATGGCTTAATAATAGTTACCATAATGTAATTAAATTTAACATCCTTGTAGGGGGATGTGGTGGGGCAGCTGCCCCACGCCCAGAGAGTGTGGGCTGCGGCAGGCCCGGGCGCCTGTGTATTCCGGCAGCCAATAAGAGAAGGGCTTGTTGTGAGCCAATCAGAGAACAGATTGGGGACAGCCAATCAGGGCCCAGCTCAGCCATATAAAAGACTGCTTAGGGAGAGAGCAGTTAGTCTGTCCCAGGCCTTCAGAGGGGAAGGTCTGTCTCCAGAGCTGGGAGGCCAGCACCATGGACAGTGCAGACAAGCCTTGGAGAGCAGGCGAAAGTCCTACTCTGTAGCCTGCTAGGCGGCAGGCCTTGTAGGAAAGGGCCCAGCGGGAAGAAGGGCTGTTGGGGAAGTGGTCCAGAGGAGCAGTCAGAGGAGGAAGGAGAGGGAGGACAGCAAAGCTGTCGCTAGAGGGCCTCTGGGCTGGGAACCAGAGTAGTGGGTGGGTCTGGGTCCCCCCCGCCCCTTTCCCCCTTTTGTTCCCTTTGGCCGTACACTCGGCCATAGGCCGCAGGGAGTGGCCAGCCGAAACTACACCAGATCCTGGACTGTAGGGATTGGACTTAGAGGTGTAGGACTGTTGATCACCCAACCCCTGGAAGGGGGTTTGAATGGACAGAAGGACACTGTTGGAGGGCAGTGTTACAGAAAGAGGACAGTGCATTGGGGCAACGTGGGTCCACATGCCAACCCAAGGCGGGATGACAGACGGGAGACCACCAGAAGGGGGCGCTCTACTGGATCGGACCAATTCCCTGAGATGACCAGTAGGAGGCGCCGCAGTGGTGAGTCCCAACCCTGTCACAGGGGAGAATACCAAAGAAACCCACTACAGTGACATTTTACTTCAAAAAAGGGAAGCTAAACAAAAATGAGAAGGCTAGTTAAATGGAAATTAAAAGGAATGGGCAGAACAGTGAAATGCCTGCAAACTGCATGGAAACTTACTCCCACTCCCCATAATAGAGACTCAAACGAAATGCATAGTCGAGTTAAAATAGCAGCAAGAGGACCAAAAATGCCACCATGGCTAAACAACACAGTAGATGCAGTGGTTACAGACCAAAATAATCCTTTAAATATTGGAAGTAAAATTCTACTAGAGAAAATAGAAAGGAGCATAAACTGTGGCAAGCCAAATGTAAAAGTATAATTAGCAAGGCCAAAAAAGAATTTGAGCAACTAGCAAAAAAAAAAAAAAACTAAGAGCAAAAAATTCTTTAAAAGCATCAGAAGCAGGAAGCCTGCCAAACAGTCAGTTGGGTAACTGGATGACTGAAGTGCTAAAGGAGCACTCAAGGAAGGCAAGGCCATCGCGGAGAAGCTAAATGAATTCTTTGCATCGGTCTTCACTGCAAAGGATATGAGAAATTCTCACACCTGAGCCATTTTTTTTAAGGTAACAAATCTGAAGAACTGTCCCAGATTCAGGTGTCAATAGAGGAGATTTTGGAACAAATTGATAAATTAAACAGTAATAAATCACCAGGACAGATTGTATTCACCCAAGTATTCTGAAGGAACTCAAACATGAAATTGCAGAACTACTAGCTGTACTATGTAACCTATCACTTAAATGTGCCTGTGTGCCAGATGACTGGAGGATAGCTAATGTAATGCCTATTTTAATACAAGGCTCCAGAGGTGATTCTGGCAATTACAGGCCCGTAAGCCTGACTTAAGTACAGGCAAGTTGATTGAAACTGTAGTAAAGAGCAGAATTATCAGAAACGTAAATGAATGCTATGTTGGGGGAAGAGTCAACTTGCTTTTGTAAAAGGAGATGATGCCTCACCAATCTACTAGAATTCTTTGATGGTGTCAACAAGCACGACCCAGGTGATATAGTGTACTGAGACTTTCAGAAAGCCTTTGACAAGGTCCCTCACCAAATGCTCTTAAGCAAAGTAAGCTGTCATGGGATAAGAGGGAAGGTCCTCTCATGTATTAGTAACTGGTTAAAAGACAGGAAACAAAAGGTAGGAATAAATGATGGATAAACTGTATCCAATAAATAAACAGTCAGAATAAATACCTCACAGTGGAGAGACGTAAACAGTGGGGTCCCCCAAGAATCTATACTGGGGCCAGGGCTGTTCAACATATTAATAAATTATCTGGAAAAAGGAATAAATAGTGTGGTGACAAAGTTTGCAAATGATACAAAATTACTCTAGTCGAAAGCAGACTGCAAAGAGTCACAAAGAGATCTCTCAAAACTGGGTGACTGGGCAACAAAATGGGAGATTTCAGAGTAACAGCCGTGTTAGTCTGTATCCGCAAAAAGAAGAACAGGAGTACTTGTGGCACCTTAGAGACTAACAAATTTATTAGAGCATAAGCTTTCGTGGACTACAGCCCACTTCTTCGGATGCATATAGAATGGAACATATATTGAGGAGATATATATACACACATACAGAGAGCATAAACAGGTGGGAGTTGTCTTACCAACTCTGAGAGGCCAATTAATTAAGAGAAAAAAAACTTTTGAAGTGATAATCAAGCTAGCCGAGTACAGACAGTTTGATAAGAAGTGTGAGAGTACTTACAAGGGGAGATAGAGTCAATGTTTGTAATGGCTCAGCCATTCCCAGTCCTTATTCAAACCGGAGTTGATTGTGTCTAGTTTGCATATCAATTCTAGCTCTGCAGTCTCTCTTTGGAGTCTGTTTTTGAAGTTTTTCTGTTGTAATATAGCCACCCGCAGGTCTGTCACTGAATGACCAGACAGGTTAAAGTGTTCTCCCACTGGTTTTTGAGTATTTTGATTCCTGATGTCAGATTTGTGTCCATTAATTCTTTTGCGTAGAGACTGTCCGGTTTGGCCAATGTACATGGCAGAGGGGCATTGCTGGCACATGATGGCATATATCACATTGGTAGATGTGCAGGTGAACGAGCCCCTGATGGTATGGCTGATGTGATTAGGTCCTATGATGATGTCACTTGAATAGATATGTGGACAGAGTTGGCATCGGGGTTTGTTACAAGGATAGGTTCCTGGGTTAGTGGTTTTGTTCAGTGATGTGTGGTTGCTGGTGAGTATTTGCTTTAGGTTGGGGGGTTGTCTGTAAGCGAGGACAGGTATGTCTCCCAAGATCTGTGAGAGTAAAGGATCATCTTTCAGGATAGGTTGTAGATCTCTGATGATGCGCTGGAGAGGTTTTAGTTGGGGGCTGAAGGTGACAGCTAGTGGTGTTCTGTTATTTTCTTTGTTGGGCCTGTCTTGTAGGAGGTGACTTCTGGGTACTCGTCTGGCTCTGTCAATCTGTTTTTTCACTTCAGCAGGTGGGTATTGTAGTTTTAAGAATGCTTGATGGAGATGCAATTCAGTGTTGATAAATGCAAAGTAAAGCACATTGGAAAACATAATCCCAACTATACACACAACATTATGGGGTCTAAATTAGCTTTTGCCCCTCAAGAAAGATCGTGTAGTCCCCACAGATAGATCTCTGAAAACATTTACTCAATGTGCAGTGGCAATCAAAAAAGCTAACAATGTTAGGAACAATTAGGAAAGGGATAGATAATAAGATTGTAAATATCATAATGCTACTATACAAACCAGTGGCGGGCAAGCTGTAGTCCGTCAGGGTAATCTGCTGGTGGGCTGCGAGACAGTTTGTTTACATTTGCCCGGCCGTCCGCAGCTCCCAGTGGCTGTGATTCACCGTTCCTGGCCAATGGGAGCTGCGGGACGTGGGGCAGGATGCAGGGATGTGCTGGTCGCTGCTACCTGCAGCTCCCATTGGCCTGGAATAGTGAATTGCAGCCACCAGGAACTGCGGGCAGCTGTGCAAATGTAAACAAACTATCTCGTGGCCTGCCAGCAGATTACCCTGATGGCTGCAGGTTGCCCACCACTGATATAAATCCATGGTACTCCCACACCATGAATACTGTGTGCAGTTCTTATTGCCCGCATCTCAAAAAATAAATATTAGAATTGGAAATGGTGCAGAGAAGATGACAACAAAACTGATTAGGGATATGGAACAGCTTCCCCGTGAGGAAAGAGTAAAAAGACTGGGACTATTCATCTTAGAAAAGAGACGACTGATGTGGGGGAGGGATATTATAGAAGTCTGTAAAAGCATGAATGCTGTGGAGAAAGAGAATAGGGAAGTTTGTTTATTCTTTTACATAATACATGAACCCGGGGTCACCCAATGAAGCAAATAGGCAGCAGGTTTAAAACAAACATAAGGAAGTACATCTTCACACAGTGTACAGTCAACCTATGGAACTCATTGTCTGGGATGTTGTGAAGGCCAGAAGTAGAACTAGGTTTAAAAAAAATAGGTAAGTTCATGGAGGAAAGTGTGATGGGTTCCCCCCCGGGTGCCACCTAGAACCAGGGTACCACTGAGCCCACCTGATCCACCAGTCTGGGTTCCCTTTACAATGTACTGCTGTGACCAGCCTGCCAAGCTGCCTCCCAGGCTCCAATCTGCACCTTCACCAGTACACATACAGGTCGGGACACTCCCAGCTGCAGAAACATACAGATGCTGAGATCAGCTCTGCATGGGAAGGCTTCAGCTAAGGAACTGCCCAGATACTTAAGTGCACCTCCCCCCTCTGGAGGTAAACCCAAATTTATACCATCTTGCGCTGCACAGAGAACTGTACAGTGCAAGAAATTCACCCCCACACACACACAATGTGGAGAGGAATATGGGGGCAGAAAGCTGTGTAGTTATGACTCCCACACTGGTTTTAGACAAAGAAAAATTTTTTTATTAACTACAAAAGATTGATTTTAAGTGATTATAAGAGATAGCAAACAGATCACCTAGCAAATAAACAAAAATGTAACCTAAGCTTAATATACTAAAGAGATTGGATATGAGTAGCAAAATTTCACCCTAAATGATGATTTAACCTTGTTGCAAAGATTCTTAAGGGGCCAGCTGCCCTTGCTTACAGCTTAAAAACCCCAGGTATTCTCGCAGGCTAGAAATCCCTCTAGCCTGGGTCCAGCACTTCCCCCCAGTTAAGTACTTGTTCCTCAGATGTTTCCAGGAGTCTCCTCTGGGTGGGAAGCCAGTGAAGAACCATGATGATGTCACTCCTCTGCCTTAAATAGCTTTTGCATATGGCAGGAACCTTTTTTCTCCAAACTTGGTTCCCACACCTTTCAGTGGAAAAACACTGGTATTTCAAGATGGAGTCAGTACCAGGTGATCTGGTCATATGACCCTCTAGTGTCACAGCAGCCATGACTCAGAGGCTGTTTGTAGCATCCTCAGGAAGACTCCCCGGTGGGAGATTAGCATCTTCTAAAACCTATTTTTTCCCTAATGGCCCTTCCCAGCCAGCCATCTAGACTTACAATCTTTTGCCTAGTGGGCATTCCCCAGGTGTAAACACATTTGTAATAGAGACACAGATAATATTCCTAAATTCAGATACCAGAACGATACATGCATATTAATAGGATAATCATATTCAGTAAATCATAACCTTTTCAATGATATCTCACATGCCTTATCTTGCACAAAATACATCATAATTACACCATACTCATATCATAATATTACTATGAAGAATATGGGGCATAATGCCACAGAGAGGTCCATTAATGGTTATTAATCAAGATGGTCAGGGATGCAGCCCCATATTTTGGTCATCCTTACACCTCTAACTGCTAGAAGGTGGGACTGGATGACTGGGTGGATCACTTGATACAGTGCCCTGTTTGTTTCACTACTTTTTAAGGTTTTTAACCAATCACTGTCAGAAGATAGGATACTGGAATAGCTAGACCATTGGTCTGACCCATATGGTTGTTCTTATAATAATCCATCTTTAGAATGGCTTTCTTTCAGTGTGCTATCTTGGCATTTTTGCTTTGGGGCTCCATACTGTCAGGAGAAATGGGGATGGCTTGGAGACATTCTTGGTTTGTTACTGATCAAAAGCCAACCAGTCTATATTTTCATGACCAGAGCTCTATTGTTTCTGAAGAAGAATCTTTTGCTTAGTCTCACCAGCCGCTATTACATGCTACTATGCAGATACAATTCAGATGTTCTCCCCATCCCTTTCTGAGGCTCTAGGCTAATTGAATAATAGGTTTCAAACACTTCATGTAAAGTGCTAATGAAGCAAAACAAAATATTTTTTGGCCCCATACTTGATCTTTCAATCACTGTTGCTACAGTGGGGACTAGACATGGTATTTTCTCCAGTTTTCTCTTTCTTCTAGTGTGGGATGCCTTTTTAGGATGTCTTACAAACTTATGGGGGGTCTCCTTCACTATTTACTCATGGGCAGTTTGTGCAAGTTCTGAACACATCCCAGGAGACACTGAGCACCCTCAACTCCCAGCCACTTCAGCAGGACTTAGGAGGACTTGTCATTTGTCTTTCATGCGTATGTAGCCTATATATGATGGCCAGGTATAAAGGTGTCAAACTTATTCTGGGGAGTGGGCCAACTTAATGCCCTTGGTCTATTTAAAATCAAATGCCCACTAGTGTTAAAGGGAGGTTTGTGTGAAGATCAAGAATAGAAACTACCCTTAAGAAGTAACACAGATCATAGTAAAATCATTATTGCACTAAGTATTTCCCAGAGTAGATGGGAAATATGAAGGTCACTTTTTGGAGCATCCTCATTTTGATACCAGATCTGAAATGATTGAGGCTGATAAGTCATAAGCTTTATTTATACAGTACCTTTCATCCTGGGGGACCCAAAGTGACTTACAATCTATAAACAGGAATCACATCAATCACCATTAAAGTCAGAGATAATTAAATAATACACAGCTTAAATTATTTAGGTCAGGAAGCAAAAAACAACAACAAAAAACACAAGCAAACAAAACACCCAAACCCAAAAGCCACATTTCCAGCATGGAAAATTTAGGCAGAATGTTATTAGTGCAGTAGATTCAATATTAATAGATTATAAAGCTAGAAGAGGCCATTGTGATCATTTAGTCTGACCTGAATAACACAAGCCATGGAACTTCCCTGAACTAATTTGTATTTGAACTAGAGTGTATTTATTAGAAAAACAGACAATCTTGTTTTAAAAATTCCCAGTGCTGGAGAATTCATCACTATCCTAGGTATATTGGTCCAATGGTTAATTAACCTACCTGTTAAAAATGTGCACTCTTTTTTTCAAGTCTGAATTTGTCTAGCTTCAACTTACATCTTTGCTAGATTGAAGAGAAAGCCGTCTATTATCAAACTTCTGCTCCACACACAGGCTGATCAAGTCACCCCTTAACCTTCTCTCTGTTAAGTCAAATAGATTAATAGACTTCAGAAGCTCACTAGAAAGGTACGTTTTCCAATTCTTTAATCATTTTTGTGGCTCTTCTCTGAACATTCTCCAATTTAACAATATCCGTCTTGAATTGTAAGCACCAGAACTGGACACAGTATTCCAATAGTGGTCATGTCAGTGCTAAATAAAGAAGTAATATAGCCTCTCTACTTCTACTCAACATTCCCTGTTTATATATCCCAGGATCACATTAGCACTTTTGGCCACAGCATCACACTGGGAGCTCATGTTCCGCTGATTATCTACCATGACCCCCAAGTCCCTTCCAGAGTCATAGCTTCCCAGTATAGACTGATATTCTGTAAGTAAGACTGACATTCTTTATTCCTAGACGTATAACATTTACATTTAGCTGTATTGAAATGCATATTGTTTGCTTGTTCACAGTTTATCTGGATTGCTCAGTGATACAGAGCAATCTGGATCATTTGTTAAGTTGTGACTCTTAGGCGAGATGGGCACCTAAACCCCAGTTTTGGGCATGATTGTGATCCACAACCCCCCTTGCTCTTTTGCCTGCTAAACTTATTTGGCACCTAAATTGCTATTGTAAATATTCCTTAGGCACCTAAGTTTCTGCCTCTGTGCATGCACACTGATGTCTCAGACTGGCATCTGGACACCTATCTCTTGCTTAAGCCCCCATGAGATCCACAAACTGGGGAAAGAGAGACGTTCCTCTGCCTAGCTTGCCTGTAGGGCCTAAATCCTGCAGGCTGCTCAGAGCACTCCTAATTGCACCCAAAATGGCCATGGGGGGAGGAGGAAGAAATTTCCTTTATAACTATTGGTGAGCTGAATAGGGGACGTGGGAGACCCTAGTTCAATTCCCACCTTCACCTGATATAGGGTGACCATATTTCCCTATGCTGAATATGGGACACCTGGTAAAATTTCTCATATTCAAGCAGGTTCAATAGCAATCAATCAGAACTATGCACTACAAATGTTCAAATTAAGATCAAGTTGACTGAGCCCCTGTTAAAAAGTTATATTACGTAGTTGGATTCTTTTTATTTACCTTATCTTTATGGCTTTAGGGTTCACACAGGAAGAGGTGACACACACACACACTCCCGTACACCTCTCTCACACAGGGAGGTGGGGGGTGACCGATTGACCCGACCCTTCCTGTCCGATGCTCTCCACCCTCCATGCATGGCTGGGCCCCCAGGACGGACCCGCCTCTCCTGGTACCTGGCAACACATGGCGGGGGGCACGCAGGATCACATCCCCTCCGCCGCAGATTTCTGCCAGGGTTCACACCAGAATGTGGCCAGCAGCAGCCTTTTGGCCCTGTGTGAGAGGGAAGGGACAGGAGATGCTTCTAGCTGCAGGGGAGGAGGAGGGAGCAAGGGGTGAGCTGGCCCCTGTCATTTCAGAGCTCATCTCTTTCCTCTCCCCCTCACACCTCTGTGGCTGGAAGCAGCTTGTCCCTTCCTGTCCGCAGTGTTGAAAGGCAGCTAACACCACCAGGCTGCTGCTGGCCACTGACATAACCTAGCCGCTTCCTGTCCCCCGGCTATGGTGCGGGCAGGAAGGGGTTAAGCCCTAAGGATGCAGTGTTCACCAGAGCCCAGGGAACCTGACTGCAGGGGCTTCAGCTAACCTGGCCAGAGAGGTGGCTCAGCAGAGGAGGGTGCCTAGAGGATGGAGGACCCAGGAGAGGGTGAGCCCGGGGTCTGCTGTGGAGCCTGAAGGGTCGGGGCACAAACAGGCTGAAAATCACTTCCCCGCCACCACTCCAAAGCTTATCTGAGGGGTGGAGAGGCTTCACCGTGCCAGTGCTGTGTGGGGCTTTGGCATATGCAGGGCTTGGTTCCTCCTGGCCAGCGACTGGGCCAGAAGGTCTTGAGCTTTCCCAGGGCGTCAGCCCAGCCAGAGGCAGTGGGGGGAAGGAAGGAGCTTGCCAGCCAGGCTGTTAGTGAGCTGAGCGTTGCCACCAGGGGCTGGTTCTCCGCACAGCGCTGGGAGCAGGAAATGCCCCACGGGGGAGGAGGGGATATGGAGGAACAGCGGGGTTGGGGGGGGGGGGGTGAAAGGGCAAAGCAGGAAGAGGACAATGAGAGGGGGAGCACGTAAAGGGCCAATGGATGGGCAGCAGAGGCGACACATAACCAGCCACCGCCTGGCATCTGCCCACACTCACCAGTCACCGCAGCACACAGCCAGTGCCAGCCAGAAACAGGACAGAGGGTGGGGCCCTGCTGGCTGAGAGCTGGCATGCAACGGGGGTTGTGCTGATGGACCAGCAGGGGGAACAGCTGGCCCTGCACCCTGTAGCTTTTCCCTGCCACCAGCCTTGCACATCGTCGTCGGCCACTGGATCCCATGCTCACTGCTGGTGGGTGGGCGACTGGTGAGCAGGGATCTGGGCAGCAGCAAGACCCGCCATCACTGATGGGTGGGGGGAGACAGAAAATACGGGACTATTTGTCCATTTTTAGGAAAAAGTTGGGACACCTGCAGGAGGGCTTAAATACGGGACTGTCCCTTTAAACATGGGATGTTTGGTCACGCTACCTGATGAGAAGGGTTTGAACAGGGGCTTCCCACCACTCATCTCCTCTCTGTAAACATCTGCAAAGCTACCGCACTATCCACCTTCAAACCCCACCTCAAAACTCTCCTTTGTTGTGATGCCTACAAAAAAAAAAAAAAAAATTAAGCTGCTAGTGTTCAGGGACCACTGTCTACCAGGCTGATCAATATTGTCTACTTGTACTCCTCCATCTGTCTATAGCCATCTGACTCTTGTCTTAGACTGCAAGCCACTTGGGGCAGGAACTGTCTTTTTGTTCTGTGTTTGTAAAGTACCTAGCATAATGTAATACTACAACTAATAATACCTTTGCCCTTACTCTCTGCCCTTCCTCCCCAACCCCAAGCATGGAAATGGAGGGACTGAGAATTCAGCAGTGGCCTCTGTCTTTGTGTTTTGACAAAATAGAACTTTAAGGAGCCTGGAGGTGAATTAGAAAATTAGTTAACTGATTTTAAATGAAAATTACACTAGTGAGCTTGTGAATCTGACCTAGGGTGACCAGACAGCAAATGTGAACAATCGGGACAGGGGGTGGGAGGTAATAGGACCCTATATAAGAAAAAGACCCACAAATTGGGACTGTCCTTGTAAAATCGGGACATCTGGTCATCCTAATCTGACCAGTTCCAGAGAAACTCCACCCATTAAATTCTGTCCTCAGACGTGTACATAATTTCCATTGATTTCAACAGGAGCTGTCTGCACATTTTGAAGAACAGACTTTTGCCCGGAAGCAGGTTGTACAGTGACAAGCAGTACGTCTTAGAACAAAGTCCTGTTGGCTCATCATACCCTGAGGGCATGAATCTTTCCTATCAGCTTTTTAGAGATGCTGGCTCTTATAAATTAATATTTTTCTAGGTACAATCAGTTTGTACAGATTATTTCTCCGCCTATTCTGCCCTTTTCAGGTAATCATCTATCTTGAGCTTTTAGCAATTGAGACTCCCCTCGCACCAAAAATAAAAATATAAATCCAGCACAGCTTCTCTTTGAAGGGGAGAAAAATCTCTTTGGGAGGCCATTTTGCATTTATTTCAAGAAAGTTATTGGTCTCATCTTTTTTTCCACTTTGGCTCCTTCCCTTGGGATATTTTAGCAATTCACAGCTCAAGGATACTTGGGAGCTGGAGAAGGAGGAATATAGTGAGACATGACTGAGGTACATACTGCACATGTAAATAAATATCTGGTCTCATCTATTTTGGAATATGCATCTTTTTTACCCATTATAAGCCTTATTTTCCCCCATTCATCTCTTAAAAATGAACAGACATTTGTTCTGAGATAAGCACCCCTCTCACTCACCCTTCTTCTTTCCCATCTATCCCAAACTTCCATATTCTCTTATCTTCTCTTTTTGTGGTCAGGAGTTAGATGTATGTCTCTGCTTTTTTTCCCCTTAAGCAATTCCTGTTGGTGGAGTGGGATGAAGAATGCAGAGCTGGAAGGGTTTATAATCTGGGTATAATTCAAGAAAAATAATGTGTAGCTGTAATATTTGTATCCTCTGCAGAAATAGATAATACTAACCCATACTGGTATGATCTTGACACAAAGGTATGGTTGGGATCATGACTGTTAACTAAGCAACACATTTACAGTGGGAGAATTCATGACACATGTCCCTATATGGTAACACAAATAATACAATTTTATGCTCAAGCTCATTCCTAAAGCCATTGGGCATCAATGAGTCTGTCCATTGACTACCACAGGTTTGGGAACAGACCCAATAATTTGGTGTGGTACTAAAAATTCAAATGTGTTTGTTCTTTGCATGCCCTGTGACATTGGGGAGAGAACAATTTATAATATTCCATTATAATAGCATCGTTTCTAAAAGCTAGATCAGGATCAATTAGAGTATTGGATATTTGTATCATTCTGTCTTTGTGGATTTAGCCATGGGATAATTAGGATTGGTTTGGGTCTGAAAAAAATCAAGGAAGAGAAAGGCAACTTTAAAAAAAAAATTATGTAAGTTGGCAGCTCTACACAGAACAGAGCTGACTTTTCAGATGTAAGGAAACATGGGGTGCTTTATTTCTTTCAAACCTTGTATTTAAAGGCCAGGCCTGGAGCTACACCGATTTAAAGCAGCTGACAATCTGATTCATACATATCATACTCATTTGTAGAGTGGTAATACCAACAAATAACATACCATGTTGTTGTTAATCACAAAAATGTTAAAAACACTTTGTAGGAGTGAGAATTAGAGAGGGCAACAATGTTCCCTGTGGAAGAGGGGGAACAGGAGAATTGTTTTAGTAGTACATTTCCTAATGGATTACACAAAATCTGAACAGGGATTCATTAAGATCTTCATGAGTCCTTTTGGCTTTCTTAGGAGTCTTATAGCTGAAACACTATCCAGTGGTTTGAAAATGTACGGAGTTTCTGTATCTTCTGGTCTGATGGTTTCTGGTAAGAGTATGTTGATGTTAATGTCATCTGACCACCTTCTAAAAGCACGGAGTTTCTCTTGAAAGGCAGTATTTGTTTTATACAGTGTTCATTTTTTAAAGAGGTAGATAAAATCTGGAATGGTGTAATGGAGAGGTTGTTACATTTTTCAGTGGCATGTTTGGAAAAAGGTTGCTTCTCATTACTGTGAATCTTCAACAGTTCTCTCTGGAGGCTGAGAAAAAAACTTTCAGGGGATGGCCTACCTCAATTTGCAAACCAAAGCTTGATTGGCTTATTCAGAGCTTTCTGATTTGATATCTGATACCAGATTCTGTGGATGCAGGATGACAAACAGCTAAACACAATTGCTAAGGAATAATATATACCTTCACTTTGAAAGGTCAGCTATAGATCAGCTCTAGGGTGATAGGTAGATTTGTAAAAATAATTGCCACATTAACTTTTGATATTTTATTGGATCCTTTGATAATTTATTTAGCAGGTAAGAAATAAGATGCTATGCTAGTATAATAACAATAGAGGCCACTATGGTTCCAGAATTCAAAATCTAACTAAGAAAGCTTCTCTAGTAGGATGGAGAGACATTTGACAGTGACAAGAAACAATAACATTTTTGAGGGAATGTGTATGTTTTAAATTAAATTTTAGTTACACATGAACACTTTGCTTTACAATGCTTTGTTGAATTAAATCATGAAAATGAAATAATTTGACAGTGGATCTGGAAACTACAAAATACTGCATAGGAGGGCCGAAAGCATTAGTTTAATTTTAAATTATTTTGGGGGGTTGGATGGAAGGGGAAGTCTTAAACTCTATTCCAAAGGTTTCTATTAAAACAGTATCTTTCTCTGCTCTCTGTCATGGAGAACCATGCAAACTTGTGTGATACTCATTGCGCAAACATAAAGAAATCATGAAATGTAAGTTCATCTACTGTATTTTTTTCTGTAATTGATTCCAAAATAGGTGCAGGCTCAATTTTTAAATAGTTAGATGGCAGTGGAAGATTTCCTTCAAATTCTTATGTTATAGATCTTTTTTAAAAAATAGACTATAAGAGTAAAGCATTATTATTAAAATAATTGTTGTTGAAGCAGGACTCTTAAATCCGTAGTTAAGCACTCAAGGGTACTGAGCTCCCACTAAGATCAATGTTAGGCTAATTTTGAAAATTAAAGGTTACTACTATATTTTCAAAAATAGTCTACTTAGTTCATAGAACTGAGATTGCAAAAATAAACATTCTGAAAAGTCTTTTCCCATTTGCTCCTACCTACTATTTTCTGGGAAAGAATCAGGATTTTCTGACTCACAAATCTATACTACCTTTATGCTACTGCTAAATGTGTTGAAGGAGACTTGAGGCCACAAGATCAAATATGGGTAGAAAAATGAGTCCCAGAATAGCTCTCTGTCTGTCTTTGCTTTTTCTTTACCCTTTTTACTCTGCCAATACTCCTCCATTCTGTTTGTGTGAGAAACTGTAAAACAGTCACCTCTTTCTTTCACCTCTTCCTTGTCTCTCTCTGATCTCATACGTAAGGTTTCTACTCTGTCCACATTTTGTCCTCTTAACGGATTAATTTCTACCATGCTGCTTATGGTGACTGTAGTTGACTTATGTAACTGATTTGTACATCACAGAATCTATGAAGCCCTTCACTCACTCACTGAAGCTTTTATACTGCATCTGGAACAGAGATTTGCCATGTCAGATCAGACCATTCATCTATCAGATGTAATATCCTGCCTCTGCTAGTGACAGAGGAATGAACAAAAATCAAACCAATAATGTTCATGGTCTATTGTGCAAATGCTACAGCAGGAGGTGAAAGTGATAGGGAATTCCTACATGACCCCCTGGGACAATCTGCTTACATTTAAACCATGAGATTTGGTTACGCTTATCATTATCTTAACTTGCAGACAGTAGATCCATATGTTTTCAGCCATATTATCTAGTGCTAGACTCTCTAAACTTCTGGAGCAGTGAATTCCACTGGCTGACTACAGGGTTTTAAATACCTGCTTTAATATGAATACTACTTGGCACTCAAGGAAGGGTTTTAAGAGTAAAACCTTTTAAAACTTTAAAACTTCAAGTTTTAAAAGGTTTTACTCTTAAAACCCAAAACCCTATTTGAAGGATTCCTTAGAGGAAAAAAGCAGTGTCGTGGGTCCCCTGGGGCACTGCAAAATGTAGCATGCCTGCAAGACAAATTGCAACACTTTTCAAGTGACAGTACTGTCTCAACCATAGCAACTGCAGACTGAGGACACTAACATTAAAGAAACTGATCCGTCAGCCCCAGCAACTGCTTCCTTACCTTTTTCAGACTCCCCGTAGTGTTGTTGTCACTTACAGGTTCTGAAGTTACTGACATCACTGAAAAAATATTCTTCCTTAATGGTTGCCAGCAATCAGCCAAAAGGCAATCACAGTAAGCAAGGACTTATCTAGCCTAGGGCTTTTGTAAGTGTGAGTTGACTGGTATGTTCACAGAAGGGAAAGAAATGGAAAGATGGCCAGTGTCAAATTTAATACATTCTTAATATACAGATGAAAGTAAAAAATTGATGTCTTTCATAAAAGCCAGTTTTGGCAGGGATCCAGATGGGAATTTTAACAAAGCAACTTCCTAAATTACATAGATATGGGAAAGAGGGAAGATTAAAATTTAAGCCATTTCAATATTTTTCCAACAGTACAAATTGGCATTCAATGATGCCAAAAAATGGTCACCCACTTATGAATGGCAGGGACCCATGAGGATGGACACAATCGTTAGATCTTGGTAACATGTGCAACTTTACAGTGTAACAACACAAAATTCCTAGATGCAGCTATTCTGGCATCAGGATAGGGGATTGGCCAATCCACTCCATTGCACCTGGCCTGTTTTATTTTCAGTTTTCAAATCCTGATTGAACTATTGTAATGCTGTGGTCAAACCGCACCAACAGAGAGATAATCCCAGCTGTCAAGAGAAGCCACCTTAAATTGCCATCTGATGGAGAAAGCAAACCACAGCTAACTTCAACTGTGATATCCATGCTTGTGTAGTATGTCTCTCTACAATGCAGCATTCATAGTTGCTTTAAAGACCAAGAGGTACTCATACAATCTGAACTACAGACTCCTGTGATTACCCGGGGAACAACCTAACTGCATACAAACAAAATGTATGTTTTGTTCCACTGTAACCTATAAGAGAAGGAGAATGGGTTTTTTATACTGGCAAGGTTACAGAAGGCCTGCTTTCACCCAGTGATGCCTTGTTAGTGGTAGTGGCTGGCCATCTGCCAGCCAATCCCAGTCCCAGTACTTTGACCAATAGCAGATTCCCTAAAAAAGAAGAGGGTTACCGTTTCTCAGCAGGTGCCGTAGAACCATATGGGAGGTGATCTATCCTTAAGGCCCCAACATGCAGTCAAGGCACCAATCTGAAACATTAAAATAGTAGGAGGCAATGTGAGCTCAGAAAATAGGAGTGGGGAGGGGAGAAATAGTCCAAAGTACAGTTAATGGAAAGGTTATTTGCCAGATGTCCTATTTCTTTTAGGCCAGTTAGGATAGATTTGCAATTTTATTGCAGCCTGCGGGATGAACTGGATTGGGTATGAGTGCTAAATCTTGTGACCTTAGAATGACATACTTCATATGAGTGCTTGATCACTGCAGCTCTAGTACTGCCTTTTGGTGTACTGCAAACCAAGATCAATAATGAAATCCCGTTAATTATTCCACTAAAGACCTTAATGATGCAGTTACCATCCTGTATGTTTTTTTTAATGGTGTGAAAACTGAAGGGGGAGGTAGCTCCCTTATGGACACCCAGCCAGCCAGTTAGCTGTAAAATCCCTCTTGGTATCTGTTCTCTGCTTGCTTTACCTCTAAAGGGTTAACAAGCCCACAGGTAAAAGAAAAGGAGCGGGCACCTGATGAAAAGAGCCAATGGGAAGGTAGAACTTTTTTAAATTGGGAAGAAAACTTTCCTTTTGTCTGTTGTTCTCCGAGACAGGCGCAGCAATGCTACAAGCAGCAATGCTGTGTAAGGCTTGAACTAGGTATGAAAATTCATCAGATCATACCTAGAATTACTTATTTGAACCCCCCAAAATATGTAAGTAAATTAGGGATGTTTAACTAGATGAGATCTGGTTTATTTCTTTATTTGGCTTGTGGATTTCCTCTGTGCTAATCCCAGGTGCTTTTGTTTGCTTGTAACCTTTAAGCTGAACCCCCAAGAAAGCTATTTCGAGTGCTTAATTTTTAGCCTAAGTTCCAGATGTATTTTCTTCCTTTTTTGTTTTTAATAAAATTTACCTTCTTAAAGAATCGGATTGGATTTTTGGTGTCTTAAGAGGTTTGTGCATGTGTTGGATTAGCTGGTAGCAACAGATAATTTCCTTTGTTTTCTTTCTCAGCTCTTCCCCGGAGTGGGGGTGAAAGGGCTTGAGGGTACCCCACAGGGAGGAATTCCCAAGTGTTCCTTCCTGGGTCCAAAGGATTTTTTTTTTTTTTTGCATTTGGGTGGTGGCAGTGTTTATCAAGCCAAGGTCAGAGAGAAGCTGTAATCTTGGGAGTTTAATACAAGCCTGGAGTGGCAAGTATTAATTTTTAGAATTGTTGCAGGCCCCCACCTTCTGCACTCAAAGTGACAGAGTGGGGATTCAGCCTTGACAAATGGCAACTCCTATAACACTAATATATAAAAAAAATGATAGCAGTAATACTTTCAGGCCAGTAGGTAAAAACATGAGCAGTGAATGCTTTCTTCAGTGATGAGGCAACTTCTCCAACACCTCAAAATAAGCAAAAAACTATTAGTAAATGACCAATAGGAAAAGAGCATGCAATAAAAGAATAATTAGTACTGGGTGTCAATCATTTCATGCCAAGCAAGACAGTATATTATTCCCTCAAAAATATGAACAAAATCCATTAATATTAATGTGAATTATACACATAAAGAGCAACTGCAAACACATGTCAGTGAATATAGTCTCAATTTAATGTGCAGGATCTTAACTATTGGACTCCCACTATGAGGAATTTGGGTAAATTTTAACAGAAAGTACTCCTTTTGTCACTCCATACTAGTGTACAAATCATTCCGGGAGCTCTGTTCCTTACCTGATCTGACTTGCATATTGATTCCCATGAGAATTTCCTATTTCATCATCTCCTATAGTTGGCAGACTGACAATATACCAGTAATCATAACAAACCCTATCTTTAGTCAAATCATACAACAAGGAAAATGTGCTGTCTTAAGTTCATTAAGTATATAATACAGGAATGCTGGTTCTTTCATAAGAATGGTAGTTTCCTCATTTATCACTTGATTGTTGGTAGCAGGAGAGACACCATTGATTCCTTATAACATAATGTTCTGGTTATGTCTCACACATTCTTCCTAGGATGCTTACTACATAAAGTTATTTATAAATCCATTCATAGCATTAAAAATATCTATTTCTCTTCAGCTGATAGTCTTTACTTGAAGGAGTAACCTATTCAAAATATCCTGCAGTAGTGATTTAAGTACTGTAGCAATACTCATATTTGAACAAAAACATTGGAATTTAAATTGAATGGATACTTAGTGGACAACATAAAAGTATACAGCCTATAATTGTATCTAATGGAGTTGTCTAATGGTGTCCAGTTATAGAAGGAGTGAGACTCTAAAGGGTCTGTTGTGTTTGAGGCACAACCCTGGAACTGGGGACATTCTGTTTCAATGGGAGATCCAGTAGACAATGCCTCTAAGAAGCAGAACAACTCCTGGAGATCCAAGAAGGCTAGCTATTGCTCCCTTTTGTGCTGCTGGCTGCTAGAGACAAAAAGGCAGCCTTTAAAAATTGAAAGTCAAATCCTACTGAAGAAAATAGAAAACTGTGAAAAGTCAAATGTAAAAGTATAATTAGCAAGGCCAAAAAAGAATTTGAAGATTAACTAGCAAAAGGCACAAAAACTAACAGCAACATTTTTTTAAGTACATCAGAAGCCGGAAGCCAGCCAAACAATGAGTGGTCACCCAGGAGTCTCATTGTGCTAAAGGAGCACTCAAGGAAGACCAGGCCATTGCGAAGAAGCTAAATTAATTCTCTGCATCATCTTCATCACAGAGGATGTGAGGGAGATTTCCACATGTGAGTCATTATTTTTAGATGACAAATCTTAGAAACTGTCCCAGATTGAGGTGTCCATAGAGGAGATTTTGGAACAAATTGACACCCAGACCAGATGGCATTCACCCAAAAGTTCTGAAGGAACTCAAATATGAAATTTCAGAACTTTTAACGGTGCTATGTAAACTATAGCTCAAATCAGCCTCTGTACCAGATGACTGAAGGATAGCTAATGTAATGTCAACTTTTTAAAAAGACTTCAGAGACAATCCTGGCAATTACAGGCTGGTAAATCTAACTTCAGTACAGATTAGTTGAAACTATAATGAAGAACAGAATTATGAGACACATAGCTGAACACTATTTGTTGGGGAAGAGTCAACACTGATTTTGTAAAGGAAAATCATGCCTCACCAATATATTAGAATTTTTTGAGGAGGGTGATCCAGTAGATATAGGTTCTTGACTCTCACAAAGCCTTTGACAAGGTCCCTCACCAAAGGCTCTTAAACAAAAAAACAGCCATGAGATAAGTGGAAATGTTCTCTCATGGATCAAAAGACAGGAAACAAAGGGTAGGATAAATGGTCTGTTTTCCAAATGGAGAGAGGTAAATAACTGTGTCTCCCAAGGATCTGTACTGGGACCGGTGCTGTTCAACATGTGCATAACTGATCCTAAAAAAGGGGGTAAAGAGTGAGGGGGCAGAGTTTGCAGATGATACAAAATTAATCAAGTTGAAAGCTGATTGTGAAGAGTTACAAAGGGATCTCATTAAACTTGTTGACTGGGCAACAAAAAGGCAGACAAAATTCAATGTTGATACAATACAAAGTTATGCATATTGTAAACCATAATCCCACCTATACATACAAAATGATGGGGTCTAAATTAGTTGTTACCACCACTCAAGAAAGGGATCTTGAAGTCATTGTGGATAGTGCTCTGAAAACATCTGCTCAACTTTCAACCGCAGTCAAAAAGCTAACAAGGTTAGAGACCATTAGGACAGGGATAGATAAGACAGTAAATATCATAATGCCACTGTATAAACCCATGGCCCACACATTGAGTACTGTGTGCAGTTCTAGTCACCCCATCTCAAAAAATATGTATTAGAATTGGAAAAGATACAGCAAAGGGCAACAAAACTGATTAGGGATATGGAAGAGCTTCCATATGAAAAGATTAAAAAGACTGGGATTAGTCAGCTTGGAAAAGAGATGACTGATGGGGATAGTCTACAGAATGATGACTGTTGTGGAGAAAGTGAATAAGAAAGTGTTATTTACTCCTTCACATAACACAAGAACCAAGGGTCACCCAATGAAATTAATAGGCAGTACGTTTAAAACAAACAAAGGGATGTACTTCACACAATGCACAGTCATCCTGTGAAACTCATTGCCAGGGGATGCGATAATGGAATTCAAAAAAGAATTAGATAATTTCATGGAGGATAGGTCAATCAATGGCTATTAGACAAGATGGTCAGGGATGCAACTGATGCTCTGGGTGTCCCTAAGCCTCTGATTTGCCAGATGCTGGGACTGGATGACAGGTGATGGTTCACTCGAAATTGCCGTTCTTTTCATTTCCTTTGAAGCATCTGGCATCAGCCACTGTCAGAGACAGGATACTGGGCCAGATGGACCATTGGTCTGACCCAGTATGACTGTTCTTATGTTGTGTGTTCTTAGAATGCTGAAATAGAATGTGATGAAAGGGGGATGAAAATATTGCTGTGGTAATTTAGGTTCTGGTGCTGAGCCCCAATCCTTCAGGTAGACACCTGTGCCAATGTCAGGAGTGTAGACAGTTTTTTTCTTTGGAGGGGCTCAAAAACAATAAAATAAGAGCTGTTGAATGTAGTTTTTATTCTAGGGAGCTTCCAGTGCTCCTGCTCCCAGGGCACAAAGGTGGCAGCAGCGGGCTGTTGTGGTGCACCTCCAAACAGAGGTGACTTGTATCCAGTGTTTGTCCCCTGCATGGCCAGCCTTTTTTATTTTGGGGAGGCGTAGCCTTCTCAAGCCTCTTATACGCACTGCCCATGGACAGGTGGCTGCTAAATTACAGTTCCATTTTATACATTAGTCCCTATTTAGTCTGTCAAAGTTTTCTTAATACGACTATATTGGTATGTTGGACTTATTGTCCTAGGTTAACTATATTTACATTAGCATTCTTTTTGTTGAGGCCTCTTTTTTTGATCTGATCTCTTTGCACTGCTCTGTGTAGCACAAAAAAACTGGAAATCCATTGGTGTATAGCTGGTTCCTATGTACCCTCCATCCCCCTCTATATAAAGGGTCTGTTGGGAATGGCAGCAGGTGTGGCCAGAGTGCTGTTGTATTCTTACTATTCTCAGCTTTTGAATGGTCCTTGACAACTTTAGCCAGCAGGCATATGTGAAAGTTGCTCCTAAGTTTCTCTAAAATATACCTTTGCCAACCCCAGAATCAGAAAGCAGCAGTTGGGCCCCCTGTTGTCTCCTTAACCCAGCTGTGCCCATATACTGTGTTAAACAGAGAATGTAGCCTACAGTAATGTAACTCTCTCTAATAAAGACCACATTTTAAAAGTAACACAGTAAGGTCAGCATCCACTAGCAAATATATTTAATTGAATTCTCTGGCCAGTCCACAATTGGATTTTCTATGCCCTATTTAGCTCTATCTTGTTTTTGACCCGATTTAATAACAAAATGTTTCTTTCAAATCTAGCACACACACTAAGCATTTCTTTAACATATTAAGAATTATGTCATTGTGCATAGTTATCAGATTTATGGTCCAGTGCCTTTCTAGCAGACAGAATAATTTACTACTCACAATAATATGAATAGGAAACCAAAGCAAGGGTTTGTTTTCTTTAATTATAGAATTGATATAAATTATAATTAACATATTGGTTGGAATGTAATTACACTGCCATACAATAATGTATTTTGTGTTTATGCACCATGTCCAATTTTCCTCTGTTAACCCCTACCCTGCACATTATGACTTGGCATTATGCATTTGTAATAACAGATGCTCATTTTATTTTTTGTAATTACCTGAATATGAGATTTCGGGTGATTATTTGTGCAACTATATTAATAAGACACAGCTTCAGAACACTGCTGCAGGAAAAAAAATTGCATCAATTTACTAACATTTCCTATACTAAATGCATCTGTTTTCAGATTGATTTTAATTAACTGGAGCCTGCCACTTTCAAAAACCAATGGAAACAAACTGAAATTAGGAGTAAACAGGAATTCCAGCAGAGCTAGTTCATGAAAAGAATACTAGAGACATGTAATAAATTCGCAAAGTCTGCTGAGGCAAACTGTATAAATGGGTTTAATGGGGGAGAAGAGAGAAATTAAAGCTACAGTGACAGTGGAGTAGGATGAAATGAGAGAAATGTAAAGAGAGGAGGAATGCTGGATCAAGCAGCATGTCTTGTTTAGCAATTCCTTATTGATAGGTTTTCCCACCAATCCCATACTTAGCTTTGTGCCTTTATTTTTGACATCAATTTGTTAACACACAGAAATACAGACAGGGTCAAGCTCAAGGCCCAAAAGTTCAGGTTTTTGGAGAGATGTTTCCTTTCTGATGCAGAAGGTACAGTAGTAGTTTGGTGATTGGTTCTTTGTCTGCTGTTTATGCTAACCTAGCACATTTAGCGGTTGGCCTGGAGATTTAGAGAAGGAATTATTCAGTTACACAGTGCAACAAGACTGCTACGGTTCACAGCCATTAGTGAACTACTAAGGCTTGCATTTGACACAACCCTCTGAAGGGTAAATCTTTTCTTGATGGTAGCCAAAACAACATCTCCTCTTCCAGATTTCCTTAATTTATAGTGCTTGCCATTCAGAGGAAGGATGGTAATTTAAAATGTTGTCAACCAGGTAATTTTAGAGCTCTTTTTAGATTTATTTGAATTTAACCTAACCTTGTCAAGTAAGCATTTATCCTAATTACATATTATTCTCCAAAGACTATTTGTATGCTAATTAGTGTAGGCACCTGGTAGATAGGGATCCCGTGGACTATAGCACCTCTTCCAAACAGAATGGGGAGAAAAGCTGTGGGAATGTCAGAGGGGTAGGAAAAGTTGTAAATCACCATCATTTGATGCCAGCTCACCACTGTATTCCTTTGACTGGCTGGTCTGATGGCTTGCTGCCAGAGGGGGGAAAGCTGTGCATTGCTCCTTTAAAGTAGGCTTGCCTTCCATACCCCTTAATACTGCTGCAGGACCATTGAGTAGACTACATATGTGAGAAATCCACTCAGACAGATGTCTCCCTGGTCTTTTCAGTTCTTGCATTGAGCAAAGCCATACAGAGTACACACATTAGTACTCCACCTCTAGTAAAGATTGGAACTAGAGCCAGTTGAAATATTTTTGTGGAAAAATGGCTTTTTGACCAAAATGAAAATTTTAATTTAGCTGTTTTCTGATTTTTTTTATTTAAAAACTAAAAATGTTTTTAGTAAACATTTACAGTGTTCAACTAAAAAAAAATCCATTTTTGGTCATAATGGTTCGCTTTGAAAATTTTGTGTGGGAAATAATTGGTGTTTTTTGACTAGGTCAAGTTGCAATCCCAGAGCATCAAAGAACCAGAGCCCTGTTCACTACAGCCCTCACATCCCTGCCACCAAAACCACCTCCTGACAAATTTCTAGTCCCTTTTCCAAAGTAACAGGGAGCTAGAGCATTCCAAAGAAAAGGTTATCAGCATTTTTAAACATGTATTAATAATGTATTTTCCCCTATTCTTGTTCTCAGAATGGCTGAATCGTTTTGGCTGAAATTTTCCAAAACAATTCAGCCTGAGGCAGACACACAACATGGAAAATTTCTGCTCAAACCATGAAATTTTGAAAGAGGGTCTTAAATCGGGAAGTGTTATGCAAATTTAATAGGCAGCACTATCGGCCCTGCCTATAATATTTTCCCTTTGAGCTTTGATTGGCTTAGCTCTTTGACTTAGGATGTATAGGACGTGCAATACAACTTGCCCATAATGGAGGCTTTCCATATAGCGTCAAGAAATGTACTGAGCATGCTCAGTAATTACAACTCTCTTCTTTTGGATGATTCTGTGTAATTTGATTTGAGGTACCTTCCCCTGCTCTGCTCTATGTACATGTGGAGAAAAACAGATGATTCAAACAACTCCCTTCCTCCTCAGCACTCCTGCTCTCCCTTTCACTGGAGTTGAAAAATAAACTGCTGGAGTATAACACTGTGTGGGTTACAATATTATAAAGTAATACTTCCTCTCTTATGACAAACCAGGTTCTTTTGGAAGTGGGAGAATTCTGATTCAGTTTTGAAATTAGGGTTCACAAATACAGAACATGGAAAACAGGAATAATTTCTTGGTTAAGTGTCATGAACACAAGTAGTGCTATGAAAATCATAAAATTCTCAAAACCTTGCAAGAGGGAAGCATAAAACTCAGTTTAAATCAAAAAAAGATTTTTAGAAAGGAACACTTGTTTAACAATAAACATACTTTTTAAAACTGAAATTTTGAAGAAAAATAACTTTCTCTACAGAAGATGAATTCAACAAATATCGATCTATCTGTTTGCATTCTACATTCCACATTTAGTCTCAAGCATGATTTGAGACTAAAATAATTTCAACAGACAGGGGGTAAAAGCGGAAAGATCTAAATGATCTACATAGATTATAGGGGATATGGTATATTTTCCATTGAATCTACGTATTTATATGCCACCTTCACCTCACCCCATCACATTCAGCCCCATCCCACCCCAGTATCTAAACACAGCATGATCCATAGGGTACCACATTCCTCAATGTATGATCAAATCTCAGAAAACAGCAAATGCTATCAATAAAACATGAAGCAAAGTTAATTACAGGCTTTCATTCAGAGTCACCCTGCCGCTAGTGGCCCATTATAATGAATCATTGCTCAAATGGAGCAGAGATTGACAGAGATTTTATAAACTTTCCATTCTCCAAGTTTTCCCTGTGTAATAAGTGCCTGCTGTACACTGGGAAAGTGATTAAGTATCAATTTCATGTAGGATGAGGAATAAATGTTTAAAAGACTAATGAGACACTATTTTTACTGCTTAGAGTACTGTGACTAACCCCTGAGTCAGATGAATGCCTCTGTCATTTTAATTAGTCATTTGCTGAATCTTTTTTTTTTCCCTTAAAGGTTTCTAATTGGGTTATTTAAGTAACTTTAAACTAGTTCCTCACTGGCCAGAGTGCACTTTTTGACTGATAAGACTGATATGCTTTCTCTTCCAATATGCCACTGACTCTTCTTTACTTACTGCTCTCAAAATAAGGATTAACATGTTTTATCGCTCAGTTGTCCGTTATGGCAGTAGGTGCTCTCTAGCCCTAAACATCAGAAAACTTTTTCACATCCCGTTCCTTCCCTGTTTGAGTAAGATAGCAGACTTTGGCTCATGACATCGTTTGTAGCTGCCTCTGCCATTGTTGTCTGGCTTGATAGAAATGTGACCAAACAAAATCTTCAATCTGCTCCAAAGCCTTCAGGAATAGAATCCCCAAAATCAATCAATAAGGATGCTAAAGAACTGTACAGCATAACTCTCTTGAAACGAGTGATTTTAATCTGGCTTCTGAGGTGTGGGTGTGCACATACGTGCCTATTACAGGCCGGGCTGGTTGCACAGGCATTTCCTAACTTTCTGGCATTCCCTAGCTTTGGAGTGCTGGACTTTGTTACCTTCTTTAGTAATGTCTTTCTAATATAATTCCTGGGTGTGGGAAATATATTTCTTAGGGCTGATTAACATTTTCAACTAAAACTTTTTCAGATGGAAAATTGGGTTTTTGGCTAAACCCAAATGTGGAAATTGTTTTTGTTTCCTTAAAACTTTGATTTTTTTTAATTGGAAAATTGTGTGAGGGGACCAGTTTTCAATCAAAAAATTGCACAAACTGAAAAACGTTCAATTTTGGGGCCTTTTGACCAAAAAGAAAAAAAGTCACATATTTTTCTGGATTGGGGTGAATCATTTCCCACTCAGTTCTTATATAGATCAGCACATCCATAAAACCACAAAGAAGACCTGTATATAATCTTACATTTCAACAGGTTTTTTTTTTAATGTTCTTTTGGATGTGCTGGTACATGGGTATCAGTCAATCAGTGATGGGTGAGTAACAAACATTTTGGAGATTTAATGGGAGTGAAGCTATACCAATTTACACCAGCTAATGATCTGGCTGTGTGTCATTGAAACCAGTACCTAGACTCATTTTATTTGTATTTAACAAATTACTTTTGTTTCTGTGCTGTATGTCTGTTTTGATAAAAAGATAATTTCCAGAAAGTCAGCACATGAAGGATGGTAAAGGATAATATTGTCAGCCAAATTTGCCATAAACCTATCCGTTACTTGTATGTTGGGAGTATCTAAACTGAAAATCAGTCTAATATAACTCTTTTAGCATGAGGTTCTGCCTACCTCTTAGGTTGATATGCAATGGAGAGAGAAGGGCACAAAGGATTTTCTCTGAACTTGGGTGACCTGCATAAGTAAAAGCCAGGTATAATTGCCAAAGAGAGCAGAGAGCAAGCTGGGCTACACAACGGCTTACCCAATGGCTAGTAAATCAGGACTCACGAACAGCAGGAAGAGGGCTGCTTTGCATAAAGGAATGTAACTTACTGATCACTGTATTCTGTGTGTGTATCCCCATCAGAGTCTGATCCATAGAGGTGTGAGGCTGTTACAGCTCTCAGCTACAGAGCCTTTTTTTTTTAAGCTCAAGCAGTGCTTTTAGCTTGGGAGGTTCCAAATTCAGTCCCAAATGTCAGTCAAGATATAAGTCATCATAGTAATAGGTATGTTCACCTTGCATGCCAGGGAGCTTCTTAGTGTCGTATGCCTCTGTGGTGCCCCTTATTTTGGGCCATGCCTATCTGACATAATCTAGTCCTTGTTCAAGATGATGGCAGAAATGAAGACACCCACTTTTGGATACATGATGACACTTGAAATGTCAGTCCTAGTTACCTGTACTCTAGTAATCAACAGCAACTGAAGTGGCTGCTGGCCATAAATTACATAACATAGTTCTGGTGATTTTCAAGACCAATCGTTCCCTTGTAACACTGAAACACTCAAAAGTAAAGACCCACCCGCCCCCTTATACGTTATGTAATTTATGGACAGCCCCAGAGAAGACTTTCAGAATGATTCTAGGAAATACATTTCATCCCAAACTATCTTTAATTTCAGATGTGACATTAATACCATATGACATATCTAGAATGAAAATTAGGGGGCATAATCTCAGCTACTGTAAGTCATTGTAGCTCCATTGACTTCAAAGCCACTTATACCAGCTGAAGATCAGGGCCAATGTGCGCAACTTTCCCAACAGCACCAATATTTTTCTTTTAAAGCCTAAATACTTGTCTTTATTGAGCAACTTTAATGTCACATTCTGCAAGAAATAATACACAGGAATTTGAAAGCTTTCAAATTCTAATACAATTTGTAAAGCAGGTAGGAAATTGAAATAGATGAAATTCACCAGACTGAAGGCATTACGAATGTCTAATTCATACACATTTTAGGAAATGATAGTCTGGTATTGTTCTGCTTTGTTCCTTTCTAAATTGATTGTCCCTTGCAGTAGCTCATTTGATGATGTAGCAAAAGGGTGTCTTCTGCCTAGAGAAATAACTATGGAAGATTCCTGATAGTAACACAAGATACACAGGATGATGTAAAATAGGTTGTTTTAGAAGATTAGAGTCACAGTTTAGGCTTAAACTGTCATCAATTTTTGGAATTAATCAGAAAGATGGCAAGATTTGCTTAAAGAAGGTAACACTCACTGGCCTAAAGACAGCTGATTTTACTCCTTGATGAACAAGGAGCATAAACAATCCTGCTTGCTGTGAAAGAAATGTAGGGCTAGATCTTCAGCTGGTGTATATCGGTGTACCTCATTTTGACTTCAGTGGAGCTATGCTGATACACACTGGGTGAGGATCTAGCCCTAAATTTTCCTCTCCACTATGGAAGGGACAGCAGCAGTTCCAAAAAGCTGTGGTTGGATCAGCAGTACAGGTTGTAGCAGCAATATAAAAGCCACAGAAGAGAGAGAGAGAGAGAGAGGAGCTATGGCAGCAGGAGTTTTAGTCTCCTGGGGTTTTCATTTGTAGATTAATGTCTTGAGGTGGATATGTAAAAAAATGAACTAAGACATACACACAAAAGTCTAAAACAGTTAAGGTAAACCCCCGTGAAACATTTCTTCTGATTGTTAACTTTTGTAACAAAATGATTAGAGAACTCAAATGTAGACAAATAGTATAGTAAATATACTTTATATGAAGAAGGAAAGTTGAGTTTGAATCTGGAAATGTATATTCCTATTTGATATACTGTTGAATGGGAAGTAAGATATGCAGGCTCTCAATGGTGTAATAACTGCTAATCAATTGCTCACCTTTCTGGGCATAAACCTTTTATTCATTTTTAAATAGCACCTCAGAATATATTTCGTTTTGATGGTGTATGTCCTGTACCTATTATCCGTCATTTTAAGTGGCATGAAATGCACATTTCTAAAGAAAAAGTAATCACTGACACACTAACTGCTCCCTTGAATGTGATTCTTCACACATAATCATGCTTACTCGCACTTCATGAAGGATCATTATACATTTGTAAAAATGTCCTCATAATGTGCTCTGTTCTGAACAAAACCATAATGATAGTTGTATGTGTGGCCATGTGTAACAATGAAATGCTAGGACAAAGCTCAGAGAAGGGACAAACAAGGAATAAGTTTGACAGGATTTTCAGTCCTCTGAATTAGACTCTAATCATTATGCCTCCATCACCAGCTGTTCTCATTTGGTTTGGATTTCAATGTGTATATGGTAAATTCTTTAGCTTCAGGAATTTTTATCTTATTTGGAGTCTGATCTAAAGACCACTGAAGTCAAAGAGAGATTTTTCCATTTGTTTTAATTGGCTTTGTATCAAGTTGTTGGTTCATTCCTAAAGAATGATTGTATGATCCCTTTTCAGTATTGTTCTAGTGCAGAACTGGTTTGATTTATATTCCATCACAGAAGTAGGTATGGATAAACTGGGTCCAGAAATGACAGTGTCATGGTTGTGACAGGTTCCTGACCAACTAGAGCAGTACTGTTCCTCTGTTTGCAATTTAGCCACAAACATTCATAATTGTTCAAGTCTAGTGTGAGTACAGTACTTGACACTCGTGTCTTTGGTAAATAAGCTTGGGAATAAATACATGCTTAGCTGAATATTCCCAAATAAGTGCTGAATATTGGCTCCAGCAGATAATAAAATAAGGGACATGACCCATGGAGTATTTGGGTAGGGAATGCTGAAACATTGATTCTGCGGTGGTCCTCGCGGACCTTTGCGAACAAGGCTGCTAACAGGGAGTTTTGCAAGGGAGTTTGGAAGGGGAGTGGGAAGGGGGCAAGGTTCACTTGCTGTTCTTTAAAACCTGTAAACTAAACTACGTTCAAAACTTCTTGATTTAAATAAAACCCTTTCATTAACTTAGGTAGCTGTTGGAGAGAATGCAGGCAGAAGCCCAGCAGCAGAGTGGGGGCTACCCAGTTTAGTGCACTGAGTGCAGCATGTAAGATTATCTGCCCTGTGGGTGGGTGGCGTATGTGTGCATTTGGTGCAAGGAAATCCTGGCCCTCAGAGACTGTGTATGGGCTTTGGAGGCCAGGTTGGCAGAACTGGAGGAGCTAAGGGAGGTGGAAAGGTATGTTGATGAGACTTTCTGAGACACAGTAGAATTGTCCCACCTCCAGTCAGACAGCCCCCGCGCTGTTGAGGAGGATGAAAGGCCCAGGGAAGCAGAGCAGTCAACGGGAGCAGAGGGAAACCTTCCCATAGTTGGGACCCTCCTTCCAGATGGTGTTAGGGTAGCCTCTCGCACTGAGGTTACCTCTCTCGGGGAGGGAACTCCAGTCACTAGGAAAAGGCAGATGTTAGTAATGGGAGATTTGATCATTAGTAACATAGATAGCTGGGTTTGTGATGACCAGGAGAACCGTATGGTGACTTGCCTGCCTGGTGCAAAGGTTACGGATCTCTCGGGGCATCTAGATAGACTTATGTGTAGTGCTGGGGAAGAGCCGATAGTCGTGGTACATATTGGTACCAATGACATAGGGAAGGGTAGGAGAGATGTCCTGGAGGCCAAATTTAGGCCGCTAGGGAAGAGACTGAAATCCAGGACCTTTCTCAGAAATGCTTCCAGTTCCACGCGCAGGGCCAGATAGGCAGGCAGAGCTTCAGAGTCTCAATCGATGAGACGATGGTGTAGAGAGGAGGGGTTTAGATTAATTAGGAATTGGGGAAACTTTTGGGATAGCGGGAGCCTATACAGGAGAGATGGGCTCCACCTAAACCAAAGTGGAACCAAACTGCTGGCACTTAACATTAAAAAGGTTGTAGGGCAGTTTTTAAACTAGGAGATGGGGGAAAGCTGACTGCTGCAGAGGAGCATGTGGATCAGACAGAGACTTCTCTTAGAGGAGAGTCTATTGATAGAGATTCTCTAGGTTATAGTCAGGAACAGAGGATGGAAGAGGATAGTGTAAGGGCCAGATCAGACGAGAAATATTCACATAAAAAAGAATCGGACACATCAGAAAAGGGCAGACAAATAAACAGTGACAAGTTTTTAAAGTGCTTGTACATAAATGCTAGAAGTCTAAATAATAAGATGGGTAAACTAGAGTGCCTCGTGATAAAGGAGGATATTGATATAATAGGTATCACAGAAACATGGTGGACTGAGGGACAATCATTGGGACACAATCATTCTGAGATACAAAATATATTGGAAGGACAGAACAGGTCGGGGTGGGGAGTGGCACTATATGTGAAAGAAAATGTAGAATCAAATGGAGTAAAAATCTTAAGTGAATCCACACAGAGATTTCATAGAATCTCTATGGATAGTAATTTCTTGCTCTAATAAGAATATAACATTAGGGATCTATTATCGACCCCCTGACCAGGACAGTGATAGTGACGATGAAATGCTAAGGGAAATTAGAGAGGCTATCAAAATTAAGAACTCAATAATAGTGGGGGATTTCAATTATCCCCATATTGACTGGGAACATGTCACCTCAGGACGAAATGCAGAGACAAAATTTCTTGATACTTTAAATGACTGCTTCTTGGAGCAGCTGGTATGGGAACCCACAAGGGGAGAGGCAACTCTAGATTTAGTCCTGAGTGGAGTGCAGGAGCTGGTCCAAGAGGTAATAATAACAGGACCGCTTGGAAATAGTGACCATAATATAATAACATTTAACATCCCTGTGGTGGGAAGAACATCTCAACAGCCCAACACTGAGCCCAAAAAGGGGAACTATGCAAAAATGAGGGGGTTAGTTAAACAGAAATTAAAAGGTACAGTGACTAAAGTGAAATCCCTGCAAGCTGCATGGATGCTTTTCAAAGACACCATAATAGATGCCCAATTTAAATGTATACCCCAAATTAAAAAACACAGTAAAAGAACTAAAAGAGAGCCACCGTGGCTTAACAATCATGTAAGAGAAGCAGTGAGAGATAAAAAGGCATCTTTTAAAAAGTGGAAGTCAAATCCTAGTGAGGTAAATAGAAAGGAGCATAAACACTGCCAAATTAAGTGTAAAAATGTAATAAGAAAAGCCAAAGAGGAGTTTGAAGAACGGCTAGCCAAAAACTCAAAGGTAATAACAAAATATTTTTAAGTACATCAGAAGCGGGAAGCCTGCTAAACAACCAGTGGGGCCCCTGGATGATCAAGATACAGAAGGAGCACTTAAAGACGATAAAGTCATTGCGGAGAAATTAAATGGATTCTTTGCTTCAGTCTTCACGGCTGAGGATATTAGGGAGATTCCCAAACCTGAGCTGGCTTTTGTAGGTGACAAATCAGAGGAATTGTCACAGACTGAAGTGTCACTAGAGGAGATTTTGGAATTAATTGATAAACTTAACAGTAACAAGTCACCGGGACCAAATGGCATTCACCCAAGAGTTCTGAAAGAACTCAAATGTGAAGTTGCGGAACTATTAACTATGGTTTGTAACCTGTCCTTTAAATTGGCTTCTGTACCCAATGACTGGAAGATAGCTAATGTAACGCCAATATTTAAAAAGAGTTCTAGAGGTGATCCCAGAAATTACAGAACGGTAAGTCTAACTTCAGTATCGGGTAAATAAGTTGAAACAATCGTAAAGAATAAAATAGTCAGACACATAGAAGAATATAAATTGTTGGGCAAAAGTCAACATGGTTTCTGTAAAGGGAAATCGTGTCTTACTAATCTATTAGAGTTCTTTGAAGGGGTCAACAAACATGTGGACAAGGGGGATCCAGTGGATATAGTGTACTTAGATTTCCAGAAAGCCTTTGACAAGGTCCCACACCAAAGGCTCTTATGTAAATTAAGTTGTCATGGGATAAAAGGGAAGGTCCTTTCATTGACTGAGAACTGTTTAAAAGACAGGGAACAAAGGGTAGGAATAAATGGTAAATTCTCAGATTGGAGAGGGGTAACTAGAGGGTACTAGGGGTAACTAGTGGTGTTCCCCAAGGGTCAGTCCTAGGACCAATTCTATTCAACTTATTCATAAATGATCTGGAGAAAGGGGTAAACAGTGAGTTGGCAAAGTTTGCAGATGATACTAAACTGCTCAAGATAGTTAAGACCAAAGCAGACTGTGAAGAACTTCCAAAAGATCACACAAAAATAAGTGATTGGGCAACAAAATGGCAAATGAAATTTAATGTGGATAAATGCAAAGTAATGCACATTGGAAAAAATAACCCCAACTATACATACAATATGATGGGGGCAAATTTAACTACAATGAATCAGGAAAAAGATGTTGGAGTCATCATGGATAGTTCTCTGAAGACGTCCATGCAGTGTGCAGCGGCGGTTAAAAAAGGAAACAGGATGTTAGGAATCATTAAAAAGGGGACAGAGAATAAGACGGAGAGTATCTTATTGCCCTTATATAAATCGATGGTACGCCCACATCTTGAATACTACATACAGATGTGGTCTCCTCATCTCAAAAAAGATATACTGGCATTAGAAAAGGTTCAGAGAAGGGCAACTAAAATGATTAGGGGTTTGGAACGGGTCCTATATGAGGAGAGATTAAAGAGGCTAGGACTTTTCAGCTTGGAAAAGAGGAGACTAAGGGGGAATATGATAGAGGTATATAAAATCATGAGTGATGTGGAGAAAGTAAATAAGGAAAAGTTATTTACTTGTTTCCATAATACAAGAACTAGGGGTCTCCAAATGAAATTAATGGGCAGCAGGTTTAAAACAAATAAAAGGAAGTTCTTCTTCACACAGTGCACAGTCAACTTGTGGAACTCCTTGCCTGAGGAGGTTGTGAAGACTAGGACTATAACAGCATTTAAAAGAGAACTGGGATAAACTTGGGGCTATTAGCCAGGATGGGTAAGGAACGGTGTCCCTACCCTCTGTTTGTTAGAGGGTGGAGATGAGTGGCAGGAGAGAGATCACTTGACCATTATCTGTTAGGTTCACTCCCTCTGGGGCACCTGGCATTGGCCACTCTTGGTAGACAGGATACTGAGCTAGATGGACCTTTGGTCTGACCCAGTACGGCCGTCCTTATGTTCTTATGACCTTCAATAAAATGATATGCTTACATCTAGTTTTCCAGATGTAGGAATAGCTGATGTATTGACAGAGCACTAAGAACCTGAGTCTGATTTAATTTATGTCACATAACTGCACTGACTTCAGAGCACTTGGCTGGATACTCATCTGAGTAAGATCAAATACCCACATTGCCACTCAGCCTATCCAAAATTCTAATGCCATCATTTAGAGCATGCCACCCTTACTCTGTCTCCCACTGATTGCTCTCCATTGTCTTACACAACAAATTCAAACCATTTGTTTAAGGTTCTACTTCACCTGTTACTATTTGTTTAATGTTCTATTTCACCTGCTACCACATTCATTCCATATTCACTCCACCTCCTCTGCTCTGCCAATAATGTCACCTATGATGCTAGTTTTATATTCTTATCCCACCCATCTTCATTAATTCCTTTTCCCATGATGTCCCCATGCAAGAAATTCCCCCCAACCCCGTTAACCAACTTTAGCATCCTCTCTTCATTCAAATCTTTTAAAAAAGGTGTATATGGCTAAGCAAGAAATATCCCGTCAGACCTCTGATGCCTCTTATAGAGTATGAAGATCCACCAAAACTTATGACTTAATCATTTTAAACCATATGAGCCATCTATATGATAAATCTTTAATATGGTTGGTAAGAAATATGGGGATGTTGTGGTTAAAGCCTCTCTTGCTTCAAAGGACATATTAATATGCATAGTACTTTACATTTTTGAAATTACTGTAGAAACATTTAATTCATGCTACACCATTATGAGATATGTACATCTTACCCATTTTATAGGGAGGGAAACTGAGGCAGCGAGGTGACATGAATTGCACAAGAATATGCACAAAGGTAAGCGCAGGGCTATTTCTGATCCATGACCTGATCCAAAGTTCACTAAAATAAATGGAAAGATTCCTATTGACTTAAGGGCTTTGAATTATGACCCATTTTCACATTTTTTTTTAGACAACATATTTTCACATTCTAAGTGAAACACTGAAAAAATAAAATCATACAGCTGAGTAGGGTTTTGCATTTTTACTGCAAATATTGATTTTTATTAAGATGAACCTTGGGATGCAATGAGATAATGCTCCAAATGTATGAATATTTTGATATGGTATTGTAGCTCTTGTAAGGTATTTGTGCTTTTGTTTGTTTTTGTTTTTGCAAACTTACCACTTATGCAGGAGTTGCGTGAAAATACACTTCCATTAAATACATGTTTACCTCTTTGAAAATGCAGGTCCATGCCTGTTTTATTTTCTATACCTCAGTCAATACCACATACAGACCTCTAAGGTGTTTCATTTGTCAATAGAAAGTCAAGATGTATTTTCACTTGCTGGAGGTAAGGATTGAAAAAGCCATTTGATTTTTTGAAATAGACACTTCAAAATACGATTGAAACTTTTCATTTAGATAATTCAGATCAAATGCAGACAGAGATAGCATAGCTCAGTTAAATGACTTTTTCTACCTGCTACATGAAAGTTACATGATGAAAAGAATTTATATTTTTAATATCTTTCTGCCCTGGGCATCTGTTGCAATATAACTATAGGTAATACAGCATATTTTTCTTCTCTTGGGGGAATGCATGCTTCATGTCATGGGAATTTAACTTGATTACATTTTTTCTGTTGCAAAGCAACCCACAACAACCACAAAAGAAAATGTAATAAGAGTTGATAAAAATGGGAATTTTTAAAAGGAAAACTGTTGGGATGAGTTCAGTTTCTAATACAGGAGTTCAGTTGATCAGCCTGACTACGGTATACCTTAATTTTATTTTCCAGAGGGTAGAGCGACTCTCTAAAGCTTATCTTGACATAGAGTATTATTACGTAGACCAATGTACTGATACAGACATCTAGTTCAAAAAATGTAATGCATGAAACTCTACTGAGTTAGTGCTCAGGAACAGATTAACTATATATAACTAGTCATTTATTTTTTCTAACAGCAAGAGGTTTTGTTTTCAAGAGCAGTAGGTCTTGGATAAATTACTACTGGATTAAATTGTATCTCTTGTAAGCCATTTCTGAAGTAGCGGCTGAAACCTCTTGAATTTATATTTCATTATCTTCGCTTTAGTGTTTTTAGAGTGGATTATGCTTGTTCCGTTAAGAAAGAGTCTAACTGCTCACATTCTTTTCGGAGCCCAACATTGAAGGAATTTCTCTCTGGGTCCATACAGAGGCATCCGTCATCATATTATCTGTAACTCACAAACGTCACAGCTATTTGACAGCTATGGTTCAAAACATACAAGAAGAACTTCCAGATAGAAGGAAGTGTTCAGGGAACACGTAGCTGCAGGTGGGGGAGTGGCAGTATCACCACCTGCAAATGTTCAAAAACTGTGAGTCGGTCCCTCAAAAAAATCCCGTGGTCAGCTTAAAATAACTTTATTCTTATTTGTTTGTTTTAAAAGGTTGGGTTATTTTTATTTGCATTCTGGCTTTTGAGCCTTTAGGGTGCACATAGGTCACATTTTCACATTTTCCTCTGAAACCTGTAATTCTCAAGTAAAGCCCCAGCTTTATTTTATTTATTAACAGAGTTGTGTTAATAAGTAAAGCTTCAAATATTATGAGAATCTCAATAAAATCATGAGATGACAACAATGTATAGGGAGTGTGAAGGAAATGGGGAGGGTGAAAGAAGGTGGTAAAGTAGAGGATAGAGTGAAGGAGAAAACAGACGGGGATTAGGACAGAGGAATACAGGATAAGCAGTAAAGCCAAATGTGTAATATGGTAGGATTGAACCATTCCTTCGCACCCTCTGCTTCTGATGACAGTGGGGTATATTTTTAGTTGAAATATGTTGTTACATTTTTCAGATATGCAAAGTCTAAATTATGTCAACCTGCCTATGTACGTTCATGTACAACATGTACTTTCTAATCCATCACACATACCTTGATATGCCAACATCTCTTTACTTGTGTCTCAGAGTCATCAGTCGATGTCAGCACAGCTCTGGGAATAGTGTTTGCTACTTAATGACTGTTGTAAACCCAGCAGAAGAATACTAAACATTGTTTTTTTCCTGAGTCCTATTAAAAAAATAGCTGGTGAAAATCAGCATCATCGTGTACCATCAAAACAATTTCAAGTTAGACTTTCTGATTAAGTTTCTTCATGCTGCTCAATACTATACTAAGAATACCAGCTAGTACAATTTTCTTCCTTATAACCAAATTTCCCACCATTCTTTGTGCATAATCTCAGTACAATTATATGTCCCTCTTTTTGTATTGTGAATATGCAAATCTTTCTATTCTGGCTATTCCTGATCTGACCAGATTGTACTCAGAATTTCCCAGCTGTTTGCCAGAAACAAAGATATGGAAGTCATCATCTAACTGACTCCAGATGGTGTAGAAAATCATTCCAATATCATGTAAGAGAAGCAGGGAAAATCCCAACGGGCCTGATGCATTGTTACCCTGCATCCTGTGTAGTCATTCTCCCAATTCAAGACAACTGCACTTGTATCTGAAGGGCACCCACTCTCAAGCTTCTGGCTCCACAGCCATTATCTCTCTTGGGTGGAGATATAAATCTCTCTCCCTCCTAACTGAGAATTTTTCCAGGTTCTCCAACAAATTCAGACTGGCTAAGCAGGCCTGCTCTGATTTTTTTCTCCTCAGAGTCTATACACAGAGTAATTACCCACAGTTAAGTTTCCATACGGCTCTTTTTAAAGCATGCACATTTATTCCTAAGGTAAAAGCCTAACAGAGAAAACCTATTAAAATAAAAAAAAAACCCTTCACATATGTGAGTAACCTTACCAAAGATTACTCCTCCCAACCAATCTCCACAAGAGATTTGGCCCATGTCAGTCCTTACAACCTTCCCTAAGGACTGCAGCCCTCCCCGGAGACAGAAGGTCCTGTCTGTTTGCTGAATCAGAATGAAAGCCCTGAGTCAGTTTAAACTCAGGTTATTTATCCAAAAGTATGTTCTTTGTCTGCTGGTCTCTAGAGAATATTGCCTGCACCAGTATATGCAAGTCTTTCCAGGTGGTAGTGCCTCTCTGGAGGAGTGAGAACCTGAGTGAATTTGCCTAATCATCTCACATTGTTCTTAGTTCCTGGAGGGATGTGGACCACTGCCCCTCATGGAATTACATACAATCCCTGGCCAACCATGATCCATAAAATTAATACAGTAAGATTTAGCTAAATTCAGTAATGTTTGTCCAGGAAATTGCCATATCTGTCAGTCATTTAATAGATTTTAATTAACAGATTTTAAGGACCGAGGGAACCATTCAGTCACCTAGTCTGACCTTCTGTATGATAGGGTCCATAAACATGGACATTAAAAAACACAAGATAGTGAGCTTGAAAGTAGAAGTATTGACTGGGTCCTTTTTAGTAAGAGCTGATTATACAGTTGATACTAGCACTGAGTTCAGTGCACCTACGTCCCTGAGTAAGTGCTATTTAGTGTGAATAACAGCTGAAGCATAAGTCCCAGATCTTTTGTTTGCTCTTTTATTAATCCAATTAGACTTTCCAGCTATTCTCACTTAGCAATATGTTTGATCACTGGTTGAGTCAGATGCCTGCTTAAAGTCCATGATACAAACCTACAGATATGGCTTACTCTCAACACGTTGCAATTAGCAGTATTCTAGTGAGCAGTTAGAAAACTAAATCTTACTAGAAGTTTGAAATTAGGGGGGATTAGTGTTTTATTTTAATCTTTATAGTATTCAGTACTCCTTCTCATTTGTACTTACTAATATATGGTACAACTCTCATTAGTAATGCTGCTGTTGCTGCTTTACTTTAGGTTTTCTTATTGCAGTTTTCATTCTCGGGGTATTTCAAAGCGTTTATCCTCACTTTTTTTGCTGCTCCAGGGAGAGTAGGGTGATCAAAAATGTGAAAAAGGGTTTTATCATTTTAACATTGGAAATTTCCAGCTAACACTGTAATTTTGTCAGCCCACAGTATTAGAATTCTGAAATATTTCTAGAAGGATCAATATCCAAGTGGTACAGCTTGTGAAGCTACTGAACTGAGGTCATTTTTGCAAATTACATTTTTGTAGTTGTTGCCAGCAGAAGATGAAATGGAAAAAGTTAGCACTGCAAGGTGAAAAGGGTGGTTGGTTATTGTTGTTAGGGCATTGGAGCCACATTTGGCTTGTAATTGTATTTTAAGACATATGAAGCCCATAAGTTTACCATACTGTACTACTTGTATGTATAAGTTTGCTAATATGTGATTACTGTATTTTCATGCAATAATAATTCCAATTCAAATGCAGAGTTTTCTTTATACAACCATTTTAGTCTTGTAAAAGTATTCAGAGAGGCAGATTAAAAAGCATATGCCTATCCCAGTTGGACTGAGAAGAAAAGGGGATCTGAATGGATTTTAACAAACTACCATTTTTGACATTATTTTTTATAGTACTTGAGAAACCTTCTTCTTCCCATTATGATATATCTTTATACCTGGCTTATAAAATAGATGAAATCTGCTGCATTGGGATACTTTTAATTTCTTTAGTGTCAGGCTTCTCCAGATGACAATTCTTCATCTAATTTCTCTAGTGAATTTATATGTGGAAGAGATAAAACATTAAGAAAAAAAGATCAAGAAAAAGTAGAGAGAAATCAGAGCTGCAAACAAGCCTTTTAAAGTATGTAATTAGTTTATAAACTATATATAAACACATGCGTCTATGGTACTTAATAGCACAGTATCAAGTAACCCTTTCAGCAGCCTCTGGATAGGAAAGTTTTATTACACCCATTTTACATATTGGAAACCGAGGCAGAGAGAGACTTGCCCGAAGTCCCACAAGAAATCTGTGGCAGAGTCAGGAAATTTATCCCAGATCACCAGAGTCCTAGTCCATGTTATCTGATGTTCATCTTTTCTTGTAACACTTCAAAAACTGAATATGGACAATAAAATATAAGAGTCTGAGTTATTCAGAGATTGTTCACTAGCACCCTGTGAGAATTCTGGCTCTGAAAACATAGTTTCATTATTATGATCTGTCTGCTTTTCAGTGACTCAAAATTACTTTATACACAGAAGGCCAGATTCGGTATACTACTGTGGGGGCCACCATGAAGGGGAAGAATGGCTGAAGCTACATCAGGCTTGCTACAACAGTTTCTGAAGAATTGGTTCTGCTTTGAAGAAAGGGAGCAAAGCTACAGTTATAGCTCCAAAAGACGAATATCTCCAAAAAGAGAGGACTGAACCAAAGTGGGCATGACTTCAGGAGAATACTGTCCATTCTTGAACAGGGACAGGTGGGCCATGCAGCAAGCATAAGAAACAGCCTAAGTGAAAGTTGCCCCAAGGCAGCTCTGCATGAGCTGTAAGTGCTACACTGCACTAGGCTGGCTTTCCTTGAAAGATACCCATGGTCCGCTGAGGACAGAAAGTCCCCATTATCAGTGGAATAAAAACTACTCAGTCCTTTTGAAAAATTAAAGACAGCAATAGGTAAATAGGTATGTGGGTTGGAACATTTGCAACCTCCAACTTGAGCAAATAATTAGAAGCAAAAGCTGAATACACATCCTGGTCACTTGAAGCTAAGCACATGCACGATTCTCCTAGGCTGGAATTTAGCTGCAAATCTGGATTAACCCAATTATAAAATCCCTACCACACAATACAAGGGAGCCATGAGGAAGTACTGGATAAGATTAGGCAAGACTGTATTCCCTGAATCATTTAGAAATTAAGGCTCTGAATGCATCTTCTCCAACAAACTTTGATCCTTCTTCATGGGGATATGTGGAAAATGCAGCAAAATTACAAGTGGTATTTGAGTAGTAGTATATTATAATACCGTTCAGGAAAACAGCCCAGTGAGACAGCACTGCAGTTACCCATAAAGGAACAGAAAATGTTAGCTAATTACATTTCATTTTCTTGCACACTATCCTTATCTAAATCCATAATTATGAAAAAAATGTGCATGAAAGAATTTGGTGGAGTAAATATATATATGGCATCGCAAGACCTGAATCAAACAGCCGTAGCTCCTAAACTCATTGAGACAGATCTTCAGGTGCTGCATTGGCATAACTTCCATGGAGCTATGCTGATTGACACCAACTGAAGATCTGGCCCATTGTACTCTACTTGGAATAAAATAAAATCTACTAGCAACTATGGATCTTTGTCCCTCTATAAAAGAAAATCTCAGTTAAGCTAACAGTAGATACTTCTATTTTGGAGCAAGAGAATCAAATCCCAACTTGCTACTTGCTCTGCAGTCCACCTGCCTGGGAGAATTACTCTGTGAGGAACACCTCTTCTAAGCAGGATTTTCAATGGTAATAATGTTGGCTTTCTTATTTGTACATTTGCTCAGTTTTTAAATCACTAAATATGAATTATTAAGAGATCCTCTTATTTCTCATTATTCATTTTAATATTGATTCACCTTTATAGAAAATTATACATACAGCCATTTGTATCTGGATTATGTTTTTTTCAGATTACCCTTTACAACGCTCTAGAGAATGTTTCCATATCAGAAACACAAGATTAGTGAAAAGCAACAGAGGGTCCTGTGGCACCTTTAAGACTAACAGAAGTATTGGAGCATAAACTTTCGTGGGTGAATGCCCACTTCATCAGACGCAAGAGATGATGAAGTGGGCATTCACCCACGAAAGCTTATGCTCCAATACTTCTGTTAGTCTTAAAGGTGCCACAGGACCCTCTGTTGTTTTTTACAGATTCAGACTAACACGGCTACCCCTCTGATACCAGATTAGTGAAGTATGGCTACGATTTGTACCATGAGACAATGTTGCGAGAATTTGGGGCATCTTCTTGAGGCATGCTCATCTCTTGCTGTCCTCCTTCATTAGGGTCATAGTAGTACATGCCCTTAATGACTGGATGCTCAATTACTCATATAGGCAAGACTTGGCAAGGCACATCTACCGCTTTTCCCCATCCACAAGGCTTGTTACCCTGTCAAAGAAAGCTATTAGATTGGTTTGACACTATTTGTTCTTGACAAATCCATGTCGATTGTTACTTATCACCTTATCTTCTAGGTGTTTGCAAACTGATTGCTTGATTATTTGCTATTAATGCAAAACACTTGATTTACAACCTCATTGGTTGTCTTTTCTTATCTATACATATTGTCCTTGATCACACTGCTATATCAAACTCTTGTGAGCTATTGTATATTGCTATTAATGCAGTAACCACTTTCCACTGAATTGACATACTGGAGATTCACAGCCCCTTGAATTTCCTCCTCCTCTTTATAATTGTTATGGGATAAAAACCTTTGACTTCAAGTTAATAATGAATGAGTGGTCTTGATCAATTAACCCTTCAGTTCAGCCTCCATTTACACTTCTGTCTGTTTTTCTTAAATCTCCATCATGAATAATCAAACTACAACAGTTCCAAATGATAATCTTTGGGTTGAAACAAGTCATGTACTATAAAATGTATTAAGAAAAGAAAAGAAATTTCCCATTTTCTAAGTATGGATCTGACTTTTTGGTATAAAATGATCACTAGCTCTGGCTAATGACCTGTGCTGTAAGCTTCCACATTAAATACTGATAGATTCATTTAGATGTTTCAGATTCCTGTTCTTTTTGCGGATACAGACTAACACGGCTGCTACTCTGAAACCTGTACAGGCTGTGTATCAATAAACATTGTTAATACAGAATACAGTTTGGCATTTTCTTGGGAAAACAAGATCTGTCTGTTTCTTTTCATATATTACTCATAAAAACAGATGAATGTTATAAGTGTGTAAATATGACTCACAAATGAGTTGTATGGTTGTTCAAAATGGGCTATGTTGCCAAAACGGAAATGAATTATTTCCCTTTAATGTACATCCTGAACTTGGTGAGATTTAGCAAAGGTTTTAGCAAAAAGGTAAAGAGATTTTTCTTTGGAAAAAAAATCTCAGCATATAGTAATCTTAATTGGCATGACAATATTGGAATAAATTCAGTCCAGGAGAGACTCTGGAGTCTATTGAGCTCAATCTAGAAATGTTACCGGGTTGTAGGTTTTTTGTTTGTTTTGTTTAAATGGAGGAAATTTTTTTTTCTGGAATGTCTTCAGAATTTGTCTTTGGATACTCTTTGAAATTTGTTTTGCAGATTTTCTATTCAGCATACAGCAGCATCCGATATTTTGAATAGCCAAAAATCTTATTGTAAAGGAGTATACATTTGATGCAGCCTATACCTATTTGAACTATATTATATAAATGGGGTGGGGGGAGAGATTAAGCTCTTGTACTGTGTTAATCTGTTTCTTAAATTGTTGTTCACTGCTTTCTTCTTACTTATTGTTTGCAGCTGGAATTAGTGTCAGGACGCTTTTTAAAGTTCTTTTGTCCTGAAGAAGCATAGCAATTTATTTTACTATAACTAATTTTTTTTTTCAGTGTGCAGTGTGAAATTCCCTACAGGAGAGGAGGAGATTGAAAGAACCAGGATTGTAAACTCCTTGCCTGGACAAAACTTGATTCTGAAATACCTTGTGTGGTATATGACAGAACTTTTCCCATTCAGCAAAAGTGTGAGTGAAGGCTACACATAGGTACATGTAAAGTTGTGCCCTAGATAGTAAGATCTTGTGCACACAGGGAAGTTATTGCGCGGCAAGGTAGAGTGTGAATACACAATGCACTAACTATTCTGCACTAACTTGCTGACTGGATTCTCTTATGGTGCACCAAAAATGCCCTTGGGCCGTGTGGCTCAGTTAACTTGGCAGCTTTCCCTTGCTGTCTACAACTGCCCAGCCAATCATAATAGCTACATGCTCCAGACACACTCTTTTCTGATGTAGACAGGAGATATTTGGATGTCCTGGTCCTGTGGGCAGAAGAGACCATGCAGGTACAGCTATAAAGCAGTCATTGAAGTATTAACATCTACAGACAGACTGCACGGGGAATGTAGCTGAAGGGGTATGATGGGGATCAGCAGAAGTGCCATGGGAAAGCGAAGGAACTGCCCCAGGCACGACAGAAGACCACTGAGGCCAACAGTCAATCTGGTGCCGAGTCGCAGACCTGCGACTTTTACAACAAGCTGCATGCTTGGTGGAGACCTACCAGCTCATTAACAGTGAGGAGGAGGAAGAGGACAAGGATGGAGGACATGTGACCAGGGTGTCCAGCTGTTTCACAAGCCAGAACCTGTTTGAGACTCTACCAGAATCTAATCAGTCCCAGCATTTGAGCATGGGCGAGCCCAATGCTGGGGAAGGAACCTCAGGTAAGTGTGTGAATGGATTTCCCATTACCACGTTTAAATGTTCTTGACCCCAGTGTAACAGGACACAGCTATTGACTTTTTGTTCATTTCCTCATATTAGAAGAGATACCAATACAACAAAGAAAAGTAGAGCTATCTGTTTGTCATTCCCCTGTAGAGTTAGGTAGAGGGCTGAGGGGGAGACAAGTGGATCAGTTTGTTTATGTTTACAGGGATGTCCCTTGAATTCTCCTGAGAGATCTTGATGAAACTTTCATGGAGGTGCTCTGCAATCCTCTACTGCAGGTTTTTAGGGAAGAACCCTTATTTTCCCTTCCACGTTAGGACACTTTCCCATGCTACTCCATGACAATTTTGGCAGGCACTATTGCAGTAAAGAGGGTAGCAGCATATGGACCTGGGTGGCCTGGGGATGCCAGTAGCTCTCTGTGCCTTTGTTAACTTCAGGAGTGAAATATGATCTAAAATCACTACCACCACCTGTGACAAATAGTGTCAATATTCAGTGCCATTTCTCAGTAATAATCATTTCCGGTAACCAAACAATTCCCTCCTCATTGCCCCCCACCCTTGCCCTGGCGAGTCATGCTAACCTTGGCAGGATCTGGAGAGCGGCGCTGTGCACAAGCACGCCGAAGCTGAAGTGTCAGTGAGCACGTGTAATGGAGTGGCACTCACCTCTCGCGAGCGCCCCCTGGCCAAGTGCATGTGACTGCACTCTCTCTCTCTAATTGCTGTGGGTCACACACAGTCTATATGTGAAGCAAACAAAGCCCTTCCAGGGTAACACAGTCCAGCAAATGTTTGGCCTTTTCTGGGGGTCTTCAGTTCCATCTCTGGGCCTGCTTAAGCACTAGCCCCTTTACTGGGCTCCAAACAAAACTTGTCCCCTTCTTGGGCTTTCGCCACTCTGCCTGTGGCCGAAGGTGGGACCTGAGCCCACCCACTACTCCGGGTCCAAACTCAGGGATCCTACAACTAGCAGCCATCTGCTGCTTTTTTCACTAATGGCTATTGCTACATTCCCTGGGCTATGTCTCACTCTATCCCATCAGCTTCTTGGGTTCGCAGTCCGTTCCCTGTTTAAGCAGGGCATCTCACAGGCTTCCTTGCCTAGAGAGTCTAACAGTCTCTGCCCTGTTCTTTCAGGGTTCTTTCTCTGAGGCCTCTTCAACTAGAGAGCTTATAACAATTTCTGTCCCTTTTGTCAGGGCTCTCTCTCCCAAGCCTCTGTGCCTGGAGAGCTTCACAGTCCTATCCTTGTTTGAGAAGGGTTTCTCCTCAGTCTCCTCACCTGTGGAGACTCCCAACCAGCGACTTCTCTGTCTAGATGCTGCAGCTTCATCAGCCAGCTAGGAGCATCTTTCTCACTCCTCTAGCACTTACCAGCAACTGAGCTGTTCAGGCCCTGCAACTCCTTTTATATAAACCTGCTGGGCTCTGATTGTCTGCCTTCCCTGGAGCCTCTCTAGGCAGCTTGCAGGACCAGCTCTACTGCTCTTTTTCCTGAGGTGGGGTGTGGTAGGACCACAGGGCCTCCAGCAGGGGTCTCAAAGTAATGGTACGCCCCATCACAGCATGTATTATTTAAAACTTTAGGGGAGTAAGGGAAGGGAATTTTGAAACTTAACTTTTGCTTTCCGTTGTGACTACACTTACAATGAAACCTCCTGTGGGTTTTATCTGTAGCTGCTGCCATTGCAGCCATGAGGGATCCCCTCTCCTCACCCATAGAATGCTTAGGCCAGATAAGGTGGAAAAAGAAGAGGACTCAGGAAGACACGTTCAGTGAAATCCTGCAAGCCAGTGCTGCATTGAACCATAAACAGAGGACTGGAGTATGAATATTTCAGACTGTATGTGCAGTCAATGGTGAATTCTATTTTAGCACCTTCCTACGCTCACCATCCCCATCACTTCATGTGGCATCAGAGACCATATCCCTACGCATACCATTCCACACTGGGGGACAGTAAGGACAACCACCACTTCACATTCACTGACCTGTGAGAGCTACAGTTGCTGAACGTGTAGTCAAAATGGACTGAAATGGATGTAAATTTTCTTTCCCCTAGTTTAGTTCTGTTCCTTTAATTTATTTCAAAAGTTTTTATTGTATCTCTCGTTTTAAAAAAAATGCACATATTTTCTGTGCATTGGTTTGGGTATGCAATAATTGGATATGCAAATAATTTTGCAGAGTTTGCTGTATCTTTATAATTATTACATTGTGTAATAATTATAAAGATGCAGCAAGCTCTGCAAAATTAACAGGTGCATTAACAAAGTGCTGTTGTCACAAATGTACACCAAGCACCACGTAGTTCCTAACAGCGTCCAAAACTTAAAGGCCAGGTGGAGCACAGTCCACCACACTACATTACTCTGGCTGACAGTTAACATGCTCTTTCAAGGCCTCCCTAAGCCACATAGCTCCATGTTGAGCTCTTCTAATAGCCCTTGTGTCTGGCTGTTCAAATTCAGCAGACAGTCACTTCATCTCCACCTGCCACCCTGGCAGCAGTTTCCCCCCCTTGCTTCACAGCTATTATGTAGGACACAGTATGTAGCTATAACAGTTGGGATATATTTCTCACAGAAATTCAGTCTTGTCAGTAAATAATGCCAGCTCCCTTTTAGTCTACTGAAAGCACATTCAACTCTCATTCTGCACCTGCTGAGTCGATAGTTGAATTTTTACCTTGGTGCTGTCAAGGTGGCCAGTGTACAGCCACATAAGCCAGGGGAGCCAGGGGTAAGCTGGGTCCTCCAGGATCATACTTGCATTTAAACATTGCCAATGCTAATCTGCTGGTTGGGAAAGAATATCCCTGCTTGCAGCTTTCTGCACAGTCCTGTGTTTATTCAAAGATACAAGCATCATGCATCTTCTCTGTCCAGCCAACACTGATGTCAGTGGAATATCCCCAGTGACTCACTAACTTTTGCATAAACATGGAGAAGTATCAGGGGGTAGCCGTGTTAGTCTGTATCTACAAAAACAACAAGGAGTCTGGTGGCACCTTAAAGACTAACAGATTTATTTGGGCATAAGCTTTCGTGAGTTAAAACCTCACTTCTTCGGATGCATCCGAAGAAGTGCATCCGAAGAAGTGAGGTTTTAACTCACGAAAGCTTATGCCCAAATAAATCTGTTAGTCTTTAAGGTGCCACCAGACTCCTTGTTGTTTTCATGGAGAAGTAGCCCTTTCTGTTGATGCACTCTATGGTAAGACGGGCTGATGCTAACATAGCGATATGCATGCCATCTATTGCCCCACTGCAGTTCACGAACCCAATTGCTGCAAATCCATCCACAATGTTCTGCACATTACGGAGGGTCACAGTTGTATGTAGCAGAAGACTATTAATGGCCATGCACACTTGCATGATAGTGATTCCAATGTGGATTGTCCAACTCCAAAATGATTGCCTACTGACAGGTAGAAATCCAGCATTGCAAGCTTCCATAATACAATCACCACTTGCTTCTCAACTATTAGTGCAGCTCTCATTCTGGTGTCCCTTTACCAGGTCTGAGGTGAGGTTGGCACACAGATCCAGGAATGTGGTCTTTTGCATCCAAAAGTTCTTCAGCCACTGTTTATTGTCCCAAACCTGCATTATGATGTGATCCTACCAGTCAGTGCTCATTTCTCAGGCAGAGAAGAGGCTCTCCACTATCTTCAGCTGTCCTGTGAATGGTTTTTGCTGTATCCCACAGCAATATGTACTCCATGAAATTGTCATTTTCCTTGCTGTTGCAGTTCTTCTTGCAGCTCTGCAAATACTGGAGGATCATGCGTCTTGTGTTTGCAATGCTCATGACAATAGTGCAAAACTGTGGGAGCTGCATGTTTCTGTCAGAGATGGTGGATAGGTGGGTTTCTGAGATTTTTAAAAAAGGCACAAAAATTATGAGGCAGGGATAGCATTGTGGGATGCAAAAAGCTGCATGATGGGAACTTGACCCTTACTCACAGTCACCTCTGCATGACTCGTTTTTGCCCCGCCAGATGATAGCGAGTTGCACACTTGGATACTTAACCCTGGTGCACCATTCTGTGCAGTGACACAAGCACTCCGGGTGAGTCCATGCAGCACGGGTACCAAAAGCCAAGTATGCGTGCCCAGGAGCGATATGTTAACTGTGGTGGCTTTATGCTGACATAACTTGCATTGACCAAAGTTTGTAGTGTAGACATGACCTTAATTTACATGCAACTCTCCATACCTGCACCTTTCAGGCCTGAATGGCTTACTGTGTAAATCAGATACTTATACAGGTCTGTCTCATCTTACGGGGGGGTCCCATTCCGCGGTTAGTGCGTAAAGTGAAAACCGCGTATAGCCCAAACCCCATTGAGTTCAATGGCGGGCGAAATCGCCCGCACTACAGGTATAGTATTAAGACTGTTGTTTTTCTTTTTTTGTTTGTTTGTTTTTGTTTTTGCCGACTGCATAAAGTTGAAATCGTGCATGTTAAATGCACGTAAGATGCGACAGACCTGTAGAAGTTAGAGATTTGGAAGACATAAGGTGAAATCATGGCCTCCTTGAAGTTAATGACAAAACCCAGATTGACTTCCGGAGGGCTAGGATTTCACCAAATGTGTATTCCATCCACCTCCCTGCAAATTCAATGTTATTTTCTGCAATTGATTTTTTGTGTGTTTTAATCCCTCCGGGATAGATTGTCAGCTGTTGTAAATATACATAGCTCCAAGTCAATGGAACTACACCAATTTATACCAGCTGATGATCTGGCCCTGTTTTTAATCCCTCTTTCCAATATCTTATCTATTTTATCTTTATGTAAGTTTTAAGATAGAAGATAAATTACATCAGCAGAAAATATGGCCCAGAATGTCATAAGAACATAAGACTGGTCCTACTGGGTCAGACCAAAGGTCCATCTACCCCAGTATCCTGTCTTCTGACCGTGGCCAGTGCCAGGTGCCCCAGAGGGAATGAACAGAACAGGTAATCATCAAGTGATCCATCCCCTGTCGCTCATTCCCAGCTTCTAGCAAACAGAGGCTAGGGACACCATCCCTGCCCATCCTGGCTAATAGCCATTGGTGGACCTATCCTCCATGAATTTATTTAGTTCTTTTTTGAACCCTGTTATGGTCTTGGCCATCACAACATTCTCTGGCAAGGAGTTCCACAGGTTGACTGCTTTGTGTGAAGAAATACTTCCTTTTATTTGTTTTAAACCTGCTGCCTATTAATTTCATTTGGTGACCCCTAGTTCTTGTGTTATGAGAAGTAGTAAACAACACTTCCTTATCTACTTTCTCTACACCAGTCATGATTTTATAAGCCTCAATCATATTTCCCCTTAGCAGTCTCTTTTCTAAACTGAAAAGTCCCAAACTTATTAATCTCTCCTCATACGGAAGCCTTTCCATACCCGTAATAATTTTTGCTGCCTTTTTCTGAACCTTTTCCAATTCCAATATATCTCTTTTGAGATGGGGCAACCACATCTGCACTCAGTATTCAAGATGTGGGTGTACCATGGATTTATATAGAGGCAACACGATATTTTCTGTCCTATTAGCTATCCCTTTCTTAATTATTCTCAGCATTCTGTTTGCTTTTTTGACTGCCGCTGCACATTGAGTGGATGTTTTCAGAGAATTATCCACAATGACTCCAAGATCTCTTTCTTGAGTGGTAACAGCTAGTATAGATTTCATCATTTTATATGTATAGTTGGGATTATGCTTTCCACCATGCATTACTTTGCATTTATCAACATTAAATTTCATCTGCCTTTTTGTTGCCCAGTCATCCAGTTTTGAGAGATCCTTTTGTAGCTCTTCACAGTCTGCCTGGGTCTTAACTATCTTTTGTAATTTTGTATCATCTACAAATTTTGCCACCTCACCCCTTTTTCCAGATCATTTATGAATATGTTGAATAGCACTGGTCCCAGAACAGACCCCTAGGGGACACCACTATTTACCTGTCTCCATTCTGAGAACTGACCATTTATACCTACCCTTTGCTTCCTATCTTTTAACCAGTTACCAATCCATGAGAGCACATACCCTCTTATCCCATGGCAGCTTACTTTGCATAAGAGCCGTTTGTGAGGGAGTTCCTTCAGAACTCTTGGGTGAATACCATCTGGTCCAGGTGACTTATTGCTGTTTAATTTATCAATTTGTTCCAAAACTTCCTCTAAGATACCTCAATCTGGGACAGTTCCTCAGATCTGTCACCTAAAAAGGATGGCTCAGGTTTGGGAATCTCCCTCACATCCTCAGCAGTGAAGACCAATGCAAAGAATTCATTTAGTTTTTCCGCAATGGCCTTATCGTCCTTGAGTCCTCCTTTAGCACCTCAATTATCTAGTGGCTCCACTGGTTGTTTAGCAGGCTTACTGCTTCTGATGTACTTAAAACAAAATTTTGCTATTACTTTTTGAGTCTTTGGCTAACTGTTCCTCAAATTCTTTTTTGGCCTTTCTAATTGTATTTTTACACTTCATTTGCCAGTATTTATGCTCCTTTCTATTTTCCTCACTAGGATTTAACTTCCACTTTTTAAAGGATGCCTTTTTGCCTCTCACTGCTTCTTTTACTTTGTTTTTAGCCATGGTGGCTCTTTTTTGGTTCTCTTACTGTGTTTTTTAATTTGGGGTTTACATTTAAGTTGAGTCTCTATTATGGTGTCTTTAAAAAGTTTCCACGCAGCTTGCAGAGATTTCACTTTTGGCACTGTACCCTTTAATTTCTGTTTAACTAACCTCCTCATTTTTGTGTAGTTCCCCTTTCTGAAATTAAATGCTACAGTGTTTGGCCGCTGTGGTATTTTTCCTATCATGGGGATATTAAATTTAATTATATTATGGTCGCTATTACCAAGCAGTCCAGCTATATTCACCTCTTGGACCAGATCCTGTGCTCCACTTAGGACTAAATCAAGAATTACCTCTTCTCTGGTGGGTTTCAGGACCAGCTCCGTCAAGCAGCAGTCATTTAAGGTGTCAAGAAACATTATCTCTGCATCCTGTCCTGAGATGACATGTATCCAGTCAATATGGGGATAATTGAAATCCTCCATTATTACGTTTTTTATTTGTCCTGTAATACGTTTACTGTATGTAATACTGACACTTCAGGGTTGGTTGTCGGCAGTGGGGATCAAACCTGGGACCTTTGTGTCTTAAGGCATGATTCACTATTGCTTGAGCAAAAAGACCAAGCAGTCTTAGCTATGGCTGTAGCAGGCTCCTTGGTTGTGAGGGGGCTTTGTCATCACTGTAGGGGGATAGAGTGCCATACTATGCAGGTATGGTTTACAAGTACACTGGGCTAAAGGTTCTGTAGAAATCTCAGTTTAGAACTTTGGTATTCTGGGCATGTACTTTAACATTAAGTTTCTTGCATGTAAATATTTGTTGATGACAGAATTACCTACTCTTGTGTCCATGATGTGAATAAGTACACGTTAAAAGCCTCACTTGAGGCCATTTCACATATTTTCTGACTAAAAAAGTTTTATTAAATGCCTGTCCCCCCTCACAACAAGTCTGCTTATGTCACCAAATCTAGGTGTCGTGTTGAGTGTAAACTAAAATTTCTCTCCTGCAGGAATTTGCAATAACACTGGTCTACAATTTTTGAGAAGTCGTCTGCTTCAGAGATAAAATGTGCTATTTATTATGTATTTTCATGTGCTGAATTCAAATATGACAATTAAAACAACTGATTGGCTACTCTTTCTAAGATATTTAAGTTTTTACATTTTATGTCTATGTATATTGTTTAGATAGTAGAGTTTTAATCATAAATTGTAAACCTAGGTCTTTTCATGTGTTTATGGTTGCTTTACATGATAATATTTCACCTGTCCTGTTTATGTAACACTTTAAAAAACAGCAAAAGGGTTATATAAATAAAATTTATTATGAAACAAAGGCAAAAAACTATTATGTACATAGTTTAGTCCTATTCAGTGTCTACTCGGTGCTTCTTGGCTTGCCTCTTGTATTCATTAAATGGAGCATCTCTTGTCACTGTCCAGCAATAGTCTGCAAGCATTGATGGGCTCCATTTGCCCTGATAGCGTTTCTCCATTGTTGCAATGTCCCGGTGAAATCGCTCGCAGTGCTCGTCGCTCACTGCTCCATAGTTCGGTGGAAAAAAATCTAGATGAGAGTGCAAAAAATGTATCTTTAGTGACATGTTGCAACCAAGGCTTTTGTATGCCTTGAGGAGGTTTTCCACCAACAACCTGTAGTTGTCTGCCTTGTTGTTTCCGAGAAAATTTATTGCCACTAACTGGAAGGCTTTCCATGCCATCTTTTCCTTGCCACGCAGTGCATGGTCAAATGTATCATCTCGAAGAAGTTAACGAATCTGAGGACCAACAAAGACACCTTCCTTTATCTTAGCTTCACTTAACCTTGGAAATTTTCCACGGAGGTACTTGAAAGCTGCTTGTGTTTTGTCAATGGCCTTGACAAAGTTCTTCATCAGACCCAGCTTGATGTGTAAGGGTGGTAACAAAATCTTCCTTGATTCAACAAGTGGTGGATGCTGAACACTTTTCCTCCCAGGCTCCAATGACTGTCGGAGTGGCCAATCTTTCTTGATGTAGTGGGAATCTCTTGCACGACTATCCCATTCGCATAGAAAACAGCAGTACTTTGTGTATCCAGTCTGCAGACCAAGCAAGAGAGCAACAACCTTCAAATCACCACAAAGCTGCCACTGATGTTGGTCATAGTTTGTGCACCTCAAAAGTTGTTTCATGTTGTCATAGGTTTCCTTCATATGGACTGCATGACCAACTGGAGTTGATGGCAAAACATTGCCATTATGCAGTAAAACAGCTTTAAGACTTGTCTTCGATGAATCAATGAACAGTCTCCACTCATCTGGATCGTGAACGATGTTGAGGGCTGCCATCACACCATCGATGTTGTTCCAGGCTACAAGATCACCTTCCATGAAGAAGAATGGGACAAGATCCTTTTGACGGTCACGGAACATGGAAACCCTAACATCACCTGCCAGGAGATTCCACTGCTGTAGTCTGGAGCCCAACAGCTCTGCCTTACTCTTGGGTAGTTCCAAATCCCTGACAAGGTCATTCAGTTCACCTTGTGTTATGAGGTGTGGTTCAGAGGAGGAGGATGGGAGAAAATGTGGGTCATTGATGGTTCAGGACCAGGAACCGGCAGTCCTTCTCCGTGGGGTACTGGGCGTATAGCTGATGGAATGTTTGGATAATGCACAATCCACTTTTTCTTCTTTGACACCCCTTTCCCAACTGGAGGCACCATGCAGGAGTATCAATTGCTGGTATGATCTGTTGGCTCTCTCCAAATCATTGGCACTGCAAAAGGCATAGATTTCCTTTTTCTGTTCAACCATTGGCGAAGATTTGTTGCACAAGTGTTGCAGCATATGTGTGGGGCCCACCTCTTGTCCTGATCTCCAATTTTGCAGCCAAAATAAAGGTGATAGGCTTTCTTAACCATAGTGGTTATACTGCGCTTTTGTGATGCAAAAGTCACTTCACCACAGACATAGCAGAAGTTATCTGCACTGTTCACACAAATACGAGGAATCTCTGCTCACTTTGGCTAAACAGAAATGTGTCCCTTTGCAAAATCAAACACTGAGAAATAAGAGAGCACGACACTATGATTTCTAGAGCTGATATAGGGCAATTTGTTCAGCAGAGTGATGTAAGCTTCGTTATGATTGCATCATCCATGACTTCAAGGAATAACATGATGCAATTCATATCATGTATGACGCAATACCAGCTTCAGATTGCATCATTCATTGTTTTGCCTAAAAAGCAAGTACTGTCCAAACCCAGTCATAGATTTATTCCTAGATCCAGTCAAAGATGTATTTTAGTCATTTCTGGTTTAAATTGAGATCCCTTCCCTTTAGAACTCACTTATCCTCCGCCATTCCCAAGTCAAGGGTCGTATATACTGACCCAATAGCATATCTTGAAAACTAGAGCCAATCAACAATTTTAAGCATCATTTTCGTTCTCAGTGACCCAGAATTAGTAAAGTTTGACTACATTTATTTCAGAAGCATTTTGGCTGTAGAGCACTGTAATTTGACACTGATTTTCATGTCAATTCAGGACAAAAGGTTGAAATGAAAAATTTGAATAAAATGTTGAAATGATTTTTTGATATATTAAATCAAAATGAAATGTTTCAACATTATGAATTAAAAACATTTTGTTTCAGAGTGTTTGAACCGAATAGAAATATATTGTTTTGAGTCAATTCAACATTACTTTGCATCTGGTTAAGGTGCTGCAGCACCTCATGAAGATTGTAGTTTAAGGGTCCTCATCCCATCATTTTTTCCTATGGGCAGGGCTCCCTGGCCAGATCATATGTCCCATGATGCACTACAGTTGTGTGACTCCTATGATACACCACATAGCTTGATTAGAGGGGATACTATGGTGAATCTTGGGAATTGTAGTCCAGCCAAGGATCCTGCCCCATAGGAGAGAATGGGGGTATGAAGCATCCGAACTACAACTCACATTCAACTGATAAAGAACTAAAGATAAGAATATAATTAATAATTAATAATTAATGTTTTAGGGAAAATAGGTGTTGTCAAGCCTATTTCATTCTTTGACGAGATTAAGATAACTGCTTAGATGTAATATACTTAGACTTTTGTAAGGCATTTGACTTAGTACCACAAGCCATTCTGATTAAAAAACTAGCACTACACAATATTAACAGAGTGCACATTAAATAGATTAAGAACTGACTGACATCTCGAAAAATAGTTGTCAACTGGGGATCATCACTGAATGGAGCGGCTAGTGGAATTCCACACAGATCAGAAGCAGTGACTCGGAAAAGGATTTAGGTGTCATAGGGGACAGGCAACCAAATATGAGCTCCCAGAGTGTTGTGTGGCAAAAAGGGCTAATGTGATCTTTGATATAAATAGGGGAATATTGAGCAGGAGTATGGAGGTGATTTTTACATCTGTATATGGCACTGTGTATAATTGATACTGGAGTATTGCTCACATTCTGGTGTCAGCATTCTAAAAGAGATGTTGAAAAACTGGAGAGGGTGCAGAAAAGTGTCATCAAATTATTTGAAGGCTAGAGATAATGACTTACAGTGAGAGACTTGATTACCATATGCAAGTACTTTCCTGGGGAAAATATATCTGGTACTAAAGAGTTCTTTAATCTTGTGGAGAAAAGTGTAACTAGAACCCATAGCTGCAAGATGAAGCTAGACAAATTAAAATTAGAAATTAGGCACAATTTTTTATCAGTCAGGGTGATTAACCACTAGAACAAATTACCAAGGGAAGTGGTCTTGATTTCTTCAACTCAGGAAAGATATGCATTAGCTTAACACAAGTTATGCTTCTGTCAAAGACAAGGTATTGAGCTCAGTAGACTGGGTGGAAGATAGTGATCTGTGATATACAGGAGGTCAGATTACATGATCTAATGGTCCCTTCTAGCCTTAAACTCTATGAATATATGACACATACCAGATTCTAGAATGCATTAAGGTATTTAGTGCTCTATTATTTAAATACACCTCTACCCCGATATAACGCGACCCGATATAACACGAATTCGTCTATAACGCAGTAAAACAGCGCTCCAGGGAGGCAGGGCTGCGCACTCCGGCGGATCAAAGCCAGTTCAATATAACGCGGTTTCACCTATAACGCGGTAAGATATTTTGGCTCCCGAGGACAGCGTTATATTGGGTTAGAGGTGTATAACTTTAGGAAAGTATCTCCTTCATTACTTGGTACTCTCTTAGTTTTTTGCAAATAGTGTAAATTTCCATGTGTAATTTCGTATGCTTTATACTGTAACATTTGATTTTCTTTCTCCTTAAGAAAGGGAGAGAAGTAGTGGGGAGGAGACATGGACTTTAATTGCAATGGTCTGTCCCCACACCCATGCAGAGTTCAGGACAGGCCAACTGAGCTTGAAGGGCCCAGAAACGTCAAGAAATAGGGTATGGCAGTTACTTGACATGCTCAGTTGTATAGAGAAGTTTATTTGTGGGCAATCTGCCTAGCAGGTCACACCTATTTACACTCTGATTGCTGAGTCATTCAGAGTGTAGGTGGTGGAAGGTTATAAAGAGAGGAATTAAAGACAGTATGGTTGACTGAGCTGACGGACATAGGATGTGCGTGGGTTCCAACACCTTACCACTTTGCATATAGTGTGACAGACCCAGACCAGTGGGGTACAGGAGTCTGGTAGAGGGCAAATATACTGGTCACTGGATGAGTAGTTTTCTGTTCCCTGAGTGACCAGAGCAGGGGCTGCACTAGAGTAATCAGGAACTTTCTAGAACCAGTTAAGGCAGGCAGGCTAATTAGGACACCTGGAGCCAATTAAGAAGAAGCTTCTAGAATCGATTAAGGCAGGCTAATCAGGGCACCTGGGTTTTAAAAGGAGCTCACTTCAGTTTGTGGTGCGAGTGTGAGGAGCTGGGAGCAAGAGGCGCAAGGAGCTGAGAGTGAGAGGTTTTGCTGCTGGGGGACTGAGGAGCACAAGCGTTATCAGACACCAGGAGGAAGGTCCTGTGGTGAGACTAAGGAAGGTGTTTGGAGGAGGCCATGGGGAAGTAGCCCAGGGAGTTGTAGCTGTCATACAGCTGTTACAGGAGGCACTATAGACAGCTGCAGTCCACAGGGCCCTGGGCTGGAACCCGGAGTAGAGGGCGGGCCCGAGTTCCCCCCAAACCTCTCAATTGACCTGGACTGTGGGTTCTTCCAGAGGGGAAGGTCTCTGGGCTGTTCCCCAACCCACATGGTGAATCTCTGAGGCAAGAAAATCCGCCAATAATTGCAGGACCCACCAAGATAGAGGAGGAACTTTGTCACAATAGACTATAGATTTCTATTTCATTAGCAACTGCGGATCAGTCAACTATTAACTCAAGGGTGGAAATGCTGCTAGCTGTGGAAACTCCAGACTGTTTGTTTGCTGATAGGGTTTTGGAATGTATGAAAGAACTGGAATGCTGCCATTCTTCTCATGCTCTGAAGAGACCACACAGTACATATTAAGGCCATAATATAAAGACTCTGAGGGTTTGTTTACACTTCGAGATGGATTGTGATTCCCAGCACATGGAGACTGATTCACTCTAGTGCTCATCAAGCTGCTGCTTCTTTGTCTTTGCCTCGTCCCACTACTTCTTCATCTCCAAGTGCTCTTGTTGAGTGCATCTTCCAAGATGACACCAACCTTCTTCATGTCCTCCTTCAGTGTCTCAAACCACCTTTTTCCGGATCTTCCTCATGGTCTTTGTCCCATAAATACTACATCTTGTACACTCTGACCAATATATCCCACATCTCATCATCTCACATGACCCAACCATCTCAGTTGATACTCTCTCCGCATTTCCGTGATGGGAGCTACATGCATCATGGCTCATACTGCTTATCAACTCTCATCTTACCCAGCGTCCACCTGAGCTTTCTCATTTTGGCAGTGTGAAGTAGTTGTCCTTTTCTCTTCCTCACCAGCCAGCATTCTGACCCATATGCCATGGCTGGCCTAATCATGGTCTTCTATGCTTTGGTCTTCAGTTTACTTGGCATATTCTTCTATCAGAGAATTCCCATCAGCTCCATCCATTTGCACCAAAGGCTCTTCATGCGACTCCTAATATCTGCATCTACATTCTCATCATAGCTTGACACTGAATTGAGGTATTTGAATTGTTGCACAGACTGTATAACATCTAATTTTACTGGCTTCTCATTGTTCCCCTCAACAAAGCATCACATGTATTTTGTCTTTTGTCAGCTGATATAGCCAGCTGTGCATTAAACTATCTTAGAGAATGTGTCTCTTGTATCTCTCTAAATGGAAGTTCTGTAGCCACTCCAAATCTCGTACAGAAGCCCAACTTGCTAGTAGCAGCCCTGCAACCTGGTGTGTACAAGTAGTATGTGACACAGTGTCAGAAGCAAAGACAGCCTAACTGGTGCCAATGGAGAACAGAAATAGAAGGAAAACAATAACAAATGTTGCAAATAGGAAAAAAAAGGCAACAAAGGTTTCAGGATTGATCTCATCAACTTTCTACTCTTCAGTGCCCCAGAGAACTTCAGCTTTGACAGTCCTTCAAAATGGAAAGACTGGAAGCAGCATTTTATAAGATTTCACATTGTTACTACTAGACTCCACAAGCAACCTGGAGCCATTCAGGTATCGTCCATAACTTATCCTATGGGGAAGCAGGCAGAGCATACCTTTAAATCCTTTGCCTTTACTGACAACAGTCACAAAGATGACTATGACAGAATTCTGGCTATATTGGATGCATACTTCATACCTAAGAGAAATGTGGTTTATGAAAGGGTGTGTTTTTGCCAGAGAATTCAAGAACCAGGGGAATCCATTGAATCTTTTATAAGAGCTTTGCATGCCTTGGCAGAAAACTGATTTTTGGGACCATAAAACATGAAAATATTAGAGATAGACTGGTTATTGGATTTGTAGGCAAAAGTCTCTCACAGCAGCTACAATTAAAAACAGACTTAATCCTGTGCAAAAATCTCTAAATAACAAATAGACTGAACTAATGAAACAGCAAAACAAACAACTTGCCAAAGCTGCAAAACCAGAAACCAGCTTAGAAGCATTCCTGCTAAAAGTAATTATCTCAAACCCCTGAGGCAATGAGAGATAACTACAACACCTTTCAGACAAAATGCATAAGAAATAGAAAAATTAATTGCCCAAAAGCTGAATTGCCAGCCAAAGGGGCAAGATGTAATAAGTGCACAAAATATGGACATTTTGGAGCTGACTGCCTCAGTCAAGAGCTGGTGTTTCTGAGATCTATCATGTGTGATGATACAGAGCCTGCCTGGAGAGTGAAATTGACTTTAAAATTGACTCAGGAGCAGACATGACAGTCATGTCAGAAGGAATGTATAATCACCGTCATCCTCTCCCAGAGCTGAAATCAACTGACACAGCCCTGACTAGCCCTGGAAGCATTCTGAACTGCATGGGCCAGTTCTCCACAGAAACAACGTACAAAGACTAAAGCTTTGCATTCAGAGTGCATGAGTTTAAAGAATCAAAGACCAATAACCTTCTCAGCCCCAGTGTGATAGCCATGATGAGCATAGTAAAAGAGGTGGAAGAACTCAATAGAGGATTTACTGGACTTTTTAAAAGGAGATCCAGTACAAATAACCTTTAGAGACAGTGAAGAAGCATACAGTATACGTACACCTCTACTAGACTGACCTTGGAAGACACTAGGTGCATATTTATGCAAATTGGGAGGACACTATTAACTGGTCAGAGAGGACTATTTTTCCAGGTATATAGAATTAATGTATTTGAAAGACATAACATGTCACAGTGTTATTGAGAAACTGAAGTACACTTTTGCTCATTTCAGTATTCCAGAACTACTAGTGACAGATAATGAAATATGATTTTGATCTTATTACCACCAGCCCACATTAGCCACAAGCAAATGAAGAGGCTGAGAGAGCTGTGTAGACAGCTAAGAAAATCCTACAACAGGAAGATCCATTTCTTACTCTTCTGAGCGACTGATTAACACTGATAGCAGCTAATGGATATAGTCCAGCACAACTCCTGATCGGAAGACAACTCAGAACTACTGGTCCAACTTAATTTCTTTTCCAATCCTCAAAATGGCAAGACATAAAGAGAATGGCCAAACTGAATTAAAAGGCAAAAAGAACTTACAAACACTTTTATAACAGACACCATTCAGAGAACTGCTAGATCTAGAACCTGGTGACTGTATTTGTGTCAAATTCGATTGAGAAAAAGGATGGAGAACTCCAGCTGCAATAAAGAAAAAGAATTAATAGTCTTTCATATGTGATCAAAACTGACAAAGGAGAGTCCAATAGAAACCCTCAACATTTTCAGTTTGTTCCTCAGAATGAACAATCAACAGAGCAAATGCTATGGATAGTGGATGCAGAACAGAAAGGGGATGACTCAAAGGGCTGGTCCACACTAACCCCCCACTTTGAACTAAGATACGCAACTTCAGCTACGTGAATAATGTAGCTGAAGTCGAAGTATCTTAGTTCGAACTTACCGCGGGTCCGCACGCGGCAGGCAGGCTCCCCCGTCGACTCCGCACACTCCTCTCGTGGAGCAGGAGTATAGGCGTCGACGGTGAGCACTTCCGGGATCAATCCCAGAAGATCGATTGCTTACCGCCAGACCCGGAGGTAAGTATAGACGTACCCAAAGATTCCAAACCAACCAGAGACCATTATTACAACTAATGGACAGCCAGATGATCAAGTCCTTGCAAGTTTGAGCCATGTACTTAGAAAATTATCTCTCATGATTAAGAGATAATTAACATATTGATACATACTGAACTTCAAAGATAGTGCAATAATGTAAATTTGCTAAATGGTAGGAATGCATACCTTAAAGGGAGAGATGTAGTAATGATAAAACTGTATTATGTTCAGCCACTACTTGGTATATGTAATATACCTTAAATGAGCTGGTAACAGATATAGCCAGCAGTACAGTGAAGTATCTCATAAAGAATACATCTCTTATATCTCTATCTGAATGGAATCTCTGTAGCCAGTCCAAATATATACAGAAGTCTGGCCTGCTAGTAGCAGCCCTACAGTCTACCATGCACAAGGAATACGTGACAGTATGTAATTATTATGCCCATTCCTCAAACAGAGAAGCTGACACACAGAGGGGTTAAGTGATTTACCAGTGGGTATCTGGGGATGGTGGTAGAGTGAATTAGGCATTTGGGAGTGGATTTACAATGGGGCCTCCATTTGTACATACATTTTTGGTGCCTTAACATCTGTACATTTTTGATTACCTTTATTCTCTTTCTTTGATTTGTGTATTGCCTTCTGTCAGATTTCCACTTTGTCTTATGTTCAGCTAGCATGTCACTTTAAACACTACTTTAGCAGTCAAATGATTTTTTTCCCCACTGCTAAATTGGCTTGTTTTCATTTCAATACTCCAGTACATTGACCATCAACAACAGTCTGTACTGCTGCTAAACTGAGTCACTTGTGATGTTATTTATGTTTGTTATAAACTGCTATTTACACAGCAAGCTATAAACTTGATTTACAAGGATTGTGTTAATTGACTACATTTGACTGTGCACTTCAGCTGCCAGTAATTTGACCATAAATTTTACAAAATTTTGTTTTGGTTTACAGTGTGGGAGGCCCCTTGGCCTTTTCAGGGACTATATTATCAATGATGTTCCCTTAATTGCCTGGCTGAAAAAAAATGGTGTAGCCATCGCTCTCCACTATGGAGATAATGAATGGCAGTCTCCCATGTGCCAATTTACATCAGGCAGGGATGCAGGAGTTTTCTCATGTGATGTTGTGACCCAGTTATCCTTCAGGGTAGCATACAAGGCCGCAGCCCTCTGCACCATCAGGCTCTGATAAATAAATGTAATAAATGTAATAAAATAAAGATTTGGCACACAAGCATTAAGTAAGTCCACTGAGTTGTGCATTATTCTGGAAGTTGCTGAACAGCAGAAGGTAAAGTAATCACTCAGTAAAGTCAAGCTGAATAAAATAAAAGGCTATCTCAAGTTACAATTGATTTCAATCTGCTGAAATATGCACTGTGCATTTTGATTAGCTCAGTAATGCTGTGTGGTCTACTGCTAGTAGGCTGAGACCCAACATTTTTTGTACTTCTTTTGGCTGCCCATCAAGTCATCAAAGCTTTTCTAATTTACATTTTATTTCCTTTGATACAATCAATGTGCACAATACAGGGTGCTACCTTGCAGTTCTGTACTTTGATCTGATTTGGCATTTGTGATCAACATAGGCTAGCAGTGCTGTAGGTTAGAAAAAGTTAGCTATTGCCAACAATTACATTATTCAGTGACCTTCCCTCTCACTGTACTTTAGAGACACAGGTGCATATTTCAAGATGTCTTTTTCATCTACACTATTTGTTTTACAGCACAATGCTCTATAAAAATGAGTGGGTAAACAACATTGTATTAATACCAAGATGAAAAGCCAGTGGCTACTCACCCACTATTACTTTGATTTTTAATCATTATTACTCCAAACATAAAACATAATATTAATCAGGATCATAAATATTATTAGAGGATCATTCCCATGGCCTGGGGATAGCAGTGAGAACTACCAGATTATGGTTCAATGCCTGAAATTGGGATTTTGAACTCTTCAAACTGGCTGTTCTAAAAATGTGGGGGAAGTATAATAAACATTGCATTACTCAACAGATAATATAAGGGAATAGAAGTAACTGGTTAGAGTATGTGAATAAGAGGAATCAGGAGACCTGCTTTCTTTTATATTGACTGTGCCTCTCATTCACTTTGTGACTTTGGACAAATCGTCTCCCCTCTCTGCACCTCAGTTCCACCAACCGTAGAAAGGGAGGAATATGACTATCCATTTTTTCAAACTTTGAGATCCCCAGGTTAAAAAGAAAAGGCTATTTATGTACAGTATTATTAAAATATCTACTAACTGATGGGGATGGCAGGTATCAATGATAATCATAGAGATATAAGACCTCTGTTCATGAAGGAGGGAGAATACAGCTTTCATTAACACGAAAGATCAACCTAGACACTTCTCCTACTCAGCCCCTTAGATTTTATATATAAACCCCACCATCTAAATCATCCTGCAAACATCATAAAGGTGGTGCTTGTGTTTAGGGAATAAAGCTTGTGGGGAAAACAAATAGGCCAGGGAAGCCTAATGCAGCCCACATACCCAAAGTTAAACATGCATAAAAAAATAATGCATCTGAGAATTGAACTGGGATAGCTCAGTGGTTTGAGCATTGGCCTCCTAAATTTAGGATTGTGAGTTTAATCCTTGAGGGGGCCACTTAGAGATCGGGGGGGGGGGAAATCAGTACTTGGTCCTAGGTAGTAAAGGCAGAGGGCTGGATTCAATGACCTTTTAGGGTCCCTTCCAGTTCTATGAGGTACGTATATCTCCATATGTTATTATTCTTATGGGCACTAAATTTTTTTTTTTAAACTTCCTTTGGAACTTATATCAGTTGTTGCAGAAAGTGGTGTTGGTGATTCAGTAAGTGCATCTATTCACTCTGAGTCATTAATGAACAAATGCCCTCAACAAGATATTAGTGATAACTTTGCTACTGGAATTTCAGGGCCTGATAATCATTAAACATCCTATGACATCTTTTGCAAGAGGAGGAGGAGAAGATGCTATCTGGTAATCCACGCCAAATCCCATTTAGGGAAATTGCATCCTTCCTGCTTAAACCCACAAGCTCTTCACTGGTGCCTGATGCTGCTTATACAATTATAGTAGCTACACTGTTCAACATAAGAAGTGACTGCATTTCAGAGGTGTGAAAAGCAATACTTCTGTTTGTGTATGATCAGGTTCCATAGTGAATAATTCAGGAACTTATCTCCCAATAAAAGGAGCAGATAATGGATAATCATTGGAGAGATTAACATGTTAGATTGTTACTCAAATTCAAGGTGATAAGCAGAGCAGAAAGAAATGGAGGAATTGAGAACAAAACAGGAAGAATAAATATTGGGAACACTTAAGAGTAAAATTAATTGTGAGTAATCGCGCTGTTAATAATAGAATACTATTTATATAAATATTTTTGTTTTCCACATTTTCAAATATATTGATTTAAATTACAACACAGAATACAAAGTGTACAGTGCTCACTTTATATTTATTATAAATATTTGCATTGTAAAAATAAAAGAAATAGTATTTTTCAATTCACTTAATACAAGTACTGTAATGCAATCTCTTTATCATGAAAGATGAATTTACAAATAGAATTATGTACAAAAAATAAATGTATTCAAAAATGAAACTATGCAAAACTTTAGAGACTACAAGTTTACTCAGTCCTATTTCTTGTTCAGCCAATTGCTCAGACAATAAAGTTTATTTACATTTGCAGGATATAATGCTGCCCACTTCTTGTTTACAATGTCACCTGAAAGTGAGAACAGGCATTTGCATGGCACTGTTGTAGACAGTGTTGAAAGATATTTACATGACAGATGCACTAAAGATTCATATGTCCCTTCATGCTTCAACCACCATTCCAGAGGACATGCGTCCATGATGATGATGGGTTCTGTTTGATAACGATCCAACACATGTTCATTTTCATCATCTGAATCTGATGCCACGAGCAGAATGTTGATTTTCTTTTTTGGTTCAGGTTCTGTAGTTTCTGCATCGGAGTGTTGCTCTTTTAAGACTTCTGAAAGCATGTTCCATACCCTGTCCTGATCAGATTTTGGGCTGCACTTCAGATTCTTAAATCTTGGGTCAAGTGCTGTAGCTATCTTTAGAAATCACACATTGGTACCTTCTTTGCTTTTTTTCAAATCTACAGTGAAAGTGTTCTTAAAACAAACAACATGTATAGGGTCATCATCCGAGACTGCTATAACATGGTAGAATGCGGTGTGACAAAGTTCCTCCTCTATCTTGGTAGGTCTTGAGCTTATTGGTGGATTTTCTTGCCTCAGAGTTTCACCATGTGGGTTGGGGAACAGCCCAGAGACCTTCCCTTCTGAAAGAACCCACAGTCCAGGTCAATTGGGAGGTTTGGGGGGAACCCGGGCCCACCCTCTACTCCGGGTACCAGCCCAGGGCCCTGTGGACTGCAGCTGTCTATAGTGCCTCCTGTAACAGCTGCATGACAGCTACAACTCCCTGGGCTACTTCCCCATGGCCTCCTCCAAACACCTTCCTCATTCTCACCACAGGACCTTCCTCCTGGTGTCTGATAACGCTTGTGCTCCTCAGTCCTCCAGCAGTACACCCTCTCACTCTCAGCTCCTTGCGCCTCTTGCTCCCAGCTGCTCACACTCGCACCACAAACTGTAGTGGGCTCCTTTTAAAACCCAGGTGCCCTGATTAGCCTGCCTTAATTGATTCTAGCAGCTTCTTCTTAATTGGCTCCAGGTGTCCTAATTAGCCTGCCTGCCTTAACTGGTTCTAGCAAGTTCCTGATTACTCTAGTGCAGCCCCTGCTCTGGTGACTCAGGGAACAGAAAACTACTCATCCAGTGACCAGTATATTTGCCCTCTACCAGACTCCTGTACCCCATTGGTCTGAGTCTGTCACAGCGGGTAAAACACAGAGTAGGAGACATACAATTCTCCCACAAGGAGTTCAGTCACAAATTTAATTAGCACGTTATTTTTTTAACAAGCATCATCAGCATGGAAGCAGGTCCTCAGGAATGGTGGCCAAAACATGAAAGGGCATACGAACATTTAGCATATCTGGGATGTAAATACCTTGCAATGCTGGCTCCAAAAATGCCATGCGAATGTCTGTTCTCACTTTCAGGTGACACTGTAAATAAGAAGCAGGAATCATTATCTCCCATAAATGTAAACAAACTTGTTTGTCTTAGTGATTGGCTGAACAAGAAGTAGAACTGAGTGGACTTATAGACTCTAAAAAATTTTCATTGTTTCGTTTTTGAGTGTGGTTATATAACCAAAAAAAAATCTACATTTGTAAGTTGCGATTTCATGATAAAAAGACTGCACTATGGTACTTGTATGAGGTGAATTGAAAAATACTATTTCTTTATCATTTTTACAGTGCAAATATTTGTAATAAAATAATAATATAAAGTGAGCACTTTACACTTTGTATTCTGCATTGTAATTGAAATCAATATATTTGAAAATGTAGAATAACATCCAAAGTATTTAATACATTCCAACTGCTTTCTATTGTTTAATAGTGCAATTAAAACTGTGATTAATCACAATTAATGTTTTTTAATCATGATTAAATTTTTTTAGTTAAGTGCGTGAGTTAATCAACAGCCCTACTTAAGATAATATATTATCACAAAGGGACGATTTTGTAATATATTTTTTATATACAGTAACTCCTCACTTAATGTCATCCTGGTTAACATTGTTTCGTTGTTACATTGCTGATCAATTACAGAACATGGTCGTTTAAAGTTGTGCAATGCTCCCTTATAACATTGTTTGGCAGTCGCCTGCATTGTCCACTGCTTGCAGAAAGAGCAGCCCGTTGGAGCTAGCTGGTGGGGGCTTGGAACCAGGGTGGACCAGCAGCCCCTCTATCAGCTCCACTAAGTTCCCTGTGCAGCAGCCGCCCAGCAGGCTGTCAATTGCCGGGCAGTTCAGCTGTCCCTCCCCCCACTGCCTTGTGCTGCTCCTACCCTCTGCCTTGGAGCTGCTCCCAGGAGCCTCCAGCTTGCTGTGCAGATGTGGGGGAAGAGGGAGGCTAATGTCAGGGTGTCCCCCTCCCCTCACTCCTGTACCCCATCTCCACAGAGCAGGGGGGAGACATGACAGGGCTCAGGACTGAGGGAACTTGCTGGAGGCAGCTGCTGTCTCAACTTGCTGATCTACTTAAAAAGGCAGTGTATTTAGAGTGGGGTCAAAATACTTAAAGGAGCAATGCATGTCTCTCTCGCTCACAGACACAGTTTCTCTCTCTCTCTCTCTCTCTCTCTCTCTCTCTCTCTCACACACACACACACACACACACACACACACACACACACACACACACTGTGTGTCTCTGTCTCTCTCTGCCATGCTGTGTCTACTCCCTCCATTCGTGCTACCTTGTAGAGTGTGAGGCTACATTAACAACAATGTGTTAATCCATGAGGGCTCAGACGAGTGCTAATTCATCATTTAGCAGTAAGGCATCCCCTGGAAAATGTTCTACCCTCTTCCACTCTCTGCCTCCACCACCTCAAGCAAGCTTCACAATCATCATTGCTGTGTACAGTATTAAATTGTTTATTTAAAGCTTATACTGTGTATGTGTGTGTGTGTGTGTGTGTATGTATATATACTCGGCTGAGCTCTCCAATTTCCCCATAAGAATTAATGTAAATGAGGAGGTTAGGTTCCAGGGACATTTTTTTCAACAGACAAAAGACTGTGTATATATATATAGTCTTTTGTCTGTTGAAAAAAATGTCCCTGGAACCTAACCCCTTCATTTACATTAATTCTTATGGGGAAATTGGATTCACTTAACATTGTTTTGCTTAAAGTAGCATTTTTCAGGAACATAACTACAACATTAAGCGAGGAGTTACTGTATCTGTATAAATTAACTGGCTGAAAAACATCCTAAAGATGCATTCATCTTATTTGTATGCATGATGCATGAACACATGTACGTACCGAGTGATGTCAGCAAAGTACATTTCCTTCCATCTTTGAAAGGGACTAAACAGGTGAATTATAATAAAGTGCCTATTTTTATATGAAGGCTGAAAAGACTTGAGGACCTGAGGGGAGCAACCATCAGCTGTGATGGAGAGCAGCTGGGAAAACATGTTTCTGTAATGGGGGCTATTTATTCTATCTATTATAGCAGGCATTTATTCAATGCTGCTCTAGTTATGGATGCAAAAGTTGTTGGGTTTTCTTGTTTTTGCTTTTTTTTTTATTCCCCCTGGTTTTCACCTATGTTCTGAAACATTCACACTTGGTATCTGCATAAAGGTCACTCTCTGCCCTGTACTGATTGGCTATTTTGCTGCAACACCCTTCTGTTCTCCTCCTCCATGTCCTCACCTCAGCTTTACTCCTTCCCTTCCTCCACCTTCTCTGCTCTGCCTTCATCTGATCCCCTAATAAGCTAACCACATCCCAAAAATCAAGAAAAGAAAAGCAAAAGTCGTGGACCTAACACGCTATTTGCCAGCATCACACTGTTCACTGTTCTTCTATAACCCCTTTGTCTGTCTTACCTGTTTAGATTTTTGAGTAAGGAACTCTTGATTGTGCTTTGTTTGTAGAGTGCCTACACTACTACTTAAGTAGATCTAACTTACGTTGCTCAGGTATGAAAAATACACCCCCCTGAAAAACTCAGGTTACAGCGACCTAAACCCTGTCCACACTAGCACTATGTTGGCAGGAGACGCTCTCCTGTCAACATAGCTTCCGCCTCTCATAGAGGTGGAGTTACTATGCCAATGGAAGAGCTCTCTCCTGTCAGCATAGAGCATCTTCACTGGACATGCTACAGCAGCGCAGATGCATCGGTGCAGCTGTGCCAATGTAGCACTTCTAGTGTAGACCAGCCCTAAGGCCCCATTTTTGGTTGGTCCCTAGGAACTACCATAATATAATAATAATTAATAATGATTATGGAACGCTTAATATAAATCATTTCAGCCATTTTGAGTTAGGTGAAACAGATATTAGATTGTTAGATTAGATATTAACAATTTTAAAAACTGATCTATGCTTTTTTAACAGCAAAGTGGACTGAAGTTTCAAACTTGATAGAGATCACTTTCACTGATGGATGAATTGCTGTTTATATACAGTACTGTACAATGGTCTCAGCTGATATCAGGGCCCCATTGTGCTAAGACCTATACACACACACACGAGACAATCCCAGCCATGACGAGCACACAAACTAAACAGGAGGAAAAAATAGGGTAGGAGAAAAGGATTATCATCCCTATTTAACAGATGGGGAACTGATATACATGACTCAGGGGAAGTGGGCTTATTTGTATAAGGATTCTTGCTGGGCCTAGTTAGGGTGGATTAAAAGGATGGCTGGATTCACCTGTATGCTTTTTTTTGCTCTGCCTGCAATTATAAAAGCCTGATTTTGGGAGCTCAGGAGGAGACAGAGTTGTTGGATTTTATCAAGAGAGACAGTCTTTAAAAGTATTTCTTTTGTCTAGAGAGCTATTCCCCAGAGGCTCTTTTCCCTATGGAAGGAACTTATTTATTTTTGAAAACTCTTGTTGTGTTTTAAATTTTATTTATGATTTTTTTTTGAAGATTAACTGCTGTGCTTTTTTATGTATGAGACAAACATTTCAACACAGAATAGATATAACCTTGGGACTATTTCACTTACCAAATGCAATGAGACCTCTGGAGTTTCCTGCTGGATCTGGTCTCATTGAACATCTTCATAAAAGTGGGAGCAAAGAACATGTTAATGATGTTGACAAATGGAGAGGTGCAGTGAGGAGAGAGAAAATAAATATGCGTCTTGGGAAATTCAGGCCCTTACATCTGAGGGAGAATACTCAGAAACACAGATAGTCAATCGAAGTGAGAGACTAGCAAAGGATCAATTCCCACTGTAACCCTGGGATGATTGTGGACAACAAATGACATATGAGCTTCTAACATGTATCACAGGGGGAAAAAGGCAAGTGTGATTTTTGGCTGAGTGCACGCAGGAATCACATCTTGTATAAGGGAGTTAGTTTTTCTACAGCACTTGTGAGACTACATCTGAAATAGAGTTCATTCTGTACATCTCAATACTTGAAATATATGGAAAAAAGGGAGGCAGTTCAAAGAAACACTAAAATGATTCAGGGCTCCAGGAACTGACTTCTAAGAAAAGATTTTGAAAGAGCCAAATAAAATGTGGTGTTTAGCTAAGCAACAGCTGAAGTAACTAGTTTGATATGAAGTTAGCACACACTTTTTCTATGAAGGAAGAATGGCCCCTTTTCCTCAGTCCCCATACACACGCACTTCCCTACCACAGCCTACTTATAGAAGATGCTTGTTACAAAGTAGGATTGCAGAAGTGGCAGTAGAGATACTTATAGTAGCTGCAGTGAAACTAGGCAACCATTCAGTCTATTCATCAATGTGCATGCATTTCCTCTTCCCTGGCAAATAATACTAAATAATGCACAAAGACAGTTAATCTGTACCCAGAGTATTTTAATAAATAAAGGTAACAAATAAATTCATTCAGAACCAAGGCTTCTTGCCATTGCTTGTTTCTGAGAGAAATACCAAAAGCTTGCAGAAGCATCTCAGAAAACTGTTTAGCTGCTTATTTCCATTTTAAATGTGTTCTTTTTAGTCAGATTGTTATTAAGTTTCATACAGTAATTACAATCATGGTATAATACAAGCCCTTTACAAGAACTAGAAAAGGAGAGACATCACTGACAAGGATAAGTAGTAATTAACTCTACTATTTTAATTTAATGTTTCCCATAATTCTTGCTATACCCCATTTTCTTTTATTTGCTGGTACAAGCATTGTGAAGAAAATCTGTTACACAGAAAATGGGTCACCTTATGCTATGTGTCCCATGCTCCATATGCAGGAACAAACCACATGGAACTGGCAGCTCAGGACTAGATCATTCTTTTAAGTGCTGTGCTGGGCCAGAGGGAGCACTGGGATGGGAGTTTACCTGCTTCAGGGATGCAGAATGTCTCCCAGCTCCCTCTCATGTTGGTGCCTAGCCATGCGCTTTTTAAGAGGATAGACAGAGACATAAATACAGGTTCTCAGTGACCTCTTTTGGGGTTCCATGCACCACCACCCCTGCCTCAGTCAGCATTAACTTGGGCAAATTTGCCCCATGGGTTTGAGGGGTAGGGGACTGTCGGAGAACATAGTGAAGTGCAATGTTTTTTCCTGACTATGCCTGTGGAGACTCACGCTCCCAGAATACCCACAGAGAGGCTGCCATTGCATCAGTGAAAGGAAGAACATAACTTAAAGCCAACACTTTCCCCTGCAATTCTCATATTAATCTCCATCTTCTCCAATTTAACTCATAATGTCCAATGTGAACTGTATCAAATGCCCTACTGAAATCCAGTTAGATTAGATCTACTGCATTTCCTTTGTCTAAAAGCAAATCTATTATCTCAAAGAAAGAGATCAGATTGGTCTGGCATGATCTACCTTTCATGTTGTATTTTATAACAATTACCGTTTTCCTCTATATCCTTAACTACTTTCTTTTTAAAAATTTGTTCTGAGACATTGCATACAACTGAAGTCAAACTAACTGGCCTGTAGTTTCCCAGACCACTTCCCCAGCCCCTTTCTTAAAAACAGGTACTGTGCTACCAATGCTCCAATCATAGGGTATGATTGCTCAAAATCACCGATTAATTACAAATCCTTGTTATTGGACTTGCAATTTCAAGTGTCAGTACCTTTAATATTCTTGGATGGAGATTATCTGAGGCCACCAATTTGTACTCATCCATATTGGATGTTGTAATGTCTACTTCCATATCCTTGTTTCCATTAGACAACCTGCCACTACCCCTAAGCTCCTCATTATCTTTATTAAAAAGCAGAGGCAAAATATTCATTTAGGTATTGCACCATGCCTAGATTATCTTTAATCTCCACCTCCACCTTTAATCCTCAACCCTTTAACAGTCTCACTTCTTACCTTGTTTTCATTTTATTTATATGACTAAAGAACCTTTTATTATTGGTTTTAATTTCCTTTGCAAGGTCCAACTCTGCTTGGTAGTTCTCACTTTTCCCCTACATTTTCTGACCTCCAAGAGGTAGCTTTCCTTGCTAATCCTTCCCATCTTTCACTCTTTGTAGGCTTTATGCATTCTTTTAATAACCTGTTTGAAATGCTTCTTTATCTCTTAGACGTCTTCCCAGAATTCCTAGTTTTAAAGCTCTTTTAAGCAGTCATGCCAACCTCCATCCCAGAAGTCTATTTCCCTTCCTACTCACATGGAGTCCATCCCAAAAGAACAGTCCTCTGTCCATGAATGCCTCCAAGTTGTCAAACACCCCAAAGGCCTCCTTTTAGCACCAAGCATTGCCTTGGAGCCAGGGACCACAGGGTTTCCAGGCTTCTTGCCATTTAGTACTTGACAATATCTTCTTAATGACTTCCAGTTCCATAAGGGATCTCTTATTTTGTTGTGGTTATCATAATAATTTAGAAAGGAGATCTAGTTGAGAGGGAGCTTTACAAGTATTCTTGTCTTCTTAGGGGCTTTGAATACATTAGTAATATTTTGTTACTGCCCCAGTATTGGAGCTCATTGAAATATTAGTTACAAATATTAATTTCATTACAAATTTAGCAGTTTTTTCATTGGGATCCAGTAATAAATTATTTACTAATCTATTTTTAGTGTATTCATTATTTGTAAGCTGTTACTGAATAGTTTGGTCAAATAATTGTAAAGCTATGGGTTGTATGAGAACAAATTTGCTTTCACTATTTATTATGTGTGGTTAGCCACTTAAATCACAGGGTATTGCCTTTTCTTTGAATGGCAAACATTTTAAAGCTGAGAATAACAAATATCAAACAATGAATTTAATATTTCCAGAGGGAATTATTTTGAGGAATAATCATGTATGGAAACACTTTTGAAGTTTTCAGTTTTCTCAAACATTTTCACCAACTGTTGTCCCAATATTAATACTGAATAATATGACCCAACAAATCATGTCAAACTGAATCTAGTACATTTATACTCAGTTTGGCTATATAAAAGTTACTATATAACTGATTATGTATTCAAGCAGCTCTACACAATAGTAAGAATTTGTCTAAAACATATATGCAGATCTAGGATTTAGTACATTATTTTTGGAATTTATGATTTTTTTTAAATAGTATGAGCACTAATATGCCTGAACAGCTGTAGCTTTACTTCAGGATACAAGGTGGTGCTGTTTCTTTTTATAACAGAAAATTAATGCTGATACCAAGACTAGCAAAAAGCAGTAATAAGGATACAATATATGCCAATATATATCTGTTCCCATGCTGTTTAATTGTTACACAAATAAGATATATGTATACAATTTGAATATGCAGCATTAAAGCAACCAGGTATATAATGCTGGGTTGTAGTATTTTGCTATAGGGCCTGTCTCATAAGATTTTTTAAGAAGATAGAAAATACAATCACCTGCATTTATTGGAGAAGAAAATGTACTGGAAGAAGGATTTTCTTCATAACTGTACATGAGTTAAAAATATCCTCAGCATTTCTCAGCTTTTTACTGTATTTACACTCAAGTGCTTTTTGGTTTAATAAATGTTGATTAAAATTCACACTTTAGGATCTGTGATATTTAGATTCCATGACCTACCTATTTATAATGTTTTCTTCAGATTCATTGCAAAATATTGATACATTTTAAATAATAAACATGCCTTAAGTGCGTGCACACACTGTTTTACAGGGTACCATGAATGAGGACTCCAGTGGTCTCTATTGACTCTGCCACTCCCTCACTCTGTGACTGCAGATGTGATTCTACAAGGGTGCACTTAGCATCTCATCCTCCAAGGTGCACTTCCTTCAAGGTGCTGAATGCTCTCAACTGTGATGGGAGTTGCAGTTCTCTTCGCATAACAGGAGATACTCATCACTCGGAAGAGTCAGGCCATTAGTGAAGAACACATAGCAATATGGATCCTAGATTTTTGAATTTCATTATTTTTTAAAAGGCTACAAGAAAAAGTAACATACATGCTTACATCTTTGCAGGATTGGGGCCTTATTTTTCACAATAATTTAAAAGTGAATCACTCATCCTACTGACAATAATCAGACAAATATGTTTTCTCAGACACCTCTGCAAGTAGGCTAAATTATCAGATTGAGTGTCCTCTTCAGTATCGGTTGGGATTAAAGTAGCACATTGTGAGCAGTATGTTAGTTGTGCAACAGGATCAATAGATTATGTTGTATTGCATGTTGAGAGGCAGCTCAGGTGAGGTTTTACTGACCATCCAAACTTTTGCCAAATTATTTTGTGGTTAATTATTGTGATGTATTATTTGTATTAGTGTTGTTTCTAGGAGACCTAGTTGTGGACTGGGACACTGTTGTGCTAGGTGCTGTACAAACACAGCCCAAGTACTTCTTGTTTCTGAGTATTAGGGTTTTTAAAAAAAATCCTTTTGACTTTAAAAATACTGAAACACTGGGTTAATTTTTAAAAAAAAAAATCTGATTTAGTTTAAGGAAAGCTTAATGATAGTATTCTGCACTTTAGTGCATTACTGAAAAACAATAAATGTAAAATTCTTCATATACAACTTCATAAAAACACTTCATATAAAATGTATAAATAGTATTCTCTAGCACAATGACTATCTATGTATTTTATATAAATAGGAGACAGAGAGAGACTGTGGTGGATCCCTCTCAATCCTTTATCCTAGTAGTCACATGGGATGTGGAAGACTTAGTTTTAAGTTCCTTCTCCAAATCAGACAGAATAAGGGTTTGAATATTGGTCTTCTCCAGCCTGGGTGAGTGCTATAACAGCTAAGGTATTGTGGGGGTGGGGAGCACAGACAGTGGAGCCTCCTTATTTTTTCTTGAAAAAGGGATGAGCTGACTTAGGTGCCTATCTCTAAAAGAGGGTTCACAGTGGTGAATCCTGAGTTGAGGAAGGCATCTCCCTCTGGCCCAATATTAAAAGCATAGCTCCCTGTAAGGGGCATGGCTTAAACCACACCCTTCTCCTCAACATTTCCTACTGGCTAGCTGAGGCAACTCCCTGCTCAACTTGCTGACTTCTGTAAATCCCTTTTTTAGGCACTTAAACTCTCCACAGGCATTGTCTAGGGAGCCTGGGTGTCTAATTTGGAGTTGTAGGGGCATAAAGGTTTGGCACTGCAATGCTCAGTCCCCCTTGTGAATCCGACCCTTACATTTTTATTGTGCAGCTTAAATCTATAGTTGGTTTGTAGTTTTTAAAAATAAGAATGTTGAGTTTTCTGAGGACAATAAAAGCATCAGAAACATTACTCAAAGCAACACCATTTCTTCACCCTGAGATAACTCACAAAGGACCACACTGAGTTCAAGAACAGTTTCCAAATTTATTTCTGGCTGAGAAGTAACAGAAATTTTAAAATCAAAGGGTAAACTTGCTCAAATAATTATAATAGGATGGCAACCAGAGCTTATCATGAAAGCACTTTCTCATCAATGGTTACTTTATAGTGGCATTACTGTGATTCTCTAATACACTACCTAACCTTATATTTAGCATGGCTACTTGTAATGCATTCAGTAGGTTCTGTTTACCTTCATTCTTATATATATCATGAGCTATATATAAATCCACCTTTGTACTTAATTCTTTTGTAAACTAACCTCAGTGTTAAAGAATTAGCTCTATATTTGCAAATTCATCTTTAAACAACAGAAAGGTCCCAAACCTGGCTAAATAGATAACAAAATTGCTTCCACAATAATCAGTTAAGAGGAAAAAATGTGTATCACATGCCAGATCTGTAACTACCGTAAGCTGTTTAATTAGTGACTATTTAAATCATTAATCTTCATAAACCACAGGTTTTGTTGGGTTTCTGAATGCGAGTCAGGGGATTCTAATACTACACAATTATGATGAGGAATGCAGCTGCCTACCACAGCTTTACTAAGAACACAGTTTAGTTAAAACTTGTGATCTAACAGACCTCCTACTACCTTTGACTGCATCAATGATATTTTCCAACTCTAATAGTTGTATATCTAATTATTATCTTGTTGAACTAATTTAGATATTGACTGTACCCAGGAAAGAATCAATTGTGTCAGTAGCATTATTAGCTAGTACTGTGTAAAAGGTTTCAACTTAATAACCAAGGTGTATCCAGACAGAGGGTTATTTTAAAGAGAGAATAAAAATATTTTTTTGGATGGTCTGTATGGCAGAGATAGTTCCAGCCTGTTTTTTGATGTTGCTTGATATAGACTAACCTCTTGATTTAGCTCTAGATTAAGAAATGGTTTAAAACCCCCAACGTCCAGAGCTGACAGGGAAGTTATATCACCTAGAAGTTGCTTGTCTTTATCCAGTCTAGCCCATTTTGCTAATGTGCCTTTGTTTATGTCTTTTTGTGTAGGTTATCTAAATGGAAATATCTGTCAACTGCAGTAACTTTTATGTGAGGGTATGCCTACACAGCAAAGAAAAACCCACGGCCTGTGCATGCCAGCTGATTTAGGCTTATGGGGCTTGGTCTGGGGGGCTGTTTCATTGCTGTGTAGACTGGGAGGGTCCCGGAGCCCGGGCTCCAGCTTGAGCCTGGAAATCTACACAACAATGAAACAGCCTTGCAGCCTGAGCCCCGCGAGCCTGAGTTGCCTGGTATGGGCCAGCCACGGGTGTTTCTTTGCTGTGTAGACATACTTTCAGACTCTTTTATATTAGTCAATAAAGAAAATGGCTTATTTAATCAGAGGTCAACATATCCTAACATATGAGGGTTGGGGTTTCAATGCTAAAGTTAATAAATCCAAATCCCTACTTTCTATATGAAGGATTTAAAGTCAGATTCATTAAGTACTGGTTAGATTCATTAAGCACTGGTTAAATTGCCATCAAGATGAGGGTTTGGAAGTCTAGTAAAAAGGAAGAAGGTATGCTTAAATGAGAAACAAGTACAGCAATACTATAAAACCTTAGATATAAAATGTTATAAGTGCAGCAATAAGTAGAATTGGGGATGTGGGGAAAAAAAAATCTTACAAGTATGGATGAAGTTGTCTCCAGATGACAATGATGCCTACATAAAACATAAATCTGACAGTGCCTTAGTCCTAGGGGAAGGGATTGAAGTAATGGAAAAGGTTTTGTCTTTATCAGGACCCAAACACAATTGAAATGTTTACTGAGTGTTGTACACATTCTAAAGCAAGGAGAGAAAGTGGGAATGGTAGTTTTGAAAAATCCAGAAGTCAGCATGTGGGACAAAACCACATATTATAAGTAAACATTTAAAAAAATTAAATATCAGAGTATGAATTCTTGTATTACCAGGTTAGGTGAGATGTACTGCATGCCATTCCCCCCTGTATGAATTAATGTCTGATGGGCACATGGGAAAATGAGCCTGATGGACTATGCACTACAATGCATAATGCATCATGTTATCCAATTATACTTATCACCTAGTGGAAGGTCACCAGGAACCATGTCGCTGAAGGAATCTGATTGACCATGCAGTTCATAATTTCTCCTTTAACTGATTTTTTTTCAGTTGCATTGTTATATTATGCACCGTATATACTTTACCTTGTATTCTCAAGGTACAGAAATTTCCTTCATCACCACCATTACTGAACTTACTGTTAGTATCTCAGGGCCTGATCCAAATCTAATTGAAGTCAGTGGGAGTCTTTCCATGGATTTCAATGGACATTGGATCAGGCCAATAGTTTGCAGTTTATTTGTTTTACAATTTATTATTATACTCATTATAACACATTGAGCATTTATAACACTTTTCATCCACAAAATGTAGCCTATTTTACAGATGGAAAAACAAGCCTAGTGAAGTTACGATTAGTATAATCTAAGTGGTCCACCTTTTAAATAATAAGGGTCAGAAATCCATTAATAATTCAAATCATAAGAATTACATTGAAGTCAAAGGGGCTATTCATGCTGTTACAATGAGCAGGGTTTGGCCTTATATCTTTATGGTGCACTAAATCCTAGAATCATAGAATATTAGAGTTGGAAGAGACCACAGGAGGTCATCTAATCCAATCCCCTGCTCAAAGCAGGACCAACACCAACTAAATCATCCCAGCCAGGGCTTTGTCAAGCTGGGCCTTAAAAACCTCTAAGGATGGAGATTCCACCACCTCCCTAGATAACCCATTCCAGTGCTTCACCACCCTCCTAGTGAAATAGTGTTTCCTAATATCCCAACCTAGACCTCCTGCACTGCAACTTGAGACCATTTACTCCTTGTTCTCTCATCTGCCACCACTGAGAACAGCCGAGCTCCATTCGCTTCGGAACCCCCTTCAGGTAGTTGAAGGCTGCTATCAAATCCTCTCACTCTTCTCTTCTGCAGACTAAATAACCCCAGTTCCCTCAGCCTCTCCCCGTAAGTCATGTGCTCCAGCCCCCTAATCATTTTTGTTGCCCTCTGCTGGACTGTCTCCAATTTGTCCACATCCCTTCTGTAATGGGGGGACCAAAACAGGACACAATACTCCAGGTGTGTGCTGAATAGAGGGGAATAATCACTTCCCTTGATCTGCTGGCAATGTTCCTACTAAAACAGCCCAATATGCCATTGTAAATCATATAAGATCAGTAGATTTTTTTTTGAGTGCAAACAGGAAGATAGATATTTACTTTAAATATTCATGGCTACAAAACATCCCCCATTTCCAAAAATCTAAGTATTACAATTTTAGATTTACTGCAACTTTCATTAGAACAGCAATTAAAACAGCAATTCATACTTGATTGACTGAAATCCATATTTATATGCTATTTTTCTGTAGTTTAATAACTGTCACATTGTAATTGATTTTCGCCCTTTATAGCTTGTTTAGGGTCCACATTAATAGCAAATCCACACATTAACCAATGTGGTCTGCTCATACTTGTTCAATGGATTGTAATAGAGCATATATTTAAACTCTGATATAACTAAAACGAATGTTTGAAAAATGATCTTATAGCTAAGAACTTATAGGGCCCTCATCACTGTAGTACCCAAACACCACGCAATCACGGATGGATTTGGTCCTCACAACACCTCTGCGAGGCATGGAAGCTTTATCTCCATTTTACAGAAGGGGAACTGAGCAAAGCATAGAAAAAATAACCAGCTCAAGGTCACACAATGAGTCTGCAACAGAGCCAGAGACTGAACCCATATTTCATAAGTCCCAGGCTAGTGTGTTAACCATTAGAGACCGTCCTTTGTCCTTATAAAATGTTACAGGTGGTTTACGTATTACAGATAACACTTTGCACACAGCAGTGATTATGAACATTTAATTGTACTATGAAGTTAGTGAATCAGGGTGTGCTCCACAAAGATACTTGGCATTTAAACCCTAGGCTTAGGTACCATTGCTCATGTTTAGGTGCCTAACTCCACTGGAAGCCACAAAACTCTTGCTGAACCCTGTAGGTACGTCAATTCAATTGGTGCCTAAGTTTTCAGAGTAAAAGTCCCATGGTGCCAGTATTTCTCCCTCTGGGGTACATGCACTGCTTTTCCACTTCAGGAATCCAGATGCCTATCTCCCTCCTAAGCCCCAGTGAGATTCAGAAACCAGGGAGAGACAAGCATTTGGCAATGTAAGTTGCATATGGGTCCCAATCCAGCAGTCATGCTCAAAGGTCATGTACTGGACAGGGTCCCATTCAGAATCCAAACAGAGGAGGCAGTAGTGCCCCGTTTTTATCCCAGTGGTTAGTACACTTGCCTGGGATGTTGGAAACCCAGGTTAAATTCCCCACTTTCTGCCAGAGGGGGAAAAAATATTTGAACAGGGTTATCCCACCTCTCAGGAGAGAGTTCTAACCACTAAGCAAGGGGATATTCTGATGTGGGGCTCCCTCAAACTCTCCTATTGAAGCTGTTCCACTGTGGATACATAATAAAAGAGTGACTGGAGCAGGGAGACTGATCCTAGGGTCTCCCACCTCCCAGGTCAGTGCCCTAACCACTCGGCGGCAGAGTCATTCCCATTCTGTCTCTCTGGCACATTGACTATTTAAACATTTATCCATAGTGGAACAGCTTCTACAGGAGAGACTGAGTGAGCTAAAAAAAGTTACACGGTGTGTGGTGGCCCCACCTCTTCCTCCTCTGCCCATTTTGCAAGGAGTGAGGCAGAAGCTTAGCTCATTCCCACAAGAAGCGGCTTAGGCTCCTAAGCTGCTTGACTCCCCGTGGCAGGCTCCCGAATGTGGATCGCTAATTGGACAGACTCATCTCCTGCAGCCTGGAGTTAGGTGCCTATCTCTAAGATAGGGAAAGGGCTTAGCATACATCCCTCTCGTCGGTCTCATTGGCTAGCTTAGACTCTCCCCACCTAGAGTGCTGGTTTTTGTGGATCACATTCTTAAGCCCCTATCTCTCCCCATTCATTGTATAGGGGCCTAGGGGCCTAAATCAGGCTTTGTGGATCACAGTGGTGTTCCTTTGATTTTTCTAGGTCCCTAAAAGGCGCTGTGATGCTCAGCATTGCAATGCCTAAGTTCCTTCATGGACTCCACCCTAAGGGCTGGTCTTCACTACGGGGAGATCGATGCTGCTGCAATTGAAGACTTGCTAAATCGATGGCAGAGCGCTCTCCGGTCTCTCTGAGAAGAGTAAGGGAAGTCAACCGGAGAGCGTCTTCCATCAACCCAGCACTGTGAAGGCACCGAGGTAAGTCAACATAAGCTACATCGACTCCAGCTACATTATTCACATAGCTGGAGTAGTGTAACTTAGGTCAACTTACCCCAGTAGTGAAGACAAGCCCTAAGAGACTAAAGTCCCCTATATAGAGTCAGTTACAGGACTGGGACTGAGGAATTTTCTCTCTCTTTTCCCCCCTCTGTATTGAGGACAGGCACTTTGCTCTCTTGGTGAAAATATTATTCAAGATAGTAAATAAAAATGAACAGAACCTTAAAATGCCCACTGTACAATGGCAGTGATATAATCATTTGATTTTAAAGGGTTGCTTCAAGAAAGGAAAATATGGTGCTAATGGCTTTCAAGAAAGGAAAATATGGTGCTAATGGCTTCCATTTGTAAACAGGTGACATAACTTATTGTAATGCTCCATTATCTTTGGCCCATGAATTGCTCAATTATGCAGGCACTCGCTCATCCAAATAAATACTCATTAAGGTGAATAGCTATGGCAGAAATATAAATTTGCCTTATTCCCACTATTACAGAATATAGTAGACTCTGGAGAAATCTCAGGAAAAAGAGGGATCAAAAACCATCTTGAAATTTAAAAATGCTTTGGAAAGGCAAATGTTCATTACAATGAGATGCAAAGTGTTTGCATTTAATTATGAAGTACAGTGTAAAAAGTCTTACTGGGCATCAGTAAAAGTATCGTGGGCATGAAGAAGGAAAAGAAATGTTTTATTTTTCCCCATTCAGTAAAAGTAGTATCCATCAAAGGTGAAGGAAACCAGAATATCACTTGAGTCATAAGTTAGAATAATAAATGGCAAACAAGTCCTATATGTTCCCCAAATCTAGAGAAAGTCTAAGAGTTCATTCAAGACTTCAAACAATTGTATCCATTTTGTGTTTAAATCAAAGCTTTCAAGAAATTATACCAGGTTTCCTCTACAATTTAAAATTCAAAGTGCACCACTTTGAAATGTAATAGAGCAGTATTTGCTAAAATAAACATTTTAATCAGAGTGAGGGCAGATGTGTCCATACACCTATATCCTTTTTTAGGTATTATAGCAACTCTTGGAGGCTTGCTACTATAATGTGTCTCGTTGGACAAGGGGGACTCAAAAAGATATGAATCCCAAGAAAAAAAGCGACATTAATAAACAATCATCCAAATAAGACACATCTTTCTGATGCATGATGGAAACATTATTCCTGTTTTCACAACTTTACATTTTTGATGTTTGCCCAAAAGTAAATTAGAAAGAAAACAGGGTAAATGTCTGTTTCTCTCTGAGGGCTCAATCCAGCAAAGTGCTGAGCCCTCTGGCTCCGAATGCACTTAAGCATGTGTTTAACTTTAAGCATGTAAGTAATCCAAAGGGAGCCAATTTGGAATACTAATGTGCTTAAAGTTACACACATGTTAAGTGCTTTGGCTGATCAGGGCTTGAGTGTTCAGCACCTTGCAGCATCAAGGCCTATGCCCTCCAAACAACATAGGCAGAACAAGACATTGTTAGCTTTTCACATAGCAGGAAAGGAAAGACGTAGCAACTTTCAGTGCACAGTGCAAATATATTCAGTTATTTATATATATGCTATTTTTAAAGCTTGGCTTATTCATGCAGCTGAATAAAAGGCACTGCTCCATTTATGATGCATAACAAATCCAATTAAGGAGATGGAACAGTTGAAATCCTTTTTACATTGAGATCAAAACCAGCTTTGCTAAACCTTGTAAATTTTTTCCAGTAAGCGTAGAACACAGACACGTATATGTATTAAAAGAAGTTTCTTCATGCAGTAAGTGTTACACATGTTAGCCAGGGTATTTTTTTGGTAATTTGTTTTTCATTCTTCTTAATGAATGAATAAGGCATAATAAGAAAATCAATCAAAAGCATTGAGGAAAACCAAACCTTAGAATTATTGACTAACATTTATTTTTGTGCTATTGTTTAGTGGTTGTTTGCCGGTTAAATGTCTATATAAATATATTAATATATAAATTACCTGGATAATCATCACTTTTGGGGCAAGAATTTCAATTAATCCCTACTATGAAGAATCAAAAGGTTTCCTTTCAGAGTAACCTTGGGCTCTACATTTCCCCCTTATCTTCTGTGTAGAGAGGAGAAAAAGGGCACTAAATGTTTTAACCCACAGAAGGGGAAGCAAAGCCAATGTTGCATGCTCCCCATTTCTCTGAGCCCTTTCTCTTCATGTGGCAATGGGGATCAGGTGACCTCGAGGGGCAGGAGTGGAGCTGGGGATAAGGAAAAGTAAAATCTGCCTTCCTTTAATCCAGCCTTCACCGAGCAAAATCACATAATGTAAAAATGGGAGAAGGAGAGATATAGAGGTTTCCCTGTATTCATTTTAATAAACCTGTGTTGCACTCAGCTACCACAGTCATGAGCTTGATGGAAATGCCTAGATAAATAGGGAGCAGGTGTACAGCACTGCACCTTATCCTTAGATGAACCTGGTGAATTTTCTGCTGTGAAACCATCATAAATGAATAATGTTAAATTAACGATAACTCACACTCTGCACTCCAGGAACTCATCGAAGGGTTAGCAGAGTGCAGGTGGGGGCAAGGAGCTAATGGCTTCCTGGCCCCAAGGGGAACCATGCTGCCAGGAAGGACGGGCAGAGAGACTGCTGTGTGTTAAATGAGCTTGTAGAATCTTCAGTAAATTTCTATAGAGCTCTTTTAAGCAGAATAGAGATTAGTAATATTTAAATATTGTAAAAGTGCCAGTTTAGCTCTACAGGATATTTTCATATGTATTCATATCTACAGTCCAACTCATAGTATGAAAACACACAGCAGCCATTAGGTTTGTAAGTCCTGGAATTTTGATGAGGCAAAGTCCTTCCCTGGCATTCCTGTGCTATAAAGTTCTAGTCCATTTTGCTAGGAAAAGTTTGATGTTATTGCCTTTCATAAAGTAAAAGAAGACTGGATGAAAATTATGCAATAATGTTACCCTCTGTAGTCTTTGTATTCTGATCACTGCATACTTTCAAGACACTGAATATCATCTAGTGCTTTTGTTAGAATGCTGCTTACAGATTCATCAAAGCATTGCAATGAAATTTGCCTGTTTTCAAGTTTTCAAATCTTCCATCAAATGGGAGCAATTTTATTCCATTTTATCTGTTTTGACAGAGATACATGCAAAGTTGATTTTCCTTCTTAGAGCTGGTCAGAAATATTTGAAGAGAAATCAAAAAATAGTTATCCCCATATCTATAGGTGCTGGAACTAGGGATGCTGCCACACTCCCTGGCTTGAAGTGGTTTCCGTCAGATACAGGGTTTACAGTTTGGTTCAATGGCTCTCAGCACCCCCCACTATACAAATTGTTCCAGTACCTATGCCCATTTGCCTGTTGTTTTTTTTTAACCAATTTAATAGCTGGCTAGAAATTTTGAAAATTTTCAAAACATATAAAATTGTAACAAAAGCACAATCAATGGGGAAGAAAAATAGAATATATATAATATAATATTAGTTTCTACCTACTATGTTTTAAACAAGTCTATTCACTACATACATGATTTCAAACAATCACATTTTCAGATTTTGAAAAAAAAATATGGAGGAGGAAAGGCCACTGAAATAATCAGCAAAGGTCTGGGAATCCAAGAGGTTCTTTTCCTGTAACAGGTTTCTAACATTATGTAGTCATACTTAACAACATCCATATGAAATTGGATGTATCATTACCTCCATTTTACAGCCTATGTTAAGTGATGTACACAAGGTCACATAGTAAGGGTCTGTCAGAACCTGACGCCCAGGTCCACACACATTTCCATTGTGTCTTAAATTCCTGAGGCCCTTGTGGTGGACTGTTGTCTTGCCCCACCTTCAGGATCTGCTACACCTCTACTGCAGGTCAGGAAGCATGAAGATTGGCACTTCCACGTGGGCTTTCAGCTCCCTCCACCATACTTCAGGGGATCTTAAATCTGTCTCTTTATATGTAGGGACCACAAAAACTGGAGCAGTAGCAGCCCCCACAAAATGGGAAGCCTGGTGATGATGGGACTCAGGTAGAGGCCCCGAAACAAGTGCTGAGGAAGAGGCAAGTCTGGAGGCTCTTCTGTTGTCAGTTATCCCAGGGGAATTCTTCAGGCCCACTGAGCCCCACTATTGGTTGACAGCTGCAGTTAAAGCTCTAATCAGCTCCCATATGCAAGGAAAGGTACCACAGTATCTATCCCTTGACTTTATCCTCAGCTGTTGCTTAGTTGGACAGGCTTTGCCTCCCAAGCAGGAATGTAGGGGAATGCACTGCTTCCCAGTGATGTCAATCCTCAGTGACTCCATCGCCAGGGATGGGTGGGGCTGCACATGTTGTGAAGCAATTCCATATCCATTGCCAAGTGGGGCAGGCCCGCTTATTGTTCCATGAATGCAGAGCCCGTTTCATTTGCAAAGAGTGACGCTGAGTGCTAAGTTGAACAAGTGAAACTTTATTAAACTCTGTGGATAGCTCTGCCCATGTCGCTGAGTTGCTTCCAGCCTAACCCCCCAGGTTCCCTGTTCTATTGGTGACACCTCAATAACAGTCCCTCCAGGGAACGTTGGCTTGCTGACTTCAGTTCCATTGATCAGGATACAAATCTTCCCTATTTTTAAAATATTTTAATATAAACAATAAAAACAATAACTGATGCACAGAGTCTGATCCTGTGTCCCTTCAGACAGAGGTTGTTAGCACATAGCCAAGTTGAAGTCTCGTCTTTACCACAGACTCTGCTAGTTACATAGATTATCTGGTCTCAACAGGCGACCACCCTGGGAGTAACCTACATCTGTCTCCCTGTCACCTGTCTCTGAGTCTAGCTCTCTGTCCAGTCTCCTCCATCCCTGTGGGGTTGGCTTCCAGATGGTTCTATGTCTCTCTGTTCTGTGATCTCTGTACCTCAGTAGCATCTCTCTAGGTGTTGTCTGCTGGCTCGTAAGTGCCTCCTGTTCTTTCAGATCACCTGTCCCTCCCTAGTAGTCATGTCATAGAACCTGGGTACCACTGGCCTCCACATGGTTCCTTTAGTTCACTCCTTCTGGTGTCTCTCCAATGGCTAGAGCTTCACTGTAGTGCCTGTCTCCAGGGGCAGTAAGTCCTGGGCTGACCTGTGGTACTTTAGTGCCTGCATTCTCTGATTGTTGGCCATCTCTTTTCAGTGATATCCCCATCCTTTGGGTTTTGGTTCTTTGTGCCATCAGTGCCTGGGCAGGACTGTTTTGGCGCCGCCCTGATAAGGTATTCCTATGTGTCAAAAATGCCTAACAGGGGGTCTGAAACAGAAGAAACAGCCTTGTGTTACAGTCTCTTGGCTTTTTTCACAGCTGATTTCAATTTACCATTACTCTGTGAGTATGCTGTGGAGGGGGGAGAGGTGTGATGATCAAACTCCCATTTGCATGCAAATTCCTTGAGTTCTTCTGAGGTAAATTGGAGTTTCTTGTCAGTGAATAGTGTCTGGAATGACATATCTCTCAAAAGTGGGCCTTCAGTTTGATAATCACTGACTTGCTTTTAGTATCAGGCAGGGCCTCAGCCTCGCAGAAGATTGAATAGTAGTCAACTGTAATCAAGTACTTCTTTTTCTTGAATGCAAATAAGTCCGCTCCCACCTTTTCCCATGTTTGGGTGGATAGCCTATGTGGTAACAGAGTCTCTTTCTGCTAGCTGTTATCACACGACCGGCAGGTGTACCACCCTTTTATCAGGGAGCAGAAATATGTATTCATTCCCAGCCTGTAAACACTTTCAAACCCATCTAAGGCAGCTGTCAATGCCCAGGTTTGAGCCATGCCATCCTTATGTAATGAAGTGGGGACAACAGCTCTCTGTCCTCAAAATATGATTCCCTCCTGAACACTCAGCTCATCTTTAATTTGAAAATATGGTTCTACTCCAACTGGTACTTGGCTTTTGTCTTCTGGCCACCCTGCTAGTATTGTTCTCTTGACTGTATGTAGCTGAATGTCATTTTCTGTAGCCTCTTCGATTTCCATCCGCTTTGCTGTTGAAACAGGAAATAGAGCAACATGTTAATCCTGTATCCTGATCCCCTTCCCAAAACTTGTTGATGCTGCAATATATGCCCTGCGGAGGATGTCAGCTAACACAAGTAATCATCCTGGACAATATTTGATTTAAGGGAAACTAACAGTTTGACTTTCCTGCTGTTGTTGTCCTCCTACATGGCCAGGACTGTGTACAGCTCAAACTCATCCTTCCACAGGGTCAATCACTGGGCTAGGTTTGCATCTGTAAAATTCAGGGTTCCGGGGGGACAGGGAGCACACTTCAGATTGAATTCCACAGCTCACAGTGCCTGCTGCTGCATTGCAGAGAACTCAGAGCTCAGATGCATCCATCATGATTCATTTGCAAAGAGTGAATCTGAATGTAGTTTAAGATGAACAAGTGGAACTTTATTAAACCCTGTGAATTGCTCTGTCCATGTGGCAGAGTTGCTTCCAGCCTAACCCCCATGTTCCCTGTTCTACGGGTGTCCTGTCAATAACAGTCCTGCCAGGGAACACTGACCCTCTGACTTCAGTTCCGTTATCATGATACAAATACCATGCAGAAAGTAGCTGAGAATCGTGCTTGCTGCATGAGGTGAGCCAGGCATTAGCCTCAAATATTTTGCTCTCCACTATAAACATAATGTGGAAAAGATCATCATAAACTGTATCTTACAGCTTTTGTGTTGGTTTTACTGCTTAGCTGGGATCACTGATAAATCTTTGACATGTAATCTATTACTGTTCCCTAGGCAATAGCATTGTCTCTTTATCTTTGTATATAATTAATTGAATATCATGAAACATCATCAATCAGAGATTCTTCCTCCCTGCTTGTGAGGCATAAAATAGTAAAACAATTTGATAGTCATAAAATTGATCTGTCTCAATCTACTGAATGCAGTTTTCTTTATGTACTCCATTTGCTGAAAACCTTAGCCAAGAAGATTTGAAGTTGCTTTTTCAATCTATAGTGTATAACACATTTCCAGAATGGTGAATGTAGTCGTTGCTATTTTGTATAAGCTCTGAAGCTGAAATTCTCTTTTTCTGAGATTCCAAAAGAATAAGAAAACATGTAATTACCTCTCTAAGACTCTAATTCAGCAAGGTACTTAAGCACATACTTAGCTTTAAGCACACGAGTAGCTCCATAGATTTCAATGGGACTATGTATTTGTTTAACTACTTCACTGAATCTGGGCCTGCAAGCCCAAGAAATCAGAGCAGCAAATATCTTCATTTCTCTGCCAGAGTGGGTGACATCACTAACATCTTAAATAGTGGATCTTAAGTAGTGGAGATAATAACGGGAACTGTAGCTGGAGGGGGAATTAGTCTGGATGAGTTGTTTCCGACTTCTGTCTATGATACTTGAGGTGAGTCATAATGGCAGAGAATCAGTGAACTAGAGCTTGAATTTCATAGGAGAATGTGGTGATTGTTTCAGCTTTTCTTCACTGTCATTTTACTTATTTCTTAACAACAGCCACAAACATTACATCTTTGGGGAGCTTTACAACCCTTAAAATGTTTACAAAGGAAAAAAAAACATTTATTTGTTAAAGGAAGCAGAGTGTCTGATCCTGGATCTTTACAAAATATTAAAAAGAAATGTTAGTGCACTTTTTTTCTAAAAATACGTAAGAGCAATATCACATTATAATATCTACTTTGATGAATGTCATAGGTACTGCATAATATTGTCCTATCTTGTACCATTCCATACAAAATAACTTGCCAAATCCTCCCTTGTACCATAGGATGGATTTGTCAGCTAGGTAAGTTGTTAGGCTTTTCTCTTTGTTTAAAATGTCTTCTGTTCTTGTTTATGGGGACTCAATATGTCTTTATGTAGGACTCACTGCCATCTCTGGAGTCTCTACTATAACCCTTTTTATAGTATGAACCCCATATTTCTAGGGCAGCTGATTATTAGGGGGGGGTGAGGCTAACTCCCAATAACAGCTCAGTAGACAGCTACACTCCAGACTGACGTATTGCTTGTTGTTGTACCCTTTCCTGCCACCATGGGCCTCTTTGAAGACTCCAGTAGATTGTCCCACTAGGAGTTTCTGGATCATGGTCCGCAGTCAGCAGAGGCAACAGGCATACAGCAGGCAACACAGGTCTGTTAGGCCTTGGTTACATTACACAGTTTTCATAGAATCATAGAATCGTAGGACTGGAAGGGACCGCGGGAAGTCATCTAGTCCAGTCCCCTGCCCTCATGGCAGGACTAAGTATTATCTAGACCATTCTTGACAGGTGTTTGTCTAACCTTCTCTTAAAAATATCCAGTAATGGAGATTCCACAACTTCCCTAGGCAATTTATTCCAGTGCTTAACCAGCCTGACAGTTAGGAAGTTTTTCCTAATGCCCAACTTAAACCGCCCTTGCTGCAATTTAAGCCCATTTCTTCTTGTCCTATCCTTAGAGGTTAAGAAGAACAATTTTTTCCCCTCCTCCTGGTAACAACCTTTTATGTACTTGAAAACTGTTATCATGTCCCCTTTCAGTCTTCTCTTCTCCAGACTAATCAAACCCAATCTTCCCCCATAGGTCATGTTTTTCTAGAGCAGGGATCAGCAACTTTTGGCCCGTGGCCTGCCAGAGTAAGCACTCTGGCGGGATGGGCCGGTTTGTTTACCTTCCACATCCACAGGTTCGGCCAATCGCGGCTCCCACTGGCTGCGGTTCGCCGCTCCAGGCCATTGGGGGCTGCGGGAAGCGGCACGGGCCGAGGGATGTGCTGGCCGCTGCTTCCCGCAGCCCCCCTTGGCCTGGAGCTGTGAACCGTGGCCAGTGGGAGCCACGATTGGCTGAACCTGCGGATGCAGCAGTAAACAAACCGGCCCGGCCCACCAGGGGGCTTACCCTGGCAGGCCGCGTGCCAAAGGTTCCTGATCCCTGTTCTAGAGCGTTAATCATTTTTGTTGCTCTTCTCTGGACTTCAATTTGTCCACATCTTTCCTGAAATGTGGTGCCCAGAACTGGACACAATACTCCAGTTCAGGTCTAATCAGCGCGGAGTAGAACGGAAGAATTACTTCTCGTGTCTGGCTTACAACACTCCTGCTAATACATCCCAGAATGATGTTTGCTTTTTTTGCAACAGTGTTACACTGTTGACTCAGATTAAGCTTGTGGTCCACTATGACTCCCAGATCCCTTTCCACAGTACTCCTTCCTAGGCAGTCATTTCCCATTTTGTATGTGTGCAACTGATTGTTCCTTCCTAAATGAAGTACTTTGCATTTGTCCTTATTTAATTTCATCCTATTTACTTCAGACCACTTCTCCAGTCTGTCCAGATCATTTTGAATTTTAATCCTATTTTCCAAAGCACTTGCAGCCCCCTCCCAGCTTGGAATCATCCGCAGACTTTATAAGTGTACTCTCTATGCCATTATCTAAATCATTGATGACTTAGTCGGCTTTCACCGATAGCACAGTGGAGGTGTACACACTACGATATTCCTCCTGCTAATTTAACTCTCCTGCTACTCTCAGCTCTTTCTGAGTCCTAGTACTTTCCCCCCCTGCAAGGGGAACAGAGAGTGCAAAGCAGGGTATCACAGCAACTCAAGGCCCATCACCAAAATCCCAGGTCTTTTACCTCTGAGTACCATTCATTTTATTCTCTTAACCGCACTGGAAACTGGCCTCAGAAGGTACTAGCAACTAGATTGGTCACTCCCCCACCCAACCACAATTTCTGCCCAACCCATTCCCTCACATCCTGTAGCCATATGTCAACATCTGCATCTGACAAATGTATTCCATCATCCCTGAAAACTTCCGCCAATTGTAACAGAAGCCTCTGTGTCCAGGAATATCTTAGTGACCTCTCTATTCACTTGGTTTCTAGCCTTATCCATGCGGGCTTCGTCTGTGGCCTCCCCATCTTGTGAGCATTTCAAACCATACTAACCTTACCTCCGGCATGATTGCCTAATTAAGCTAATATCCCTCTAGATTCTGTCCCTTAAGTTGACTCCTGTACAGCCCCCAAGATCATTCTCCCGAAGGTGAATAACCAGGATGTGAGTGGGTGCACATTGCTTGTCAGTGAGTGCAGAAGTGGCATGAGCTGATCCCAAAGCACGCCTCTTCTGCCGAAGCACTGGATGCAAACTGCTTCAGCCCTGAAGCCTAGATGAGATCCTGCTGCCATCCTGGCCACCCTCTTGTGGGCCCAATTCACTATAGAATACCCACACATCCAGATATTGCACATGCTCCATTCAGCTTCAGAAACAAACAAGTTCATTGGGTTAGTTATGTTTTGCCATTCCGTGCCATCTTTCCCTTGGTGCGGTCCTAAGTCCTGTAACACATTGATTTCCAATGCCCAGTTGCCTGCACCTGCCATGGGCCAAAACCCCCTACAGTCACTGATGTCTCTGCCCCAATCCTGAGAAGTCTTAGATAATAATCTATTTACAATATTGATCATAAGTTGTTTGTCGCACTGGAAACAGACTTTTTTGTTTTGAAAGTTTGCTCCCCAAATAGTGGACTTTCACCAGTATAGGGAAAAAAAACTCAAGGAAGGCAATGTCCCTTGTAATACCCTGAGCCACCTGGCTTTCTGGCTGCATCTTTTCCCATCACTCTCCAGAGAATACCAGAGAGAGGAGCTACCTACTGTCCCTTGCAGTGCTTAATTTGTAATGAAAGAGGTGTTGGGACTCAAGCTGGGCGGCTGGAGAGCAGCTGCTGCTGGCGGCAGTGCTGCCTTCAGAGCTGGGTGGTTGGAACCTCTGGGCTCTCGGCTAGCAGCTGTCATCCACCAAGCACTCAGCTCTGAAGGTAGCGCTGCCGCCAGCAGCAGCACAAGTAAGGGTGGCAATACATATACCACAAATGAAGCATTGGACCCTTGACGAGTGTCTCCCTTCCTTGCCACTGGGACTGTCCCCCTTTAACTTCTGGCCCCATCAGTTTCCCCCACCTGTTGATGCACGTGGGTGGCATTTGACAAGGTTGAGGGTAGGCAAGATTGGAATCAACTGGTGAATGAAGAAGTGGCTGAATTAGTGACGTGTAGGACCTGGCGGGGGATGTGAAAAGGTGAGAGGTGGCAGGGTAAGAGCTAGAATGGAAGAACGATTAGGAGGAGGATAGGACTGTGAGAAAATGGTGATCACAAAGAGCTAAATAAGGTTGTCTCATACCTGGCCTCGTAATATAAAGTGTTTCAGCTTTTGACTCTGAAAAAGGGAGATGAGGAAAGAGGACACATATTTTTCTTCTGACTTTTCCACCAGTCTTCCTAATCTCCCAACAAAACATTCCTTTGACTCCCCTGACCAATGTCCCACCTTTTGACTTTAAAAATATAGTCAATCTGTGTGGAGTAGTTTGAGATCAGTAATCTCATTAAATCATTTTTGTGGAACTTCCTTCTTTCAGATTTTATTTAGTAAGAGAAGCCTTCTTATTGTATCTACAATACGTTATATTTCTGGAAAAAAGAGAGTGGAGATGCATAAAAAGTTAAATACACTTTGAGGGGAAAATAATAGCCAAGCTCTCCTGAACTTCAGAAATATTCAGGTTCAGATTAGCTTTAGTTTTTGGCAGAGTAATTTACATATACCTGCATATTACTGTTAAGAATATGATTATTGCAAATGTATATTTTAATCTAGAAACGTAGATGCTTCTGATTTTGAATGTGAAGATTTACAAATGATGGCTGATTGTAATAATTCATTTTTGCTTGTAGCATTAACCTCTACAATTCCTTGCATTTGTAGCTTTTTTAAAGCTTCCACTCAGTATTCTGATTGTTCAATAGGTATGTGTAGTTTAGTACCTTGTAACTGAGATTTTTTTTCCTGGAACAAGATCCTGAAGAAACATCTTTAGCTATATAAAATTTGGGTAAATAGCAATACAAATTATACAAAGAAACATCCTTGCTTTGTGACTTTGTCCTTTTGAAAAGGAGAGTGAGCAATACAGCTCATTCTAAATTAAAAGGCTTTCAAAAGCTTGACTCTAAACAGATTAAACCCAATGTTTGAAGATTTAAAGTAATTACTAATTAATAAAGAACTAAAACCTGGCTCATCAGATTATACACTATAGTATTATATTCACATCTCCTGCAAAATACCCAGTCAGTCTAATACTCTGCAGCCCTCATATTTTGCTGAATGTGTCATCTGGTGCAGTTCTTGAGTTGGAGGTTCGAACTTGAGGGTTAATGATCTTTATTGTCTTCCAGTTGAAATGTTCCACCATTATAGTTTCATCAAAATTATTCTCTTCATTTAATATATATAAACAATTCCACACAAAAAACACGCATTGAAATACAAAATGGAAACAGAAGAAGAAAAGAACACAATGGACATCATAAGTCCTATAAGTATTCTGTGGATGGACTTTTCTACTTCAGTGTTTCTTAAACTTCGGCAACCTTGTAATCAAAGTAAAAATTTTCATGGCCCCTTTACATTTACTACAAAAATAAGAGTAAGCAGTATCAATGATAACAATGCTAAGCTTATGTATAATTTATTTGTGTGTATTTTCAGAGGTTGCCTAAGAATACTTGACTTAGAAGAGCAAGGATGTGCAGGGAATGGGACAGCAAGAGTTTCTTTGCTTAGGTTGTAATAACATTTTTGATGTCTTGTGACACCCCCTGATTGTCTTTGGTGACATGCTCCCCTCCATCTCCACACGTATCCCTGCAGGGTTGCAACCCAGAGGTTGAAAAATACTGTGCTAGTCATTCAGGACAAATATGTAGAGCTGGTCATATAATACACATACACACACATACAAAAACACCTTACATTAAAAATCGTACGGTTTCGAAGTCAAGCACTCAAAAATTAGGGGTGAAGCTTCTGGATTATATTTTAAGTCTCTCAAGGGCAACATAGTAATTGTGATTCATTTAACATGCATACTGTTACATGCCGAGTGGTCTCTCTCTCTCTCATGGAGAAAATGGCCCCTGAGCAGAACAGCTTTTGAAACCTTAAGGCCCCTGTCAGATGACTCTTGGTTCAGCTTCCTTCCAGGTCACAGGCTCCTGACCAAATGGCTTTGTTGCCAAGGAGACCTCTCCCTGGGCTAAAACATTTTTTTCTGGTTGGGCATTTAAAGTTAGCTACCCTCTATAGTCAGCCCCGTACCTGTATGTGTTGGGACTACAGCCCACCATGGAGGCAAAGGACAGGCACATTCAAAATGGAGTTTGCAGCACACATATCCAGAGTTGACAATGTCACACAGAATTCATAAATTGTACTGACAGTGTCCCAATTCATCACACTTAGTGCTTTACAAATATTAATGAATTTATCTCTCTCACTAGTGTGAGGTGAAGTGTTTTTATCCCAATTTTACACATTGGGAGCTGCTGTACAAAGATTAAGGACAGAATTGTGGGGTGTCAACTAATTTTGGATGCCCAATTTGAAGAGCATTGGGGCCGGATTGTTCAGAGTACTTAGTATTTTATAATACTTTAGATGTTAAAAGCATAGTTCCCATTGACCTCAGTTGCTGTTGTAAGTGCTCAGACACCAAGTCCCTAAAGTTGGGCACACAGAAAATGACCCCCATCTTCTGCTCCATCTCCTTCCTTCTGCTCCTATTCCTATCTTCTTTCCCCCCCATAGTCCTTATGCCCTTTCTCTCCTGAGTTCAAAAGCGGGGGCAGGGAATTTTAAACACAGGTGAGAGCTTCCCTGCTCTTAATTCCAGACCCCAGTAGCCAAGAAGAGCAATTTCAAGGGAAGTCCTGCTTAGTCCTTGCAGTCCCTGGACAGAGCATGCTCAGTGGCTTTGTGGGATGGAACATACACAGTCTGGTTGCACATAGAATCTGTGGAGGACTGGAACACACTTAGTACAGATGGAATCTTCAGAGAATTCAGCTGCCAAACTCTTACAAATCTCTACTGAATATGTGCAAATGGATATTCTTCAAGGGATTATAATTTGGCCAAATTTGGGTAAATTCTTATAAGGATGGAAAAGTTCCATCTCTGACACAAAAGTGATCCCTTGACAAATTTCATATCCCTTCTCCAAACCATGGATGTGCTACAGCATCTAATGAAATGGCTGTAAAAATGTTTCTAACAGGGACAAACCAATCTGTTTTTCCGTAACTTTGTTCTTAAAAATGGCTGAAGCATTTTAACTGAAATATCCAAAATAATTCAGCATTTCCCAGACACCTTGGCAGGGAATATTTCATCCCAAACGGTTCAAGTTAGGCAAAGTTAGAAGCAACTGAAACCAGGGTCTTAGAAAATTTTGGGCAACATTAATTAAAGGTGTCATTACCTGTACCTCCTATAATATAACAGATTCCATATTATTTTGCAAATTTCTTGCACATACAATTGACAGTTCTTTTTACCCATGAAAAGAACAAAGTTTATTAACTTTCAAAATGACCTTTGCCTCCTAATCTGTAATTGAAATTGTAAGTCATTCATGACATTTAAGTAGAAAATCCTATTATAGATATTTTACTGAGCAGTGCAATTCATTTTAAATAAGAAAAAAACCCTATTTTTTCCAGAATATTGCTGTTATTATTTTGTTTATTTTTGAGCACCTAACAGTGTTCTAGGTGCATCACAAAAATAAAACTTTAGGCCTAATATTTTAAGAGAGACTAATGTTCACAGCAGTAAACATAGCAATTAGAGTACTGGACTGTAACTCAGGACATCTAGGTGCTATTCCTGACTTTGCCACGGACCTGAAGGGTGAACTTGGGCAAGTTCACCTCTCTGTGCCTCATTTTCTCCAACTGTAAAACAGGGATAAAAATATTTACTTCCTTTGTGAAGCATTTGAGGACAACTGATGAAAAGTGCTGTATAAGAGGTGGGGATTATTTATTTTTTATCATTTAGTATTTATTATTAATGTATTAATATCAGACACTATGAAGGGGCCAGTTTTAAAAAGCACTAAGTACTCAGCTGCTGAAAACCAGGTCTCTTTAAGGTGTTTCAAGCACAAGAGATTAATATTTCAGAAGGATCATATAGATGTACAGGTTTTGATAAATATTATGTATCTGCTTTTGGTCAGACTCTACGCCCTGTTTGGAAAATCTGTGTTATATTTTGGAAGCTGATGGAAGATGAATGGATAATGTTTAGGAGCTGTAGTTAGTCCCTCAAAAGCACAAGATATCAGAGGACTAGTAATGGCTGCTGGGTTCAGTAATGGAATACATAGCATTTCACATCTTACACACATCTTTGAATGTGGCTCAGATTATTCTTGAATGAAGGTTGTGACAGTCTAACAGCTATTGCGTGGACTCTGAGAAATGAATTAGTAATGTTAATCTAGTTCTGTGGCTGCACTAAGAAATAAAAACCCACCAACAAATAGCACTATTTAAACAATATCAGCAGAGAGACCAAAAGACTGAATGAACACTGATTGAAAATGACTTTTAGGCCTCAAAGGGATGTCTGCACCTGGAGCTAGGGATGCTCGCACCAGCTCTCACTGAAGTAGTGCATTAAAATTTGTAGTGTCGCTGCAGTAGCACAGGCAGTGGCAGCATGGGCTAGCCATCCAAAGTACAAACCTGCCCAGACCCCAGGGGTACATACCCGGAGTAACTAGCCTATGCTGCTGCCCCCTGTGCCACCAAGTCTACACTGCTATTTTTAGTGTGCTGCCTTCATGAGAGCTAATGTGAGTATGTCTACTTGAGCTGAGAATCACATCCCTAGCTCTAAGTGTAGTCATAGCCTATATACAGTCATTCTGGGTCAGGATTAAGACTTATTGGTGGGAAAGGTTGTACCATCACTATCTGTCCATCACTTGTGTCAAATCATAAATAGATGAATTCAGTCTCCAGTCTTGTCAATCTTGTACCTTTAATGAGAACTAAATTAATTGTAAAGTCTTTAATCTGTTAACTCCAGACTGCTGTCTCCACCATTGGTACAAGCCTTAAGATTTCAATAGCTTTTCACACATTGTATGGTCACTTTTTGCTTTATTAAAAAGATAAATCATGGGAGAGAGGCACATTGAGTTGAGTCTTAGCGGCAAGGGAAGCACCACTGACAATGTCAGGGAAAAGAGAGAGTGTAAATTGTCTGCCAGTGTTCTAAATTATCTGCACAATAAATCGTGGATGAAATATAGCACCTGCAATTAGTTGCCCATGGAGGCCCATCTCTGAAAATCTATCCCTGTATATTTTAAACTGATCATTTAACAATCATTATAAATGTTTGAGGCCCCAGTTCAGCAAAGCACTTAAGTAGGGGTATAAATCCCATTGAAGTCAATGAAGATTTTCCCAAGCGTTTTGCTGAATTGGGTAATGATATGACCATGACATTTAATACTTTACTGAAAATCAAGAGGACAAATTCTGAAATCTTTATTCAATTTTTTTTTCATTTCTCATACAGGCTGAACAACCCATTAACTTCAGTAGAGGTTGCTCAGCACATCCCAGATTTATTCCAAGGTGAATGAATATAAATCCAGTAGGAAATGCTACTGCAGCTAGTTTCAGTAGGACATTTCACCAGTATGATTTGATATATGTTATCTAATTTAAACTGGTTTCTCTTAAGTTAACTCAGCTTTATGACCAGGAAAATTGTTACCTACATAACATTACACTTTAAACATCTCTTGCATGACATATTATTGTAAACATTAACCTCCTTGTTCCACTCTATTTATCGTAGTGAAATGGGGATGGGTAGTGTGAAGGAAAGGATAGTACAAATATTAAATGTATAATAGTACAAAAGGCCATGTATATATCTTGCATTCTCTTCCTTTGTTACAATAAATATTTCAGTCAATGTTGTTCTATAATTTAGTATGAAAATTTCCAACAATACCACGTTTTCTTTGTTCATTTCAGTGGTTTGGTTGTTGAACATGAATTTTTTTTAATGGGTAAATCTTGGAAGTTGTGATATCAATTTGTTCTGTGTCAGTAAATTGTGTTGTAATATATACTCTGTGCTCTATGACTTCAAGAGATTTGGGTAGAAGGACAACATTGCTGTGCTAGAGAGAACCTGTATTAAAATTAATCTTCAATAACTGCAAAAGGGAACACAGAAAGACATTAGATACATCACTTCACAGAAATATTCTTTTTATCACATTTACTTAAGTATAAAGGCCTCCTTTAAAGCAATAAAGGCATCTTCTGCAGTTCATTATTCTAATATCAGTAATCTAATTGTGTGCCCTTAATCTTTTTATGAGGGTAAACCCTGACCCCTCCTCTGTGAAATCAGTGCAGTTATGCTGCACAAAGGTGGTAAGTAAGTATTTGGGGAGTTGACCCTAAGAGTATTTGTTCATCCCTGATACATAACATAGATCCATGTAGACTTTCCTGCATGAGCATTAGCAGAAAGGCATATGGATTGGTATGGACCAGGGAAAATCCATACATAGGGAAGAGTTTAAGCTAGGATCATGGAGGTTACTTAAATTATTAAGGTGGAGCAGGCATCTTGGAATACCTTAGTGTTTCTTTGTGGGCTGGTAAAGAATTCTTACCACAACTGCTTGTCTTTTTGGAGACCCTAATGTAACCCATTTGTTAGTTTGTATTATGAATAATCTTGATATCTATATAACATCAATCCATTTTTGAATCTTCTTAAGTTCTCGGCTTTAGTGACATCCTGTGACAGTGAGTTCCACAGTCTAATTACATAGTATATGAAAAAGTTTTTTCTTTTATTGGTTTTGAATTTCCCACCTTTTTAATTTCATTGAATGCCCCCTTATACTTGTGATAGGAGGCAGGGAGAACAAAAGTTCCTGATAGAACTTCTCTTGACCATTCGTTATTTTATATACATTTATTATATCCCCTCTTTTTCATCTCCTTTCTAATACAATCTCCTTCTTTTCATATGGACGTTTTCCCATGACCTTGATCATTCTCACTGTCTTTCTCTGAATTCCATCTAGTTTTCTATATCCTCTTGGACATAGGATGAACAGCACTGTACACAGTATGCCACACCATTGATTTATATTAAGGAATTATAAAATTATTTGTATTATTGTATTATTCATCATCCCATTGCTTATGCCGTCTTGTTTGGTTGTATGTCTGCAGCTGCACATTGAGCAGAGGTCTGAGCTTCATTGAGTTATCAACAGCGATGCCCAGGGCCTTTTCTTGAGTCAGTAAAGTTGACTCAAATCCTAAATGGTGCATAAGTAGTTTAAAATTTTCACTCCAATGTGCATTACTTTACATTTATCTATACTGAATTTCATTTGTCATTGTGTTGCCAATTTACCTGGCCATGCTAGATCTCCCTGAAGTTCCTCTTCCAGGTCTTTCTCATCCTGACTAACCTAAATAATTTTGTCAGCTGCAAATTTTGCTACCTCACTACTTGTCTCCATTTCTAGATCATTAAAATTAATATATGTATATATGTATGTATGTGTATGTGTATGTCTATATCTATATCTATATCTATATCTATATCTATATATAAACCGAGCATAGGGCCTAGTACAGAACTTTGAGGCATGATGATGTTAACCATCACACTAGTGCCCAGTTTAGCTACTTTGGCCAGGTGTCATGGAGAGGATTTGCTCCACTTAGTAAAACATCAAAGCTTTAGGGAATATTTACAAGAACATTCTAAAATCACAAAATCAGAGGCATTTTTAATATAATTTCAATGTTGAGAAAATAGTCAAATTTTGTGAAGAACCTATACCATTTTGCAGTTTTTCATTCCTAAATAGTTGAAGCAAGATGTCACAATTTTTGCTAATGATTAGTTTTGCAAATTTCATAATTTTGCATATTTTAGCATTAAACCCATAGTTTTGTTAAAATATATATGGATTTGCACAATGGATTAGCACAAAATTGTGAATTATAATTTGAAACAACATGGAAATTATTCACTATTTCCCCACCATCTCTAGAGATTAAATAGTTTCTGTACGTACTTTCTGGAATGGGTGTTAAATGTTAGGATGTCTATTATCACTCTGCTACAACAGTTTGTGGTGAGATTATTCTGAAGTTCTAGTAGAACTGTATGTGGTAAAAGGACTTTTGGAGTCTGATCCTCATGCCATAAACCCTGATCCTGCAATACAACTGACTTGTGCAGATCTCTGTAGCTGTGTGGAATCTCACTTGAGCCCAAAATGGGTCTACCCTACCAAACTGCAATTGCTCACTGGGGCCATAAAATTAAAAGCCAAAATCTCAACTGACTTAAATGGGGACAAGAACTGGTCTCTGTCATTACTAGTATTTACTATACGAGAAAAATTATGATGACGTTGAGATGTCAGGATTTAATTTGGAGCACTCCAATTTTTTGTGATAACAAACACACAGATGAGCAAACGTGAAACAAGTATTCACATTATTCAGATTAAAGCCAGCTCAGCAGTCAGTGCCTAACCACAACTTACTATAGATGCTAAAGTGGTGTGACAGATGTTCTGCCATATATTTAATCTATCTCAGCAAATCCATCAAATTGAAGCAACACAAAATAAATGTTTTCCCCCCAAATTTAAAGAAAAGGTAAAAGCAGAAAGCCTTCTTTTTGCATAAAATAAAATCAGATCTTCTCTGAGCAACTGAAATTTTCCATCAATGTCTTGTTTTCTCTCTCCACTCTTCTATGATATTGAGTATACAGCAGCAGAATACTAGCATCTGCACAGCTTCTGAAAACCAGAATCTTTTAAAGAGATCAGAAGGAAATAGTTCCATTATTTTTTTTTATAAGGAATGAGCTTCTAAACACTGCATAAAACATACAAGATGTAACTTTCATGTTATCAAGTGGCATGGAAAGTAATCGGGTCTCACAGCAAACATTCAAGGGCACAAACTTTTGCAGGGAGCTGAGATTCGGAGATTGCATAGCTGAGCTGTATAGCAAAATACATGCAACAGTATGCATAGCTCTTTCCAAAACTGGGATTTGTCATTACCTGTCTTTTCTTCTATTATAAGTGCAGCAGCAGATAGATTTTATCAGCATGATACCTGCACAGTAGATTGAAAATACATTTAGTCTATATTGCAATTAAAAATCTGCGGCTGGCCCATGCCATACAACTTGGGCTCATGGGGCTTAGGCTAAGGGGCTACTTAATTGCATTTGGGCTCAAGCTAGAGCCTAGGCTCTAGTGCCCTGCAAGATAGGAGGGTCCCAGAGCTTGGGCTGCAGCCCAAGCCCAAATGTCTACACCACAATTAAAGAGCTCCTTAGCCTGAGACCTGTCAGCCCACGTCAGCTGGCACAGCTAGCCCTGGGTGTCTAATGGCAGTATAGACCTTAGACCCTCAGAAGAAGTCTATAAGACAGGAACATATTCTGATCTCTGTAAAGCTAAAATACACAGTTAAATGCAAAATAATGAAAGCAAACTTCCTGTTATCAGACCAGTTTTCAAGGCCATCTCCTTGGCACTCAGCTACTACGGAGATGAGTGCAGTATAAGAACCTATATAGAACAGGACTTCCTCAGAAAGAAACCAACCCTCTGAAATGTCACATGCCATAGCATTATGGAGCATGGGTTGCGGAGTCCTGGGAACAGAGCCAAAGAGCTGCTGCTGGCCTCCTCTTTGCCCTCCTGTGGGGGCCAGAGAAGGTTCTGTGGAGCCATTATGCTCAGTAGCCTCCAGTAAGTGGAGGATGTCCTTTGCCCTAGTCCCCTTATGTGCATCTGCCCATCTAGCTACTCAGGCTGGATGCTGGGCTCTGTATTTGAGCCTAAGAACAGATTAGTCTTCCTCTAAAGTTATTGAGCACTGCCAGAGTCAGGATACCAGATTTGATGGATTACTTATGTAACAATGTGCAGTCTATAGACCTGATTCTGATCTCACACAGGTGTTTAAACCAGTCTATTTCCAAAAACTTCAGGGAAGTGACTTCTGATCTTATCAGTGTAAATAAGCTCAAAATCAGACCCTGTGTTCTTATGCTCAGATTGATAATGACTCTGTGTGTGTGTGTGTGTGTGTGTGTGTGTGTGTGTGTGTGTGTGTGTGTGTGGTTGGGAGGAAATATAAGAACTCTTTTTGTAAAAAATCAATTCTAAATTTGAACAAAGTACCATTTCATTGTAAGATAGATTCTTAATACAGTAATCCACGCAACATTTGGCTAACATGCATGGTATTTAAAAGTATTATTTTAGCTAAAATTAAATCTCTCTATTATTTCTGGTGTGTCAGAGAAACTAATTGAAGATGCTGAAAGGACAAATAAACATTAATAAGACCTCCATAGCTCAGAATAAAACAAACAAAAAAGCCACTTCATTTTTCCATATATTTGGTAAAGTATATTTGTTATTTACAAATAAATTGGGCATTGAATAAAATGATGGTTGGAATCCAGATCCCAAATCAACTTAAGTTCTGTGAAGAGTGTAATAAAATAAACAATAAAGTTCATTTTTTAAAGTGGGCATCAGCTCCCTACTGTGATTCAATTTTCTATGCAATTATATAGTCTAAAGTGAATATAATGAACATGTCTTGAAAATGAAGAAACAGTTTCAAAGTTATCCTTTCATACAGTGGTATTTAACTAGATGCTTGTAAATGCATTGCCTTGCTCAGTTTAGATAAATTATTATTTTTAAGCTTTTTATTTTCTCCATTTCAACTAATGTAAAACTAAAAAAACACCTCCGCAGAAACTAGTAACTGTAGAATTTTTCTGTAATTCACATTTAAGTTGACTTCTGATCTCTTGATGAGGCACATTCCTTGGAGAAAGGGCATATGATTACTTTGTCTCTGCCCTTTGCTTATCTTACAGTCCATTCATAGAAAAAAAAATCATCACAGGACTGATTTTCCTTCCTGATAGTTTTTAGATAACAAGGTCCAGGAGAAATGGCAATGGAGTAATGTGATTTTACAATCTCGTTACAGAGAAAAGTCATTGCTTATTAGACAAGTTTGGGGGTTGAGGGGATGGGAGAGACCTATGGCGATGAAGGGACAGATCCTCAGCTGGTGTAAACTGGCACAGCTCTGTCAAAGTCAGTGTATTTACACCAGTTTACAATAACAAGATCTGGCCCACACTTTTGAAGTGAACTTACACCATTGGTCAGCAACTATGTGGCACGTATAGAACGTAACTATGGAAAAGCCCAGAATGATATAATCTCATAGTGCTAGGGGGTTTCACTAAGGGGACACACCAGCCCTTACTTAGGCAAAACTTGCATTGTTTTTAATAAACTTCCTAGAGCAGTGGTCTCCAAAGTGGGATGCGCGCACCTCAGGGAGTGCACAAGAGGATCCTTGGGGGTGCGTGGCAGGAGGGGCGTTTTTTTTCCCTTTGTCCGAGCGGCTTTTTTTTTGCTTCGGCAGTTCGGGCGGGAGTCCGAGTGGCTTCCTCCCCTCCCCCCTGGCAAAAATGGTAGAGCCGGCGTGGCAGGGGGTGCGTGCTCAAAATTTTTTTACTGATAGGGGTGTGCAATCAAAAAAGTTTCGAGACCACTGTCCTAGAGATTTGCAGCATTTTGCTGGCCTCCTCCTCCTTGACCTGATCCCACTCTTGTGACACAGATAAAAATCTCACTGAAGTCAGTGGGAATTTATCTAAGTGAACAACACAGGATTGGTCCTTGTTCTGGTTCTATCAATAAATCCCTGAGGCTTTACAGTAACAGACCTTTATTCCATATATCTGAGGCATTACAAACAAGCCTGCAGCACTGACTGGTTCCTTATCTTTTGTCACTGTGATCTGCCCTCTGACCTGATGCTGACTGTTCTACATCCTGTTATACAAGCTGTTGCAAAGCTCAGGGCCTTGGAGGCTTTAGCTGCAGCTTCCTCTTGTGGCTGGGAAGCTGTCTCTCATAACTATCCTGAGGGTACAACAGGGATGAGCATGTCCTGTTTCTATCTTGTCTGCTTTAAAAGTATGGGAATAGGTCCACAAAGGGACAAACTGAAAGGGCCTGATTCAAAACCCATTGAAGTCAAATGAAAGACTCCCATTGACTTCAAAGAGCTTTGGAGCAAGTCCTACATCTGGGAATAGGATAGAATGAAGAATGAGATACAGCACAGACGTCCTGTGAATTCAAATCCCAAACAGACTAATGGAGAAATCTTCTGATTGACAACGAAATGTAATATTTTGTCAGCTGTAGCAATGACCCTTAGAACTGATGCTGAATTCAATACACTACTTACTACACACAGATTGGCAGGATGGAAACATCAAGCTATAGAAGCCTTCAATATTTCAAGAGATGAATTTTTATGAAAAACAAACAACTTTATCTTTTCATATTGCTGGAAAATAAAAATAATCTCCAGGTGCTGCTGCATACCTTTCTTTGTACTTTCTTTACATTAGCAAGATGTGGTTGTGAATGAATGAAAATGAGCAATATCTCAGGTTATATTGATTGTATTTGACCTACCATTATTTGAGAAATTGATCATTCATGAAAGAGGTTTTGGCACTGAAAAAGGGCCCCATTACTTAAGCTATTATGAATCTCTGGATGGTGTGTGGAGCACATGATTGTATTGTGTAAGGAGATGGGGTGTGGCTACAAAGACCAAAGATCATCCTACATTTTGCAAGACAGGAATCTAGACTTCCTGGGGGACAAATCAAATAGTGACAAACTGCAGTTTACAGTAGGCTCTGGTTTCTGTGTTGTGTAAAATACTTGAATAAAAATATATGAAGTTCAAGATTTTGCTTTAATGCAAAGAACGACACAGAAGGTACATTCAGATTCTGTTATTTCTGTGTTAGGAAACTTAATAAAGGTGAAATCCTGCTTCATCCTCTGTAGGTTACAAGGCCTGAACCATATAGGTAATGCTAGGGTTTCCAAACTGTATAGTTAGTAGAGAATGTTTCCTAAAAATATTTCCACTTCCCTCTCACCACATGAAATAGTTATTATAGTAAATGTAGCATCTCTATCATTCTCTATTGGTCAGAACTAGTGGAAAAAGAAGTTTTAATGTACCATTTTCAAGCTTTGTTCATTGGTTGGGTACATGTTGTCATCTTTGTTGAAAACTATGTTTTTAGATATACTTCTCCACAGCCATTTCATTACATCGCCTGCTTTGGGGGCAAGATTCTTAAAAGTTTTTTATAATTCCTTCAGAAATATTTTAAGGATGTCCTGTCTTTTTGTTTCCTGGCGGGATCCATTGCTGATCTTGGTTTTAGAGCCACTGGGTTTTACTAGAAATGTCTAAGCTATTGAATTTATTGACTGCATTTTCTTCACCAGAATATACTGGAATATTCTGAAAATATTGTTCAGTTCAGCACTGGTCTTGTCAGTTTATCCTGAGGACATCAGATTCTTAGTCTCCTTTTTGAACATTTTAAGGCCTTGAATTTGCACAACCTCACTGAGAGATTATTTCTTATAAAAAGCCTCCTCTTTATCTCAGTTTTACCTTCTTACTTAAACCAATGAGGTAAACATCTCTGTCACCTTCCAGATTCTTGTATTAATTTCTAGTTTGTTGTTTTAATTATAGTTCACACAACTCCCTGGATATATGACTGCGTGAATTTCCTCTACATGGCTACCCTATAATTCAGTTTCTGCTGATGTTTTAGTTAACTTAATGCGTGTCAATGCTTTAGTTCTGTTTATACTAATGAATGAATCCTATGCTTTTAACCTACTACTCTAAGATAAAATACAGTGGAGTTAATTATATTCTTTGTATAATGTAATTCTGAACTCCATGGGATGGAAATAGCATTTGAATTTTCCATAATATCATGTTTGCTATCTCATTACTTCTGAGGTTTAAACAGATTTAGTTCAGGTGATCTAATGTTCAGCATTTGTATAAGTGAACTGTAGACATCATCTTAATATTTGCTTAGTTGTGCCACTCACAAACTGGCAACAAAATAATACGATAGCATCAGATATGGAGAAAACAACAACCCACAATTATCCAAGATACCTACTGACACTGTTATCATATATTAGTTTTCTATTTGTTCTCTCTGCTCCTATTTCTTTGCACATGATAAAGCAAGCATGCTGTATAATTCTAAAGAAAATGGGGACTCTCAATAGTATTTCTCTGTTATTTCTCTGCTATGTTTCTTACCTTTGACATGATGGATTTTAGGAAGCAAATGGCAAAATGAGTGTAATTTTGCATAATAAATTCAGTCACATTTAAACTTGGGTAGTGTCCATGTATGATTGTTCAAGGTCAAAATTTCCAATGCTAAGACAATTGTCACTACTCGCTAAAGTGATTTCAATTGTCGTCCCTGTTCCCTTTGAATTTTACAGCATTTTTTAGAGAATTCCAATGCTATTCAAAAATGGTTGGGGCTATGAAACGTATTGGAAGACAAATTGAGCCTTCTGACAACTCCTGGAAGACAACTCTTTCTGACTTCAATAGCAGTTGTGCTGTCATATCAGAGAGCAAAATTTAGCCATTCATTATTAATGTGTGTCTAATCTTTTCCACCAGAGGGGAGCTTTGGTCTATTTATATGATGTCCTAGGCTTGTAGGCTATATTGTCATTCCTGCAGTAGTTGTGCAATAACTTTTGGATCACACTGCCCTTGTTAGATACTTTATGTATTTTGAAAGCAATATCAATTTGCAAGGAAGAAACAAGAAAAAGGGAAAGGAATACCAAAGAGGAAAAAAATGTAAGCATTTATGTCCCAAGTAGTAGTATGGGATGGACACATTTTTGAGACTTCCTTGGACTGAAATACAAACCCCTCCTGTTCCCATCATGAATGATGGGAAGAGATCTCCTTTTAGGGTATTTGAAATGTGGTTTGCATTACTATAAATTAATACCACTTATCTTGAAATAAAAGAAAAGCTTTGATAGCCAAAGTTTTTTTCTTGTTAAACAAATGTGGCTTTTCCTGTACATTAATATTTCTGTCTCTCTCCAACAGAGCCATAAATGGTTTCTATTTGCTTTACTTTTGTTGTCCCAGCAACAAAACATAATTTCCTTTTACATGTTTTAGCCATGTTGTATTCTAGACAATGCTATAGTTAAGATTGCAAGATTACTTTTAGTTATAATCTCCTGTTTCCTGTTGAAGTTAACTTCCTGGAAAATTCTTATTTTGAACTGACACTTCGGTCACTTAGCTTCAGGACAAATTGATTTTATTTTTAAAAGTATAAACACAATCCCTTAATCATGTTTGAGATATTAATGAAAATAAAATATACTTTCCTCCCTGAAAACAATAAATGTAAGCTTCTTCTATTTTTACATACTAATAATTCAAAAGCAGCTGAACTGAAAACTTTTGACTTCACTTATGGCTAGTCCTCAATGAGAAGTAATTGCTTTGTGAGTTTGATTTCTCCCATTTCCCCCCAGTTTGGAATCTGACCATTCTCTGTACAAGGATCTTATACAGACATACTGAAGCAGCTATGACTAGAGTCCAAGTGATGTTACATGTTCTCAGCCACAGCTATTATACTGTTATTATTAACGGGTATTATGAGTTATTCACTTACTGTGTGTAGGATGTCAACCATTTGATTTCAGCCCTCCTCCAGATACCATCTCTTGATACTAGAGTGCTTGCCAAATACTTTCCAGACTCTAACCTCTCGATTATGAGGAAGGAGATTGAGAAAGTGGTGACTAATCAATTCCAGATGCGTTTGAATAACAGTGGCATATTACTATGTTCCAATCTGATCTACAGTCATCCTTTGAAGTGGAGATCTTTCTAGTGTCATAAATTGTCTCCTGCTGGTTTCAGTACAGGGTCAGCCGGACACATTGATTGTACTGAACTTCACAGCAGCTTTTAATATGAATGACCATGAGAGGTTACTTAGATGGCAGAGACGTTGTTAGTATTCAAGAATTGCTTTCCAGTGATTCTGTCCATATGTAAAATTTAGGAGTCAATCTACAGCAATGGACAACTGTGTCATCACCAAGAAATCTGAAATCTTGTGCTTCGTGTCTACCCTGCCTTCTATGTTTCATATAACATGAAGTCTCTTGGCTAGAAGTGGATGAAAATTTTTAAATGAATAGCTTACTTTCCAAAACAGGCAGTTTCTGATCAACCAAAATTGTTTGCAAATTCATGTTGAACTCAACAAACATTTTCAACTGAACCAAAAAAGTCAAAACATTTTCTTTTAACCCAAAACATTTAGTTTACAAATATCAGGCAAGCCATATGTAGATGTGGCCTCTGTGTGTTTTTTTTTCAGATGTGCTATTTGTACACTCTATGCCACTATTGATCCTAGAAGTGATATGCCTTCCTTTTTGACCTCAATGCTCAGCTTTTTGCAGATATGTATTAATTCACCTCTCTGAATCTGTTTGGCATGTCCATCCACAACCTCATCATTCCCTGGACACCTGGCAAAAAATCCACTGGGAATATTTTACTGTGCAGTGATTCACCAAACTACTTGTGTGCATATGAGTGACTACTATTTACATATTTCAGTCCTCAGTATAGAGTCCCTAGAATGGAATAAACATTGTAACCTTTCCAATTCCATATCATAATGATATATGTTCACCATACACAGTAATGCTGATTGAGTTCTTCTCTGGAGTGCTCCACACGGACACCAGAAATAATATCACATTTAATCTAGTCATCTAATGAATTAGAACATAACTTGGAACTGAAGGTAACTCATTCCATCTGTTGCTGTGTAGATTTATTATTAAGTGCTTCCCAGTTTGTAAACCTAATCTTTAATCCACCTGTGTCCTTCTGAACAGCGCTATCCAGATCATTTTACACTGGCCAGGACATTATAGAGTTAATAGTTGCACCAGCCAGAACAGTTGCCATTCAGAATTCTCTTTCAAACTTCTAATTATGTTGTGCTATCCAATCTGACTCTGGACAGTATGTTAACAAGTGTTGGCAGCTGGTGCCTTCCAGTATTTTAGGATACATTCTAGTTAGTTGTTTTGTTTAAAGTAATGAAGTGAATAACAGTGAATTCTTCCATTAAAAGCACCAGCATTTTTTCCTCTGATCAGCAATATCTATAGATTTCCTTAAGGTTTTTTTCACCCCCTGCTGGGGCTGTTACTAAATGTTGAGTGATAGCCTTGCCACAGCAGTACTGCTCAACAGAGCTTGAAATTAGCAAGGGGAGCTGAGGCTGTCTGACAGCTAGTCCTATCATGGCTGCCAAGTTTGAACAAACAGCAGCAGCTATTTTTCTCACAGGGGAAATAAGGTTAGTGAAAATATTAAAGAAACGTGAATGCCACTGCCGGCATGGCAACACTTTACAGAAATTGGCTCTTTGTGATTCATGCTGGCCCATTTCAGCGAACTACAAATGGGAAGCTTAAAAGCCATAGTTTGGAAAATGACTCTTTCTTCTTAAGAAATGGGAAACAGATCAAATGTTCATTGAAGTAGATGTTTTTTATCTGAAATTTATTTATTTATTTATTTATTGTGGTGTGGTGTCCTGCTTCTTGCTAGGCTGTAAAATCACCCACTTGGCAACTTACTTGTGTTCAAGACTTATCTATCTGCATTTTTAATGCAACCATTATCATATACTTAGGCACCTAATGTCATTCTTTAATCAAGAAAACAGCTTGACCTTTTCCTGAACTAAACATAAATCTATCCACTATAACCAGTACATTGGCCATAAATTCTCATTTTTGGCATTAGTCTGATATTGGTAGAATAATGGAGCTAAATTTGAAATGTGTTGCAACCTCTTCTTGCTAATTCTTCAGAAAATACAATTAAACTAAATTAACTTTCAGTCTAAAAAGAGGAGAAATTGTGTCATTTATCCATAAAGTGCTGAGGGCAAAAACGTGTTTAATGATCCAAATTAGTGATGAGCAAACCTTGAAAGACTGGAAGTTTCAAATTAAATTAGCATTCAAAAATTGGGATGTGTATATGAAGCATTTCAGGCTGCTTTGGTCAGGAAATCTAACTGGGAATCTTAGGAGAGCCAGAATTCTAGTTAGATTTCTGGTACGGCTTGCTATTTTTTTCTTACTTTGATATTTTTGTTCCCAGTCCTGACTAAACCCAGGAAGTGCATAGAGGTGGAGATGGACAGAATAAACAATAATTAAACTGATATTTCCAAAACTCCATGAAGACGTGAGTTAAACGTTCAGATTTATTGTGGTTATATTTGAATAAATTCATCTCCCCATAATTCAGAGGCCAAATACTGCTCTCCTTAGTCACTCAAGCATCCATTGAGAAGGGCACCTAAAACACTGACTGGTATAAGCATAAAAAAGCAAGGAAAAGTTTGATAAACTTAAAAGTTGTGTGATTTTTCCTTCTCCTCCTTTCTCTCTCTTCCATATCCTTCCAGCAACTGAAACCCACACACTGAGGCAACCTATTCTGGAAGCTGCTCTGAGCATTCAGAGTCCTGAAACTTCACAGGGCCTTGTTGATTTCAGTGGGCAAGACGCCATTTGTACAGAGCATTTTTATTCAAATAAACAAAGTGATTGACCTGCAATTAAGGCTGTAAATGTATATAGGGGGAAACACATATGAGAATATTGTTGTAGTCTCAAAAACACACAGATGCTAGTCTTGAAGTTTAAAGTTAGGGTTAGATTTAGAGAAAAGCAAGCATTGAAAGTTATGCAGCAATGAAACAGCCTTCTTTAGAACTTTGAAAATTCAGAAGGATTGTATCTGGATCACCAGAGAGCAAAGCCAGTGTGTTTTAATTACTGTACCATGCTTGAGACACACTACCCATGTGGCTAGCAGCTGGTGAGCCACAAAATCCAGTGTTACCTAGAGTGAAGCGTTAGATCCTGCATGTGTCTATTTTCCAGTCCAAATAGAAACAGCATTAGTGGCATTTCATTAGACCAACTCACATCCCCATCAACACTTTTTAGTATCTGTTTTCTTATAAAAAATCTGTTCTGCTCTGTTTTGATTATCCACAGTATGAAAATACATTCAGAAATGACCTTTTCAATGAGCTATTTTATATACTCTTAGGGCTGGTCTGCATAGACAGTGGAATTAAATACCATGCAGACATTACAGCTTCAAGCATATTGCTTTTGGTTAGTAACTAAAAACAAAACTGCTTTCTTATTCCTCAACTCACTTATGTTTAAAATATACATAAATGTGATGGCTCCCACACCTAAGCTGATATAGACTTATAACAACCCACTGTATTTCCAGCTGTTTTAGTCATTTGCATTGCCAGTTCAATTCCTTACAGATGCATGATGCCAACACAGCAAAGTGGCACTGTGGATATGTGATTGACATCCTGATATTCCACTCAAATTAGCAATACCGTTTCAAAACACTCCATCTCCTGAAAGAGAATTACAGCCCACTATTCAGGTGATTCAGTGCCAGATAGAACAATTATTTTTTAGGCACCTCTCCCCACATCTTCAACATTTATAATCATTGTAAGAACTTGATACCATTTATAAACAAGAAAAGGCCATCTAGCCAGGGGAGTCTGTATTTAAAACAGAATACATTGTTTCTATGGTCAAAGAATGTAAAATAAAATGTAACTGACTTCTCATCCAATCAGCCCTTGCTCTCTCTTAGGCTGCCAGAAACCTTCAATAGAAGGCCAAGACTTCTCATAAATCCCTTGGCTTGCCATATGCTTAAAACAGAGGTATCCTTAAGGTGCCGGGGCTATAATCCAAACACTCTCCTGTTCTGTTAATGAGAAGCAAACTTCACTGTCTGTAGTGGCCCCCCGAGTGAGTTCCCTTTAACAGAGCAGCTACCGAGGACTGCAAGTATCATGGCAATTATTTTAGACAATGTACAACGCCAAACACAATAGAGAAAACGTATGAAATACAAGTGGGTTTTTACACGAAGAGCATTACTGAAAACTGGCCAATATGTTTTGGTAGAACAGCAGAAAGTTTAGTTACAGCACATAGATAAAGAGAGAATAAAGGACTTACAATCAATTTTCTTTAGCACTTCATGCTATTCGGAAGCTCACAGAGCAAGACAGGAAAGCCCAGTTTGCTTTTTGTTCCACTTGAATGCTGCATCCTCCTTCCAGGTACTGGATGATTGCACTTCTCTTCCACTAAACCATTGGACTACCTGCTTCACTTCCACCAATTTTTCTGCTGGGGTAACCTAATTTAATATGAAGGCACTAACACCCCTCCCCCCCATTCTTTTGGCCTCATCTGCATTAGGATGAAGAGCCATTGCTGGCAATAGGATGGACTATCCCCTTCCCCAGAATAACCATTATAAGCTAGCTATCAGGGAGGAAATTCCCATAAAAATCCTCTTGAGGAGTTATTCCCTGATCAACCAGTTGGGAGTGGTGAACAGATTTATCCCTCCATGGAACAAGCAGATCCCATGGGGTCCACATGGGGGCTCTGTACCTCAGCAGCTGCTCTGGGTCCCAACAGGGTCCCAGTGATCCCTTAGATTGTGAGTATAGCTCAGATAGAGGTACACTAGAAAGGATTCATCCTAGCTGTGGTTACCCCTTGGGCCCAGGCTAGGGGGTGCTGTGCAGAATAGATACACATAGCCTGTATTATCCATCTGTGTCTGATGCAGTGGGAGGATATCTATATGTGTGTCTACTGGCAGGGCCGCCCAGAGGATTCAGGGGGCCTGGAGCAAAGCAATTTCGGGGGCCCCTTTTATAATAAAAAGTTACAATACCATAGTAGCATGTATTTGGAAATGTACAAAATAACCAATGAAATACCTTCAAAATTTTATTTTTAATAATCTGAAAATACAAGAAATACATTATTTAAAAACATTAAATGCTTTAATGGTATGTATACATTTGCAATTACATAATGGGCTGTCACTGGGTGATGGTGATGGTTGGTGCCAATGGGCTGTCGCTGCCTGGGGGTGGCACTGCTGTTGCCCAGGGCTGGGTGGGGAGTTGGGCTCTGGGTCAGGGGGTGCCCAGCTCACAGGGGCTGGGCTCAGAGCTGGGGGTCAGGGCTGTGGGGGGATGGGGTCGGGGGGTGGCTCAGAGGGGCTGTGCTCAGAGCTAGGGGTCAGGGCTGGGGGACGGGGGGGCAGGGGGTGCCCAGTTCAGAGGGGCTGGGCTCGGAGCTGGGGGTCAGGGCTATGGGGGAGGTCAGGGGGGTGCCCGGCTCAGAGGGGCAGGGTTCAGAGCTGGGGGTCAGGGCTGTGGGGGGGAGGGGGGGTGCCCGGCTCAGAGGGGCTGGGCTCGGAGCTGGGGGTCAGGGCTGGGGGGGGTCAGGGGGGTGCCTGGCTCAGAGGGGCTGAGCTCGGAGCTGGGGGTCAGGGCTGGGGGGAGGGCCAGGGGGTGCCCGGCTCAGAGGGGCTGAGCTTGGAGCTGGGGGTCAGGGCTGGGGGGGACCAGGGGGGTGCCCGGCTCAGAGGGGTGCCCGGCTCAGAGGGGCTTACCATGCTGCTTACTCCCACCTCTCCCGGAGCCTCAGCATGCTGCGGCCCTGAATAGCGCTGCAGCGGCATGTCTCCATGGGACCTGAGCTCCCGCTGCTCGGCCTGGAGCTTGGAGCCCTGCCCCCTTACCACGCGGCTCTGAGCAGGAGGAGCTCAGGCAACGCTGCTGCAGCGCTGTCCGGGGCCGCTCCTGAACGCGGTGTGCTGAGGCGCCGGGGGATGGGGGAAGGCAGGGGCGGAGGGGAGCCTCCGACATTCTCGTGGGTGCCCCTGCGGGGCCCAGGGCGTGGGGCAAATTGCCCCACTTGCCCTCCTCCCCCGGGCGGCCCTGCCTATTGGTCCCACACCTGGCTGAACCACTCCTCCAGCCTGCCTGTCCAGTCTCCACCCTCTCTCCCTGTGTGGATCAAGGACCCACAAATTGCCCTCTCTGGGGCCTGGAAAAAGAACAGTGCCACCCCTCCCTTTCACTTTGGGGAACTGGGGAAGATCTGCATATGGATCTGGAGGAATCGTTTAGGCAGGTGTTGGCCAGCAACTGGTCCCCTGTTCATTCCTGAGCCAGTATTGAAAAAAACAGTTTAATTCTTACCAAGAAACAGTATCAATCAAGCTTCTATAATGGTGTTGAAGTTTTTTTTTTTTGTTCCTTCTTTGCGAGTAAGCCATTTTGAGCACCACTTGAGTGTGGCTTGATGTGTGTAGCATTGGGGACCATGCCCTTAAGAGCTGAGCATCCCAGAGAGAGTTTGGGTCGAGTGCTGTAAAGCTCTTGTTGTTATGTTCTGGCATTTGGAATTGGCCACGGAATAAAGCAGAGCTCTTGCAAGCACCTTATGCATGGAATGATCTCTCAACACCACACAGTTCCACGAGTAAAACAGAAATTAAGAAAATGCCATGCACGGAAGAATGGAACAGTTAAAACTCCATCAGAACAGAAACTCTCTGGGTATGTGGAGGAATTTCAAACAGCATTTCTCTATGTATCTGTAAGCAACGGGTGCTTGAAAAAAGGAAGACAATCAGAAGATAGCCTTATTTTTGACAGTGGCTGGTTCTGAAGCAGTTGACGTTTTTAATCATTTTTAGTTAACTGAGGCTATGTACTATGAAACTATAGTACAGAAAGTGTAGGTGTATTTTACTCCATGTAAAAATGAAACATATGGAAGATACGTTTTTTTTCAGAGGGTGCAGAAGGAATGTGACTGATCTAAGGCCTGATTCCCTGACAAAAGACCAACTCATCAATGGAAGCTGGAACAAAAAGCTCAGAGAGAGACTTCTGGAAGATCTAGAATTAACCATTCCCATGTATTTAGAATTTACCAAGCAACAGAAGTCACCCCGTACAGAATGAAGCTTATGGAGGGTGAATAGTGCTCTGACAACTATAGACATGATAGAGAATCCAGAATATTACAAAAGAGAGACGTGAGAAAAGATTAGGTAAAACAAACAAACAAAATCAATATGATTTGAGAGCCAGGGAACCACCACCACTTCATAAAAATGACACTGTGCATCTCTGTGATGGGAAACAGCTGTCACAAACAGCAGTGGGGGTCACAAGAAGTTGCCCCATGATCAAATGAGGTTGGCACTGCAGCCAGACACATACTTCAAAGGAATAGGCCCCGCCATCTCAAAATCCCTGACGGGAGGAAGATAAGGGGCATGAGTCTACCGTTTTGCCCAAGAGGGTCTCAGGCAGGCAACAACCAAAGCTGGTTGAGACACTGGAGCCCCAGGATATGGAACAATCAGAACAAGTGGATACGTCGAGCTGATATTCCAGGGGAGCCTGACAGGTCCAAACAATAGCACAGGGCACTTCAGAGACTAATTGAACATTGTTAACAGGTTTAGTTATGAGGCTGGACATAAACATTTGTAATTGTGTGTTTAATTAATGTTTTCATTTTAGTGTTAGTTTTGGCTTGGAAGGGAAGATGTGATATTTGGGATTGTTGAATTAATTTAGATGGAATATATGGACTCAATGAGTCAAAGGTGTTAAGAGGAACCTGTCACTGTCCAACATTAAACAGTGTTAAACAAGATGTGGGGTTTAATATACAGATAACTCAGCCTTCCTAGTACCATGGCAAATACACTGGAAAATTCATGCCAAATGTTAGAAGTTTATTGATTAAAACACACAAAAGGAAAAGAATCAAAACAAGGCAAAAAGCATTGAAACTGAAATTGAGTGACTTCAAACCTGCCAGGGTCTCTTTTTAAAGAAGGTGAATATTGGTTAGAGTCTCTTATTCTGCCAAACAGTCCTTCTCAGTGGGTTAGTTCTGTTGTTCAGTTCTGAGTCAGGAATGATAGTCGTTTCCTGCTTTTTAGAAAGCAGACTCAAGGAAGAGAGGAGATAGCATAGTAAAGATGGGGGAAATACTGTTTATGTTAATATTCTCAGGTTACAGGGTGGCTGGTCAGACACAGACATATACTTTAGGCTGGCAGATGAGCCACGACAGCTGTTGCTCAGGATCCCAGCTTGCTTCCCTGATCAGGGGCATCATCTAGTTGGTCTGGTCAAGTCCCTCTCAGATCCGTCTCAGGCTTAGCAGAGCTGGATGGGCTGTCTCATCATCTCACTATGTTGGTGCCATGCAATGCAGTTGAGCTCAGGACCAGGTGAAAAGCAGAGAAAAGGAAAGATAGGACAGAGGGAAGATGGAGGGGGAGGGAGGGGATGGAAAGGGACACATGAGGAAGGGGAAGACAGAGCAGGATCTCACATGTATCATGCTGGGGTCTTTGCTGGTGCTGTGATGATGGTCAAGCATCCCCAATGGAGTATAAAGGTCTGGTATCACTGCAAAAATTCTTCTGCCACAGTTATGGTAAAAGTTCCTTTTTCTCCCTCAAGTCTCTTTTTGAGGGCCCCCAAAAGGGTGATGGGCAGAATGGTCCATCCTCTCATCATTTTGCCTACCAATTAGACCTAATTTCCAAAGCACCAATTTGTAACATTGATTTCTACTTTCCTACTTTTTTACCAGTCATAATCTTAACATAGTCCTTCAATGATATTACTAAACCCTTTCTGCTTAAATCAATTCTGTCTCCTTACATCTATTCTTAAATAATTTTATATAACAAGTCCTTCTAGCAGTTCATGAAACTTTACCCACCATACACTGGTAAGGCTTACAATTAAAGTAAGCCTGGTTATTACAACAGTACTGTACCTTTAAGGGCTTAGCGTCACAGACATTGTCAAGGGAGGGTGCTGTGGAGCTCTTGTTATGGTCATCTACTTGAAACCAGACACAGAATAATGCAGATCTCTTTCAAGCGCCCTGAGCACTGAGTATTTTCACTCCGTGCATCTGAAGAAGTGGGTTTTTTTACCCACGAAAGCTTATGCCCAAATAAATCTGTTAGTCTTTAAGGGCCACCGGAAACCTTGTTGTTTTTGTGGATACAGATTAACATGGCTACTCCCTGATACCTGAGCACTGAGTGGTCACTAAACACCACAGTGGGGACAACTGCTGTCAGCAACAAATCAAGTTACCATTGTAGACAAGGCCTTTCTGAATTCCATTGTTAATTGTGTTAGAATGAATAACAGAACTTCTCCCTATGTGGTTTCTACATTTAGATCAAGTTGAAGGTTCAAGTTGTGCATAGTTTTTCCTCATAGTTGAACAGGTAGTTCAAGACTGGTATGTCCCTCCACTATAGCTTCTTGCCAATAAAGCATAAAGATGCCATATCAATAGAAATTTCACACTTCTTTGATGTGCAACAGCCAGCTCTGGAATAACTTAAAATCCTTTCACCTCACAACCTACCTGATTTGAAATGACTTTGCATGTAATGTGCTGAGCTTTGGTCCACAAAAGTCTCTCTCTTTCTCTTTTAGTTTCAAATGCAGATTTTCAAACTCAAGAAGTATAGGAAAAATATAAGTATATTAAATATTTAAGAGAGTGTATTGGTGATGCTTTCACTTTCTGTGAATATTTTTGGGAGGGGAACAGCAGTCATACCAGTATTTTCAGTAAACAAATGAAAGGTCAGGATTACCATTGAAGTAAATTTGGAAGGAGGTTATTTGAACAAATGTTCATGAATAGTTTTTGCAGTATCCCTATTTGTGGCATAACCTGAAGGACCTAAAGGACCTAATTGTCTGTATAATTTCAGAATGCAAATTTACTTATATATATATATATATTTTCTGGTATTGTCTACAATGTGCTAGGTTCTATGCAAACAAAAATGAAGGCATAGTCACTACCTCCATTCAGAGGTCTTATGGGTATTTCTATCAAAGGAGCTATTAAAAACTGGCTGCAGAAGTTCATTATTGAAATGCAGATGGATACAAAGACTAAAGTTGTTTATGACAAAGTATAAACAAAGTTTCCTCTAACAGGAATCCTATTGCTCTTCTCCATAAATCCATCAAAAGATTCTGAACATGGATTCACAAATTTTAAGGCCAGAAGGGAGCATTATATCATCTAATCTGACCTCCTATTTAATACAGTCATAACATTTCATCTAATTATTTCTTTCTAAGACCAATAACATAGGATTGACTAAAGCATTTATTCCAGAAAGACATCCAGTCTGGATCTGAAAATTTCAAAAGATAGAGAATCCACCCTAACATGAAATGTCTTGCTTAGTTTGTACTCTGAGAGAGCTCTTGACCAACTGGAAACCCCCATAAGGATGTATATATAAAATCTGCAGGTAGGGGCCTATAGAAGCATCCAAAGGTCATACTTACCTGGAATACAAAAGGGAAACCCTTATGATGTTCTCTTTCTGACTGCCAGCTCACTAAAGCAGAAGCAATGTAGTGAAGTCTAGTTGACAGAAATTATGGATAGAAAGTGAGGTATATTCTGAAGGGGGTCAACACCATAAGGGCAGAAGGTACATCTGTGGAAAAATAGGGTTCATATAAGAAAGGAAGGCACTAGATCAGGTCATAGATAGGGCTGGGATGTAGGCACATCATCCAGGGAAGCATAATGAGGCATCCAGCCTGCTGGGAAAGACATATGGAGAAGAGATATGGGGATTCTCTGGAATAACAAAAGTCTTGGGTTATTTTATTTGAGAAAGAAGCTGTGTGTGATGAGAGATGGGAGGTGGTGTTTTCTTTACTCTCCAACCCCCGAACTAAATATAAAAACTATAGCAGTCCTTGTAGTCCATTATCTATCTGACATAGATTGTTTTTTTCTGAAGGATTCCAGAGTTATGATTTGAAATCCTGGTCTCACTGAAATCATTTACTTCCAAGAGGTCACAATTTCATGGATTGAGCTCCTTGTCATTGAGAAGGTTCATTTATGCAGTCCCACAGATCTCAGTTCTCTCATGTGACCTTTATATAAAATCGTTGAGGGAAACTGATATAGAATGGACTGAAATGCTAGAAATATGCTGATGACACCAAACTCTGTCTCTCATCCAGTGCAGAGTATGCTATTTCCCAGCTATTTTAGAGCCTGAAGGAAATTAGGACCTGGAGGACAGGAAACAACATTAAGCTGAACTCAGGTAAAATGGAGGTGATGGACAGTAATAGGATGAGGATTCAGTGATGGGCCATGCTCTTCTGTTGAGAGCATCGGCCCTCTTGTAGTCAAGGTGGTTTGCAGACTTCGTGTCAGGCTGGATTTATCTGTGTTTCTGGATAGCCAGAGAGTAATTTTGCTCAGAAATCCCAGCTTTCATTTTCATCTAACTTGGGGAATTTTCTCTTCACTCTCAGACATAATTCCATGATTCCTGTTTTGCTACTTCCATACAGCTGTGGTGCAATGCCTTTCACCTAGAATAAATTGAGTATCCACATGGAGATAATATGTGGTCCATCACCTCCTTACTTGCTCAGTCCAAAGAGATCATATTCAGTCAGTTGCTAGTATACCACTGGCATATGCTTATGGCATATGTGTTGATGTATAAAATTGTCTGGACAGAACCCAATCTCAGATGATGCTCTTACCTGATATCTTAAAATATCTGCTACAGCACCAGAATGCAAGACAATATATGTTACGATAATCATCCACATAAGATTGCAGAATCATAGGACTGGCAGGGACCTTGAGAAGTCATCTAGTCCAGTCCCCTGCACTCATGGCAGGACTAAGTATTATCTAGACCAGGGGTTCTCAAACTGGGGGTCGGGACCCTTCAGGGGATTGCGAGGTTATTACATGGGGGTTGCAAGCTGTCAGCCTCCACACCAAAGCCCGCTTTTCCTCCAGCATTTATAATGGTGTTAAATATATAAAAATGTGTTTTTAATTTATAAGGGGGGGTCACACTCAGAGGCTTGCTATGTGAAAGGGGTTACCAGTACAAAAGTTTGAGAACCACTGATCTAGACCATCCCTGACAGGTGTTTGTCTGACCTGCTCTTAAACATCTCCAGTGATGTGAGATAGATAATTGAACTTTAAAAATATTTATTTAATGCTGCCAATGGGATAATCACTATTCTCCTCCACCTGTGGGAAGCAGAAAAATCTTTATTTTACATTAACAATTACCTGCTTACTTCTGCCTTTTCTTACCAGAATTTTTAAAAAGTTCATTGCTTTGAAATTCTAGTACAAATTACACATTTTATTATGTTATGTTCCCCATGATGTAACCTGACTGACTCTGATTGTGAAGTACATACTGCTATACACATATTTTTGAATAGTGAGTTCAACTATAGCTATTTGGAAAATATACTATTAGCTGTGAGTCCATTGATACATTGTATCTACTACTGCTTACACTCCCCCCCGCCCATGCGTACCATTTTATAAGTATAAAGCAGTGATACATCTGGCATATATTTAAGACACGTGCCACTTATTATGCTTCATAACTTCCTAGATGCTAAGGATGGAGGGGGTATTCAATTAAAGTAAAGTGCCCTCAACAGAGCATGAATATTGGGTTCAACACAATTTAAAATATATTAAATTTTTCAAGGAGGCCATAAGCCTTATATATCTTAGATTAGTGGGGTTCTGCTCCTGCTTCAGCATGCTTCATCAAATGAACAGACATTATTTTTCATACATTTCATTATCACTCCGCTGATGTGTGAAAGGTTTGTAAGGATCTTTTGCAGGAAAACTTCAAAGTAATGTTTGAAATAATTATTGCATCTCTTCCTTCACTAGAATTTTGAATGTCATGGGATAAGAAGGAGGTGGTATGATTCAGTTGGTCAGACATGAATTGCTGGGGACTGATGGATTGTCAGAAGTTTGTTAAATATCATAACTGTTTATTATAATAAGGATTCATTGATACATTATGCTATATTTACAAGAAAAAAAACTCAAATGTAGACAGTAAACTATTGTTTTATTGTAAAAATTATATTTTAAAATCACCTTTATTTAAGTCAAATTAGTTCAACCTGCTCTCCATGCACATTCTGTATACTTCCCATCCACTTTTGCAGCTTTGACTAGGTGTTAATGTACCAGATTATTATTATCTATCTCCATTACAGTAGTGCATAGAGGTATGAAGCAAAATATACAAGCTAGACAAAACGTGGGGAAAAGGAAATATCCCCATTTCACTGTTGTGGTACTGAGTCATGGAGAAGTTAAGTGATTTGCTGGTGGGTCATAAAGGAAGTTTATGGCAGAGTTGGGAGTTGAATCCTGGGTTTCAGTGTAGTGCCTTAACCACAGAAATATCCTTCCTATCTCAGCCACATTTGGGGAGATAACTAGAAAATGATCTGGTCTTTCATAGGTCAATACAAATGACTTAAAGCAGGAGAGGTAATAGAATATGTATCTCTTTGATGCCCAGAAGCAGGCAGTATCAACAAAGTTTAGTGTTTCACTTGCAGATGGAAAAAATTAATTGCACTGCCACCAAATAACCCCTCTTTCATCTGCATACAGGACTCATGGCCAAGGGCAGTTTCCTTGATCATGATGCCACAGAAATGTGTTTCAATGACATTAAACTGCTTCCCTCCTTCCTTAAGTTTTGTTCCTTTATAGTTATAAACAGTAGACAAAAGATGAAGTAGGAAATTACAAAACACATTTGTTCTGAAGTCTCATATAAACCACTAACATTCAGGATGTTACTCTACAAAAGCTCGAACACATGCTTAACTTTAAGCCTCTGAGAAGTTCAGTTGAACTCAATGGGACTATTCATGTTTAAAGTTGAATACGTACATAAGACTGTGCAGGCTCAGGGCCTTAAAATGGACAAAGAACCCTACAAAAAAAAACCCAAAACAAACAAGTGATAAACTCTATGAAGTAAGCATTTTAACAGAAACAAAAAATACAAACATTTATTGTGGCTTTGTGTCTACCTACAAGAAAGAACCTCTTGAGTTTCATGGCCATTGATGTCTGTCACTGGGGGTTAAATAAAGATTTTTCCCCTTGCTCGACGCACCAGTGGCCCAGAATTTCTTGCTTGGGATTTTGTGGTGAGTTCTTCCTTTTCCTCATTTTTAGGTATGTCTGGTACTTACTGTACAAATGAGAATATAGCCCATTATTTTCCCAGCATTGTTAGAGTTTTATTTACTTTAAAGTGATTATTCTAACCAGACAGTTGTTTGAGACCTCAGACAGAAAGAACTAGCCTGTTACATCACCTGCTTCCCTATGCCAAAACAAACTGTTAAACTGAGAACTTCTCAAAAAATACAGAGCAGTTGTGTGTTTGTGCAAGATGGTAGCAATAAATGGACAAGTTTTGGGATAAAGTAATTAGAGAAAGGATTGTTATTATTTTCATTACTATTGTTTAATACTGTATTATTATATATTAATATAGAATTAACTAAAACTTCCCGCCCAGCGTTACAGCATGGAGCTATCTACCAAAGCAGCTTGAGACACACAAAATGGGAATCGCCTCAGACAGGCTTTCACTCCTGTTAAGCAAGGGGAGTTTAGTTATTCCGCGATGATTATGTGTTTGTATCAGCAAATTCATCATGAGGCAAACTATCATATCCTTAGCTGGAGAAAAAACACCAGGATCAAGGATTTCAAAGGTAAAAAATGTGCAAAGGAAATGGTATTTTCCAAATTCAGTGCCAAATTCTATGAGATGTCCAATACCTGCAAGTTTAGACAGTTGAGCACTTTGCCTCTGAAAAGAGGATGAATATCTTCAAAATCTTATTTGGAACAGCACCAACTGAAATGAAAGGGAATGTGGAAAGAAGCCATGCGTGTGTGGCAGAGGGGAATATTATCAAATTACAACTGTACTTGCCTGGTTGTGTTATATCTATCTATCTATCTTTCTCTTTAGATGGATAAATTTGCTCCAATCCCTTGATAAACAGAAAAGCTCAGCCTCTGCCCTTACATTACTGAAATATTCACACAACTTCACTTCTAATCTACAGAGAGAAACATACAAGATGTACCTTCAAACTTACAGCACTGATTGAAATAAGCATCCACACTCTGAGAGATGCTCTGCTATGCTCTTAAATAAATATAAAGTGTGATAAAGCACTTAGGATTTTTTGTTTTGACAGGTGGGTGGCATGAAGCCCAGTGAATTCTAATAATTCCCTCCTACTTCCTGGCACCATAGAAACTCATGTGTTCAACTTCTTCCACCGAAAGGTGACCATGTAATTTTTATAGTTTATGTTTGTATCTGTAGCACTGAAAGGAAAGTATTATATTGTAGTTGAGAATAACTGTATGACAGAAGTTACTAGATGCTTCATCGAAAGCAGTGTAATTGTAGTGATGTTAAAGAACTCTGTAGTAGGTACACCAGAAGACAGCTCTGTATGCAAGTAGTGCAATATACCACTATTAGCTGAATGGAGAGACTATTGGTACAGTAAAGTTCTGCCTTTTTCCAGCAATAGGAACATATAAAGTACAGGAAGGTGAACCAGTTTCGATAATGTCAGAATCAACAAAGTAAAAACTAATTGAGAAGGGAAACAATAGTAGGATATTCTAATAAAGAGCAAACAGATGTGTGTAACCAAATTAGGTCCATCTCATACAATGGACTTCAGTCCCTCTAGAAACTCATCTCTAGGCCAACCCAGCTCCAAAGGTCAGCATGGAGATAGCTGAGATCTTGTCCTGCCTGTCCCCAGAGTGAGTTTGTTTGTACTTTGGGGACAATCCCTGCATCATCTTGAATATTATTATCCTTGTGGGACCTTGCTCAAGTTGTATGAAGGGTAGGAGAAAGGCATCGAGATCTCCACACATCCGTGTAAGGGCCATGGACAGTCTGGTCCTGAAGGAATCTGGGTATATTGATTGAAGGCTACATTTTAACCTCCAATTTCCAGTGAAGACAATAGACAGAAATGCCATATATAAAGTTTTGTGTTACTCACTGTGGGCCTTCATCACATGTTGGGTCTCACACCTGGCCCTTGGCAGGGGGAGAAGTACAAAGGCACATTACTATCAATTAGTTCAATCTGTGTACCAAACAAAATGCACCACATTCTCTTCTAGTATGAACAGGCACAGCTCCATTGACTTGAATTTGGCCCAAGCTATATACTGTATTCCCATTAGAAAGCATTGAAATCCTTAGGCTGGATTTTCTCCACACAGAGGATCTTTTTATCTTTGAAAAAAGTCATTTAGTTTCTTATTCCTTTAAAAACAATAATATTCAACATGGCTCACATTTTATTTATTACGCTATTCTTGTAGCGGTATGTCTCTCCTCTTTCCTCCCCCCCCCGATAAAAGGAGTAACAAGCACTGCAGTTTGCTTTCTTCACAATGTACAGCACGCTTGTTGGTTCATTACCAAGTAGCAATAAGCAGGGAAAATTTACTGTGGTGCCAGCATGTAGTTAAGCAGCATGTTTCTCTGCCAAGGATGAGCCATAAAACACTGTCTCACTTACACAATGATTGCTGTGATGAGTGACACCAGGAATAGATAAAAGTAAAATAGCTGATGTATGGAATCCACTTTCATAACTGTAAATGATATCAGGTGTTTGCATTTACTTTAAAGTTGATCAAATGTAAAGCAAGGTAGTGATGACAGATGCTGGAAAAGCATTAACCTTTGCTTTCATCTTTGTGTGCATGTATTTAGCTTAGACTAGAGGGCTCCTTAGGAAAGATGTGCACAAATTGGAGAGAGTCCAGAGGAGAGCAACAAAAATGATAAAAGGTTTAGAAAACCTGACTTGTGAAGAAAGGTTAAAAACATTGGGCATGTTTAGTCTTGAGAAAAGAAGACTAATAATAGTCTTAAAATATGTGAAGGGCTGTTATAAACAGGGTAATAAAATGTTCTTCATGTCCACTAAAGGTAGGGCAAGAAGTAATGGGCTTAATCTGCAGCAAGAGGGATTTAGGTTAGATAGTAGGAAAAACGTTCAAACTATAAGGGTAGTTAAACTCTGGAATAGGCTTCTAAGGGAAGACGTGGAATCCCCATCATTAGAGATTTTTAAGAACAGATTGGACAAAACACCTGCCAGGGATGGTCTAGTTTTCCTTGGTCGGGCCTCTGGGGGCTGGACTTGATGACGTCTTGAGGTCCCTTCCAACCCTACATTTTATATCCACATCTTTATCTAATATTAATTGGATTTTGATACATCAATCAATAAGTGTGAGTAATGAGTGTATGTTGCTATATGAGAACTGCTCCTGAGAGTACAGGCAGTGCAGTTGTGGATGGCCCCTTAGTGGGGAAAAGAGCAAAATGAGTTAGGCCCCATGGCTCACATTCTCAAAGATATTTAGGTGCCTAGCACCCATTGATCTCAATGGGAGTTAGATGCCTAAATACCTTTGAGGATCTAAGCCTAGGTGTCCTTTCCCACTCTTCTTGGACATGATACTGCACCACTGAATTCAATGGGAATTTTGCCATTGACTTCAGTGAGTGCAGGATGAAGCCCCTTGTGCACCCACACAAGGCCAGTCACAATGTGGCCATGTGTAGTTCAGTGTCTTCAAGACAACAATATTGTCCCCATTCTATAGTACCTACCACAATACATGTTTATGCACAGCAAATACAATAAAACTAGAGTTGGCTCAAAAACAGAAACAAAAATCTTGCAAATTTTAAATTTGGTCCCTCCCCCAAAATTTCTGCAAAAGTGTTTTTGGTTTTCCAAGAACAAAAATCTAAACTAAAAAGTGAAAAAAATGTCAGATTTCAAAAGCCTTCAAGTTTTCTTTTCTCCTCCCCTCTTGCTTTTGCTCCATTTTTTTCCTTCCTCCTTCCTTCACTTATCCACTTGCAATTTCTCTGGGTTTTTTTTTTCTAGTTTTTCACTGAAAATGAAAATTTTCAGAAGGAGAAAAAAACCATTTTCATCAAAAAATGTTTGTGATTGAAAATTTTCACCTGGCTCTAAGTAGATGCATCTTTCTAGCATTATTAAAGATGCTTCAATTGTCATTAGATGGTGGGAGCGTGTGTATGTTCTCGCTGCATGCTGTGCGGGCTCTGGCCACATCGCCTGTACAGCAGGCTCTGATTGAACTGCCCAATAACCACAGACCCGTTAGTAGCAAAGGAACTTGGTCAGGTTTATTGTCGACGAAGCATAGTATTAGTGCCTTATACTTGCTAATGTACACTTAATACATGTATGCCCGTGACAATGGACGCAGCTCAATGAATGGTAGGACTTTCCATTCCCTCTAGGCTCGCCAAAGACATTCCCCTGAGACCTCATTTTATACACCAATACAAACAAGTTATGTATTCCCCTCTGATATGGTTAGCTACCACCCGCTACCTTGTACATGTTGGTTTGATCAAAACACCTCTATCCATCACACTGTCATCCTAACCTTATCTTTAAGGGAGGTCAATGTGTCCATGTTATCTTTGGGGAATGTGTTGGTATTGAAGTGTTCTGGTACCACCCTTTTGGAATGTGTTTGCACGAGTAGCCTGTGCCTAACACTTCTCAGGAATGTGTGTGCAATACTAGTCCAGTTCTTGACAGGTTCTGTGAGCTTGCACGCAGGCAAAGCCTGACTTCTGATCACAGTCTGTCTCTTGCTAACTTTGCTTTATATTTGCAAGGCTTTACCACTACTTTAGTTCAGGCTTCAGGTATCATACCAGGCCTCTTGTCTTAGAGGCTGTCTTTCTACTAAATCAATCAGTTAAATAGAGAGGATGGGGAGATTCATAAGGTCAGAAGGGACTACTGTGAGCATCTAGTCTGAACCTTCTGTATAGCAGAGGTCAGGAAACTTCCCTGCACTAATTCCTTTTTGAACTAGAGTATATCTTTTATAAAAACATCCAATCTTGATCTAAAAATTGCCAGTGATGGAGAATCCACCACATCCCTTGTAAGTTGGGAAGCCTGCCTCAGCTGAATTTCTCCATTTCCCATATTGTCAGTGTACCATTTAGCATTCAGGGATATGTAAATGTATTTTTATCACTGGTAAACTACTCTTAAAGTAGGTAGAAAATGGCTTTAGTTTTTTTCTATAGAACTTTCATAAAGCTTTTAGCCAATATCCTGTAGTTCCTTTTTTACTCAGTCCTTTCTAAGACAAATTTAAATGCAAATTTTATCCAATTAAGAATGAAGGGCCAGATTTTTAAAAGGTATTTAGGTTCCTAACTCCCATTGAAATGCATAGGTGTCACGTCACTAAATACCTTAAAAAATCTGCTCCAAATGAAAAATGAGTTCCAAATTTAGGTTTCATTTAAACTGGTCTAACTCTAGAGTAATTACATTTACTCTAAGTAGTTACTCAAGATTTATACTTGTGTAATTAAGAACTGAGTTCTGAAATTGGCCCGGAATAAGGAGTCAATATTTGTCTCACTGATAAGAAGACTAAAGACTATTTTCCTTTAAATTTGAAATTCTACACAAAATTCTGTTTAAGGGAAGGGGTGGTGCCAATTATTTTCATGGTAGGTTTCCTCAAGGGAATAAGGAAGAGAAGGAAGATGTGGTGTGAATGGGGGTTATATGTCATTCATAAATAAAGGTGTAGCCAGTTGACTATATACAGCATGAATCCACATCCCCAAACCCCACCTGTGTAGTTGTGGGACTTAGAAATTTGCTGCATCGCCCACCTTTTTTCCCTAATAACCCAGCAATAGCTTCAGGCAGTTGATAATAGAGCCCCTGTTGGGCCTACAGATTCCTTACCTTAGCCCTTTCTGTGATCAGGCAACACTGCTTTTATAGAAGATTAAGGTAACCTTCCATTTTACTCATTCCAGTTTGGAAAACTTGCTTTATCCAGAAATTCCAGTGTGTCCTCTAACCTGATAACAGACAATTGTACTTTCCTCTGACTTTTTGACAATTTGGGGTATTCCTAAAGCTTTTCACAAAACTGGTCTGTACCTCTATAGATTCCTGTAATAAAGAATGGCACCAAGATAATACAATGGTGGGTCCAGTAGATATAAATTAATAGATAACACTAGAGAGATAATGAGGAAAAACACAATATAAGCCTTTGTTTTGTCATTATTCAACTAACTGAGTGGGAGGAAAATCACAGGGGCAGGAATCAAATGTAAATCTTCTACAGATTACTTCAGAGAACTACCAGTAAACCACTGGGCAGCGCATTAAATATATATGCATATCTAAATTCTTTTTAAAGTCATACAATTTTCTACTTTTTAAAAATGTAGAAAACAAAACAAGAGCTCAATTTGTGAGTCTCTAAATCTGGCATTTCCTCCTCAGGCAGTGTGGTCTATTGGCTAGAGGAAAACACAGACAGTCAAGAGGCCTGAGTTCTAATCTCATCTTCGTTGTTCTTTGAACTTGGGCAAGCCACTTTGCCTTTGTTCTCCCTTCTATTTTCTGTCTGTCTTCCCTATTTAGTAGAGATGGCCAGAAAACAAGAATTCTGTTTTATGAAAAGTACCAAGCTTTCAACATTTGTTTTCATTCTGATGCAGAATCAAACCCAGACCTTTTGAAATTTTTCAGGCACACACAGGAGATTGTCTCAGGGACTAGGTCATTCAACTGGGATGTGGATGACGCAGGTTTAAGATCCTGCTCTGCCTGATTCAGCCCAGGGACTTGAAATTGAGTCTCCAACATCCCAGGTAGGTGTCCTAAACACTGGGTAGGTGTATCTAGTTTTGACCAGAAATTTCATCCTGGACCTGAGAAACCTTCTCAACAAAAAGACATTTTGTATAAAAGTTCCCAACCAGCTCAACCATTTAGACTGTAAACTCTTTGAGGCATAGACTGTTTCTTCCTGTGTGTTTATACAGTGCCTAGCACAATGGGGTCTTTAGACCCTCTAGGTAAAGCCCTGCACATATTAAAAATTTATATCCACAGATACAGATATCCACAGATATAAAACAGATATCCACAGAGCTGCAGGCCTCTACCAGGAACCACAGTGGCGAAAGCAGCAGCATGTTGGGCCACCACTCCCAGGAGCCAGCGCCCTGCACCGGCAGCTCCTTCAGTGTGTCTGTACTGCTCCCAGCCCCGCCCTCTGGGCCAGGCACCAGGATCTCTGGCAGCTGTCCCTGGTCGTGCTAGTGCAGGGATCGGCAACCTTTGGCACGCAACCCACCAGGGTAAGCACCCTGGCGGGCTGGGCCGGTTTGTTTACCTGCCACGTTCTCAGGTTTGGCCGATCATGGCTCCCACTGGCTGTGGTTCGCTGCTCCAGGCCAATGGGGACGGTGGGAAGCGGCGACCAGCATATCCCAGTGGGAGCCACAATCGGCCAAACCCGTGGATGCAGCAGGTAAACAAACCAGCTCGGTCCGCCAGGGTGCTTACCCTGGTGGGCCGCGTGCCAAAGGTTGCCAATCCCTGTGCTAGTGTGTACAAGCAACTCAGACGCCCCAGACAGGAGACGCAGATCGCTGGGTGGAAGGGATTCTGCCCATGGGCATGCGAGCTGCTTGCACACACTAGCACGACCAGGGACAGCTTCACGTGAGCTTGGTGCACGCCCAGTGGGCGGGGCTTGGGTAGGATGGGGGGTGATACAGCCATGCCAGAGATGCTGCCTGCATGGGGTGCTGGCTCCTGCAAGTGGTGTCCCAACATGCTGCTGCCTTTGTTGCTGCGGTTTCTGGTAGAGTCCTGCAGCTTTGCGGATATCCGATTTATATCTTTGGATAGCCTCATCCGTGGATATAAATTTTGTCTTCATGCAGCACTCTACATCTAGGCACTACTGGAACATAAATAATCATAGTTGAGCTGCCTGGGTGGATAAAGTCACTCAGCAATAGGTTTAAAGGAAAAAATTAAGCCAGGATTGGATGTGTTACACTGGAGGTCACACTAGATGATCACAATGGTCCCTTCTGGAATCCATGAAGTGAACTAGCCAAGGATGGTACCATGTGGGGCTCCATTGAAAGTTAGAGAGGGCCCACTGCCCAACATGTTGAAGGAACCATGAGAGAAGTAGGAAGAGAACCAAGGAAGGATGGATTAATGAAAGCCAAGAGAGGACCAGATTTCAAGAAAGTGCCTAAAAGCATATAGTATATTAATACTTTTGCATTTCACTATGGATATTACTATACCCAAAGGGAAGTTTTGGTTTTGGTTCAGGGAATGGTTCTGGGGTTCAGAAGGAATACAGAGTGGCATTATTTTTCCTGAAGGAATGGGAAAGAAAAGTAAGAAAGAGGGAAATTTGTACAGCATGTTTATATCCATAAAAATAACAAATATTTCTTAGCTCAATTTTATTTTTATTAAGACATTTAACGTCAGTGATTCCGGACCAGTTTGAAAGAATGAAATTTAATCCACATAATTATTAATATGTAACTGATAGTTATTTTTAAAGTTGCAACATAATGGGGGAGGTGGGGGAGGGAGAGTAGCTTTAAAAAATGTGTGAGGATTCTTGTTGTAAGATTATTATTTTTCAGCAATGTGCATGATTAAAAGTAAGTTCCAGACTACACAGAGGTTATATAAAAATCACGGTATGCTATTTATAAAGGTCCCTTCACCTCTCACTGCAGCTAATTAGAATCACTTGTAGCTATGAGAGTGATCATATAATCAGAGACACAAATGTGGGGTTTAATTATTCACACCTGCAAATGTTCAAAACACACCCTGCTGTATCTTTTTGAAGCTTAGGAAACAAACACACTGTTCAGGCTCAGCGTGCTATTTTTAAATGCCCCCAATTTGTTATTTCAAACGCAGTTGTTTTTTTAACATGGCAAAGGCTCTGTTTATCACTTAGGAAGATATACAATACATTGTAAAGCCCTGATCCTGCAAAGAGACACGAGTAACCCTACACACTTGAATAGTTCCATTGAACACGCTGGCTCAGATAATGTGTTGCTCCAATCCCACACTTGACAGAGGAGGGAAATGGGTGAGGCGGAAGACAACTGGTTTTAAACCATCTTTATTCCTCCAAATTCTGTCACAGCAGGGCTTGTTGTAACTCCAGTGCAGTCAGGGCCAGCTCCAGGCACCAGCATTTCAAGCTGGTGCTTGGGGCGGCAATCTGCAAGGGGCGGCAGTCTGTGTGTTTTTGCTGCCCCAAGCAGCGCGCCGAATTGCCGCCACGGACGGCGGGGGCAGTCCGTGTGCTGTTAGGCCGGCACGCGCGTTTCTGCGGCAGCAGCAATTCGGCGGCAGCTTCTATGTTCAGCTACCCACGGTGGCAATTCGGCGGCTTCTGTGAAAACATTGCCGAATTGCCGCCGCCGCGGAAACGCGCGTGCCGCCCTAACAGCACACGGACATGCTGTCTGTGGCGGCAATTTGGCGTGCTGCTTGGGGTGACAAAAACAGTAGAGCTGGCCCTGAGTGCAGTTAAACAGTGTATTATGGCCATGGCCACCCAACATACCCCTCTGTCATTACACCAGCTTTATGCTGGCTGAAGACCCTCCTCCCACATCATAGGTGCATTCTGTAGGAGCCATTAAAATCAGATTTAGTGTCCCTTAGACATCCTGTGTAGTATAAAGGGACCATACTGTGTAACCCCCTCCAAAAAAGGGCAGGGGAACTCAAACTCATAGTCTACTTTAGAAATTGCTAACCAGAGTGACTTGCCCGAGGCTACAAAGGAAGTATAGTAATAGGAATTCAAGTGGTCCTAACTCCTAGTCATGCAATCAGTCCAGGACACTGCCACTCTAAAAACAATAATCTGAAATTTTCTGTTGGGTCATATGTGTGTGTGTGTGTGTGTGTGTGTGAAAGAGAGGATGTTATCGGCTGCTCTTTCATTGGTATAGCAAATCTGGGCAAGACTGCTGCTGTTGTCTTTTGACAGCGATGCAGATTGTATATGTACTTTCTCTGTTGTCTACTCAAAGGAGCCCTTCAGAGTTCAGGGCCAGGCACTGTAAGTCTTGCTTTCCCAAAGGCTGCCTATTTGAACTTACTGGATACATTCCTGCATAGTTGCCATAGTCACCGAAGCCTTATTTACTTATTTGTATATGCTCTCTTTGGTGCTTATCCTCACAGTGTCAGAGCACCTCACATTAGAGCCTTAGGGATGTTGCTGTATCTATGTCTAAAACTCCATTTACACCTCCTGTCATTATTTCAGGTCATGCTACTGCCAGAACCAGTGCCTTTAGGCTTACAAGCTGCTTTCTTTGTTGCCTCTTACAGCTCTTTGCTTGTTGGAAGAAGGAGCTAAGAAACTTATTGTGCAATGTCTTATTTGCTACTTGTTTCTCCTCTCCCTCCATATCCTCTTGGTCTTTCTCATAATGACTCCCTGTCTTTTTTTATTCATCTTTGCCCTTTTCCATTCATTTCTGTGCATGAATACATAAATAAAAATTGCATAAAACAACACTCTTTGTTTCTACATTCCATTCCCTCCTTCAGCAACTTTCTTATTAGTGTTTTCTCCCTGCCAAACAAGAGACAACATCTTTAAAAATGAACCTGTCCAATGGTTCCTGGGATACTGGGTGAGCTCAGTGCACTTTCCAGCAGCCAGTGTCCACAACACAAAAGACACCATTGCAGCTCCTACAAAATTAAGTTAGCACCCATGCTAGAAGGCTCAGAAGAGAGAAATTATGGATTGTATGAGCTATGGAGACCACACTCTCATTCTTAGAGGTGGTCCTTCCTCAAGAGAGTTTACTGTCATTGGGACAATGATATGAGGAAGCTAGAACTGCTGGCTGTTCTGTGGATGAACAGAGGACTTCCGTTGTGATGACTGCTGACCCTCAGCAGCTTTCCATGAACACTAACATTAGCACTGATTTCTTTAAAACCCCTCATAAATAATGTCAAAGGAAAACAAAAGGAGAATGTTAGGCTCGTTAACCGATTTTAAAATCTGTGTTTCTTCCCAGGAAAACTCCTACATGAGTTCATGTCCTTACAAAACTCACATTGTTCTAAATCTTAATAGATTTGAATGGGTAAAACATAGAACTGAATGGGTAAAACAAGGTCTGCAGAATAATTTAACCCAGGGATCGACAACCTTTGGCATGCGGCCCATCAGGGAAATACGCTGTTGGGCTGGGACGGTTTGTTTACCTGTGGCGTCTGCAGGTTTGGCCAATTGAAGCTCCCACTGGCCACGGTTCGCTGTTCCAAGCCAATGGGGGCTGTGGGAAGCGGCAGCGAGCACATCCCTCAGCCCGCGCCACTTCCTGCAGCCCCCATTGGCTTGGAACAGAGAACGGTGGCCAGTGGGAGCTGCGATCAGCCAAATCTGCGGATGCAGCAGGTAAACAAACTGACCCGGCTCATGAGCAGATTTCCCTGATGGGCCACTTACCAAAGGTTACAGAGGGTCCTGTGGCACCTTTGAGACTAACAGAAGTACTGGGAGCATAAGCTTTTGTGGGTAAGAACCTCACTTCTTCAGAAGAAGTGAGGTTCTTACCCACAAAAGCTTATGCTCCCAGTACTTCTGTTAGTCTCAAAGGTGCCACAGGACCCTCTGTTGCTTTTTACAGATTCAGACTAACACGGCTACCCCTCTAATACTTGTTACCAAAGGTTGCCGATCCCTGATTTAACCTTTCAGTGCTCCTCTGCCCGTTTCCCCACTGTGATGCACAGATGTTGTTGTCACCCATCAACAGTTGTGCTGCTGAAAGCACCTGTGCACAGATAAAGGAAGGAAACTGAACAAAACTCAGTGAAAAATGAAATACTGGCCATTGTGCAAGCCAGGCAAAAGTAGTAAGTTTCATACTACAAAACTTTTCTTAAAGTTCTATACCAATTCTATGACTTTACATAAACCCATGTTGAAAAATATCCTTTGTGAACCAGATTTGTTGAGATTATCTCTAAGAAACAGAATGTAACGCATAAGAAGCAATCCTGCAAACAACTTGAGTAATCAAATTGGCCCCAGTTCACAGGTGATATAAATTACATGTTGGTAAATTAGTATAAATGAATACAAATTACATGGCAAGGGAGAAGAGGGCTGACATGTAACAGGAAAAGAAACCAGCTGAAAGGTATAAAATAAGATGGTAGGGAGGAATACAGCCTTATCATACATCTTCAAAATATTCCTTAAATTACACACATGGCATGTTGTTTTAATTCTCACTTTAATGATCCAAATGGCATCACATTTCTGATTATTTCAGTATTTTCCCTGTTCTCATTTAATTATAAAGGAATAACCACAAAGACATGCAATAATCTTTCTTGAGCCAGATTAATGAACTCATGTTATATGCTGGGTATTATTTGAGGAATAAGTTTCAAAATGTGCATAATTTAATGAATGCTTTAGTAGTAAACAGATTTGGAGAGCTGCTTGCAAGCAGCAATGCGGAAGCAAAATGCTAATCATTGTGTTTATCCTGATGCACTTCTTAGCTTGAATGTAGGCCAAAAGTAATATATTCCTCCACCTATATTTCCATTCTGCACAATACACATAATATTTTGAGAAGGTTGTTGAGGTTATAGAAAAACTAAAATGCTTTGATGTCTCTGTATGTAACTTTCTGAGAAACAGCAGCAGTAATACTTCAAGTTAAAAACAGAGCTCTTAAATACTTTATTTGTATTGACTACAAGTGGATTTGGTGGGCTGCTCAACTAATAGACAATTTCAGGGAGTTCATGGCACACTGGTCATTGCCAAGAGCTAAAAATGAATAAGATATACAACGATCTAGATGAAAAAGTAGGACAGACACAGGTGGGAGGTTGCACACACAAAAAAGCTGAAATACATGACACATTTAGGGCAAGAGCTTCTTGATGGATAGTTGTCTTGGTATCCTAGCGAGCCCAGTAATCTGTGTTACAGACAGCAGTAATCAGATAAGAATCTCACCTTTCTTTATCAAGCATTCTTAAAACTACAATATCCACCTGGGGAACTGAGGAAACAGGTTGACGGAGTGAGATGGGTACCCAGAAGGGTACCTACTACAGGACAGGCCCAACAAGGAAAATAAGAACACCAGTGGCCATCACATACAGCCCCCAGCTAAAATCTCTCCAGCACATCATCAACGATCTACAACCTATCCTGGAAAACAATCCCTCACTCTCATAGACCTTGGGAGACAGGCCAGTCCTCACTTACAGACAGCCCCCCAACCTGAAGCAAATACTCACCAGCCACTACACACCACACCACAGAAACACTAACCCAGGAACCAATCCCTATAACAAACCCCCTTGCCTACTCTGTCCCCATATCTACTCTAGTGACACCATCAGAGGACCCAACCACATCAGCAACACCATCGGGGCTCATTCACCTGCACATCTACTAATGTGATATATGCCATCATGTGCCAGCAATGCTCTTCTGCCATGTACATTGGCCAAACCAGACAGTCTCTACGTAAAAGAATAAATGGACACAAATCAGACATCAGGAATGGTAACATACAAAGGCCAGTAGGAGAACACTTCAATCTCCCTGAACATTCAATAACAGATTTAAAAGTAGCCATCCTTCAACAAAAAAACTTCAAAAACAGACTTCAAATCGAAACTGCAGAGCTACAATTCATTTGCAAACTTAACCCTATTAATTTGGGCTTGAATAGGGACTGGGAGTGGCTGGCTCACTACAAAAACAATTTTCTCTCTCTTTGTATTGTCACCTCCTCATCAATTATTGGAAGTGGACCACATCCACCCTGACTGAATTGACCTTGTCAGCACTGGTTCTCCACTTGAAAGATAACTCCCTTCTCTTCACATGCCAGTATATCTATGCCTGTATCTGTAATTTTCACTCCATGCATCTGAATAAGTGGGTTTTTTACCCACGAAAGCTTATGCCCAAATAAATCTGTTAGTCTTTAAGGTGCCACCGGACTCCCCATTGTTTTTACCTTTCTACCTATCTATGCATGTATCTATACTATTCTCATCACCTTGGTATTAGAGTGCCTATTTATAGCCATTGTTTTTGACAGGGCCTCATATGTCCAACTCAAAATCCTGGCTTTGTTGACTCAATTTTCCTCTCTACATCAAAGATATAGTTGCTGGATATCATCTCATCTCCTGTTAGCCCCAACAACAACACTGACACAGCACATTTTCTTTGTTTTGTTCAGTTGCATAACCTGGAAATTTGCCATGCAGAAAAGCAGTGCATGCTTCCAGCTATGAGAAAGTCCTGTGTACACACACTGTGATGGCTATGTATTCAGTTACTTAGCTATTTACTGAATAACAGGAAAACACCTCATGGGATTTCATAATAGCTACACTGTAGCTACCCTGCATGGCAACATTAATGGAAATAGCAACAGAGGGTCCTGTGGCACCTTTAAGACTAACAGAAGTATTGGGAGCATAAGCTTTCGTGGGTAAGAACCTCACTTATTCAGATGCAAGTAATGGAAATTTCCAGAGGCATGTATAAATCAGTATGGAGATAACGAGGTTAGTTCAATCAGGGAGGGTGAGGTGCTCTGCTAGCAGTTGAGGTGTGAACACCAAGGGAGGAGAAACTGCTTCTGTAGTTGGATAGCCATTCACAGTCTTTGTTTAATCCTGATCTGATGGTGTCAAATTTGCAAATGAACTGGAGCTCAGCAGTTTCTCTTTGGAGTCTGGTCCTGAAGTTTTTTTGCTATAAGATGGCTACCTTTACATCTGCTATTGTATGGCCAGGGAGGTTGAAGTGTTCTCCTACGGGTTTTTGTATATTGCCATTCCTGATATCTGACTTGTGTCCATTTATTCTCTTGCGTAGTGACTGTCCAGTTTGGCCAATGTACATAGCAGAGGGGCATTGCTGGCACATGATGGCATATATAACATTGGTGGACGTGCAGGTGAATGAGCCGGTGATGTTGTAGCTGATCTGGTTAGGTCCTGTGATGGTGTTGCTGGTGTAGATATGTGGGCAGAGTTGGCATCGAGGTTTGTTGCATGGGTTGGTTCCTGAGTTAGAGTTGTTATGGTGCGGTGTGTGGTTGCTGGTGAGAATATGCTTAAGGTTGGCGGGTTGTCTGTGGGCGAGGACTGGCCTGCCTCCCAAGGTCTGTGAAAGTGAGGGATCATTGTCCAGGATGGGTTGTAGATCACTGATGATGCGTTGGAGAGGTTTAAGCTGAGGACTGTAAGTGATGGCCAGTGGAGTTCTGTTGGTTTCTTTTTTGGGCCTGTCCTGTAGCAGGAGGCTTCTGGGTACACGTCTGGCTCTGTTGATTTGTTTCTTTATTTCCTTGTGTGGGTATCGTAGTTTTGAGAATGCTTGGTGAAAATGGAAATGATGTTACCAGTGGCAATGCTGTGCTATTCTGGATAACCTGACAAGTTGTGTTTCCATTTCATGTGTATATAGACCCCGTTTTGCCTCAATATATTGTTTAATTGTGCAGAGCAGCCATTAGAGCATGCTAATACAGTTGAAGCAGAAAGAGTAACAATTTCTAAATGTGTGACATCATTGTCTTTCATGATATACTTACTTTTCTTTCCACATTTGCAATGTTTCACCCTTTCCTTCTACTAGAGAGGAGGGAAGTGGAAAGTATCTTTTCCAAACATATTGACATCATTTTAGAGGCCTGGTGGTCTAGAAGAAAAAAAAACATGAATTGGAAGTCAAGACCAGCTGTATTTTTTAATCCCAGTTTTGTCACTGAGTTGTTGCATGGCTCTGGGGAATCACTTATCATCTTTGCTTCACTTTACCCATCTGTAAAATACTCACTTACTTATCTCTAGTGATGTGGTGGGATTACTAGTTTGTTTTTGTTTTGTTTTGTTTCTTTTGTACAGCACCTTGAACTTGTAAAGTGTTAGATAAATTGTAAGCATCAAAATTTATATTATTTCTGTTGTTTCATATAGAAATTAACAAACCTGTAATGAAATAGAACATTCAGCAAGTGAAATTCAATAATGCATTGGTTACCTACTGATGGGTCAAATCCTGAGGTCCTTATTTAGTGTTACGTACTATTTAGCCCCACTCAAGCAGACTCCCATTGCCTTTGACTTCATGACATTATATCTTTGTATTAAATGCGCTTTTGTAATTATTTCCTACTCTCTCCAAGAATAACTGTTAGGTCAAAAAGCAATTAGAGTGCTCAAAGATTTTCACTGTCTATATTATTGTTTTTTTTAAACAAAAGCTCCCTTTCTTAATTGCAGATATCTTAAAGACTGCATTGCTGTGCTACTGAATTGTTTGAATACACGTAGTTGAAGTAAAAAGAGAAAAAAAAATTAAAAAGGGACAGAACAACCTATCAATGACTCATCATTTTAAAAAATACCATATTTAAGACAAGTACATTTAACGCGCCACATTTCTACTGATTCTAATAACTTTGATACAATATTACAGGGTATTTTGTTTGGTTCCAATATGTTCCTAAGGAGTTTTTGAACATGCTGCTATTTTTTCAGACACAACTTTTATTTTACATGTTTGTTACATTTCTGTTTGAAAATCCAAAACCTTTACTATTGTTTTATAGCAGTCACCATTACATTTAATGAGCTATTTATAACATGTGTTTACTGATGGTTTGTATATTAAACCCTAACTGCTAAATTATTTGTAAAATAGGTCATACCCCCTGTTTATATCATAATTAGCTATTGGTTTAAAAAAATAAAACAAAAGGATTTTTTACTAAAAATTTGCCTTGAGTATTCTCCTGTCCTTCCACTGATTAACTCTATCTAGTTCGTATTTCTCAGGATATACACACTATCAACTTAATGAAGATACCTCCCATTTTTACAACTGAAGAGTCAGTAGCATTTATTCTTTCCCTTTGGATTATAAATAGAAAGTCACAAAATCTCCACAGGTCTATACCAAAGATACATAAACTACTCCAGATAAGAACCAACCCTGGAAATTCAATCATCCTTCACATAAGATAGCTATGTTTTCAAAATCAGAAACTGGAACACTTTTGTAGTGACATTTTTGGGGTCAAGAAATACACATGTATAAGAAAAAGTAAATTGAAAATATAAATATATCCTAATGTTGCTTCTGCCAACTTCTGACTTAACAACAGCATGCATATTACTCATTGTAGCATTTTTTCTGTTAACTTTGTGCTGTGAATGAGTTTATCAAGACATACCGAATAAGTGTAATTCACTCCCAAACATCCCCTACTGGTCTCAATGTGGGGGGCGGGGAAAAACATGATGGGGTCTGCCACCTAGGGGGCACAGGTGTTCATTAGCCTGCATTCCCCGGCACCTAGGATTTAAACTGGAGTGAGGACCATTTGAAGCCTCTTTCGGCTCCATTCCAGCACTCCCACCCTCCCCACCCCCAAACTAGACATGGGAAACTAGCCTGACAGATACTGTGGATGTAGGCGATTACCCGTTTGGGGGTCAGGCCGGGAGGACCAGGGAGATTTTTGCCTTTCTTGCAGCACTTTCAAGAAACAGTGGGGGTAATTAGGAACACACTTAGTTCCTAACTGAGGTACTTGGGTTGAGTGGTTAATTCGTCACAACTTGCAGTCAGTTTCAAGTGTGGTTAAAAGGATAAAATGAACAGTTCTTAGAGATAAAATACCTGGGATTTGGAGATGGACATTGAGCTCATGAGATAGGGTGAGACTTTGTGACCTTTGTGGTTCACAGTCAGACCTTGTGGCCCTCTCAGGACAAGGTTCCCACCCCTCTGCACTCTCTGTCCCCCTCAGGGTGGGGAAGATGCTAGGACTGCATCCTGGGGGGTAGGCTGAGAAGATCCTTTCCCAAGCTATGGATTGTATGGTAAGAACCCCTGTAATCGCTGCACTGGAACCAACAAAATACTTGCTATAGGAGAGTTGATGGGCAGGTAGCACACCTCCCCTGTGCTAAAATTTAATAAAAGTTGCAGCCTGCCACTTAATTCCATGCATGTGCCTGTCCTCAGTTTGGCACTGTGTCCACATCAACACTATTCATCATGCAGAACACTCATTCCATTGGACTACTTGTTCCTATTACACAAAGCAAATTCTGTTTTGGTATAGAAATTTCTTGAAAAAATATGTTGTAGTTATTGAAAAAATGTTTTGACTGATTAAATGAAAAAACAAACAAACAAACAAAAGAAAAGCTAGGACATATCAAGTGTCCTGAAATAAAGTTCTGTGACATTGGAACATCCTGAGAACCTGGGACTGTCCCACTAAAACTGAGACATGAAATCACTTCACCTTTATACCAAACCTTTTGTTAAGTTGGGAAACATATTTTTTAGCATTTTTTTATGCTTAGTGCCATCTGCATTTCCAGGTGCCAGCTAGAAGTGATAGCTGAAGTGACAAAATTACTTCACAGAAAGCTAAGGCTTCCAGCCTATGGTAAGCTTAATGGGGGCTGAGCCTATGGAAGTGAGTAGAGATTTCTGTGGGTCAGTGAAATGCATTGCAGAATTGAGGCCTAACTCTGTGTTAGTGCAGCTCTTTCCAATGAACCAATTGAAATTTCCTCACCACTTCACTTCCCCAGTTCAAAACAGCTAAATAATTAGCATAATATGATGCGATGCTGCAAACTGCAATGTGGAGGAAAATAAATTCATATGTTTATTTCAGATTAGATAGTATAACTCAGATCAGGTAAGGATTTTGTAATCTGAGATTCTAGTAGTAATTTTACTGTTAGATACAGATAATGAATTAGTAGTAGTAGTACTGTTATTTATTATCTAAAGCTATTGCAGTCATACAGAGTTCTTTCATTACCTCAACCACCCCCCTTTTTGTGTAACAACTTGTCTAAAATATTTATAGAAGTTTACTGACTACAGATCTATGATAATTCTCCAGAGAAAGCTAGACGTTTTTCAATCACTGTGTTCCAGAATGCTCAGACAATATATAAAATGCTCCATAAAGCAAAGGATCATTGAGAGGTGCCCTTAAAATCTTGCTGTTAAGAAACCCCAAGAAAACTCGATGTTAACTGTACTAATTATTTACTTCTAATAGGGGAAAAATATATTTGCATTGCTTTTCACAATGTAGCACACTACTGTGTTTCACCATTTCATTTAATATTTTGCCCACTAGATGGGGGTAGACAACCTTATTCTATACTGTACATCATGATAGCCATGGTAGATGAGAACTTTGTCAAAGATTGATTAAACACATTAAATGTAGCTTCTTTGGGGGCCTTTTTCTTTTTAGCCTTCCAACCCCCCCTAAAAATCTAAGGAGTGCTGTTTGTTAACTATTGGTGTGAGACTGAATTGAGGTCATATAGAAATGCATTTTCTGAGTTTCAGAGTTGATGGAGGACTGCAACCTTAAACTTCCACTTTAATAAATCAGGCAGTTTCTTTATAGATTAAGTAAAACAACTATGTTATTGTGAAATAGAGAATGAGTACACAAAGTTCATCTTTTAAATCTAAATAAGTAATTGAATCAACAAAAAGATCACATGCGCGTGTAGCACAAATGCAGACTAATGTTGATGAATTAGCTTCACCTGCCTCTTGATCATTAGACCTAATTGATCACTATTGGTAGATCCATTAAACTCTAAGCTCCTAAATCAGACATGTGGATGCAAGCCATATTCCCCTTGCCAGGACACAGTGAACCAAGTCAAGTGAAAGTATAATGATCTCTAATTTGCAACCTCAAAAGATGTTAAACGTTTTACCTGCAACTGAAACATGCTCAGAAGTATGTAGAACTTCTATTTGTGACTGAAAGTTGCAAAAGAAAGTCTGGGAAAAAATCACTTTAAATCTAACCCTCAAACTAAAATCCAACAAAAGAAAACAAGTTTGGATACATACAGCCCAATCAAGGATTACTTCTTGTGTAAGCACAAAGCTGAATTTGATTGCTATGATTTTTTTAACTGAAATATTTGTACAGTACATTTGGGCTCATAAAATGAGTTTCTGAAAGCACAGGCTTGAGCCAGGTAAAGAATGGACAATTGTTATGCTAACTGTCTTACACCATTAAAACCTGACCTACAATGCTACTTGTCAGCAGAGAATGCCAACTGAAGCAAATTGTGAATTTTTTCTGAAGTGGGCTAATGAAGAATAGGATAAGACCATCTGATTAGTTTTTACTTATGACCTGAGCCAGCATTTTGAAAGTAAACTAGCTGACTGCACCATTCCCCTTAAATAGCAATGGCTGTTACTGAACATGTTACTTGACAGCTGTAATCACACTTTGATTTGAAACAAAAGCTCAATTTATGAACACACTAAAGATTCCCTAACTAAACTTAAACCATACATTATCTGTTTTTGCAGCCTATTTAAAATATCTTTCCATTGCTATAAATATATTATAAAAATCATAGGGAAAAAGAAGCAGAAATAGGTGCATATTACTCTTAGATGTTGTTATGATGATTATTGTAATGCTCTAAAATGTCTATGTGCCGTAAGCACTATGACTTTCCTTTTTCAAGCCTAGGCACTCATTTTTAATGATTTTTTCTGTCTTCCATCCAGATGGCATAATTACTTTCCATCTTTCTTTTCAGTCTGTCACCTTCTCCTTTGCTTAAACTGTTGCTATTGCTCATAAAACTTAAATACTATTGGAGGTTTTTCTCATTTGACCTAATAAATAACAGTTTCTCTGTTTCACTAACACATCCCAGTTGTGTCATTTTGCTGAACTTGAAATAAATATGTAAAGGGAAAAATGATCTTTGCGTAAATGTTAAATTTGCTTCTGATGTTAATACTTTCCTCCTATTGAATGTTACATACAGAGACAATTTTTCTTGCTGTGAACAGAAATGTCAAACCAAGGCTTAAAACTTGCTTCTATAGCAGTTGTGCAATTATAAATACATTTCTTAGCAGCCCTAAGTGCTATCAATGATATTCTGTTGCTTTTACTAGTACATGCAATATTACAAGAAATAGTTGACAGAATGTGATGTACACAATGTAGTCTTCATGATGTGAAATAAAAAACAAGACTTTAATATAAAGCGCTTGTCTGATTTTAATTTTGGCAATATTTATCTAATCATTTTAAATGACATGTTAAAACTATTTGTTTCAACAGACAAATTAACATTATGAGCTACATATAAATGTCCTAATTGGACATTTGCAATGATGCAAGTGATATATAAATGGATATTGAAGTAATTTAGACTAATAGGCAAATCCCATTAATAGTATCTCATTTTCAAATTGGTTTAACACAGGTTTAAAGAGCTTCTAAGCAGCCCATTTTGAAGAATTAAATTGTTGTAAGGATAAGTCTAAAATGTATTGAAGTACACAACTCTGCTTATGACTGTAGTACTGTTGAATGATCCTGGATGGCCTATATCTATAATGACACATTTTACCCATCGTTTTTTTAATACATAATAAGCAGCATTTTCATATATAGTAAATGGTTTTAAGTAGCATAGTAATAAATACTCATATCATATCCAAATCAACATTTACCCTTCTTTACTGTATTTGAACAGTTTCCTTCATTCATACTATCTTGTTTTTTAATTGACTGATTTGTAGTATTGAAGATATTTTTTAGTCGCCACTATATTGTATTTAATCTATTCCCCTTTCCTTCTTTCCTAAGCAGGGGTATGTACAGGTCTTAATGTTTGTTTTTGTTTTTCACTGGCTGTTTTAATGCCACAGTGAGTTATTTTGGAGGCTGATATGATGAGACATTGATCTCTTTTTGTCTGCATTTGTTTCATTTCACATTGCCCACTGCCCCTCTGCTCAAGTGATGTCAGCCTGAACACATTGTTCATCCCACAACCATCTCCTTGCTTTCTTCCTCATTGCTCTTTGAGCATGATCCAAAGCCCATTGAAGTCAATTGCCTCAAGTAAAGAAGATCAGGATATGATATGTAGTAACAACTATTTGCAGGGTTAGAAGCTTGAGGTGAAATACTGGCTCCAGTTAAGTCAATGGCAACTCTCCAGGGCTTCTATCCTGCAATCTGAACCTTGCAGGTTGGCTCTAACACACCAAGGAACCCCATCGATGTACAAAGGAGAGTGCCCCCCCCAAACCCCAGCTCTCTACATTTCATTTTTATTCAGCTTTTCCAGAAAACAATACATTACTTCTTGGCACTGTGTGTTCTACTTCCCCTGCCTTTCTCCTAAAGTTGGAACATTAACATGTACTTCATTTTATTTTTTAAATTTCCACTAAAACAACATTTCCTAAGCTTTAATAGGAGAGTCAGCTAGGGGACTAACACCCTGTACAACCTGGTGTGTATGCAAAATAAGAGACTGAAAAGCATGCTAAGGACTATCCGCTCATGCTGTCTGTGGAGGATTACCAGGGATTACATGTAATTATCTGAAACTGCACACTGTTTTTTGCCAATTTTAAAGAAGTATAATTGATAGGGCTTCTAATTTCCCCCAAACATTTTTGGTACATTTTTCTTTTTAAAATTTACTTATGAAAAGTCAAATGGTTATAATAGAGAAATGAAAGTTGTTTAGTGTTTCGATATAAATATGTATATCAACTGCAAAAATGGAGCACTCTGTGAAAGGTAAAAGACAGAGACATGGCTAAGAGTTTATTCTACACAGTGCAAATTGTGATCAAAATCTGTTCCCATTATTGGTGCCTTTCAGGTGTCTATACATTCTGTGGGCCAGATTCTGATCTCAATTACTCCAATTTAAATCCAGAGTAGCTGAAGTAAATGGAGTCATTTCAGATTTACAGTGGGGTAAATGAGAGCTTACATGTCCCTGAATCTGAAAATAAATAAATAAATAAATCCACATCTTGAAATATGGAGGGTTTTGTAAATATCCACTTTTTTTCAAGTGCCAAACAAAACAAAACAATATAAAACAATAAAACAATACAATCTCCCTATTGACTTCATTCTAACTTGGACATTAGAGATGTGGGCAATGTGAATGTTAGGCTTTTAGGATGGTATTTTCAAAAGCACTGTGTACCACCTTCACTCCGCTCTCACAGAAGCCAGTGCGAGTTTTACTACTGATGTCAACAGGACAGGAATTAGGCCAAAACTCAGTGTTTTAGAAAACACCAACATGAAAGCAGCAGTCATTTCCCCACTTTTACCTAGAGACCACTGGGGTCTGATTCTGCTTATAGTGCTTGATCCTGCTTGGAGCTACTCACATGAGCAAAATTATGCATCTGCATAACTGTTAACAGCAGCAAGTCCTATCTGTCGATTTGAGCCTCAGCTGGTAAACACTGCTCTACAGCCAAAATGCTTCTGAAATAAATGTAGTCAAACTTTACTAATTCTGGGTCACTGAGAATGAAAATGATGCTTAAAATTGTTGATTGGCTCTAGTTTTCAAGATATGCTATTGGGTCAGTATATACAACCCTTGACTTGGGAATGGCGGAGGATAAGTGAGTTATAAAGGGAAGGGATCTCAATTTAAACCAGAAATGACTAAAATACATCTTTGACTGGATCTATGAATAAATCTATGACTGGGTTTGGACAGTACTTGCTTTTTATGCAAAACAATGAATGATGCAATCTGAAGCTGGTCTTGCGTCATACATGATATGAATTGCATCATGTTATTCCTAGAAGTCATGGATGATGCAATCATAACAAAGCTTACATCACTCTGCTGAACAAATTGCCCTATATCAGCTCTAGAAATCATACAGTGTCGCGCTCTTTTATTTGTCAGTGTTTGATTTTGCAAAGGGACACATTTCTGTTTAGCCAAAGTGAGCAGAGATGCCTCGTACTTGTGTGAACAGTGCAGATAACTTCTGCTACGTTTGTGGTGAAGTGACTTTTGCATCACAAAAGCGCAGTATAACCACTATGGTTAAGAAAGCCTATCACCTTTATTTTGGCTGCAAAATTGTAGATCAGGACAAGAGGGGCCCCACACATATGCTGCAACACTTGTGCAACAAATCTTCGCCAATGGTTGAACAGGAAAAGGAAATCTATGCCTTTTGCAGTGCCAATGATTTGGAGAGAGCCAACAGATCATACCAGCAATTGTTACTTCTGCATGGTGCCTCCAGTTGGGAAAGATGTGTCAAAGAAGAAAAAGTGGATTGTGCATTATCCAAACATTCCATCAGCTATATGTCCAGTACCCCACGGAGAAGGACTGCCGGTTCCTGATGCACCAGAATCATTCTCACTTGAGTCAAACGAGGAAGAGGACAAAACTTCTGGTCCTGAACCATCAATGTCACAGGACCCACATTTTCTCCCATCCTCCTCCTCTGAACCACACCTCATAACACAAGGTGAACTGAATGACCTTGTCAGGGATTTGGAACTACCCAAGAGTAAGGCAGAACTGTTGGGCTCCAGACTACAGCAGTGGAATCTCCTGGCAGGTGATCTTAGGGTTTCCATGTTCCGTGACCGTCAAAAGGATCTTGTCCCATTCTTCTTCATGGAAGGTGATCTTGTAGCCTGCAACAACATTGATGGTGTGATGGCAGCCTTCAACATCGTTCACGATCCAGATGAGTGGAGACTATTCATTGATTCATCGAAGACGAGTCTTAAAGCTGTTTTACTGCATAATGGCAATGTTTTGCCATCAATTCCAGTTGGTCATGCAGTCCATATGAAGGAAACCTATGACAACATGAAACAACTTTTGAGGTGCATAAACTATGACCAACATCACTGGCAGCTTTGTGGCGATTTGAAGGTTGTTGCTGTCTTGCTTGGCCTGCAGACTGGATACACAAAGTACTGCTGTTTTATCTGTGAATGGGATAGTCGTGCAAGAGATTCCCACTACATCAAGAAAGATTGGCCACTCCGACAGTCATTGGAGCCTGGGAGGAAAAGTGTTCAGCATCCACCACTTGTTTATTTATCCACAGTGGAAGAGTATCAATAGGAAAGATAGAGAGAGCCCCACATCAAAATATCCCTATAGCCCACGGATTCATTAGGGTACTCACCTGGGCGGTGGAAGACCCATGTTCAAATCCTATCTTCTTGTAAGGCAGAGAGGGGGGAATTGAATCTGGATCTAGGTGAGTGCTCTAACTAAAAGTTATAAAGTGTGTGGGGTGGTGGTGTCTTGACTACTACTTGTAAAAATGGCTTAGGAACCTAACTCCAGGAGAGGGGTTCCTGGCTGCAGATCACAAGCAGCGATAAGTATCTAACTCTGGGCTGCAGGGAGATGCCTAACACTATGTGAGGGGCTCAGGACACAATCCTCTTATTGGCTTCTCCTACTGGCTGGCATTGGCTGTTCTCCACTCAGCATGCTGGCTTTCGTGGATACCATTCTCAGGTGCCTCATGCACCACATAGGGAGCCCAGGCACCTAAATCAGGCATTGTGAATCCCAATGATTTTCTAGGCAACTAAGACTTAGGCATTGTGATACTGAGTATCACGATGCTGAAGGCCCAGATTTTTAAAGCTATTTAGGTGTTGTTGTGCTCAGTATCACAATGCTTAACTAATTTAGGAGCTAAATCTCATTTTCAAAAGACATTTAGGAGTCTAAATCCCATTGGCTGTTGATGGAATTAAGACCTAAGTACCTAAAATCCCTTTTGAAAATGAGATTAAGGCTCCTAAATCAGTTAGGCATTGTGATGCTGAGTATAGCAATGCCTAAATATAAATCTGGGCCTAAGTCTCTTTGTGAATCTAACTCTAACTCAGTTATTTACCCCTGACTATAAAAGTGGTGCATGTTCAAACCATTTTTTTCACTGTTCTCCCCGCCAGCACCAAAGCTTGTCTGTAACAAAATTGATAAAATAAATCAGAATAATCTTCAACCATTGTCACATTTTCCAGAGGCAAGGTCGTGTTTTTTAGTGACTGTAGTGTACTGAGTATGGAATAGTTTAGATGGTTACAGCTGAAGAGGGAAGTGAGGGATGTCAGATACCGGTGTTCTTAAAAAATTGGAGCCAGATTATGGCTTATGCATGTGGGGGAGTAATCTGCTCCCTGTTACACTCTGAGGTGGCTTGACTGGGCACAAATGGGTAAAAAGGGCCCACTGCTCCTTCCCTCAGGAAATGGGGAAGGAATGGACGGGAGCTTATATTTTGTCCCCCATTAAGTAATGATGTTTAGAACAATGTGAGTGCTAACAAATGTTTCCTAATGTGGTAGCACTCACAGACAGCAGATGAAGAAAGGCACAAGTAACTCATAGTTTTAAATGATCACTTTGTGTCTCAGAGAAACATAATGTTTAAGAGATATTGTGACGGGTTGGATCACAGAAACCCCCTGGGAGCTGCCACCTGATGTGCCAAGACTACTTCTACCCCTACCTCCCCTGCCAGCTCAGGGCCTCAGCACCCTGTCTTGCTGAGCCAGACACTCCCGTCTGCTCCAACAAAGACCCAGGGTCTGCATTGCTTGCCCCAAAGCTGCAGGTTTACCTGAAAGCAGCTCACAGAAGTGTTCCTGTCTTTAACACTCAGATGCCCAAATCCCAATGGGGTGTAAACCCAAAGAAATCCATTTTACCCTGTATAAAGCTCATGCGGGGTAAACTCATAAATTGTTCGCCCTCTATAACACTGATAGAGAGATATGCACAGTTGTTTGCTCCCCCAGGTATTAATACATACTCTGAGTTAATTAATAAGTAAAAAGTGATTTTATTAAATACGGAAAGTAGGATTTAAGTGGTTCCAAGTAGTGACTGACAGAACAAAGTAAGTCACCAAGCAAAATAAAATAAAATGCACAAATTTATGTCTAATCAAACTGAATACAGATAATCTCACCCTCAGAGATGCTTCAGTAAGTTTTTTCCTCAGACTGGACGCCTTCCAGGCCTGGGCACAATTCTTTCCCCTGGTACAGCTCTTGTTCCAGCTGAGGTGGTAACTAGGGGATTCTTCATGATGGCTCCTCCCCCTTTGTTCTCTTTTACCCCTTTATATATCTTTTGCATAAGGCGGGAATCCTTTGTCCCTCTCTGGGTTCCCACCCTCTCCTTCTCAATGGAAAGACACCAGGTTAAAGATGGATTCCAGTTCGGGTGACATGATCACATATCACTGCAAGACTTCATTGCCCACTTGCCAGCAAACACATATACAGGAAGACTTACATGTAAACACAGCCATCTGTAGACAATTGTCCTGGTTAATGGGAGTCATCAAGATTCCCCAAACCACCATTAATGGCCCACACTTTGCATAATTACAATAAGCCCTCAGAGTTATATTTCATATTTCTATTTTCAGATACAAGAGTGGTACATTTATACATATAGGATGATCACGTTCCGTAGATTATAAGCTTTGTAATGATACCTTACAAGAGACCTTTTGCATGAAGTATATTCCAGTTATATTATATTCACTCATTAGCATATTTTTATAAAACCATATAGACTGCAACGTCACAGGTATATTGTTCAATATATCTGATCAAAATGAAACTGAAACAGACCAATAGGCAACCAGCTTGTACTGGTTAGCCTCATCATACAAATATGACAAAGCTATTAGAAATCATATAATTTTGGGCAGCAGAGATAATGAAGCTAGAGCTCATATGCTGTCACAGTCAGAGTTGGAACTTACTCATGCTGTTGATATCTACCACAACAGTGAAGCAAAGAAACTGCTACAAAAATTACAAGCATTTGAAGTAGCAGAAGATATATGACAGACACAAAACGGAGGCAAACAGACTAAAATAAGGATCTGAGCAGGGTCTGCAAAAAAGAGCAAACCATGCATGTATTGTGAGTGAAAATATGAAAAAGGCAAATGTCCAACATGTGGTGCTACCATACGCTTACTCAAAAAAAAAAAAGTCAGTTGGAAAAGTTTCTTTATGCGCCAGAAACAGTCCTACAATGTACATCAAGTTGAGCGTGGCAATGACCCCTCTTGAAGGGAATTTATCTCTACCTCCACTGTGTTGGGACTGTGAAGAAGAGCAAAGAAAGTCGTTTACCCAACTAAAACTTGAAGCATCACCAAGGCACCCACCTTAGACATTTAAATCTCAAATTGACAGTGGCTCTACCTTTGACATTAAGGATTACTGCAAAATTATACAAGAAAAAGCCCACATCTGATACCATGTTGTTAAAACCAGAGGTGATGTAAAGAGCTGCTAGAGGAAGCTATTTGCAGTGCACAAGAAGAAGTTTTATTGGATCCATGTGTGATGGATTGCCTCCTGCCTCCAGGGTGCGACCTGATATACTGGGATACCACTGAGCCCACCTGTTCCACCAGCCTGGGCTCCCTTATACTGTCCTGCTGAGCCAGGCCCTCAAGCTTCCTCCAGCACACACACAGCTAGGGACACGCCCAGCTGCAGAAAGACACAGACACTGAAATCAGCTCTGCATGGGAAGACTCAGCTAGGGAATTGCCCAACTCTCAAGTGCACTCCCCCTCTGGAGAGTAAACCCAAAATTGTATCGTCTTGCACTGCACAGTTAACTGTACAGCGTAAGCTCATAAAATTCACTCTCTTCCTCAGTGTGGAGGAAGACATGCACAGCTTTGTGCCCCCCAGTTATGAATTCCACAAACTGGTTTCAGAGCAAACAAAAACAAGTTTATAAACTACAAAAAGATAGATTTTAAGTGATTATAAAAGAGTTAGCAAACAGATCAAAGCTGATTATCCAGCAAATGAAACAAACACACAAGCTAAGCATAACACTAAAGAAACTGGTTACAAGTAGTAATTTCTCACCCTAAATGTCGTTGTAGGCAGGTTGCGGAGTTTCTTGAAGGCATGCTACTCTTGGTTGCAGCTTAAAACAGTAGGTATTTCTTTTACAGGCCAGACACCTTCGCAGCCTGGGTTCAGTTCTTTTCCTCCCCCTGACCTTTGTCTTTGTTTCTTAGATGTTTCCAGCAGTCATCCTGGGCAGAGATTCAGTGAAGAATGAACACTGATTAAGTCACTCTCCGACCTTAAATAGGTTTTACATATGGCGGGAACCCTTTGTTTCCACACTGGAAAAATATTGGTGTTCTATCATGGAGTCTAGTACCAGGTGACGTGATCCATGACCTTTCAGTGTCAAAGCAGCCATGAGTAAAAGGCCGTTTGTAGCATCCCAGGAAGCTTCTCCGGAAGGTGGGAGATTAGCATCTTCAAAGACTTATTGTTCTCCCTCATGGTTCATAGACTTGTCCCAGCTAATCAGCTAGACTGATTGCATTTTGTCTGGTGGGCATTCTCAGGTGCAAAAAACTATTGTTGTACAGATGTATAGTCAATATTCCTAACTAGATACAAAAATGATACATGCAAACAATTAGGATAATCATATTCAGTAAATCATAACACTTCTAATGATACCTCACACGACCCCTCTTGCATAAAATACATCTTAGATATGCTATAATCATATTAGAACAATATTTCTATGAAGAATATGGGGCATAGTGTCACACCATGAACCTCAGGAATTATGCTATGTATTCTTGAGTGCCATCTACTTGCACTTTATCTATTAACTATTTATATATACACAGGTATAGATCACTCCTATAACACCCTCCATCATTGAGCAGCCACATGATTCCTACTGTGATGTATCCGGAGGGTACCCAAGGTTGCGAGGTACCTTGCTACCACCTGCCCTTAGCAAGAGGAAGCCTTGTCTGTGCCTGCAGGGGTCAGCTCCCAGCTCCATAGGCAATGCAAGCACCCCCTCTAGGCCTCACAGGCCCCACTGTGTCTCTACAGGTTAGCAATAGACACACTCCAACACTTGAGCCTTCCAAGCATCTCCCTGGAATGTCCAGCCTCTGTTCCACTGGACACTCGTAGTATACACAGATTGTCTTCTTCCAAAGAATCACTACACCCCAGCTTATCAGTTCCATGTCTCCACTTAAAGCACATCACTTAGATATGTTTACAGTGAAATCAAATAAAAGTTTATTTAACAAATCACAGAGATTCAAGCAATAGCAAGTAGAAGTATTGGAAACAAAAGGTTACCTATGAAATAAAATCATAACACACATTCCAGAACCTATACTTAACTAGATACTCTGATGTCTTGTAGAGTAATACTCACCAAAAGTCCTTGCAGTGCTTTACAGCCAGATTTGGCTGTGCTCATTCATTCATGAGACAGGCATGCAGTCAGCTTGTCTCATAGGTGAAGGACACTGTGTCTTCCTTTGAACCTACAGATATACCCTAAAAATCCTTTGTCTTTAGTCGTAAACAGGAAACCACATTGCTGTTTGTCTCAGCCTGTGAATTTCCTCTTGTACATTTTGCAATCTCTTCTTTTGCCTGTGGCTCAGTATGCAAAGAGGCCTCCATTGTGAGAGGCAATACAGAAGATACAGAAGATACAGAGATGACCAGAAAGGGAGATAAGCATCTGTTTCCTCTGCCTGAAAGTAACGTGCCTTAGTGCCAAGACTTTAAGGACATAATTTTCAGTGTAAATTCATAACTCCTTAAATGTTATCCATACTTATATTTCACAATGACCAGTGGGCTACTGGCTCTTCCTTTGGTGAATTATTATGCCTATAATTCTGACCCAGAGAATCTGTGAAAAAACCTGTATATTTTCTCTACCCTCTGCCAGTTGACAGCAAAAGGTCCCTTGCTCACACCTTCCATGAGCTGCTCCTGATACAACCTTAATATTCTTATACTGTAGTCTTTAAAATGGGATCTGAATCTCAGTGGTATTTATTATTTTATAGTTCTACATATCACACCAAAATAAGCGTGAAAAGCCAAAGAAGACAGAGGTGATATAAATGTTGCTGGAAATTACACTTTGGTAAGTAAGTGCAGCTTTACATACTTGTGGGGGAAGGGGGCAGAAAGCACCCAACAAGAGCATATACGAAGGTATAAGAAACCAGGTCTCCTCCACTCTTACACTCACAACAATTCTTCAAAGTGAAACTCATACAACTAAGGACTTAGTTATTTACTAGAGATCACACAAAAGAGACATGTTAATTGAAAAGAGATCATGAGCCAGATTTATAGTCCTACATAAGGAATGTCTGCTTTTGGGGAAAAAAAGAGTAAAAACCTTGAATGCCAAGATTAATTCAGAAAGTACTTAATCAGAGGGCTTGATTCTCTCCTACACCAGAGCTCAACTCAGCAAAGGAGAGAGAGAGGCATCAGGGACCTGGTTCCACCTGCCTGATTCTGAGCATCAGACTCATCCCTGAGGAGACTTAGAACTCCTTCTGGTCAGTTCTGATTTGTACCACTGACTCAGAACCCTACCCCAGATGTGGCCAGTTGTAGCATTGTGGAGATCTACCGCATCCACTCCTCACACACTAGAGCTGGGTGAATAATGGATATTTCAGTTCATTGGCAATTCTGAAAAATTGAAAAAAAAAATATTTTGGGTTTAACTTTTTTTTTTTTTTTAATTTTCAGTTAATCGAATGAAAAAAATCATTTTGGGTCAAACAAAATGCTTTGGTTTCATTTTTAACATTTTAAAATTATTTGTTTTTAAGCAAAAATAAAGCAAATTTCAAAACAGTCATTTAAATAATCGAAATATTTCATTACAAAAATATAAAAAAAGTTTCAAATTTTTGTTTGTTTTTTTAACTAGAAGAATTTGGAGAAACTGACATGAATTTACAAAAGTTTTTGGTGTTGCCGAATCTGAATTTTTCACCAAAAAAAAATGTTTTGGCCAAAAAATGTCATCCAGTTCTACCACACATTTCCATCATACTCCCCGTGCTGAGTTGGCCGGGGTAATGGGAATGGCACACAATTAAGATCATTCATATAACAAGTCAACAGTTGTGTGTAAAATGCAATGCTGACAGACTGGAAGGTCCTATTCTATATAGGCTCTTATACCACGCTCATAATTGTAGTATCTGTGTGCCTGATTATCATGGATTACATGGGTCAATTCAAAGAGAAGGGTAAAAAGATTCCATTCCCCTTTGTGTGCTTAGCATTCGTAGCCTTCATAATCTACTGGACAAACACTGCACTATAACTAATTATTTGCAAAATGCAGAGGTTCTCACTGTGCCATATCCACACTTTTTCAGCATGCTGGGAAAGAACTGCCACCTATACTTTTGAATTCTGCCAGATGAGTCCTGGAACAGAAGATTTTTGTTCATGTTTAGGTTAATCACTCCCCTTTTGATGAAACCCACCAAGTCTGAAATAAAAGATTTTCATAATTACAATGTCCAATTTTTCAGCTTTCCTCAAAAGCTTTATTTAAATCCTTCATGTCAGGGCTAATGAGTGATATGGGATGATGATTGGTACATTCTAATTATATTTCCCAAGCTTGGGAATTACCATAATTAGAACCTCCAACATCACTCTTGTCACTTAACCACAAATCCAAAATTTCTGATAGATCTTTAATGCCATGGGTGCCTGAAATTCATCAAAATGTACATAAAATTCCATCACCACTAGGAGATTTCACCTTTGTTTAATCTGCTGTCAGTCATTCATTAAATATATAGCATTCAATGCCAAATAACACATCAAACAGATTCATCACGCAAAGCCAATTACAAGTGCTTTCAAGAGAAAAGGAAGGAAGATGGTTTCAGTCCAAAAGAACTAAAATCTTATTCACAAGGACCAGATATTCCATACCCTGGGAACATAAAATGTAAAAGGACAAGCATCGAAAAAGGCACACCCAATTTGATTTCAACCATCCAATTCATGTCAAACACAGAAATCAACTGTAGGCTTGGAGGGAACTAAAATATCTTTATGGTAACTTAAAAAGGCAGGGTTTGAACTTCTTTTAGACTATTTTCACTAATAATGACCAGATTTCTAATCTTCCTTTTTTGGGGAAAGGTAGAGAAGCTGGTATTAAATAAACCCTTTCAGTAACAACTATTTAATCTGTTTCTAGGCCTGTATACTATCTGAAGACTACACCAATTTAATTGATCAAGGTAAAAGGCTAGAAACACACTTTTTTTCTTTTCTATACTCCTTTACAGAAGAGATTTCCCAAGGCACAAGTGGGAATTAAATGCCCAACTCCCATTGACTTTCCACCAGAGATTGGGACCTAACTGACTTGTTGCCTTTGAAAATCTCCCATTTCATGTCTATCTCCTCTATGTAAAAGAGCTTGCAGCCACAGGCTTTTTTGGGTGCAAATCTGTCTTCATTCCTTTCAGACATTGCAGAGTCACCTAAATTGCAAAGGCCAGTACTGATTGAAGAAAAGATGATTTACTCCTATTTTATGATTTGCTAAAACTTAATTGAAGAAAACCAGGTTGGAATTTGCTAATAATCTATTTTGACTTAACTCTTCTGAAACAAATATTGAGACAGATATTCAGTTAATATTAATTAACATAGTTCCACTGAAGTCTGTGGGGCTGTGCCAGTTTACACCAGTTAAGAATACGGCCTATTAAATATACGTTTCTCTGTCACTCATTTTGGACATCAAGGGAGGATCTGGGTTTAAATGAAAACTTGGAGTCAATTAAATCCTGCGCATTCAGTTAAACTGTGGATTGCAGAAAGTTGAAAGCAATGTATCTGATTAAAAAACCTCTTCAGAGTTCAACAACCAAGGAGTTAAAAATGGATCAAGAGCTCATGAAAAGTCCAAATGTTGAAATTTGGGAAGTGCTAGAGACAGGTGCCCTGGAAATTGTTCCTATTGCAGATCTATCAAGGAGATGATTTAGCTTCCTGCAGTCCCCACATTCTCAGTGGTTTGTAGTGTGTATTAAATCTAAACTTAGTATGTCTAAGGTCAAAACTTTTCAGGATAGATGCCTTAAAGATTTAGGAGTGACAGTTTATAAAGGAAATCTATTGCTTAAGTTAGATCTGAATATTACTTTACAAAGTATATTAAGTCACTAGAATTACAAGAAATTCCTTGGGTTTGGTTGGATGGGGAATTTATATCTATGGAATATGATGATTGGCCTGACAGTAGTATCAAGGGTGTTTATTATGCTGTTTTTTCAGTAGTGTGCATTCTTGTCAGGGACTTCACTTAGGTAAAATAAGCCTGTGGGAGGGTTGTTTTCAAACACAGAACTTCAGAAAGAAGCTTAGTGGATGAGCAGACAACATCAGCATTCCCATGTGAAGTAAAACCTGCATGTAAACAAGTGGTGAATTGTTAACACAATTAAGAAAAGTAAGAGGTAGATCCTGATTCTGCTCTCACTTGTGTTTGTGTCAATTCTAAAGTTAATGGCATTACGCTATGTAAATGTAGTGTCAGAATCAAAGACTATTTAGAGGGAGCTGTTCACGCTTTTGGGTTCCTGACTCATGCTGTTTATTTTCAGAAATGTTACTTAATGTCTTTTTATACATTTTATTACAAAACTGAAACAAAAATAAAATCAAGAGAACATATCACCATAGATAAACTATTAATAATATTAAACTAAACTAACAATAAAGCATTACCACTATCAAATCAAAATCTTATTGACAACAAATCAAACACGTCAGACTCAGTGTTGGATTGGAGTTAAATCATAATATTAGTTAAATCCTCCAATTAATGCCAAAACTAACCAATCCTTATAAGGTGACTATCCATTTAGTTATAAATTCCTACTAAAGAATATGACCTAAATCAACCAGATCTATACTTTGAACAGTTAAGTAGCTTAATATTAAAACCAAATTATCTAATATCTAAACCACAACACCAAAGCCAATTATAAAGCTACTTTCTTAGAATTCCATTCTTATGTAGTGGCTAACCCTGCCCCCCTCAGCAAAGATATTATAATACAGACTTTGACAGAACACTCTAGAGAAGAAGTTTAACAACTCTTATTTATAAGAAATTGCAGCTGACAATCTCAAGTCTCTCAGGACTTTTCAAAATAGAACATAGGACACTCTCTAATGAGTAATTTTATGAGACAATATTTAGGGCTGTTTAAAACCTGGGGAACATTTCCTTCTGGTGCCTTATGGACTTTATTGGCTCACATGTACGCACACATGCATGCACACATTCACACCCTATAATTAAAAAGGATAACTTCACACAAATAATGAAAATAGAAAAAGGAAAAATAAGATACCTACAATTACAAGGAGTTTGCAAAGTCTTCAGCTCTCACAGTGAACTTGACCCTTATATAGTAGGAACTGAAATTGCAGTCAAGGAGCCAGGTGGTGATGTTCCGCTGGCTGTCACAATTCTCAAGTTACTGATGGGAACCTCCTGATGCTTGGGCGCTGCAAAACCTGAAGGGTGCTCACATCTGTATAAACAGGAGTCTCAGTGTTGAATAGTGAAACTGTTTGAAGGGGATGGCACTCCTAACACCAGGAGGGGTTGTGGATACCTGTACTGACCATTTGGTGGCTTGTCTTGGAGCTTGCTGACCTATCCTGCCCAACCAGCAAGCCAGAGTCTGTTGTCTCCTTGTAGGATTATATAACCGTCTTGAGAGGAATTTCCCTGAAGTCTTTCAGGAGTCTCTCTGTGGGAGCTGTCTGCTCTCTCCTCTCTACAACAACTGACTGTAACACCCTGCTTTTTAAATTCTTATTCCAACCCTCACATGGTTGACAGTGCTGGAGGGGCAGGGCCAGCCTTGGCCACAAGAGTTCTTTAACCCCTTTGTTACCAGTGTGGGGTTTGTACAACCTTTTCACACATCCTCCTGCTTAGGATCAGGATAAGGATGTTAGAGTCATGTGTGGGGAGGAAATATGTTAGCATTCTGGTAAGCTTTTCCATCTCAGTGGTGGACCTGAAACCTATATGGTTGTGGTGACAAATACCAATGTTTTAGTCAAGGGTTGGTCTCCTTCATTGCATTCAATCATTGGATTGGTGCGTGGTTTGTAATTAATGAAAAGGGATTGACGAAACATCCCATCTCACAGCTAGTACCTCTTTTTCTATGACTGAGTATGCCTTCTCTCTGGAGAACAGCTTCCTACTGATGTATAAAATTGGATCTTTTTCCCCCTCAAAATTTTGTGAAAGCACTGACTGTAAACCCACATCTGAGATGTCAGTGTATAATACAAACTCTTTTGAGAAATCAGGGTTGAAAAGGACTAACCAAATTGGCACTCTTTGAGGATCTTAAATGCCTTGTCACAGGTTCCTGTCCATCATATCTTCCTGGGGTGTCCATCTTTTATGAGGTCTGTTAAATGGCGAACCCCAGTATAAAATGTTTGTAGTACCCAGCTAATCTCAGGAATTATTGCATTTGTGTTTCCATCGAAGGGATAGATTAGCTCATCAAAGCATGGACCTTGTCCACTAAGAGTCGGAGATGGCCACCTTCTACTGTAGGTGTGTAGCTCGACCATTCCTGATTGCATTTTTCCAGAATGGCAGTCAACTCTGTTTCTATGAGTGATTAAAGTACCACTGCTATCTGTTTCAGGTGGTCTCTTCAATTCCAGCTATATATGATAATGTCATCCAGATAAGCTGCAGCTTATTGCAAATAGGGTTGTAAGATTTTATCCATGAGTCTCTGGAAGTTCGCACCTGCTTTATAGAGCCTGAATGGCATGTTACAGAACTGGTACAATCTGAAGGATGTGGAAAACAGCTGTTTTTTCTTTGAAGTCTAGCGTAATGGGGCTCTGCCAGTACCCTTTGGTAAGATCAAGGGTAGATATATACTCAGCTACCCCAGCCATTCCAGTAACTTGTCCACCCTTGGCATGGGGTGGGTGTTGAATTCACATACTATGCTGACTTCACAGAAATTGATACAGACATGCATCATCCTATCTTAGGTACAACAGGGCTCCTCCATATACTGTAGGACACCTCTATCATTTCCAGGTCTAATATTTATTGAAGTTCTTGATTGACACTTGCCACAATTTCTATGGACAGGTCTGAGGGTTTCCCCTCACATTCTGTCCTGGAGCTGTTTCAATATGATAGGAGATCAAGTCGGTCTTTCCTGGAGTGGACAAGAATATTGCAGAGAACAAGTCGACAATTTGTTGTACTGGTGCCATTTGATCAGCTTGTAAGGTTATCCCATCATTACAGGCTCGCAGGTTTTTTCTGTTGTGGTCTGAGATCCTAATTCAGGTTCATGGAGGGGACTCGGTGGAGGACAGGAATCAATGAAAAGCCCTTCCTTGGCATTTCAGGTCTTTAGAATATTTACAAGATAATTTTGGGTTTCTTTCCATTGTCCTGGGTCTCAGATTTTGTAATCAATGAGCCCCGTCTTTCTAACCACTTTGAAGGGCTCTTGCCGGTGGGCTAACACTGTAGACTCCAAGCTGCTTTGCAGTAATAGTACCTGATCACCTGGCTTACATTTATGCAAGTGAGTGCTGTGGTTATAGGACATTCCTTGTTTGTGTTGAGCCTACAGGTGGTTTTCTTTGGCAAACTCCCCCACTTCTTTAAGTCATCTCCATAACTGGAAGACATATTGGACCATGATGAATCCCTGAGGGGCCTATTCTTCCCACGAATCTCACAACAGGTCTAGGAAGGCCCAGGATTGTCTCCCATACAAGACCTTGAAATGTGAAAAGCCTATAAAAGACTGAGGGACTTCCTGAATGCAAATATTAGGGGCAGAAGTAGTGGTCCCCATATTTGGGATCTATGATCACAAACATTTCTTTTAAAGTTTTATTAAAATGTTCTACCAGTCAGTCCATTTGCAGATGGTAGACTGATGTTCGTAATGTCTTGACTTTCATTAGGTTGCATAGTTCCTTCGTGAATTGGCATGTGAAATTAGAGCCTTGATTCATGAGGATTTCTTAGGAAGTCCTATGTGAGAAAATAATTTCATAAGATCAGTTGCAAGGTGACTGCATTGGTTGATCATACTGTATCAAGTGTATTGGTGTATCAAGTGGCTTAAGCTAGGAAGAACAAGATGTGCAGAAAGCTGGCAGCACTCTTTTCCAGGGCCCCCTCTAAATCTATTCCTGTCCTTTCAACGGGTAAATCCACAAGGAGAAGGGGGATGAAGGGTGCCTTGGGGATGTTCCTGGGGCCTGTCAACTGACACTCTGGGCATGATCCACAGTAATTCCTCACATCTTTATGGATGGTGGGCCAATAAAAACAGGCCATGATTTGGTCAATGATTTTCTCCCTCCACAAGGGTCTTGTGCATGGTATTTCATGGACTAGTCTCATCACCACCTTTCTGTATGTGGTAGGGACCAGGAGTTGGGGCCTGAGTTCTCACATCTGTTTGTCTCTCTTGATGTCACTCTGGAGTTCAAAACAAGGACACTAATTCAGTAGTTGGGGTTTGAGTGGTTTGCCATTCACTGCAGTGACCTGATCAAAGGCCTGACTAAGCAAGGGGTTGACCTGTTGTTCCTGTACTAAGTCAGTGTTCTGGGCGAGGATGTCAGTGCCATGGTCATCGGTTTCTATAAGGTCATTAAGGCACAGGGAGGAGGGTAGTAGCCTGAGAAATCATGTTGTTTGCCTACCTCAACCAATTCCCCTTGGCCAGACTTTGTCTCCAACTGCTGGGAGTATCCAACCTTCTCACAGGGCTGACTCCCTCACTCAGCTATGGTTTCTTGAAAATATTGATAATCTCTTCCTAGAATAGCCAGGTATTCTAAGGCCAGGATTAACCCAAATTTTCTGTAAGGCTCCTCACAGTTAGTTGTATATTTTGTTTCAGGTAGGGCATCATGTCTCCATGTATATACTGGAGCATGATAGTCTCCCCAGCATCACCTTCTTGTCTGACTAATTGCTCCCATACCAAGGTCTACCAACAGCCAGAGTCTACTAGACCACTGACCTTTTCCCCATTAACTCGTATGGGCACCACTAGTTAGCTTGGCCTCTTCTTCTGACCTTGGGCCTAAGCTGTTCATACTTAACCATAACTACATTCCACATAGGGACAGTCTTGGTGGAAGTGTCCTCACTGCCCACATAAAAAGCATACCTTGGCACTGCAGAAACACTGGTTTCTGTTTTAGAAGTTTGTAATTCTTGTTGAAGAAGTTCCTGGTTGGTCTTTGCAATGTGTCTAATGGGATCTCCGGTTCTGCATAAGAGATCCCTTCTCTAGATGACCAGAGCTTCCCAGCTCCTTTGCTCATGTTCCTTGACACCTCCATGTCTGTTTCTAGGGGACCACACTAAGGTAGTTTGTCTCCTGACTGGTCCCAGGCTCTGTTTGGTCAGGCCCTGTGGTTCCACATATACTGCTCCCTGGTGTCACTGGTAGACTATCAGCAGGCATATAATTTTCCAAGAGGTGAACCACCTTTAACATCTCTGGGTAATGTTTTAACACCCAGACCCTCCCCAGCAGATAGGATGTGTGTGAACTGTTTCACCACCACAAGTTCAGCTATTTGTTCACCTATCCTGGCTTCGGTGAGCACCAGTCATGATTTCTCAAGTACTGCGCCACCACTTGAGGTCATGGTCCTGAGGGATATTTCTCCTCTTGGAAGTACTGACATTGGGTTTCCTCAGTAATATTTAAATAGTTGAGGATAGCTGTCTTGACTTTGAGGTAGTCGTGCATGGCTGTCACATTAAGTGCTCGGTATGCCACCTGGACTGGTCCGGGCAGGAAAGGGGCCAGAAGGATGGCTCAATTCTCCTGTGGCCACCAGGCTGCCTGGGCCATTTGCTTGAATGTTATGAGGAAGGACTCGCGGTCATCATTCAGGCCTATTTTCACCAACTTTACTGGTTTGGGTGTGGCTTCCGTCATGGGATTCATCAGGCTCATTGAAAAAAGGTAACATTTGTTGGACTAACTGTTGCTATTGCTCCTGATGCCATGTTGTTATTTTTCTTAGCAGCTGTTGTTGCCCCACCACAGCTAATTGTTTTAGCAACTGCTGTCACTGTACCTGCTGTTGTGTGTCTGTCAGCCACTTCTGTAGCCTATACAAGTCCATCTTGCTTAGGTTGTCCACAGGTGTCATAACTGTAACAGGTTTCATACTCACTGCTGGGGAGCCTCGTTGTGGCTGCATCTCATAGACTCATAGACTCATAGACTTTAAGGTCAGAAGGGACCATTATGATCATCTGGTCTGACCCCCTGCATGCTGCAGGCCACAAAACCCTTCCCTGGACTCTGCTGTTGAAGTCCCCAATCCTGTGTTTTAGTGACTTCAATCGGCAGAGACCCTCCTGCTAGTGATCCCTGCCCCATGCTGCGGAGGAAGGCGAAAAACCTCCAGAGGCTCAGCCAATCTACCCTGGAGGAAAATTCCTTCCCGACCCCAAATATGGCGATCAGTAAGACCCCGAGCATGTAGGCAAGAGTCTCTAGCCTGACCCCTGTTGGCCATTATACTATTTACGTACCATTGCTTGGTTTTCCTTGGCTACTATGTTTTACCATTAAACCATTCCCTCCATAAACTTATCTAACTTAATCTTAAAACCAGACAGGTCCGTCGCCCCCACCATTTCCCTCGGAAGGCCGTTCCAATATTTCACCCCTCTGACGGTCAGAAACCTTCGTCTAATTTCAAGCCTGAACTTCCCCATGGCCAGTTTATATCCATTCGTTCTAGTGTCCACATTAGTACTAAGCTGGAATAATTCCTCTCCCTCCCTTGTATTTATCCCTCTGATATATTTAAAGATAGCAATCATATCCCCCCTCAGCCTTCGCTTTGTCAGACTAAACAACCCAAGCTCCTCTAGTCTCCTTTCATACGACAGGTTTTCCATTCCTCTGATCATCCTAGTCGCCCTTCTCTGCACCCGTTCCAGTTTGAGTTCATCTTTTTTAAACATGGGAGACCAGAACTGCACACAGTATTCCAAATGAGGTCTCACCAGCGCCTTATACAACGGAAGCAGGACCTCCTTATCCCTACTAGATATACCTCGCCTAATGCATCCCAGGACCGCATTGGCTTTTTTCACCGCCACGTCACATTGTTGACTCATAGTCATCCTGCGGTCTACAAGCAACCCTAGGTCCTTCTCCTCTTCCGTTACTTCTAACCAATGCATCCCCATCTTGTAACTAAAATTGTTATTAGTCATCCCCAAGTGCATCACCTTACACTTTTCACTATTAAATTTCATCCTATTTCTGATACTCCAATTCACAAGCTCATTCAAGTCTCCCTGCAGAATATCCCTATTCTCCTCCGAATTTGCAACGCCTCCCACCTTCGTATCATCCGCAAACTTTATCAGCCCACTCCTGCAATCGGTTCCGAGGTCAGTTATAAATAGATTAAATAAAATGGGTCCCAAAACCGAACCTTGAGGCACTCCACTAGTAACCTCCCTCCAACCTGACAGTTCACCCTTTAATACGACCCGCGGCATTCTCCCCATTAACCAATTCCTTATCCACCTCTGGATTTTCATATCGATCCCCATGTTTTCCAGTTTAACCAATAATTCCTCATGGGGTACAGTATCAAACGCTTTACTGAAATTCAGGTATATTAGGTCCACCGCATTTCCCTTATCTAATAAGTCCATTACTTTCTCAAAGAAGGAGATCAGATTCGTTTGGCACGATCTGCCCTTCGTAAAACCATGTTGTAATTTATCGCAATTGCCATTAACCTCAAGGTCCTCAACTAGTTTCTCTTTCAGAATTTTCTCCAGCACCTTGCACACTACAGATGTTAAACTAACAGGCCTGTAGTTGCCCGGATCACTTTTTTTCCCTTTCTTGAAAATAGGAACCACGTTAGCTATTCTCCAGTCTAACGGGACCACCCCCGAGTTTACAGATTCATTAAATATTATCGCTAATGGGCCTGCTATTTCCCGTGCCAATTCCTTCAATATTCTCGGATGAAGATCGTCCGGTGAAGAGCTCCACTCATTCTGATGCCCTCTTTTGTGTCTTGTTGATGCTGCGTCCCCTCTCACATTCCAAAACTTGAAGTGCTTCCTCTTCATGGCTTGGCCTTCTGGCCAGGTCACTCTAGTTTTCCCCTTCCAGAGGGGAGTCAAAGTCTCCCTCGACAAACTGTCTCAGGCAGTCTTCTGCTCCACTGCCCAGACTGTAACACTTCCCCAGTGGCTGGTAAGGGAACCTGGGCCTAATCATTACTTAGGGTTCCATCCCACGGACCCTAAAATCAGCAGACAGGGTCTGCTCTATCCCAAAACCCTTCCACCATTTCCCTGGGCTTTTACCTATTAAACCTCTATCAGGCTTAGCCACTCCACTGTTGGGTGTGTCTTGTTATAGCTTATTAAAATATGTGTATGTTAACCCAATATGTAATTTGTAAGGATATAGCATCAATTCAAAATGGAGTCCAAATCACCATTTTGTAAACTCCATCTTGTGACCCCTTTTGTGCCTTGTCATCCTGGCTTAGTTATAACTTGATCAAACTGGTTTTTCCTGCCACTGGGCGATCTTAAGAACAATTTTACCTCAGACTGTTTCCCGCCTTTGCTGGGACTGTACCATGTTTTCCCGCCACAAACTGCATAAAAGAACTGTGACCACAGACAAGTAATGCAGTCCATCCCAGTGACCACGCGTGCATGGTTCAGGTCTTCACAGCACCAGTGCGTCATTGAAGGGCACCACCATTCCTGAAGTGAAGAGAAAGGGAAGAAGACATTCCATCTTACCTGCTCCTGTTCCTGGGTACAACATCACCAGATGTCCCCTTCTTCTACCCCGAGACATCCAATGCGCCTCTTCTGCGGGTTCCAATTACCCAATGAGTGTAGGTCCTGGATTTCACTGCTGCCACAGACATGCTGATAGTGAGACAATTAGGGTTCTCTTAATCAGGGATTTATGCTGTTTATTGCCAGGGTGATTCTGGGCCTGAGCTTCATGCTCCAGTTTTAAAGCTGCTGTTTCACTGTTTTATATTGTTATTTAGCTACTGTTCTTTCACGTTTACCCCTTCCCTTACTGTACTCATTCCCTTACTACACTTGCCTGTTGTTTTTACAATTACCTATTGTCAGTTTTTTATTATTTGCACTACACATAGAGAAGAGGGAGGGAGTCCTGTACACCAGTCCACCGGAGACAGACACAGCAGAGGGCGCGTCTGCTCTTCTGAGTAAAAGGTGCTTGTTTTACATCTCAATACCTACACCTACACTACACATCTAGAATTACCTTGGCTCCCCTTTGAGGTAACACCACCAACCCGCTGGGTAAACCCTTCCTTCAGGGCCAGGATCCCAGGGCTTCCACTCTCTCCCTGGGTTTCCTCTTTTCCCTCTGATGGGTGCTTCCTACTGCTTGGGTGCTGCAAAACCCGTAGGGTGCCCCTGTCTGTATAAACAGGAGTATCAGAACTGAACTGTCAGTTTGAAGCTGATAGGGCTCCTGGATCCCACTCCCCTAGTCTTTTCAGTTTAGTTAACCGATTCTCCAATCCTCAGAGGAGTTAAGGATTGCAGTACTGAGTGCTTGGCAGCTTGCTTTGGGGCTTGCTGACCCATCCTGCCCAGATCAGAACAAACTTCCTGAGGGCATTTTCACTATGCCTCCTTCCAAGATCTTCAGACAAATCAGGTGCAAGGCTTACTTTGGAGCCATGCAGTTTGGTCCAATCAGATTTGAAGTAGGTCATTGCTAATGACTATCAATTTGGAAAAGTCCCATTAAATCAACAATTATAAAAATATTTGGTGTTTTGCAAGTCTGTGATTAATCCAAAAAAATATCAAAAATCTGGACACACCTTTGAGTAAGTTGTCATGGTCTTACTTGGGTGAAAAGACCTTGAGATGACATGTCACCAGTTTACTGAAAGTTCAATATAAAAATTCTATAAACATTGTTAATTGGAAAAAATCCTAATAATAAAACCAGTAACTTACCATTTATTCGCCAGCAAAATTAAAAATAAGTTCAAACTTATAATCCGTTTCATCACCTACAATTCCTTCTTAGAAATGAGGCATTATACAGTAATCTTTGTATTTTAGAACTGGAATCTTCTGGGATCTTCATAGTTACTTTAAATAGGTAGGTTTTTAAGTAACTATTCTATTGAAACTATCAAGATGAAACCCATTTAAAATATAAAAAATTAAATTTATATAAGTCATGTATTCTCATAAATTATTCTTTTCACAGTAGAGTAATGCCCTTGAAGTCAATGGAGTTATAGCAGTGTAAGAAAAACAATAACATACAAACACTTCATTTATATAGAATATATTTAGTATAGGTTTGTCATTGTGTATAACTTATGGGTGCAGAACCATGAGCTCCAGTCTGATGGTGTAGCTAAGAGGGAGCATGCAACCCTTACATGCATAAACTAGGGAATATAAAGTAGGAATAGGGAGCTAGTACGTCTATGTATGGCATTTGTAAGACCAGTACTGGAATACTGTGTCCAGTTCTGGTATCCACAGTTCAGAAAAGATATTGAAAAAATAGAACGACTTCAGAAAAGAGCTACAAGAATAATTTGAGTGAAAACGTGCCTTATAGTCACAGATTAAAGAAGATCAATCTATTTAGTTTATTTGAGAGAAGGTTACATGTTTATTTGAGAGAAGGTCTACAAATATCTATGTGGGGAGAAGATTTCTATGATAGATGGCTCTGTAATCTAGCAGAAAAAGGTATAACAAGATCCAACGTTTGGAAGCTAAACGAGGTGCTGTAACTCAAAAAGAAGTGATTGGCCTGATGCAGAAATTATTGTGTGAGGTTTATGGCCTGTGTTATGCAGGAAGTCATACCTAGGTGATCATAGTGGTTCCTTCTGGCCTTAAAATCTCTGAATCACCAGAAGCCTCTGAAAAAGAGAAATATAACCCTTTAATCCATGCAAAAATTGGTGGGCTCATCCAACTTCTCAGCAAAGATTTAATAGCAGTAATGAGGGTTCACCAGGACTTCATTATGTATATAGAATATAATGTAGTGCATTTGTAAGTACATTGAGTATTCCTAATAATGAAAATTGTACATATCAAAATAAATTGATAAAATAGGCAGTATTGCCAACCCCAAATGTTCAGATATCATGAGTCAAGTCTCAAAGAAATCATGAAAATGGGGTAATAAGCATTACATTTTTAAAATACTACATTTTGAATTTCTTTTATCTGCCTGGTGGGTTTTGTACATTTGGTGTTCATGTTTTAAAGCTGCAACTGGGAGGGCCAGACACTTAAAGAAAAGGATGTTGAGATTCTGATGTATTAGTAGAGGCTCAGGATCTAGGGCTTTGAGGAGAAACACCAAATATCACAAAATTCATGATAAAATTGTGAGCATTGGCAAAAGCGAGTATGTTTTATGATGCACTATCATTGGTGTGTGTATGTGTGTGTAATTTCATATTGGGTGGAATACCTCTCTCATACTGCAAAAGGCTTCCAAGGCAATTGAACTGTGGCAATTGTGCAGCTTCAGAGGAAATGCTAATGTGTTCATCCAACCATGGAGCTAACCAGGAATTTCACCTTTACTTGCTAAAAGGTAGTAATTTGCAATGGATCTGCCAGTTATTAGTATGAATTAGCAAACTTCTACTAGTATATTTTATTTACTTAGATTTCTTTGACATTCGTATCCCGATGGGTGTAGGTGATTTTCCCACATTTGAAAGATATGAAAATGAAGCATGAAAACCAAAAACACAATCTGCCCATACAAAGCAATTTAGCCTAACATAACACTTTATTAATAACTAATTAATAATCTCCTGCATCTGACCACTGGACTTTCACCCTCACCCCTTTCCCCAAAAAACAGATAAATAAGATAAGCTTTGCAACATGCTCTAAAAGAGGCTAACAAATCCGCCGTGCCCAATCATAGGGAGGAAGTGAATTCTAGTATCAAGGACCCCTCCTATAAAATGCTCTGCCTCCTACCCCCCACCCCAATCCCTTTTAAATTTGAGGACTGATCATTTTAAGCACCTCCATTGATCACATCTGTGGTGCTGTCCAGGGAGAGAAAGAGAGAGAGAGAGAGGCTGTCAGCCAGCCATAACATTCTACCTGAAATACTACCTCTAATCTAACTTCAGGATTTATCATATATCCATCATTCTCAGGAATTAATTACTTGCAGTTATTAACTAAATTGAATGGTGTTTTCTATAACTTCTGATTCATATTGAAATGTATAGTTAATTTTATTTGCATCAGTCTCTCTAACTTTGATTTAGGACTTTAATTATGGAAATATTATTTGTCCTCTATTTCCCCTTTAAAAATCTACGTAGGCCCCTGGAAGCTTTATTTTCTTTCTAATAGAATTTAATCTGAGATTAATGATACATAAATTCTACCTGAGTTCTTAATTCCACATTTAATTCACATTTTTCCTTCAACTTCATTGTAAAAGATTGTTAGATCCTGATCTGAACCAACATGATATTTCATTTTTTTTAACCTTTGATCAGCTTTGAAAAAAAAAATCTTCTACCTTTTCTAAAAAGATAGTGACTTTAATCAAAGTAGTTCCAGGGTAATAGCTAAAGTGACTATGATCACAGAAGTTCAATGCATTGCTTTGTGACAGCAGCACTGCAGATGCTAGCAGGACTGGTGGGATCACGTCTGTTCCTATGCTGCATCAAGCTATGAGATTTGCTGGTGGGTCAGGCTTACTAGCAAGGCCTGGGTAGTGAAAGCTAAGGGTCTGAGAGTAACCACTATATAAGAAATGAGGAAGAGGTGGTTTGGTTCTTGCTTAAGTAATATTTCTCCCTGACGTGTATTTTTATTTATTTGTAATATTTAGGGATGTGGGGAGAGTTCACATTTCCAGTCGCCCCCCCAAAATGCTACACAACAAAGGATAGGAGTGAAATCTCACTTTGTGTCACTACATAGAAAAAGGTAGAGAACTACCCATCTGTGCCTTACAAGGTTTCATCCTAACCCTTACACACAAGACTCACAGGTCAGGAGTCACAGCTGGGAGAGAGGGTATCCAGATCCACTGGTAGCCACAGTGCTGCTGCTACAGGGGACTAAATGCGAACAACAGGGAGAATTACTGTACTAACATACTGAACTTGACGACTGTTAGCTGGCTGGTGTGCTAAGAACACTACCTATCATACTGATCAATACTGTTTCCTTATGCTCTTCTGTCTGCATCCACCTATTGACACTTGTCTTATACTTAGATTCTAAACTCTTTGGGCCAAGGATTGTCTTTTGTTCTGTGTTTGTAAAGCACCTAGCACAGTGGCTCCCGGTCCATGTCTGGGGTTCCTAGGCACTACTGCAATACAAATAAATACTAAATAACATGAAACTGCTGTAATTAGAACTGAAACCTTTATTACAAATGATAGAAAATATACCAATTTCGAACAAAGTATCATATCTCAGATATTTAGAATGTGCTGCTAATATCTAAAGTCATTGTCAAATGACTTTTATTAAGATTTTGTTCAGGCAAAACGCTCATTGATTTCAATAGGTGGTTTACCTGTGTAAGGAGTGACAGACTCTGTAAGTAGGCTATGTCTACTAAGATGAGGGATCAGATTTCTAGAGCAAACATACTTTGAAACCTGGAACAAAGCACAATTTGATGGTTAGTAAAAACAGTGGATCTTTAACTTTTCAATAGAACCATAGTTGGAAAACAAACCAAAACAAAGCCCCCAAGTAACAACTAAAAATACTTTGAAACCATGGAAATAGAAAGGGTCATGCAACAAAGTCTGTACCCACTGCCAGTCACTGGAAAAGATGAAGAGAAAGTCCCATGGAAAGAATTCTCATAGGATAAAGTTTTATTATAAAAACAAAAATAAATTTTATTCAACAGTTTACTAACTGCAACCTGCTAACCTTTAAAAATATCAATGATGTCAAAAATAAGAATGCAGCCAGGGAAAGCAGTCTCCTAAGGGAATAGAGAGAAATTTCACTGGCAGTGGCAAGCCACTCATCTTGCTCTCTGGTCACTGTTTTAAGAAACTAATACGTTATATTTCCTTTTTCTGTATCACAGTGAATCAGTGTCAGTTACCCCTACTTTTGCTCAGCTGGGATGCATATAGTAATACAGATTATTCTTTCAGTTCATGCCTTCTTTACTTACTGCCCATAGCAGTTTGTTGGCAGACTTTGTGCACTAAGCCACTGATGTGTTTTTTGCATTTTTTCACACTTTGGGTTTTTAGAATTCTCCATACATTCTTCCAGTTGCTGGCAAATAAAAGGGTCACCCAACAAAGTGTACCGAGTGCCAATCATTGTAAAAGAAGAGAAAGAGGTTTCCATGCAGAATTCACGCTAATGTCAATGGAAGCTTTGAGCATGGATCTGTTGCAAAAGTGGGTGTATTATCAAGAGGATTTTCAAATGTGATTCAGGCTTTGGCTTACCTCTGCTTCCACTGAAGTCAATGTGAATTTTGCTACTGACGTCAAAATTGAGTTCGGACAGTGCTGAGCACTTATGAAAATCCCATCCTACATACTTAAGCACTGAATATACAGATCTATGTTTTTTATCCTACTAATATTTTAGAAGTATAATATTTTGTGGTTTTACTAGGCATCATCACTTGTTATAAGCAGCCTTTTCATCCCTCAAGTTACTGTAGAGTCATCTCCACCAAATGGCCCAGAACTTCATTTCCCCTAATCAGAGCTCATAGGGAAAGATACCTTCATAACAGGTGGGAAGTATCAAGTGGGAAGGAGGGTCTAGGGCACTCCAAAAGGGAAGGAAAGGAGGTGGAACTGTGGTCGTGCCAGCCTGCTATGTACAGGCCACCAGAGGGTATAGTAGCCGATGAACAGCTTCTGAATGCCTGGGTGCTCCAGAAAATACACAGATGTCTCCCAATAACAGTTTTTCACACCATGCAACCCTGTACTCACCAGATTGTGATTTGTGTCCTGAATAAGAGAGATTCTTACAGTGGGTTTTGTTAAAATCAGGAATCAAAATACTGCTGATATGTCAACCTCAATCTAATTTGATATAAAATGATAATGTTGCTTCCATATGTGGGGTTCCAGTGAAAACCTTAACATAACTAGTGTGAGTTTTTCTACATGGAGAATAAGTTTAGACTATGCTCAAATTAAAGAAAACTTTTAATATTTTAACTGGAGATGGGCCTGAGCAGCAAAATTTGTTTCTTTTATTTGAATTTCTTCAAAGTTTTTGGGTGTTTGGATGCAGGGCCTTGAGTCAGCCCATATGGCTAGTCGTGAATGTCAGATTCAACCTTTCCCATATTTGAGGGTAGGTTGTTCCCAGGTTTCTATCCCAACTTTAATTTTAACCCCATTTATATTAGGGAGAGGAAAACCAGTTCATGTAATATGAGAATTTTACACTCTCAGATATAAGCTCCAAAGCCTCTTGAAAGTTTCAGAAGTTAATTTAACTCCCCCCTCTCCCCATTGTGTCTCATTTTAATAGGTACCTGCAGTTCTGTAACAAGGCCGGGAATGGAAGTGACAGTGATAGAGGAAAACTGTCCTTGTAGTATAATATTCAAGTAGGAATCAGTTCAGGTAAGAAGCATCACAACCAAAAGCTATTCTTGTATGACTTTGTACTTCATTTGCAGACCCAAAGGACTCAGCATAAGAAATATTGGTTGTTTATCCAAAGAAATATAGAAATAACCCCACTGGATGACATCATTGGATCCATCTCGTAAGTCCAGTATCTTTTCTTGGACATTGGCCTGTACCAGATGTTTCAGAGGAAGCTCCAAGAAAATCCAGTGGACAATTACGAATAACTTGTCCAAGGGAGACATTTCTTGTCTCCCCTGCTCAGGCTTTTTGAGCCTCACCCATCACTAGCTTACACCACTGTCCTAAAGTTGGTGTCTACATTGTAATTCGGGTTACAAATCACCCAGGTATTATCAAAATTACACATGACATTTTACTTGTACAACTTTTTGTACCTCTTTCACTTACCTCACTGTGACTACCTATAGTCCTGTAAAACTCACTTTCTACCTGAAAGCACTATCAGAATCAATTAGCATTCCAATAGTTACCATGTGATTTCTAGGCAACTATAAAGGAATTAGGCTCTGAGCAGTAAAGGAGCATTGTGAAGGAGTGTACTTCCCCTTCTAGGGAGAGGCTGGAGGGTCTGTCTGGGACAGCTTGGAGTGTAATCAAAGGGGCCCTACCCTGGGATGGGCTATACAGGAACGGGAAGCTGAACAAAGAGAGGGAGTAGAAGCCAGGTAGGTTTCAATGAGTGGTGGCCATCATCTCCTCTTCTTCTAAGACACAGGAGACCAGCCTGCCAGAAAGAGAAGCTTTGTTTTATGGACTTTAAGTTTGGGAACTGAACCAGGGTCCTCATGAACTGTGTATTGTAATTACTCCTGTCCTGAAACCTCATTAAAAAGAGAACATGCCATTTGGTTAGTGTGTGTTGGTCTCTCCTTGCCGCAGGCTGTTAAAGTGAAGCTATTGCTGCTCCAGATGGGGGAAATTAAGATGAGGCACATTTGCAGTGCCACGTCCCACAAGGGGGAGGGCAGGGGCTTCCCACACCTTTCAAGCATAGAAAATGCAAAGATATTTAGTTTTCTTAACAGAGGAGAAAAATGCAAAAGCATTTGTACAAGCAAAAATACAAGCAATGTGATGCTTTGAAAACCATAGCAAAAACTCTACCCTAAATATATCTATCTATCTTAGTTCTCCCCTGATTGGGGCAGCAATAGCTTCACTTTAACAGCCTCGGGCAAGGAGAGACCAACACACACTAACCAAATAGTATGTCCTCTTTTGTCCCCAATGGTACAACTTATGCTGTGGTTTTCAAATCATCATATTGTTTGTATTTTTGCTTATACAAATACATATCTATAATGCATATTGGTCTCACTTTGGGTTAAAACCCATGTCATTCTGCACAGTTGGAAAAATCCTCTCAACACAACAATCATTTTTTCCCTATCAGTAATGGATTCAGCTTTATGAAATCTGACGTTTATCACTTTTGTTTAACAATATCCAGTTAAAATCCCCTGTGTTACAACTAAATCGCTGCCATATTTTAAGGATTTAGCAGAAAATATGTTAAAGGTGGGTGCAAAGAAATGTGATCTTTGTTTAAAAAATTCATAATAAGTGTGTCTTTGTATTTTAATCAATCTTCTTTGATCTTTCAAAGCATTTACAGTCAGAACATCCACAATCTTGTTAATCACAATGGTCACTCCCTCTCTGTCTCTTTTTCTTAAGTCTGCAGTAACCTGATCTGCCAAACTACTTCCATTCTCCATTCTTTCTAGGTTCTCAAATGGATCTTATGGATTCAGGCTACATTACAGTCTTTCTTTCGAGCATGAATACACTTGTCATGGGGTCTCTAGGCTACTTAGTTCTTTAATGCAGAGTGATACTATTTTAAGCCTCTGAATTGCCATACCACATACTGTTAATATCATAATAATCATAATAGAATATGCACCTTGCTCACACAGTAATCATGAAAATAACTTACAGTGACATTCGGCCCAAAAATATTACTGGAAATATCAATTTTCACACTGCATTAGACAGAATGCAATTCATAAATGACACCTACGTATATATTTCTATAAATGTAGCCGACTCCAGATGCAAGGGCCAATCGAATACGTCTATCAAAGTTAGTCCAACTTCAGACAAATAGCACTACCCATTAGGATCCAATGGATGAAATTAATCAAAGTACACAATGTGCATCATGTATAAAATTTGTGTCTATATAATTTCCATCCAGTGTTTGTTCTAAAATACATAATGTAAAAACACTTTAAAAAAATGAGAACTCAGGAAAGGAATTAAAACTCAAGGAAAATTTGCATAATTTAGGATCTATTTCCACTGAAACATCTACAGATATTCCAGCTATCTAGTTCCATTTCCATCAAGCATTAACTCAACTGGAGCATTTATTTTGCAACAATTAATCATTTAATAAAAAATATTAATTTGTCACATAGCATACATCAATGATACAAATCTACTGTGTTTGTGCTAGGCTTTACCAACATTTATTCCTTAGAAGTTCATAAAGCATGGGACAACATAGACAGCTGAAATCGGTGGCACAATGCTGACTGACACCAGCTGAGGACCTAGCCCTGTGTTCTATTTCACATAAATTGACCTTGATTGTTATTTAGCCTACTTCCAGCTTGGAACACATGGCTCTCTTTGCAGTCAGCTATTGGATGATGTAGCTCATAGTGATTGGGTCTATTGCTTAACTAATCTTATCTGAGTGATTCCCATTACCTGTAACTCTTCTGAGTTTCAAATATTTAGAGCATTAACACATAAAATCACAAGTGTCTTACTTTCTACTGAATTGCTTTACTATTATTTTTAGTTACCCTAATTAAATTTAAAAAATGTTACCCAATAAGAATTTTTAAAGTACCTATGTGATTTAGGAGTTAAAATTTCATTTTCAAAAAAGACTCAGGCACTTAGGACTGGAGCCTAAATCCAATTGCATGTTGACTTCTGTATCACTGCTCAGCTTGTGAAGGTGCACCTCAAGTTTTCAAAAGCAGATTGCAAGGAGGATGTGCTACTTCCAGAATACCCACGTTTATGAGGCACCTTGCTACCACCTGCCTTTAGTGTAAGGGAAGCCTTGTCTATGCCTGCCAGGGGTCAGGTCCTTGATTCTCCCAGCCATAGGCAATGCAAGCACTCTTCTCTCAGCCTAGCAGGCTCTGCTGTCCCTTTGCAGGTTAGTGATAGATACACTCCAACCCCCGAGTCTTCCAAGCCTCTTCCAGTAGTGTCCAGCTCCTTTTCCACTAGACACTCAGATTCACAGATCTACTGCTCCCAAAATAATAGCACACACCAGCTTATCAGCTGCACCTCAAGATCACGGCTCCACTTAACACTCAGCACTTACTGTTTTTACTATAAACATATCTAAGTTTATTTAGTAAAGAATAGTGATTTGAAAAGGAGAAAATAGGATTAAAAGAAAGAAAGGGTTACATATAACAACATGCTTTCTAGAGCCTAAACATAGCTAACAAGATGCCTTCTTGTTAAATAAAATACTGCTTATCCAAAGTCCATCAAGCAGCTTTTTTTCAACCAGGATGAAGGCAAAGCCCACTGGCAGCTTGTTTCCCCAGATAAAGGATGTCAGGGTGTCTCTAGAATATAGTCTAGAATATAGACCAGTCCTTTTGTTCTTCACCTGTAACCAGGGTTCCCCCACCATGCTGTTCACCTGTTCCCATTAATTTATTTTCCTGAAGTCCTCATCATTAGCATTTGACTCAGTATACAAATAGACGTCCATTGTAAGATACCTCATACACAATGGTCAGTCAGGGAGGTAAGTGTCTGCCACCTCCTGCCAGGTGGAACCTGTCTTAAAGTATTTTACCTGTGGGTGACCTGCCTTTAATGCTAAGGCTTTAAGAACATAATTTCCAATATAGATATAGATCTCCTTATATATTTTCTGCATATATATTTCACAAAGCTTATGAGGACCAGTGTTATACAGACTTCCTTCTAGCCAGTCATATTTACCAGTTTCCAAATTTTCCTGCTCATGTAACTTTATTTTGCCAGTGTGTTTCATGGGACTCGGCCTCTTACTGAGCAGACCAAACTAACAGCTATCAAGAATCAAAGAAAATACCTGTGCTCCAAGTTAAGCATCATTTTTGTCATGTGGGAAAGTCTTTGAGTCATGCAGTGGTATTGAATGGTGTTCTTGATTCACAGTATGATTTAAGTTTCATGAAGCTGAGTATTGTGGTGCCTAATCTTTATGAGATTAGATAAATCATAGGAACACCACTGCAACCCACAAAGCCTCAGTTAGGTGTCTAGCCTCCCTGTAAAATGAATGCAGGGAGAGAGGTACCTTAGAAAGTAATCCACAAAAGCCAGCAACCCAGCATGCTAGGTGGGGAGCAGCCTAAGATAGCAAATGGGAGATGTCAATCAGAGGGGGTGTCCTCCAAACCCTGCCTTTCTTGGAGATATGTACTTATATCCGACGAAGTGGATATTCACCTACGAAAGCTCATGCTCCAATACGTCTGTTAGTCTATAATGTGCCACAGGACTCTTTGCTGCTTTTACAGATCCAGACTAACATGGCTACCCCTCTGATACTTATATCTGTTAGTAATCCACAAACAGGAAACCAAATCCTGGAGTCAAGTATCTTAAGCAACTAACCAGTTTCTTGCAGGATCACATTTAGTTTCACTCCAGTGGCCTAATGGATACAGCACTACTGTCCTAAACCAGAGATTGTGGGTTTAAGTCCCATCTGGGCTTTTATTTTAAACAAAAAAACCCCTTCTTTCCTCCTGTATATTGCAAGGAAACCTTGGTCTTATTTTCACCAAGGAAGCTGGGAGATGTTGGAACACAAAGTACTGGATCTTGGGAACAACCCCCACAGAAATGTCACCAGCTACAGTGGAGGGCTAGTTCAGTGGGTTGAACATTAACCTCTTAAACCCAGAGTTGTAAATTCAATCCTTAAGGGGACCATTTAGGGATTTGGAGATTAGTCCTGCTTTGAGCAGCGTGTTAGACTAGATGACCTCTTGAGGTCCTTTCCAACCCTGATATTCTATGCCTGCCTCACTTGACATAAAACAACCAGAGTAGGAGGTAGTAATAAGGCTGGTGGTTACCGCAACATTTAGCCTGGTGATTAGAACACTCACTTAGGAAGTGGGAGACCCACTTTCTATTTTCCCTCTGACTGATGGGTGAGAAGGATTTGAAAAAGGGTTTCACACTTCTCAGAAGCATTCTAACCACTGGACTATGGCATATTCTGAGGTGGGTCTTCCTCAGTCTCTCCTGTTAAAGTGGATTCACTGTGGATAAATGATGAAGTGTGATTAGAGCAGGGGGAGTGGATCATGGATCTCCCATCTCCCAGGTGAGTGCCTAACAACTGGACTAAAGTAATTCTCACTCGCCCCAAGACTGTTCCACTGTGGATAAGTACTTTAATAAGCAGGAATGAGCAGCATCGAGTGGTGGGAAGTCCTTGTGAGTGGAATAGGTAATTCAGTTGGTATAACATTTTTCTGCTGTGATTGGAATCTGTTTCCCTGCAAATTGCAAACGGGTCTGTCCTTCCAGAGACCACGGGGAGAATGATCAGAAGGCCCATATATCTGTAACTCAACACCACCCCAAATTTAGGACTGTTCTTTAGTCCTACATTGTGTCTCAGCTTTTGTTTGGTTTGGTTTGGGTTTTTTTAATAGCAATTTTTGGAGAACCCACAACTCTTACAAAAGAGGCACACTAAAATTCTAGAAACTTAGCATTAAGGCATTTATCTGTATACATCCATTGTTTTCTTCTGTCAATATCTTATCTTGCCATCTTACTAACACTGGCATGTTTTTCTGGGCATGCTTTGTAGCCACCTGTGCATTCTAGATCCACACAAGAAGCATGACTTTGTTCGATATACTGCAGGAAGCTGGCAACAAAACTTGTAATTCAAACTCTTGGATTAGCATAGGAATACATGAGCGTACTTCAATGCAATTTTGCCAACTCCTAAGGCAAGTCACATCACCACATGTGGTGCAGCTACTGAAAGGTCTTGAAGCTTTGGTGAGGTAAATTCTAAAAGATAACATGAGCCTCTATTCATGGCTTGAATGTAATAATTAGCTGGTCTTTTTGATTATTTTTATTTTTGACAAAATTTGGTATTTTTTCAAAATATTCAACAAATGTTCCATTATTCATCCAGCGCTTTTTAAGTAATTTCCTACTGGACCAATAATTTAAGATGTACGTGTAGCTTACTTGGTAGACTTGCTGCTTTTGAGCCAGAAGAATTTGTCCCAGGTGTAGCCTTGATTGCAGTGGTGTATAAGTTACACACTGTTCAGATGGGTGGCCATTCCAGCCCTGCAGAGGCCAGCATCCAAACTGGCAAAGAACCAATGTGGTGTCAGCTCCTGAGAGTCAACCAAGATCTCCACAGGACTCCAGACCTGGGAGCCACATTGGCCAATCTTCACAGTGCTGTAGTGCTCATCTCTAGACTCATCTTCAATGTACCATTTGCCAGGGAAAGAGCTTGCGGTTGCGAAGAGTTGAGTATAGGCAGGTGGGGGATTTGTTGATGTTCTAGTACCAATTAGTTAACTCTAGCCCTTTCCTTTCCAAGATCCTGTTCTCCTTCTCCCAGCAAAGTCCTCCTTTGTTATATTATTGGTTTTGGGTGCATCTTTGCTTTGCTTGGGTTTGTGTTGTACTTTTTATTGGTGATGAGTTTTGTACTCCTTGCCAGCAGTGGTTGTATTATTCATGTTCCATAGGGACAGCTCCCCTTGTGTCTTGGGCACAGTGAGGACTGCAAGTGGTTCCTGAAAGACTGTTTCAAAATGCACACAGACAAGGGAACAGAATTAAAGTGCTGGGGCAACTGCAATTCTCGTATTTTCTAACTTTTGGCAGCTTGACTTTGCAGCCCAAGCAACACTATTTTAACATTGCTTTTGTAATATAATTTCCTGATTTTGTTAAGGGAAAAAAAAATAAAAAACAAATACTATAGAATGACCCCACCACCATTGTATCAGCATTGGGGTTTGACACCTGAACTTTCAGCACTGAAGCAGAGACTGCTACTATCTGAGCAAGAAACTAACTCCATTCATTGGCAGCAGGGGAAGGCTTTTGTCGGAGTCCATGGACAACCTGGTGCATGGGATAATTAAGGAAGAGCCCAGCTTGGCTTAACTCTCTTCCTCTACCACCTCCACAGGGAGCTTTCATCCACCCTCATGTGGCGCTACTACAGAAGGGGACAATGGTCACTGGTACCAGGTGGTGGAGAGGCTCCTGAAGGGTAATGGGAACCTGGACCAGCTCTCTCTCTCTATTTCCCCTGTCTGCCATCAGGAGGGGAGGAGTTCCTAGGAGGGAAATTGGGGCTCAGACTTGTCTACCCCTCCTTTGTGCTCCACCTCCTTCTAAAATAATGTGTGCATCTGCTGCTTCAGAAGCGGTATCAGCCTAGCCTTAGAACATTCATGGTGCTCAGTTATTATTTTGGCATGCTGACAACATTTTCCCGAGGAAAACAAGAAAGAGAAGGGAAATAACAGTTATTTAACAGTTGACCTTAACTGAATTTAATGGGACAGAGAAAAGGCACTTCTATAGCTGTTGGGCTACCACCCTGCATAATATCAGAAGCCTGTTGTCAAAATGAAGGTATCAGAGCATCTCAAAATTAGGCCACAAGAATCTTTTATAAGGGAAAGTGTTAGGCAACCTATGAATATGGGGGTCACTACCAGCTGTCTCTGTGATACATATTTATAGCTATGTATACACTCTCTCTCTCTCTTTCATCATTCAAATCCACACTGAAAACTCATTTTTTTCTTTGGAGCCTTTCAGTAAGTGTTCAGCTAGCCTTCTCTATTCCATTCATTATTATGTAGATATCGATCTTACTGCCTCTTAATCTTCTAGGTAGATTTAGAAAAAAGGTGAGCTTTTCAGAAGGTATGAAAAGCACAAAGCTTCAGATGTCAAGAAGTGAGACACAAGTTGCAAGATTTTAAAGTGAGACTTTTAAAAATCTTATCTAGGCTCTTGCTCTTGGACAATATGTGGCACACTGAAATCAGCTGCTTCCTGTTCTCCTGTGGGAACAAAAAAACACCCAAGGTTGTAGTTGTCAATACTCCTTCACAGAAAGCAAGAGGATGGGTGAGGGGATGGGGGAGGGAAACACATAATCAGAAAGGCTTAATGAAAATGTTATCATTCAGTGCAGAGATATCCCAGAGCAAACTCCAGGAATAAATTATTAAATATAAAAATATAGCACCTGCTGCAGCAAAGCTAATGGTGCAGTTCTTTTAAAAACAAGAAGTAGCCTGAAGTATAATCTGTTAATATATTCTGTGTGTAGAATTTTTGGTTTCAGCCTTTAGAAACCACTGATTGGACAGCGAAAGCCTTGATTAAAGTGTGGAATGCTTTTACTCTCATAATGGATAGGCCTCAGTGTGCCTCCATAATGCGGTGAGTCCTCTGTTTATCTTGATTTACAGCCACACAGCTAGAACAAAGATAAAAAGCAACTCAACATGAAGGAAAATAAAAAGAAGGTCATTTAATCACCCCGTTAGCTTAAAATGATTATTGATTCCTGGAGGTGATGTCTAATTCTGCCAGAAAATCCATTTCAGTAATGATTACTGCCCTCTGCTTTATCTATTATACTGGAGGTTATTAAAAGTGGGAGTCTCCAGGGAAGTATACAGCTTTAGACCACTAATATCATATTTAATATGTTTTTATCAGAACAGAGATTCAGACTCTGCCCTTTAACCTACAACAGAGTCAGGGTAGAGAGTTAGGAAAGTGTGTTTCACTGTAAGTCTAATTATTATATATACTCCATTGGGATCATTGCAATACATGATAGATAAATATCAACTGGGACAAGGGCATATTGAACTTTTCATTTTGCTCCTTATTACCAAGTACATACAGCTCTAGAAATATTGCACCTAGAAAACTTACAGTAGCCTGCTGATTTTTTTCATATGACTTATAACTGCTTTTCTGCATAACATAAGAACATAAGAACGGCCGTACTGGGTCAGACCAAAGGTCCATCTATCACAGTATCCTGTTTACCGACATTGGCCAATGCCAGGTGCCCCAGAGGGAGTGAACCTAACAGGTAATGATCAAGTGATCGCTCTCCTGCCATCCATCTCCACCCTCTGACAAACAGAGGCTTACACCTCTGACACCATTCCTTACCCATCCTGGCTAATAGCCATTAATGGACTTAACCTCCATGTATTTATGTAGTTCTCTTTTAAATGCTGTTATAGTCCTAGCCTTCACAACCTCCTCAGGCAAGGAGTTCCACAAGTTGACTGTGTGCTGTGTGAAGAAGAACTTCCTTTTATTTGTTTTAAACCTGCTGCCCATTAATTTCATTTGGTGGCCACTAGTTCTTGTATTATGGGAATAAGTAAATAACTTTTCCTTATCTACTTTCTCCACATCACTCATGATTTTATATCTCTATCGTATCTCCCCTTAGTCTCCTCTTTTCCAAGCTGAAAAGTCCTAGCCTCTTTAATCTCTCCTCATATGGGACCCGTTCCAAACCCCTAATCATTTTAGTTGCCCTTCTCTGAACCTTTTCTAGTGCCAGTATATCTTTTTTGAGATGAGGAGACAACATCTGTACGCAGTATTCAAGATGTGGGCGTACCATCGATTTATATAAGGGCAATAAGATATTCTCTGTCTTATTCCCTATCCCCTTTTTAATTATTCCTAACATCCTGTTTGCTTTTTTGACCACCTCTGCACACTGCGTGGACGTCTACAGAGAACTATCCATGATGACTCCAAGATCCTTTTCCTAATTTGTTGTAGGTAAATTAGCCCCCATCATATTGTATGTATAGTTGGGGTTATTTTTTCAATGTGCATTACTTTACATTTATCCACATTAAATTTCATTTGCCATTTTGTTGCCCAATTACTTAGTTTTGTGAGATCTTTTTGAAGTTTTTCACAGTCTGCTTTGTTCCTATCTTCAGCAGTTTAGTATCTTCTGCAAACTTTGCCACCTCCCTTTCTACCCCTTTCTCCAGATCATTTATAAATAAGTTGAATAGGATTGGTCCTAGGACAGACTCTTGGGGAACACCACTAGTTATCCCTCTCCATTCTGAGAATTTACCATTTATTCCTACCCTTTGTTCTCTGTCTTTTAACCAGTTCTCAATCCATGAAAGGACCTTCCCTTTTATCCCATGACAACTTAATTTACGTAAGAGCCTTTGGTGAGGGACCTTGTCAAAGGCTTACTGGAAATCTAAGTACACTATGTCCACTGGATCCCCCTTGTCCACATGTTTGTTGACCCCTTCAAAGAACTCTCATAGATTAGTAAAACACAATTTCTCTTTACAGAAACCATGTTGACTTTTGCCCAACAATTTATGTTCTTCTATGTGTCTGACAATTTTATTCTTTACTATTGTTTCAACTAATTTGCCCGGTACCGACGTTAGACTTACCGGTCTGTAATTGCCGGGATCACCTCTAGAGCTCTTTTTAAATATTGGCGTTACATTAGCTATCTTCCAATCATTGGGTACAGAAGCCGATTTAAAGGGCAGGTTACAAACCCTAGTTAATAGTTCTGCAACTTCACATTTGAGTTCTTTCAGAACTCTTGGGTGAATGCCATCTGGTCCCAGTGACTTGTTACTGTTAAGTTTATCAATTAATTCCAATAACTCCTCTAGTGACACTTCAATCTGTGACAGTTCCTCAGATTTGTCACCTACAAAAGTTGGCTCAGGTTTGGGAATCTCCCTAACATCTTCAGCCATGAAGACTGAAGCAAAGAATTCATTTAATTTCTCCGCAATGACTTTATCGTCTTTAAGCCTCCTTTTGTATCTCGATCATCTAGGGGCCCCACTGGTTGTTTAGCAGGCTTCCTGCTTCTGATGTATTTAAAAAACATTTTGTTATTACCTTTTGAGTTTTTGGCTAGCCATTCTTCAGACTCCTCTTTGGCTTTTCTTATTACATTTTTACACTTAATTTGGCAGCGTTTATGCTCCTTTCTATTTACCTCACTAGGATTTGTCTTTCACTTTTTAAAAGATGCTTTTTTTTTTATCTCTCACAGCTTCTTCTACACGATTGTTAAGCCACGGTGGCTCTTTTTTAGTTCTTTTACTGTGTTTCTTAATTTGGGATATATATTTAAGTTGGGCCTCTATTATGGTGTCTTTAAAAAGCGCCCATGCAGCTTGCAGGGTTTTCACTTTAGTCACTGTACCTTTTAATTTTTGTTTAACTAACCCCCTCATTTTTGCATTGTTCCCCTTTTTGAAATTAAATGCCACAGTGTTGGGCTGTTGAGATGTTCTTCCCACCACAGGGATGTTAAATATTATTATATTATGGTCACTATTTCCAAGCGGTCCTGTTATAGTTACCTCTTGGACCAGATCCTGTGCTCCACTCAGGACTAAATTGAGAGTTGCCTCTCCCCTTGTGGGTTTCTGTACCTGCTGCTCCAAGAAGCAGTCATTTAAAGTATCGAGAAATTTTGTCTCTGCATTTCGTCCTGAGGTGACATGTTCCCAGTCAATATGGGGATAATTGAAATCCCCCACTATTATTGAGTTCTTAATTTTGATAGCCTCTCTAATTTCCCTTAGCATTTCATCATCACTATCACTATCCTGGTCAGGTGGTCGATAATAGATCCCTAATGTTATATTCTTATTAGAGCATGAAATTACTATCCATAGAGATTCTATGAAACATGTGGATTCACTTAAGATTTTTACTTCATTTGATTCTACATTTTCTTTCACATATAGTGCCACTCCCCCCACCCCCTGCATGACCTGTTCTGTCCCTCCGATATATTTTGTACCCTGGGATGATTGTGTCCCATTGATTGTCCTCAGTCCAAAAGGTTTCTGTGATGCCTATTATATCAATATCCTCCTTCATCACGAGGCACTCTAGTTCACCCATCTTATTATTTAGACTTCTAGCATTTGTTTACAAGCACTTTAAAAACTTGTCACTGTTTATTTGCCTGCCCTTTTCTGATGTGTCCAATTTTTTTATGTGAATGTTTCTCATCTGATCTGGCCCATACATTATCCTCTTCCATCCTCTGCTCCTGACTATAACTTAGAGAATCTCTATCAATAGACTGTCCTCTAAGAGAAGTCTCTGTCTGATCCACATGCTCCTCTGCAGCAATCGGCTTTCCCCCATCTCCTAGTTTAAAAACTGCTCTACAACCTTTTTAATGTTTAGTGCCAGCAGTCTGGTTCCACTTTGGTTTAGGTGGAGCCCATCTCTCCTGTATAGGCTCCCCCATCCCAAAAGTTTTCCCAGTTCCTAATGATCTAAACCCCTCCTCTCTACACCATCGTCTCATCCACGCATTGAGACTTTGAAGCTCTGCCTGCCTACCTGGCCCTGCGCGTGGAACTGGGAGCATTTCTGAGAATGCCACCATAGAGGTCCTGGATTTCAGTCTCTTCCCTAGCCGCCTAAATTTGGCCTCCAGGACGTTTCTCCTATCCTTCCCTATGTCACTGGTACCAATATGTACCACGACTACCGGCTCTTCCCCAGCACTACACATAAGCCTATCCAGATGCCTCGAGAGATCTGCAACCTTCGCACCAGGCAGGCAAGTCACCATACTTTTCTCCCAGTCATCACAAACCCAGCTATCTATGTTTCTAATGATCAAATCTCCCATTACTAACTCCTGCCTTTTCCTAGTGACTGGAGATCCCTCCCCCGGAGAGGTAACCTCGGTGCGAGAGGAGACCCTAACACCTTCTGGAAGGAGGGTCCCAACTATGGGAAGGTTTCCCTCTGTTCCCGTTGACTGCTCTGCTTCCCTGGGCCTTTCATCCTCCTAAACAGAGCAGGGGCTGTCTGACCGGAGGTGGGACAATTCTACAGTGTCCTGGAAAACCTCATCAACATACCTCTCTGCCTCTCTTAGCTCCTCCAGTTCCGCCACCCTGGCCTCCAAAACGCATACGCCGTCTCTGAGGGCCAGGAGCTCCTTGCACCGAATGCACACATACGACACTCGCCCACAGGGCAGGTAGTCATACATGCTGCACTCAGTGCAATAAACTGGGTAGCCTCCACTCTGCTGCTGGGCTTCTGCCTGCATTGTCTCCTGCAGCTACTTAGTTAATGAAAGGGTTTTGTTTAAATCAAGACGTTTAGAATGTAGTTTAGTTTACAGGTTTTAAAGGACAGCAAGCAAACCTTGCCCCCTTCCAAACTCCCTTGCGAAATTCCCTGTTAGCAGTCCCTGGTCACTTGTGCACTGCTTTATAAAGCCCTGGCCTGCTTGATAGCCCTGCCCACTGACTAAGGCTCAGCCAATTAACAGAGGCTTCTAGCTTTCAAACCTTACTTTGAAGCTCACAGCTTCCAACTGCCAACCACAGCACATGGTCCTTCAAACAACCAAACAACCAGACTGACAAACACAAGCTCAGCACACAGCAAGTAACCCCCAAACACAAACACACACTACAGACAGCCGCTTACCCCAAGGGTGCTGTATTTGCTCCTGGAGAACTCCCTTGCGAAACTCCCTGTTAGCAGCCCCTGGTCGCAAAGCTGGATGTTCAAATCTTACGAAACAGGCTCAACTGTAGAATGTATCTTGGTTCTTCTTTATAAAGCTATGATAGTGCTAATGTAGATATAGCTACCATGTGAAACAAGATCCATCTATGTAACAAACTATTAGTACTATGATTATGTTTGTAAAGACATTTCTAAACTGGGCTACACTAACTATATTACACATGTGGTCAGGCCTGTGTTATACAGGAGGTTCAGATTAGATGAGCTAATGGTCCCTTCTGACCTTAAAAATCTCCAGATCTCCTACTGACTGTAACACACAAGGGACAGGCTGCTCTGGAAGGAGAGCAAACTGGTGCCAGTTTATGTGTTGTTGTCCTATGGCTTATTGGAAGTCGCATAACCCTGCTACCCTACTTTTATATATAGACAGCAAAGTATATCTTTTTGGGGGTGAACTACCTTGAAAACAAGCCAATTTTTTAAAATAAAATAATTACAGAAACCATGTGTGACAGGGTGTACCTGGCCTCTGCAGCTCCCTACAGGAGGCAGGGCAGGATTTACACCTTACGTGCCTCTAGGCACAGCATCTTCAGCGCCCCACTCCTCCCCCCACCTACCGTTAACCTTTGTGTTGCACACAGTTTTAGAAAGGTAAGGCACCCCTACAATGCCAGTGCACCATGGCACATACCTACTGTGCTGAATTGGAAATCAGGCCCTGACGGGAGACCATGTGGGCCTTCTACACCCTGCCACAGGCTAGAAAGACCTGGCTCTGAAAGTACTGGAAGGGCTAGTTACAGCTAATCAGAACCCAGCAGTCTCAGATAAAAGGAGCTGCAGGGCCTTAGCAGTTCAGTTCCTGGCTAAAACCAGAGGGGCAAGGAAGGGAATGCCTCTTTGGCCAAAGCAACTTGAGGGATAACCAGAGTTTTTCTGACTGTACTTTGCACCACTGGGTTTGTAGGGAGAGAGAGGACCTTAGTTTATCCCTGAGATAGGGGTGAAGTTAAAAGTGTCAGGAAAGAAGAGGTCCAGGGAAGAAGCAGAAACTAATTGAATCAATCAATCCGGAATATGGCTGTTGATGTTAGGATCCCTGGGTTGGTACCAGAATAGTGGGTGGGGCTGGGGTCCTCTAGTGGCCACAGGTAAAAAGACATAAACCCCCAAAAAGGGATGGAGCTTATTTGGGAGCCTGAATAAAGGGCCGAATTTAAAGGATACAGAGCTGGGGTTCAAGATGCTAGCAAGGGCAAATAGTCTTTTTGATTTCTGGACTTTTAAATACACCAGAAGGGTTCATTTGGGCTTCGTGGCCTGGCTTAAAGGCAAAGCTATTGAAACCCCAACACATCTGGCAGGCAGCCTGCATAGGGCAGTGGTTGCAAGAAAAGGAACGTGATACTATACCCTGCTGCTCAGAGGCACTCCAGAGGTGAGTTCCCTGTTACACCATACTTCTGAAATATATTAATTAATACTTTCATTAATAGTTTTATATTTTTGGAATGAATGATATGGGAGAAAAATCAAGACAGTCAGATAATCCTTCTGCCTGCCTCTTATTTATACCATGCTTGTCACCATGCTTTCTGAGTGTCTTACAAGTGAGGGGCTATCTTTACTTTATGATGTGCCCTGAGCAAAGGAAAAGCTTTATTTGCTGTGCCCCGAGAGGAGCAAATTGTGACACCTTCTCCCTGCTGGTGGGTGCTGAGCCAAGGTTCCACTTAGTCCCCTGCCCCTCTTGCACTGGATGAAGAGATAGCAGCTCCTTTGCCAGGAGAGTATGGAGGTGCTTACAGCCCCTTATTCCGTTGTGTGGCTCTGTCAGCTTGTGATGATCTGCCCTTCATTTATTTTTTACTAGTATTTTATGTATCTTAAGTTTCCTTGCCTCTCTCCCACCAGATAGGATTCTTATTACAGTATTTATTATTGACATTTTTATTAAGGTAAAGTTACAACAAAATCTTAACATGCTACATCATACATTACGTATTCAGGATCAGGTTAATATTCAAAGAACTTGGCTAAGGATTCTGGCTTGCTGGCTGGGGAGCCCCCCTCCTCTGAGTAAGAGTGACCAAACTTCTAAATAATTAACTCCTTTTTGGTTCTTCTCTTGTTTGTGAAAGCTTTTCCCTTACAAGGACAGTCCATGTTTTACTATATCACAATTCCATAGGAGCAGATGTTTTCCCAATAATATGCAACACCAATTCTAGCTGTTAACAATAAATAAGAAATTAATTTAGTTGTGTTTTAAAATGTAGATCCTTTACTGGAGTATTAAGTAAGTCAGTCAGAGGATCTCTAGGAAGCCATTATTTTGTCATAAGATGAATCTCTTTTACCTTAAAATCTGAGGCCACATTATCCTTCTTTCTGCCCTTGAAATCCTCCTTTCAGGCAGGTTCTGGGGGCAGCCACTGGCTCAGGTGCCCATAGTAACATGGCTTCAATATAACCACACCTCCTGAGACGAGGAAGGAGGCCCCAGAGCCATCACAGAGTTGCTATACTTATACACAGATGGCCCTGGCCTATTAAAATCCAAGAGAACTGCAAAGGGTTGGAAGACAGTTAGAGGTTTGTTACAGGTGTGGGTGGGTGAGATTCGGTGGCCTGCGTTATGCAGGAGGTCAGACTAGATGATCATAATGGTCCCTTCTGACCTTAAAGTCTATGAGTCTATGAGACAACCACTGCTCATTCCATTGGCAGGCAATCTCTAGTCCCCCTGGAGGAATGATCAGAGGAAAAGTCTCCTAGATTTCCTTGACCTGGTCTCCTGCCATGGGTATTTCCTTAGGAGTGAGATATCTGGGCCTGGTATTTCCTCTTCTAAATACTATTCAGGATATACGTTGGCAAATGATGAACACTGAAGATCAACACAGGAGACTGTGGTTTCTTCGGCTCCAAAATGTTTTGTGAAGTATATTCACCACAGAAAGTATATTACTTCTGATTTAGTTTGTTGTGGTTTAAAAAAGTCATTGTATAAATAGATAAATGAATAGCACAGACATAAAAGTCAATTGAGCCAATTTTAAGGTAACAATGATACACGTCAGACGTCTCCTTACTATAGTCATCAATGCCCTCCTTTTATTTCACTTTTTGCTTATTTACGTGGACTTGCATTGATTGCCATTGGAATACGTAGCAGAAAACCATAGCTTGGCTAACAGAATTTTGGCACTTAGCTACATTAATATCCTCAAACCTCCTTGGTGACATCTGATCATCTTAAGTTTCTGGCATCCTCCCTACTTCCTGTCACTGATGCCGCCATGAGAAGAAATCAGAATTTTAGCTTAATGGGCTTAATGTATCACTGTCACAGATGCTAGCCAAGACTGCAGTACACGGTTTTAATGGAACAAACATCAATCAATTTCTGTTCAAAATACAGAGGCAAAGAAGTTGACAACAATATGGGGGGAAAAACCATGATTAATCAGTTTTTCAACCAGATCTTCAGCTGGTGTAAAATTGGCATAGCTCCACTAATGGTGATTGGAGCTATTCCTGTTTACACCAGCTGAAGACCTGGTCCACTATGTCTCTCTGTCTTAGAGCTTTGCATTCAAGCCCATCACTCTAGTACCTTGTGGTTACTATTTTACTGCCTGACCATCTTTCCTTCTGTCCTGCTCATGCTGCTACTGTATTTAAAACTTTAATATAGTTTAAACAGTTCATTGATCAGAACTGAGTTTCTAATATGGCAACCAAAAGGTTAGGGATATATCAGTCATTAATAGGTACAGATAATCATTCTGTTCTTATTATATTAAACTATTTAAAATAAGTTCTGATATCTGAGCCAATGGTGAGCACATAAAGTCTCAGTTCATATTAAGAGTTTTAGCAATGATCTTTCTCCCCTGCTGTTAAGACCTATTTTCCTATGTGCTTATGAATCCTGTTGGCATAAACAGAACAATAAACTAAATGATGCTGGGACTGTAATGTTTCATTCCATATCTGGGTGTGAAGATGGCCCATAAATAGTGGTTGAACAATGAATTCATTTGCACTTAAAAGAATTGCAGACCAGACAAGAATAGAGAAGAATCATTGTTGCATGAATTATTGCAATCCCCAATAAACAACTAGCCAAAACAATCTAAACTATCTGTAATATAGGGTTAATGATACTGTAAAGTTCCATGAGATCTACTAATGAAAAGGGCTTTATAAGAGCTGGATATTTATTTATTTATTACCAGGAAACCGCCTACAAGTGTAGGCAAAAGTGAGTCCAGACATGCCCCTAAAACAATTCCTTCCTATAGGGCCTGACCCAAAACCCACTGGGGCCAACAAGAGTCTTTCCATTGACTTCAATGGGTTTGGACTAAGAGCTCAAATAAGGACAGGAGGGATACAAAGAAACCCTTTTTGAATCAATCTATCACACTTTTCTTAATACCACCTCTCTTCTAGTTTGCTTTTTTGACCATGCAGTACACATCAAGCAGATGCTTTAGTTGAGCTGTCCACCGTTTTCCTTAGGTCTTTTTCTTCGAGTGACCTATAGTTTATTTAGAACTTGTGAGTATGAGTTTTTAAAACATTGGCCCTAGTTCTATTACATTGCCCCTTCTTCAGTGATACTGCACGGGGGAACAAGAAGAAATGGTACAAATTACTCTGTAAGATTTACATTGTTTGTATTTCTTACGGTTAGTGAACTAGAACTATTTTTTAAGATATTGCATATCTTGAGTGGTTGTATTTTGTGTCAGGAGCTCTGGCTCTCCTGCTGACCTCACATTATGGAATGGGTAGAGACAAAGGACTTCATTCTCAGACTGAAGTCACAAGTAACTAGCTTTAAATTATTTGGAAGACAATCATACCTGTATATTGTCTATGCTATAGAATGGATTGGAATGATAGCAAATATTAATAGAAGTTTGCACAGTTCCACTAGAGTAAGCTATTAATTGGATGCTAAATTAAGGGTAAAATTGGCACTCAATTAGCAGTGGATAAGTCAACAAATATTTAATTATAGAATTAGCAGTAACCAAATGGATACTCAATATAATCCCTTCCTCGCACAACACAGGGAGCATTTACCGGGGCATCATTCAGAGCATAGTCATGTCTCTCTTCCTCCCCTTCAACCTCAGTAACCTCACGGCTTCCTGCTGCTCCTCAACTCTGATCTCTCTCTTCCCAGCCCATTTCCCCCTCTATGAGTTGGCAGGGATGGGGGGGGGGGAATATTAATGGTTCCCCTCATGTCTTCAATCCATGTCCTCCAGGAGTATCCAGCTGCAAGTCTGTACCTTATGCACCATCCATTGTTCCTTACCCCGTGACTCTTAGAAAGCAGCCCACAGACAGTTCACTGGCTGCAGATGCTCTCAGAAGAGATGTCAAGAACCAACGTACATCCTCTTCCTGCCCCATTCAAACTTCCCAGGGATCATGGAGGAGACCGTGCAGATGGTGGTTGGAAAGCTGGTACCTGAGGGGTTGTGATAAAGGCAGCTCTGAGTTCTGCTCCTTTGACCGCAGTTACAACTGGTGAAGTATGATAAAAGCACACTTTAAAAAATTTGTAATTGTACACCTCTGGGTTTGTTTGTTCATTCTTTTGTTTTCTTTTTTCTTCCCAAAGTTTGGACATTGTTGATAATTTTGTTTGTGGTCAGTCTCTATGGCTCTTTGCAAACCTTTCAAATTCTCACTTTGTGATTGTCACATCAATCTCTGTGGCTCTTCTTGACTTTCCATTCTTGTAATTTCTCTCACCCCTTAGGCCCTGGTCTCACTGAAAGATTATAAATACTGTTGCTTTCTCTGGGTGTATTGACTGGCTTAATCATCATATGTTTTCATATCCTCTTCAATGTCCTGTTAGGAAGAGTCTTTAAAACATTTTGTCATATTAGTGTTATGCTCATCCTTCTGTTATCTTAACTATTTGGCCATTGATAGGTTTGACGGTGCTCAAGATAGTAAACTCTTCATATTTCAGTTTGTCTTTATGATCTTTTCCTAGAGAATGGTCTTATTAATCAAAGAATGGGTGTAGTTCTTAGTGTATGAATTTTCAAGAGTCCATGTGCTGAAACATTTCACAAAAACTGTTTCTCCCAAAACAAGAGAGATCCTGTCTGAATCTGGGAAAAGTAACTTAAAACATTCTAAAGAGCTCAATTCCCAACTACAGAGCTGGGAAGGGGAAGATATCTCCACATCTAATGCCCCAAACCTGGGCTGGCATATATTTTAGTGCAGAGCCAAGGCTGCTCTACACTTGTACCAGCTGTACCCAAGGGCTGAGGCATCCAAGGATCTGAAAGAATGCCATGCTCTCTGCCATACCTCTTCCAATCCAAGATATGCCCCCCTTTCTGCCCCCTAGATGATCTTATGCTGAGGAGTGGGTGGTGTAGAACCAGCTATGCCAATTTTATAATATCTGAGACTTTTCCTGGCTTCTCTTTTAAGACAGCTTTTTGGCAAAGAAGCTAGAACTAAGGTCCAGGACCGGACTGGTCCCTACAACTTTAAAATTACATTCTGTTGAACACAAATTACTCTGAAGAAGAGCTCTGGGTAGCTTGAATGCTTGTACCTTCCACCAACAGAAGCTCGTCTAGTATAAGATGTTACCTCACCCCCCTTATCTCTCTAATATCCTGGGAACAACGCGGCCACAACAACTGTTAGAAAATTCATACATGCCATTCAAGGGAAATACCTGGTGCGCCCTTAGCAATGGTGTCATTAATGTACCCCTGTGTGTGTGTGTGTGTGATTATATATATATATATATATATGCAATAATGTAGTGTGTGTGTACAATAGAGTTGGTACATGTTGAAACAATGGTGATCAGACAGATTGGGAAAGGCTAGGTTAACAATAGTTTGGTCTTATCTGTCAAAAAAATACATGTCTCTGTCAAAAAAGTAGATTAAGTTTAACACTATGCCCTGAGGAGGCACCTTTGCATCTGTATATCTTGTGTCTGACACACAGGTATTTAAACTTGTATTAACAAAGGCATCAGACAGAGCTGTTTTGGAGGGTGGGAAATATCATTACTATTGTGGCAGAAAATAGTGAGACAGACCAAAGAAGTTCATTAATCCTCCTCACTTTCATCTGTTTGGCTGTCCCAGTGAGGTTCAGGTGAGAAAGACAGGTGTACAACTTAGGAAATGTTCCAGATTCCATTCTAAGAAAGGAAGGTATTCACAACAAATGGCTCCATACGAAGTTCTGTCTCTCACTGCTACCAGAAACACTGGATATACAGAATGGGCCAAACTGCAAGGTCCCTATGTGTGTGGTTTTTTTCTGTTTTTTTGTTTTTTTTAAACAACTGAAGCTTGCTTAAATAAAAATATGAATAAGGATATCAGTAGTCATGACAATGACAGTCATAACTACAAAGGAAGGCTGGAAACCAAAGTGGAACCCTGTTCCCACCACGTTCTTAATCACTGTCCCCCAAAGGAAACATTAGAGATTAAGCAGTCTTTAGTTAACATGCCATTATTAAGGGATGGTTTTGTAATAGTGGAGCAGACCAGTGGTGTTTTAGCGACTGGGTCTTCGGGGCCTGTGCCCAGGTGCCCTGGCCAACTGTGGGGCCCTGGAGCCCCAGGCAGGCGTGGAAAGCCCCTGCGCCTCTGATCCTGTTTCTCGGAGGCCGTGCCAGACATGGTGGTGGCGGAAACCTCCACACCTCCTAACCCTGCTCTCTGGTGGCCAGGCAGAGGAAATCCTCGCACCCCCTGACCCGGTCCCTGATGGCCAGGTAGTGGGGGAAGCCTCCAGTGCCTCTAACCCCACTCCCGGGCAGCAATTTTGGGTGAGCAGGGTGGCACGGCTGCAGGAGAAGCACCCTGTGCCACCTGCCCCTGCTCCCTGGCAGCCAAGCGGGGGAAACCCCTGCACCCCCCAACCCTGTTTCCTGGTGGTCAGGCAGGGGAAACGTGCCCCCCGACCCTGATCCATGGCATCCGGGTGGGGAAAGCCCACAGCACCTCCAGACCTTGACCCCAGAAGAAGCTGGGGGCAGCAGGGAAAGCCCCAGCACCGGGACCCCTGTTGTGGCCCCAGGACTGCAGGAGCTCTCGGTACCTGCCACAGCTTCAAGGCTGGGGAGCTCTCACTCCTCGCTGCAATCAGGGGCCATGGCAGGGGGACAGCTTCTTGGGCTGCAGCGGAGGGAGGAGGGCGGAATGGAGGGATCCTGGATGGAACGGGGGCAGGTAGGGTGCCCAGACAGCAAATGTGAAAAATTGGGACAGGGGTGGGTGGTAATAGGAGCCTATATAAGAAAAAGACCCCAAAATTGGGACAGTCCCTATAAAATCGGGACATCTAGTCACCCTAGGGGCGGAGCCCCAAGGAAGGGGCAGAAAGGGGTGGGGTCACATGTGGAGGGGGTGGAATGGGGGCAGGACCACAGGTGGAAGGGCTGGGCTGGGCTGGGGAGGGGGCCCCCACTTGCTGTGGCCTAGGGCCCCAAGCAACCTTAATCCGCCTCTGGAGCAGACTTCTCCATGTTTAAGGACGTCAGCACACTTCCTTCACTAAACAAAGCACTGATACTGTCATGAATAATGGCATCACAGCCACACTGCCTCTCTTAAGCCATGAAGAAGGGCAAGGGTCAGAAGAACCACAATTGGTGGGTACCAGGAAAACCAGAAAAACACAGACAGTGCTGGAATCCAACCTGGGGAAGTGAGAGTGACTCTTGTGGTCAAAAAGTGCTGAGTTATGGGTTCCAGGAAGGTCTATTTTAGTAATTAAGAATGTAAGAAAACCTTTCACTACAATAAGATGTATGAACTACTGATGGAACAAAACAATCTGGATTAATCAGACTGTACTTCCTGAAAAAGTTTAGCTAGATGATTCCTGACCACGTCTTTGTAATAATGCCTCAGTAGTAGCACTTTTGTATTCCTATATATAATTCCTTGACAGAAAAGATCATAATCCAAGTATTTCCCTAGTCGTCTTCTTTCCAGTCTTTGACCCAGTTAAAATAGATCAGGAAATTCTATTTTTCCACATGAAAATGTTTATAAACTTCATTTTGTTTTTTTCGTAAGCATTTTCTTTGAAATTATTCAGGGTTTTTGTGTGTGTTTGTTTTCTTGTTTTTCTACCAAAAAAACCCAAACAATGTTTTCACACAAATTTCTGGAACTTCTCCCCCTCCCCCTTTTCTGATCAGCTCTGATTACCACATTTCATAAGCGTCTGAGACTCTAGAAAGAAAATTGGTTCTGGTGCTGATGCAGTGTGGAACTGTAACATACCAGGACACAGGAATAGCTCAATCTAGAAATATGCTCTCTAAAGCATGCCAAAGTTGATAACAATAGCGTGGTAGCAATACTATTGCCTAATACCTGCAAGTGTTCCCTCTGCCCTCTTTCTTTGCTGAAGGAAATTGTAAATATCAAGACTCATAGTTACTGGATAGTCAGCAAAATAATGTATAGGGCTTTATATGGCCTGTGCATTTTTTCTCATAGCGATGTTCACGTGTGCAGAGAATTGAAGTAAACCTGAAGATTACTAGAGTTACTGTAATGTCTCGGATTTCTTCTGGGGCTCCCCAGCTGGAGCTGTTCTCCCTTCCCATTTGTATGATATATAGGCCATTGCTGTGATCCATCTGCAAAATACCCCTCAATCCAATTGATTATATTATCAAAGTTTAAAACAAGAGCCATAAGAGCAAGTTCATGGCAAAAATAGCAAAATATTATGTTATCCCATGGCCTGATTTCTCTATATTCTCTTTCAAATTTTGTAATAAAGAATTCTTTTTAAAAGGAAAGCAAAGGTGCTCACTGAAGGCCAGACTGTGATATCCATTCTTGTAATCATAGAATCATAGAATATCAGGGTTGGAAGGGACCTCAGGAGATCATCTAATCCAACCCCCTGCTCAAAGCAGGACCAATGAGCAGCACCTTATTCCACAGGATGTCTCACTGATTTCGAAGGGGGACTGCTTGTGATGTAAGGTACTGTGTAATGTGAGAAAGGGTGTCTCAATCTGAGCTTGAATTTTGGGGTTTTCGGGGGAGGTGTTTTGTTTTTGTTTTCATCCAGATTCTCAAATTTCTGCTTTGGATACTAACTTGAAACCATGGAATGTAGGGTTTTTTTTTTAATAGTGGTTCTTTTTGTATATGCTTTTAGGCAGCACATTAGCAATTAAGAGGCAAATAAGTTTTCCAAGACTCATTGAGAATTTCAGCATGGCAGTCTCATCTCAAAACTATAAGTGATTTTCAACATGCAGTAATACTTGCATACAATGCTAAGAGTGAGGGGAAAGTGTGTTGGTAAGGTATGTGACCGATTCGCACTCACACATACCCTTGTGTGGGGAAAGGATAGGGAAATTTGTGAACTGCAGAATAGACATGTCTGTTCAGTTTCCATCAAAGAATTTTAGCTGGTTTGGTGCTCAAACAAGAAAAGGATGAAGAAAGCAGAGGGGAAAGGTTTTGCTCCCTGGAGTTAAAAAACAAACAAACAAAAACAAAAACTGGCTTTTGAAATTAAAGGTAGTGGCCCCTGCTTCTGACTGGTTTCTGGGAACAAAGCCAATGCATTTGGCAACAGGAAAGAGTCTGGAATTGATATATGAAAGGTTCTTTGTAGAAATGCTTTAATCCTAAGGACAGGGAAGTGGCAAACTTATCCAGAGAAGTGCAAATTCTAAAGTAATTAGCTACAGATTTACGGAGTTTGTTATCCTGATCAAGGAGTATTTACCGAGACCTGCAGAATCATACTGTTAAACAAGAAAATAAAATCATCATAATAATAATAATAAAAAAATTGGACAGATACTTTGCAGATGCAAGTCAATGTAGTTCCATGGACTTTGGCTTACACAGCTGAGGATCTGGCCCTACATGTCCTTGGGCTCCAGAATTGAAGTGGAATTGGAGGACACTGAAGCTTTCTTTCTTTCTTTGGCTAAGTGATTGTATCAATTTAAAAGTTCTTCAGTTCTTGCAAAGTTGTAATACAGTGTAAAGCGTTGCAGTCTAGAAATAAGGAACAAAATATATCTTAAGCTATTTGCTCTCTTCCTCCATTCATATTCCTCTGAGCCCTTACCCCCTAGTTGCGATGCATAATTCCCATTTCATTCTCTTCTGGTTGCTCTGCTCCTTTGTCTGCTGTTCCCCTGTCATGGAACATTACTGTTATCGCCATTCCCCACCCACCTCTCTGGGTGCTCTGTCTTTTTCAATTTTCCTCTCACCCTCCCACCACCATCACACACCAATTTTCCTGTTCCCTCAGGTTCTCTGTTATAACCTTGTTCTGCTCCCCTACATTGATCCTCTGGCCTCTTTCTCTCTGTGTGTTGCCCCACCATTCCCTTTCCTTCTAGGTAATATTCTCCCACAAATACCCATATTGGGTGCTCTATTTTCTCACTCCCCTTCCCCAAATAAGCTTGTTGCCACCCATGGACAGTCTACAGTTGCCAGGAGTCCATTTTTTGGCTGGAATGCCCAGTTGAAAAGGGACCCTGGCGGCTCTGGTCAGCACCGTCGATTGAGCTGTTAAAAGTTGGAACGGCGGCCCAGCGAGGCTAAGGCAAGCTCCCTGCCTACCTTGGCTCCATGCGAATCCCAGAAAGAGCGACATGTCCCCCCTCCAGCTCCTAGGTGTAGGAGCAGCCCGGGGGCTCCATACGCTGCCCCGCCCCAAGTGCTGGTTCCACAGATCCCACTCGCTAGGAACTGTGGCCAATGAGAGCTGCGGGGGTTGCACCTGTGGACGGGGCAGCACACAGAGCCATCTGGCCATGCCTTCACATAGGAGCCGGAGGGGGGGGACATTCTGCTGCTTTCAGGAGCTGCCTGAGGTAAGTGCCACCCGGAGCCTGCACCCCTGACCCTCTCCCCATAGCTCCCCCCCCATGCCCCAACCCTGATCTTCCTCCTGCCCTCCAAACCCCTTGGTTTCAACCCGGAGCACCCTCCTACACCCCAAACCCCTCATCCCTGGCCCAACATCAGAGCCTCACCCACAGGCAGAGCCCTCTCCAATCCCCACTCCAACCCCTTTCACCATCCCAGAGCCACCCTTCCACACCCTGAATCCATAATTTGTGGCTCCACCCCGGAACCAGCCCCCACAGACCAAAGACCATACCCCCTCCTACACGCCAACTCCCTGCCTGAGCCCAGAGCCCCCTTCCATACTCCAAACCCCTCATCCCCAGCCCCACCCCAGAGCCCGCACCCTCAGCCGGAACCCTCACCCCCTCCTGCATCCCAACCCACTGCCTCAGCCTGGAGCCTCCTCCTGCACCCTGAACTCCTCATTTCTGGCCCAACCCCAGACCCTGTCCATCACCCCAACCCGCATCCAAACCTCGTGAGCCAGTGTAACCCACACACCTTCTGGGTGTGATGTTCTGTTCCATCTAGTGGCACTGAGACCACTTAGAGAGAGTTAAATGAGCTGCTCTACAGCTTTACTTAATAGCCAGCTGGCTTTAAGCTCATGTGGTAGAGGCTCATGCACTAAGCCCCAGAGGTCCTAGGTTTGATCCCACCTGCCCACAACTGGGTTTTGTCAGCATTATATCAGCTCAGTGAAAATGAGCAAGTGAATGAGGGGTGGGAGAAGAGCAAGTGATGGAGGGGGGTAGAGTGAGGGGGGGCAGGGCCTCAGAAGAGGGGTGGGGCAAGAGTTTTTGGTTTTGTGTGAATAGAAAATTGGCAACCCTAGGACAGTCAAGTACCACAGGTCTCAATCCTAGGCCTAGAGAGCAAGAGCCTTACCATCTGTGCTACTACACTGCAGGGTGCGATGAGAGAACTGAAGCTAATGCCCCACTACCATAGGCTACACCCTCTGACTCAGCAGGTTCAGGTGACCAGCAGCAGATTGGACACCACTGGGTATAAAACCTTTGTGTTTCTGTCCTAGTCCTTGTCCGAGTAACTAATTGCTAGGCCTGTTGCTACCCAGACCCCTGAGTCTAGGTCTCTGCTTCTTCTCTTGGTTCCTACTACATCCTGATTCCTGCTGCTTTCCCTTGCCTCCTGTTCCTGCTACCATGCCTTGTCCCCACTCCTGCTACCACATCTTGTTCCTGGCTCCTGACACCTGCTACTGACTCCATATTTGACCTTTGGATGGCTTTGGACTCTGACTCTGACACTGACCTTTGGTGTGACATCCAACCATGAACCCAACACCAACCTGACTCTGACCACTAGGTCAGACTATGCTGTTATGGGCCCTGACAGGACATGTCCCCCTAAAATCAAAAATATGTATGGAAAAAAATACATTCTTCTTGCCCTCATTTGAACCACAGTATTGGCAATAACAGAATAAAGCATTGCAGGTGCCATTTGATACGAAAGTGCAATTATTAGATGATCTTGAAGATGAAAAGGTACTGAACTTACAAATATTGTAAAGTACATGAATTATTAACTAAAACAATATACAACATTTTTCATGTATTCTGACCCTTGGTATCTCATGGCTTGTCAGATCTCTTAAAGTTTGAGCCTTCCCTTTTCAGAGCACAATGTCTCTGCTTCCGTCTAATAAATCCATATCTGGAGTACTATATGGGTAGTTCTAGTCATTTCATTGTAATAAAGACATGACAAAAGGGTAAACAGCAGAAGGAAGGGCAAGCAGAATACACGGCGCCAAAGTGCTTTTTTATTTAAAAAGGTTAAACAGAGCCAGGTCTCTCTTCAAGGGAAAAGAAAAGGTGGGTACAAAAATCTGAAGAAATGAGAGAGGATAAATGTTATAAGGTTATTTAAACTAAGCTTCAATTATAAGAGCAAGTGGGCACAAATATAAGTTAAAGAAAGGACAGGGCCTTAAGGGATTCAGGAAGAATTTCATTATCCAGTGAGATGTTAATACAATATACAGAATAAATGTATGGACATGGTTTGAGATGATACTACCACCTCATAAAGGACTCCATAAAAGGACTTTCATGCTCTTCAGGAATATCTGGCACTATCATTATCTTCTTTTTAAAAAGGAGAAAATCCCAGCTGCGATTTATCTGCAGCTGAATCTTCTTCTTCAGATATCAGGATGATGCAGAGTAGGTCAGTTTATTGGTCAAGACGACTTAGCATGAAATGAGGAAGGGAGTCTTCTCAATAAACAGCTGTACCCCACTGTCCCCAGGCAGAAACCTGGCAATCAAATGAGAGGGACAATCAAGGAGTGTGCCTTATGCAAATTGTAGTGTACATTCACATTCAGCTTTTGATTGGGGAGAATGCCTGCTTATAGTGGAACATGAAACAGAGATCAGTGAACTCAATCATTGTTCTTGGCAGATAAATAAATTACTGATGTATATGGGGTAGCAATACACAAAAGTTCCTCAAACACCTCTGGCCAAAACTCTGACATTGAAATAATTAGTCAGCTGAGAGATACAAAGAGAGGACTTTCTTTGAGAAATGAAAGGCCACTGCAAGTAGGCCTTTCATGCATACATGTGACTCAAGATTGCAGAGAAAATGATTACTGGCAATCAGTGTACGGGATAGATATATGAGATACAACTTCTTATATCAAGTGAGGCTGGAACACAATACATTGCAGTTCACAAACTCCTCTCTATCCTGACCAGACTTTCAATAATGAGGTAGTCAATCAAATGAGTGAGATGCAAACAGCATATGTACATGTAAATGCAATTACTTTTTGTGAATATGAGAATAATTAAAGCAAAGTTTGCTCCATAGCCAATAAATCCGGTTTCCATCTTTCTTTTTTCTCTGACAGAAAGCAGCAGCCCAAGTATTTTTAAATCTGTGGTTCACATTTGTAGCTAAATACAATATTTTTGGGGGAGAAGAATAAAAGTAAAGCTTTAAAATGTCCATTATTTCCTGAGGTGGGCTTCTCTCCTTTTTCTTTTCTTTCCCGAAAGTGCTCCCTGTCTACTCCCTGAGATAATCAAAGCCACAATGATATTGCAGGCACATCTCCAGTTGTTAAAGAACATGTCAGACCAATTAATAGAAACAATGCAATGTGACTTTACGTGATCAGTAACAAAGCATGGGTAGCAAACTATAAATATCAAATACTTTGAAGTAATACTTACGGTGAGTAATCATATGCTGACATTTTAATACTTTTTTGGTCAAGTTACAGATAAACAAATTTGTAAATATCAAGTTCTGATCATTGATAATTCTTGAACAGAAAAAAGTATTAAATCCGTTAGATAGTTATTCACTATAAATTATTTAATTAGCTTTTGGTACAATTAGTGATACCTGAATCTGTTACAGATAATTTTGCATTTTACTTACTTACATATACAACTTCCTTGTCCTCCATGGGCCTTTGTTTAAGAAGTCATGGTGGGAAGATAATGAGTCAAAGACTAAGTGCCTGAAAAGAAAGAAACTGGTAGATATTTTAATGCGAGGCATGAAACTCATAATTGAAGGTAACCCTATGCTGCTGGCCTCTCTCTACAAATATCCTTTTATACTGGGAAAAGAGATTTTCTACAGTTTCACTGAACATTTGGATAAATAGAATCTGTAAATGATGTCATTGTTTGAATTTATAGACAGTGACTTTGAAAATGGCATGTTGCTGTAAAAATAGACTCCTGATAGCACGAAGGCTCTTTCAACTATTCTTGAAAGCATTGTTCTGATTTTAGTGGCCACACACTGCTAAATGACTGACTTTGCCAGCTATGGAGGGCAATTCTAATTCAGTCGATATATCAAAGAAGGAACAAATTATATTTTGTGCTCCTACTGAGAAAAATTGATACTTTCTGGTTTGTGTGCTGTATGTAAAAACTATTTTTCTTTCTTTTTTATGTAAAAATATATTTTTTCCATGGATCAGCTCCAAACAATTCAGTTCAAAACATTTATTTGTGACTGGTCCCTTTTTATATTATCTTTTGGTTGGTGTATGCGTGCACAATCACACATACCTTTTTCCAAAACATTTTTTACAGGAAAAGTAGAGTACAAACAAAAATGTTGCAGAATTAATATGTATATGTGATACAGATGATTTTCTGTCTCTTAAATCTGCTTTCAGAGATCTGCTTCATATCAGCCACAATCCAAATGCCAGACTGATTTAGACCAGATATTGCACATCTAGGGTAAAGGTCATTTGTTTGATACTTTATGAGCACAGCAGCAGATAAGACAAATGAGCTATGAACTGCAAGGGTACTGGTCTAAAACTGTTCTGCCACTCTAAGGATATGTGAGGTAATACTCTTGAGTAGAAAAGAGAGTGAAGAATAGCACTTAAAACAGTAGTGGCTTGAGGTAAAAAAATTCAAGTAGGGCATTAGAGCCCCTTTTATTAATTTTACCTGCCAATTCACTAATATACTGCCTTTTAAGTATGTCCCTCTGGTTGTTGAATTGTTCAGTGATGCGCTGCTGACTGGATGCCACACCCAGACTGTGTAACTCAAAAACTTGCGCACTGGAGAAGTAGCCCACACAGAGATCGTTCAGTTTGTATGACTCTTAGAACTGGACAAAATAGTAATAATAAAATACAAACTACTTGTTTTTAAAAATGCAAAAAAGTTAAAAAAAAATGCTGTGAGGATGGCTTCAAACATACAAAACAAACAAAGAAACTTTTCCATGTTTTCATTTTTCTTTTTTGCATTTAGTGGTGGTTTGGCTAGCTGAGTTTGGCCACATGCTACTGGTTCTGTTTCCCTTAATGGAAAAGCTGATGCTACATGGACAAGAGGACAAGCAGAATCTAATTTGACTCATTTTCTCAAAAGATGAGACAGCAGCTGAGAGTGGGCTTTGTCTTTAGAGGGTAAGGGATATTCACTTATTATCCCTTTCTTAGAGAAGATAAACAAGAACATTTAGAGAGAAGCAGCCTTGAAGATACTGAAGATGAGAGCAATCAACCCACCAAAGACAAGATGGAGATAGTATGCTATTGTTCCTTCCCCCACATGAGGTAACTGACCAACAATAGCAAGATAAAGGGGCAACTGGGGATATTTTTATTTTTTTAATCAATAGTTTTAAAATATTCAAAAAATTATTATCAAGATAATGTCTATCAACACCTTGACCATTTTATCTGTTTGCTTTATCCTTCCCTTCATTCTGTTAGTTCGTCTGTCCTGTCTTTTATTTTGTTAATCATCTGGGGAAGGGAACATAGCTGCCTGAATCACTGATGCCTCAAGGTGACATCTTGGATCTATAGAAACTAAACATTACCCAGGTATAGTGAGTTCAAGTCCTGCCTTTGGCAGCTTTCTGGGAATGTTGTTCTTTATCGGCATTCTACAAGGCTCCTTCTGTAAAGTACTGGGGAAGAAACAAAGGAGACGTAAGGAGGGAATTTTTCCTCTGTATATGGCATTGGTGAGACTGATGATAAAATACTATGTCCAGTTCTGGTGTCTACATTTAAAAAAAAAAGATGTTGAATAATTGGAGAGGGTACAGAAAAGAGGCACAAAAATGATTTGAGGGCTGGAGAAAATGCCTTACAGAAAAAGACGTAGAGAGATCAATCTGTTTTAGTTGATCAAAAAGAAGTTTGAGAGGTGACTTAATTACCATATATAAGTATCATCAAATATCTCTTCTGAATCAAGCAGGGGCTTGAACCTGGGTCATCTAAATCCCACATGAGTGCCCAAACATCAGGCTATTAGCTATTATGACAGAAAGGGGGAGCCAGGGGAGGGTTACAAAATAAAGGGTGACATGGCCAAAGTTATGGGTTTGGAAAATGATTAACCTTTGGAACAAAGTACCAAAGGAAGTGGTGGATTTTCATCTCTGAATGCCTTCAAATCTAGACTGGGTGCCTCTAACAAGTTACTGGGCTCAGTAATGAGGTTACTGAGTGGAATATAATGTGTATGATATACAAGAGGTCAGAGTAGATGATCTTTTGGCCTTAAAATCTATTAATCTACCTTCATGCTTACAGTACCTCGTACATTGCATGAATTAGTTGACACCAGGGCCGGCTCCAGGCACCAGCTTAACAAGCAGGTGCTTGGGGTGGCCAAGGGAGAGGGGCAGTACCTGCAGCAATTCAGGGGCGGCAGGTCCCTCACTCCCTCTAGGAGCGAAGGACCTGCCGCCGAACTGCCGCCGCAGAAATGCTGGAACCGGCCCTGGTGGACACAAATACTATGTAAATAATAATTACTGTGTGGAGTCAGGGGTCATACTGCCTGATGGTTACCTCCACAGAATCAGATCATTTGGACAAACATCCAAATACTGAACCTTTTTATGTCTCTTGACACATATTTCACATGGAATCTCACTAGTTTACAATGTGCTTTTCCCATGTGGTTAGGCTGGATTACAGTGCGCTGTTACATATACTTTTGCTGTGTTGGAAGGAAGGTTTTTTAAATATATTATTTCCCTTTTAGTCATAGTGTACATGTCATAAGATCAGCGATTCTCTGGCCTGCCGAGATATAAGAAACCAAAACCAATGACCAACATGCCCTGTGCATCCAGCTTGCATCTATTGCTCCCAGTTCTAGTCCTCCCTGAGTTGTTTGTGCAAGTAGTGATATGGATACCCTGTGCTACATGGGGAGGTGATAAGAGAATGAAAATGTCTCTGGGACACCCCCCATCTCCATCTGACACCTGTCTAATCTGTGAATGTTAATAACATAAATGAAAATGAGAGAAAATATATTGTGCACTCTCATGTTCGCTAACATTGCCAAGATGGTTTTTGTATACAAAATTCTGAGTGAGCTAAATTACAAAATGGACAAAATTCAAAATAGAAATGAATTTTGCAAGCTGCTTTGCAAATAAATATGTACATATAAAATAAAAACATTGGAATGGTTTGGACTTAGAAATTCATGGAAAATATAATTCTGAGGAGTCAAATGTGTGAAGCAAATTGTCAGAAAGATTGAGGGAATTTTTTTCCCCACAAATATTGGCCAGCATCAGCCTTGAATGAAAACATGATTTAGAGTCATAGATTGCAAGGCCAGAAGGCCATTGTGATCATGTGGTGTGACCTGCTGTGTAACACAGGCCATAGAACTTCCCCAGAATAATTCCTAGAGCATACATATTTTTTTAAAAATCCATATTGGTTTAAAAATGCCAGTGATGGAGAATTCACTACAACCCCTGGTTTTTTTATTCCAATGGTTAATTACCCTCACTGTTTAAAAAAGCAATAGGCCTTATTTCTAGTCTGAATTTGACTAGCTTCATCTTTTAGTCATGATGATGTGGATAGAATAAGTCTAGAACAGACACCAGTTTTAATGGCTGCATATGCAAAGTAGAAATAAGTAGGTTATTATTTAGAATAATTTCTTTATTGATAACATGAAGTAGGATCCCATCATAGTAGGTAGTATATAAACAAACACAATGACAGTCTCTGCCCCAGAGAGCTCATAATCTAGGATGAAAGCAGCACACAAAAGGTGGACAAAGATTAAATTTAGAGGAGATGAATGGAAAGATAAGGTGACAGAGACGGGTGTGAATGGATGTTGGTAGTTCAAATTATTTTGATCACGTGTGGTTACAGATTAACCAAAGATAAATGATGACATATTTATTTTACCTTAATTTTATTGTAATGTGTTTCTGTGTAGGTCAGTGCTCCAAGTGACTCAGAGGAATAATTTTTTTTTTATATTAACAGTAGTGCTGGTGCTGCATACTTCTTCTATGAGGAATCCCTCTTTTTAAAAAAAGGCCTCCTGGATACATACCAGAGATGGATTCCAATCGGAAGGAGTAATTTATAATGGTTTTTAAATTGTCATTATTCAATAAGTTGTTTTTCCATGATTTGAGCAAACTTTATGCATTCATTTCAAGTATCTTGTTGCTGTATTCAGCCAAACTGAACTAGTAATATTGGACTTGAGATTTTTTCCCCCATGTGCTTTGTTATAGATTTTCTTATCATTTCTAAATCACCATTACTGGATAGCTTTCTGAGTGGAGTAATTGAACTTTAAATCACAGAAATGAAAACCACTTCATGTATTAGAATAAAATGTCAGAACTGACCTGAAGCATCACCCAAAACTCAATCAAAACTTCTGTCTGGTTTGAATTCTAAAATGTCTGGGTAACATTAAATAAAATAAAAAAAAAAGATATTGGGCATCCATTTTAGGCCAAAATTTACAATTGTTTAAATTTACTCCTCCCATGTTTTTAACATGAGAAAGTGAATCCTGTACCAGAAGTTAATTAAAACTCTTATTATACTAAAAAAAAAAAAAAAGACTCCCACTGTCATGGTATATGAAACCATGGTGCTTCTTAAACAAGAGGCCATTACTAAAGGGAACAATTACAACCACAGACTTCCATAGAGATTGAATTCCAGCTTTTGGCTCCTTTTTGTTTACCAAGGACCACAACCTGTCATAAGAACAGCCATACTGGGTCAGGCCAATGGTCCAGCCCAGCCCAGCATCCTGTCTTCCAACAGTGGCTAACACCAGATGCTTCAGAAGGAATGAAAGTGAATATGACAATTACTGAGTGATGCATTCCCTGTCGTCCAGTTCCAGCATCTGGTGGTCAGAGGCTAGGTCTAACCAGAGCATGGGGTTGTATACCATACCATTCTAGCTAATAACCATTGATGGACTTATCCTCCATGAACTTATCTAATTCTTTTGGGCCCAACTTAGAAGGCATGCTCTTTTTGCTCAGACTGTAGTGGGTTCAAGTTTTAGCTATGGAGGTCCCTCAGTTCAATTGCCAGCCACAACCCAGACTCATGGACCCTCTACTTTTGTTCCTTCTTAAACCTAAACCATCATCTTATCCAAACATTGAGACCCTGCAGTTCTGCTATCTATCTGGCCCTGGGTATGGAACTGTTGCCCTTTTTTTTTTTTGGTTTGGGTCATAAACTGAAGCACCAAATTATCACAAAATATGTTGTGTTGTCATAATCCCATGCCTAAACCATATGAAAGTGGACATCTTTGACCAAGTTCTGATATCATGAGATTTCAAACCTGATGAAAGATAAAGGTCTGGGTTCAAATTTCTTTACCCCAGTTTGGCCACATGACAGTGCTTAGGCAGCACAATGGGGCCACATAACCACCAGCTCTCCCCAGGTTAGTATTCCTTTAGCATGGGAGTGGGTAGGAAGAGAACGTGGCTGCAGAGCACTGGGCCTTGGCAATCACTTGCTGGGACACAGCCCCTCTCTGTGCTCACCCCAGCATAGATTTAAAAAGCCTCACGGTGTTCTAGTCTATGCCATCTCACTATGGCAATCAATCTGAGTCCCACAATGGAAATGTTCACTATTTAGAATGGTGTTCACAATAACCTTAAGGTTATTCAGCTCTGCAAGCTACTCCTGCAGTGTTTGATCAGACTTATACAGATGTTCTCTGCCCCCTTGTGATTTGGCTGAGTAGAGCTCATTGGCACCCCTCAAAAATTAATCACACTCTTTGAAAGTGACAACAGGGTAAATTGCTCAGTTTTGATCCCGACCCATTATTCATGGACAAAAATGACCCTGTCAACAGATGGCTATTGAAATCCTACTTGCTTTATGTTGGCACACCTCAAGTTCAGAGGGATAAACCAATGGGGTTGGCTGGTGCCATCAGGTATTAATGATGTCTTTTCTTTAGGGTTACAGGTCCTGCTGTGAATGTGTGAATTTTCAGGCATGGTTTCAACTACTAGACATAGTAGTGTATGATCAGCCAAAAATAAGGCTTATAACTAGAATACAATTCCATGGAAGCTGTGTGATATAGCAGGGTAACAAAGAGAAAGATAAAATCAATAAAAATCAGGTTGTGTTATTACAATATATATGTATATGTGCCAAGTGCTATGGTGTATGTCTGAGTTATAGCTAATTGTAGACCTTTGGGAACTGTCACTAGAGATTGTAATGACCTCTTTAAATAATGAAGAGGAATAACAACAACAAAAATTAGAAAACTCCCATTTCAAAGTGAAAAAGGAAATATACCTCTCAATGATTTGTTTAAGAAAAACTCAGTCTTATATATTAAGTAACTGGCCCTTTTGGGGTGGCCCTCTTCATCTCTTGAGTTAAAAGCTTTGTCACAATGCTTTTTGAGAAGATAAAAAAATAGAACTCAGTTCACAATACAGGAGAAGCCCTTTTGCAACATTTTTGAAATAACACTTATTCCATGAAAATGCAGAAGTAAAGATCATCCATGCACATTATATTCAGACATCTAAAGAAATGTAAAAATACCCCTTATTTTCTGATGAAAGCCAAATTGGTTGATAATCTCAGGTAATTAAACTTAAAATCAAACAGAGGAAAGAAAACTATAAAATAAAACCATTGACTGCAGGCCAGAATTACTAAGGCCTGAAGATTGCAATTTAGCTAATAATTCAAATAGCAAGGTTGGACTAAGGGGAAATTAGTAATGGTTGTCCACCCACCATCCCTCAGCTATTATCACAGCTGGGTGTTCTGGTCAGTGAATGATATGAAATCTACATAACAGCAGCCTCATTACCTTGTACCACTATGTGCTACAGGAAAGAGTACAACAAAGGTGCTTCTCATCTGGATCCTGATTCCCTTCAGGTATTTCACTCTTACCCTCCAACAAAGCTCAGTCCCTTAGTAACACAGGCAAGCACACCATGAACACCTTAGGTGATGCAAGGGTGGAAAAAATTACTTCAGAACTAAAGCCACCTGCTGCTAACAATAAAAGCCAAGAGAGCTATCCTTACTCCTTCAAACTACTTCACTTCATTGTTTTATTCATGCAATTGTTTGGAGAATTTCTTCCTTTGCTATTTGAACGTGTTTTTGAGCAGCATTTGACTGGCAACTATTAACAATTATAGTTAGCACTGAAGCATCAGGAAAATCTTTTCGTGAGTTCCAGGGGTGAAATTCTGGCTTCAGTGGTGCAACTTCCATTGATTTTAACGGGACCAGGATTTCAGCCCAGGTACTTTGATTAAAAGTAGATGATCTTCTATCTATCTATGTGATTTATGGAATTAAAGAACTACATGATTTTCTTCTGAAACAGGTAATGCAAGCAACTTATATCATTAGTTTTGTATTCAGAACAGAATGATGATAGGGAGCTATCTCTAGAAGGGTAATCATGTTCTTAACTGACAGATGTCTGCCACCAGCTGCTGCACATTAGAACATATTATCTGACATGCCCAGGTTCATTGAGAGACACTTCTTAAAATACTCAACAGCATAAAACTAACATGCTTCAGCTTCTAAGAACTGTTTGTTACCTCTTCTGTCACACAATTGTGTTTTTCAACAATGACACTTGAGCTGCTTTGTTCTTAAATTTCCTGTTTGAAAATTACACTGTACCCTCTTAATCTGTTTTTTTCAGAGAGCCTGTTCATAACAAATTGAGTTAGAGCTTAAGAGAAACCTATGGAACTAGCAGGATGTGCAATATCACTTTTAAACTGATGCTGTTTCCTTGTATCATGCTTATTTTCAGAATCAAGACTTTTTTTTTTTAAAAGAGTATGAGTATTAAAAACATTGCAAGTCTTCAGGGGCAATATGTCTTCCAAGACTTCCTAGAATTTGGGATCTGTAGTACTTGATGCATCTCAAATCTGTTTCAGGCTTGAGAAATATCTATCTTGTCTTTTTGAAAATCCTTGACAAAGCATGACAAATAGGTTCCTTTTCATCTTTCTAGAAAGCAGGGTCCTTTAGACTCCAGGCGGAGAGGCCTGCATTCTACTCTTTGCTGTACAGAACCTGGCAACCACCTGGAGTAATGTAATACAAGCAGCTCCAGTGTTGAAAGCCACATTACAAACCACAAGAAGTGAAGGAGCTGAATATTTTCTGGTATTAGTAGAGGCAGCTACAAGGACCCCATATCCCTTTTGTGAGGATGATGGTGCTCCACTAGGTGGTAGTGCTGATTTTTTTTTTTTTTTAAGAATCTTCATGAAAGGAGAAGTAAAATATTTATGCAAATTTGAGCTCATTTTAGCTATCACTAATGAAAATACACACACACACCTATACAAGGTTAAAGGTGGGGACACAGCAACTATTTGTCAGGGAAGCATTTGAGGAAGTGAAAATAAAAATGAAAGGATAGATTCTCATTTTGAAGGACAGGTAGCTATAAATATCTAAATGTCAAGGTGAGAATGCTGTTACAGTTATTTACATTACAGTAGCACTTGTTGATCCTCAGCTGAGATCACAATCTTGTGCTGGCACTGAACAAAGACATGTTGAAAAACAGCCCCTGCCTCAAAGAGCATACAGTCTAAATAGACAGGACAGACAAAGGATGGGAGAATGGAAGCATTACTACCCCCCTTTTACACAGATTCCATTCTAAGAAAGGAAGGTATTCACAACAAATGGCTCCATACGAAGTTCTGTCTCTCACTGCTACCAGAAAGAGTTTACACGTGGGAACTCTATCACAGAGGGATGTAATGGCTTTCCCACGGCAAGTTTATGACAGAGCCAGCAATTGAATCCAGATCTTGGGAGTCCCAGTTCAGTACCTTAACCTCAAGACCATCCTCTGTCTGGATTCAAAAAGGAACTAGATAAATTCAGAGAGGATAGGTCTATCCATGGCTATTAGCCAAGGCAGGAAAGGATGTAACCCCATGCTTGGGGTAACCCTAAACCGCTAACAGCAAGAAGACAGGAGGTGAAGACGGGTGGATCTCTTCAAAATTTCCCTGTTCTTTACTCTTCTCCTGAAGCTCTGGTATGGGCCACTGTCAAAGACAGGATACTGGGCTAGATGGACCATTGGTCTGATCTGGTATGGCAGATCGTATGTTCTCTCCAGTGCACCCGTAGAGACTATTCTTGTGGACCAACTGACAAAGTACTTCTCACCACCACAACCACCTGAATTTCAGGTAGCAAGAACTTCTATACACACATGTTGCAACAACTAATGCAATTTGTCATTAGTCTGACATCTAATAACTGAGGTCACACAAGCAGAGGCTTAATGGTATATATACACATGATACATAATCACACTTTTTAAAAAGTTCAGAAAAAGTTGTCATGGTTTATCTGGAGATATCTCACACTTCACCTAAATCTCCAGGGCTTGCTGACATCCCTGACACTTTGTGAATGAGGCCTTTTTTATTTTCCCTTCATTTGTTTAGTTCTTTACCTAATTGATTTTCTGTGCTAATACACTAAAGGTCTGAAGAAGGCAGAGCCTCAGGTGTGACAGATGAAATAAGTTGCTCTTAGTCATTGCTTTTATCTTCCATGTCTAATGTGTTGGTTACAGCTGTGCAGTTTAACAGCAAAATCAATACATCATTTGCTGCAGGTACCTGAAAGAATTTGGAAGCCTGCTGGTATTTTAACTATTAGGTTTCCTCTGAAAGACTCTCCCCCCCCCCGCCCTCGAAATCAATTGTTGCAGAAAAACAAGTGTATGTGTGAGAGAGAAAGAGGGAAAGAAAGAACCATTTACTACTCAGCTAATTGGGTAAGTTACTGGTGGTTTGTCATAGGAAACATCCATTCATGTGGTTGAAATATCACAAATAAAACTACTGTCCAGTGAATATATAGTGTCAAATTTTTGTAACTAAATCCAAAGCTGTACATGTAAAATACAAGACACAAATAGGAAATTGCTTGCATGACAGTTACAGTGAATGAGCAAAACTGATCTTTTGTTTGTTCATGCAGTCAGCTGCTTGTGCATGCAGCTGGATATTTTGCACTAAAGGTTATTGCTTCTATACATATGCAGAATTTGCATGCACAGCTTAGACATCTGCTTTGGAAATTGTGGCCTTTTGAAGCTATAAATGGAGCAAAAGCAGAAAAGGCCACTAAAATACAGTGCAGTTAAATTAAAAGTCAAAGTGACAAATTGGTTATTCAACCTAGAATTATGTCAATTTAACTCACTCCCATGTAGCATATTTTACAGTATTTTTATCCTCATCATCTTAATATGTTTTGCTGTATCCAAACCTTGCGTTTGCCATGGTAGTGCAGTGTTATATCTTGGTGATTTTTTCTGACTAACGTAATTGTTTTTGTGATCCCTCACACTACTGTATTTATTGCCATTTGTTAAGGAAAAGCTCAGGCACAAAAAATGTTCTCTAAGTAACATGATTATTGATTGATTTTCTAGTTTGCGGTAAGTGTGCTCAATGCTGTACAATGAGAGGTCTGTGCCAAACAAATAACAGGTTCCCGGCCTCAAAAGCCTGAGTGTAACAGTACAATCCTACATGGTGCTGAATGATGCCAGGGAAATACTGAGCACCTTCACCTCCCATCAGTTTCGCCCACTGACAACTCCAACAATGCTCAGCAGCACCTGCCCCGATGAATCCCAGTTCACAAGTTGCTCAGTGGAATAACACTATGATAAGTGAATTTTAGCTACTGCAGTTTGAGGACTTAAAAAATATTCTTTTGAATTGTATCATCTCCAGATAAGCACTCAATGCCCTAACAACATATTACTAATGTAATGAGGCTGATTATAATTAGGATTGACCAAACGAGTGTGGATAAAATAAGAACTGACCTGAACCTTTGCCCTAATATTAAAAATGAAGCTGAACCAGACATTTTTTTCTAAGTTTTAGAACTGTTCATTGCTTCCCCCTGATTTTCATGGTTTTTTTTCCCACTTCTGTACTCTCCTGGTTCTGTCTAGGAGTGGGAAGACCAAATACTATTAAAAAAAAATGTTCTAGTCCAGGTCAAACCGTTACCACTATTTATACTCACGTAGCATACAATGTTCTTGGCATCAATCCAAATATATATGAAGATATATTACCCGCCCTGAACACATCATATTTTAAAAAGGTAGTGGAGGTCTTATGGAAACGTCTGTTCTCCCCCATACATATATCCCAATTTGCAAGCTCAAGAGGCTAGATAAAGCAGAATTTCTAAGGCTTTAATAATGATTGTTATTTGAACTGAGCTTCTGAATTTTGCTTATCACTAATTACGATGACTGATGTTTTGCACTAATGTGGCACCAGTTCTGTAGGTGCATTTCCTCAGCCTCAATGTAACTAGGACAATTTACAGCAGCTGAGGATTTGCCCAGAGATTTTAAAATCAAAATGAACTATTATGATTTAGTCTGACCTGCTAATTAATACAGACCATAGAATTTCACTAACTGATTCCTGCATCAAGCTCATAACACCAGGCTGAGCTAGAATTTGTCTTAGAAAGACATCCACTGCCAGTTTCATTGTCTGTCGTTTCTTTACTGTTATTTAAATTTAATGGGGTTTACAGTTGAACCCTTTTATTTTGTCTAATCAAAGTCTATTGGACAAAAAAGCATTGCAACCAGCTGGAAGTGTGCATTTCCTTCTGCCAGGGTTGGCAAAACTCCCCAGCATACCATCCTGAGCCAGATGCTTCCCTTTATTGCAAAATATGGAGGCGGAACAAATGAGTGAGGGGAAAAAGCACCAACGAACCCGCTCTTCCAGCTAGGGAGCAGAGTGTCATCTCTGTAGCATGCTTTTCTCAGTCCCATGGAAACTCCTTTACATGAAAAAAATGTGGTTGAGGCTCAGTGGGCATTGGGAAAATGGCTGGCTAAGGTGGGGTAGAATTGGACAGCAGCTATTCTACAAAGAATATTTCTGTAGTACCTTAGTGGATTTCCATTGTGCTCTTTGTGGTAGTAGCTTAACCTGCAGTTAAGAATGCGATCTTGGTAGAGTAGACAATAGCAGCAGCATGACACCTGGCTGAGTAGTGCTGTCAAGAGTAAAGGGAAGGTAGGAACTAGAGGGTTTCTCTGAGATGTGCAGGGACAGAACAAAATTTCTCCTGACCTCTTCAGGCATTGTCTCAATACAAAACCAGGCTGCTCCTTTCTCTGCAAACTCCTTCACTTGAGGAGAAAATACAGCCACAAGTCCACAGTCCTATACAGGTATTTCAGAGACGTAGTCTTTTCTCTCCTGCGGAGTTTCTGTAGGAGGAAAGGATGTGGCTCGTAGCAAGTGTTAATAAGCTTAACTTTTTGAAACTGCTTTTCAATTGCCCAGTATTAAAACCAAATCAAACTGCATTTTTTTTCCATTTTCCACAGTTCCAGAGACATGGTTACTTTAAAAATATATATTTTTAAACATTTTCACAGGTAAACCTTCCTTTGTTTAGTTATGACAGGGGATCATCAATAAGATGACAGCAGAAGCAGCAACTGGGATACTGAAAAGGCAAGTGCACAGGATTTGAATGTGAAACAAATCCATTTTTTACTTAAAATTCACTGATAACTTACTGGCAATGAGTTGGCAGGGTAGGTACCTTGTGGTTAGAAAGTTTTTTTCTTTGACAGCAGATGAAATCATGTGGATTGGAGAAAGCCAGCCAAACTTACAATGCTACAGACATGGTGGGTTAATTTAAAGTATTTCAGTGCTGACTATTCATTAAGTCTCTGAATTAGCAATTCCTCCCTATTCAGCAAACAACTTAAGCACACACTTAAATCCTTTGCTGAAATGGAGCCTAATCTGTGCCACTGGAGTCATGCAACCCAGCTGCAAATATGTGAAAGATAAAAGAACATTTTAACTAAGGCAGATGACCTAAACTGGCAATTCCAAACTGATTATTTGCCTGGCTCTACCAATTAAAGATCCCCTTTCATGTTTCCAGTAATCTAAAATTAATTTAATCTATCTATTCTGATGTTTTTTTCCTTGTTCCCTAAGCACATGCATTGCTTTTTTTATGCACTTTGTGCATTTTTAATTCTAAGCATGATTTTTTTTCCATTTTATTTTTAAAATGGTGCTATTGGCAAAGAAATGTCTTCTGCTGGGGTCTCTAATTTGTCTTTCTCTGAAAACACACACATTCATGCCTACATCCCACTGTGACATATGCATCCAATGTCCAAGGGACAACTAAGGAAAACTGGCAACACATGTTTTTATCACTTGCAAGAAAATCTGAAAAAAAAACCTATAACAGGAACTTACCTTGGTATCTGTTGTAAAATTAATGTAAAGAACAAGCTGTTTGGAACCCTGGTCAAACCTTCATCCCTACTACTGTTTGACAGAACCCTTTCATAACCTTAGAAAGGAATATTAAAAGAACCAGATAATAAACTGCCTGTACACCTGAACCCAGCTTAAAACTAGTTTCCACCCCACATTCTTTAACCTGTCTTGGTGGCTTTGTCAAAGATTTTAATTTATTTTTTACTAGAGCTGAGCAAATAATGGAAACATTTCTCCACAAATACTCATTAAAATATGAAATAATTTCTATTCAGTCATAATTGGGACCTCTTTAAACACTTGGATGTTGACAGAAAGCGAACACAATCTTCACTAATTCAAATAAGCGGGAGAAGCTAATTTTAAGCTTAAAAATGTGCCAAAAGCAAATTTCAAATTGTCCATTTGATTGTAATACACTCATTTCATGCTGTGCTGGTTTGTTAGATGAGTCATCCGATAAAGGAAGAGAAACAATACCAGAGAAATCTTGCAGCTAACCAGCACAGTGCATGTTGAGAACTGTGACTAGTCACTGCACATGATTTTGCAATAGCAAAGCAGTTTTCTTTTTTTTTTAAAGCTTTCTAAAAGGGCTATTCTTTGGTCATCTAGCACCAAATGAAATAAATATGATATGATTGCTTTTTAAAAAGAAAAGCAAAACAAAAAAGCCTCCCTTCAGTTGTAGACTTTCCCTTTCAAACCAAAGTATTCTTTTTACTCACCCTCAATCCACTAGTGGCTTCCCATGGAGAGCTGAAATCACCAGGTTTCAAAAATCAAATGGTTAGTTTTCTGTACTTTAAAGAAGTTTCAGTTAAGTTACACTTACAAATTTGCACAGCAGGTGTGTTGTTTCACCTTGAGGCAAACTCTTGCAATCCAACAGTCCAGCCCTCTGTCCAAAGTACCAAGATCAGATATTTAGAAAAATATAAATAGAGAAAGAATAAAATGTCTCAACATCAAACAATCCTCTTCGGTCAAATTCTGTGCTGTTTTTCACTCCAGCAAGCCCACAAATCTCCCTGAGGGAAGGATTCAGCCCATAATGTTCAAGCCTTTCAGTCGATATCAGTTAAACTGATGTGTCTCATGTGTCCACACTTTAACAGAAAAAGCCAAAAGCCATTGAATTGGGTCATTCAGAAGGGCTGCATACCTGAAGTGTATCAGAAACTAAAAATAAAAGTGCACCTGGGTAAAATCATGACTCCATTGAAGTCAAAGGAGCTATGCCCTCGGTTTCTAAAAAAAAATCAAGACACCTTTCATGATTTTTTTAATCTCATGGATCCCATTATCAGACAGAATGAAATTTCAATTCGATATGTACTGTTTGAAGCAACAAAATGCAGAAAATTACCTTTTAGTTAGCTTCATAATATTTATTATGGGCACTTTCAACATGTTTTATATCAATACCAAATAAAATAAACACTCTTTCCCCATGTAACAATTGTCCAGCTATACTGAAATGACAGAAGGAAAGAAGGATATGGATTTAATCAGGCCACAACTTTATTATTAGATGTCTGGGACTATCCAGTAGATATACGGGTACAGTGAAGGTAACCCCTGTTTATTCTGTAATTACCCAGGGGGCTTCCACTAGCTCCCCCCTCTTTTCCATCCAAGTTCCTCCAGCACATCCATTGCTGGGACCTTACCATAGCTGGGGGGCTTTTACCAACTCCCCCTCTTTTCCATCCAGGTCCCTCCAGCAAATCCATTGCTGGGATCTCACTATGCCCAGGGGCTTTTATCAGCACCCCCTCTGCAGCAACAAAATGCAGAAATAGGACATTTACCTTTTGGTTAGCTTCATAATATTCATTATGGGCACTTTCAACATGTTTTATATCAATACCAAATAAAATGAACACTCTTTCCCTATGTAACAAATTGAATATTTGAATATTGAGATAAGAAATCTAATTAAGTTCACTATATACTTGTTTTCCCAAGCATTAGTAATTTGAAAATCTTTAAATGAGCATGTTGAACAACGACAAAAAGAAAATATTTTTAAATGGTCATAATTTTTTTAGAACTGTTTTTTTCCCCTTAAAGACTTAAATTTTGTGTTTATTTTCCCTTTTGCTCCCTTCCTATCACCTTCCTTTTTTCCCTTTAAACTTTTTTCCTTGCTCCTCTCCCCCACCTCCCATTTTTCTACTAAAGCAAGAGACAGAAACAAGAAAGGAGGGGAAGGAGAATTGAAAAAGAAACCTTTTTTTTTTTCATTTTTGTAAAAAAAAAAAAAAAGTTTTTTTCACCCAAAAAAATGTATTTGGAAGATTTAAAAAAAGGTTGTTTTAAAAAAAAAAAAAACAAAAAAAAAAAAAAACCCAACTAACTAGCTCTACTCCAATTACTATTATCACTTTTCAGTCAAGCTATTTCCAGCATCCCAGATAATATCACCATTTCAGGTAATATTTGAACAACCTTTGTGTTTATGTTGTCTTACAAATGCTTATTTTTCAAAAGTTATTTAAAATATGTAAGTATTAGCAAACTAATGTATGCACTAAAGCCAGAAATTGAAGTGATGGGTTGAGGTAAGCAGGTGTCCTGTGGAGTGAGACTGTTGGGTTGGATTAGATCATACTAAATCTTAATTTAATCCTCAGGCCAGACCACTTTTCAGATATAATTAACCTCTTCACAGAGACATATGTAAACTAAGGTCACTCATTCTTTCCATATTTGCCCTTAAATTGTCATATTTGCTCCTATTTTCTGTTCTATATAGGTTCTTATGCCACCCTTAACGCCGCAGTATCTGCACAACTTCTTCTAGCTGAGAATGGCATTTTCTATTTATGTAATTTACTATGTTCTACTTGCTTTTGATGTTCCCCCTCCCTTTATTCCATTTTTTCTTTCCATTATCTACCATTTCCTTTTCTGTCAGTTCCTCCCCTTTATCCCCTTCCTTTCCTTGTGTTATCTTTGCACTGATTTAAATCTTTTCCTTTTTCAGTCTCCCTCTCTTTTCTCTTCCTAACCATCTTTCCCTCCTTTCAAGTATCTTAACCTCTTGCTCCTGTCTTAAACTGTTACTTCTCTTTTCTAAGCAATCCGCTGAGCTTTTGATCCTCCTCCGGCCTGGACACAGGGAGATGGGGTTTTGTCCACACTAGGCTAAGGCCTTCCCACAATGCAGACCATTGTTTAGGGAAACAGGGAAAGATGAAATTCTGCTGTAGTTATGTCTTAGTAAGGTGCAAGCCAAACAGAGGTGGCAACAGAGGTCTACTCAGTGGAGGCAACTGGGTGTCTGTCTGCTCTTGCTTGTGAGAGGGAGATTCAGAAGCACTTTATAGACCAGCACGTGGAATTCATTGTTCAGGAAGTCAAGCAAAGTTCATAAAGGTAATCAAGTCCCTTCAAAACTTTGGGCTAGATTCTCTGGCTATTGGTTCAAAGGGGTCATAGTCCTTTCAGAAACATCCAGCAGAGAATGCTCCTGCCAGAAGGGAACTCCTTGCTGATGCATTGGCACTACATCCAGGACCAAATGTCCTGTATGTTTCAAATGCCAAAACCTCAGTATTATACTATTGTTATTATTTTAAACTAACACTTGTTTCTCTCTTGCTTAGTTTTATTTCACTGGGCAAAATTTCTGAATTTTACTTTATTACATTTTAGTGGGGGGACTGAAACCATTTTGCCAAACAGTTTAGCTAAACCTACTTTCAGCAACTTCTGGAGCCATTTTATGACCCTTTGCAAAATGTAATATGAAAATTAATGGTGGAGAAAGATCCCTCCATTTTCAGAATGTTTGTTGGTAGGAGAGTAGGTGGTGTAATGTGGGAGATTCATTAGTGCCTATACATAGCAATGCTGCATGTACTACAAGAAAAACAGGACGATGTGCAATATAATACTGCTTCCCATTGTAGACTGGTTTTTCAGTGAATTGCTAGTAGTTTGACCAGTTCAGTTTAATTAATAAAGCCTAGAAAATTATTGAAGGGATTGCTTGCATGTATCAGTAAGACAACTGAATATTAGAACAACAGTAACTTCAGTTACAGCAGTAAATTGTCTCCTTCTACCCCCTACTACATTCACAGCCACTAAATCAATGCCCCTGGTTATATCGTGTTGATATGCTGGCTATCATTATGTTTAAAAATCCTAGAATAAAACACGTATTTTGCTTTTTTTCCCCTCAAGTTTCTATCTTGCTGACGTGTGGGGAAAAAATAAGTACAAAATCTGTGCTAAACTAAGATTATACTTCCTTCACTTTTAACACAGAAAATCAATAAAAAGCAAACAACCAACAAAATGAAACAAAACAAAAAGCAAACCCTCCCCAAATAGGCAGCACCTAGTGAGTAATAACTTTATTTCTGTATAGCTCAGGGGGGGTTTCAAAGAGAGTGTGAAAAGTTCATTATTATCAGCCAGGAAAAAAAGAGCGAGTGCTAAGAAGAAAGAAGCATATTTCCTACTGGGATTTCTCTCAGACTACATGATTTGCATGAAGGGCGCCACATCAAACGTTTTGGGTGCCCTTTTTCAAATATTAATGTGAAGCTTGTTTTAAGTTCTCTCTTGACTTTGTGCCACCTTGTATCAAAGGAAGTTAAAAGTAGGACTTGGGAGGAAAAAACAGTTTTTCCAACTGTTTCAGCACTTAGTAAAAATCTTTCTGTATTTGATCAGTTCTGCCTCAAACTTTTAGTATTTTGACAAATAGGCACATTTTAATCGCCTGAACATTTTTTTATCACAATCCTTTTGCAATTCACTATTCTGTGGCATGTTAAAACATCCCACGGTAGGTGATGAAGTGGGGGAAGTTCCATTCCTGACCCAGTAGGAGTACTTATGCTCAGAGCTTAGCAATTAAATGATCTTCCCACCAAACCCCCAAATCTGCATTTTTAAAAAATAAAAGCTGAATTACACTCTTAAAGGCAACTCCTAAAAGAATCTCAGTCATTTAAATTATTTCAACACATGTATAAAATAAGGTGAAATTGAGATTGGGGATGATTCCTTGTATAGCCCCCCCCGACACCAAAGAAGGCAAAAATGGTGCAGCAGAAATGACAGGGGGGGAAAAAGACATTACTGACCAGCAAACTGGATGACCAGGAACTCCTTTCAGAAATAAAAGGTATACAATCAGATATATATGTTGTATTCATGGTGTACCCACAAAGAAGTTAACAAAACATAAAATACTCTTTCTAGAAGGTTGCAACATAACAAAATTTTATTTTTTAGAATTCAGAATGACAACACAGAAGAACCCAGACCCACAGAGAGATAAAGCAGGCTGTGTCCTAAACCCAGAGTGGCACCGCTCACCCTACCTTACTATAGGCTGCCATTTTACTATTGCAAAACTCAGACCACACATTTCCCTACAGAGCCCCCAAGCCTGCAAACAGAATCGGGAAAACCACCTGACTATGTAAAGTGACAGCTTACAAGTTCAATAGTTTTTAGTCCACCACTATATTTATATGGAAATAAGTTTTGGAGAAATGTCTGCAGTCAACTATCTGCAGAACAAAACTAGATAGCTTCAACAAAATGAAAACTAAATACAAAATGAAAGTGGTGATTAAGAAAATAGAGCCATAATAAACCTTAGAGTTAAAGTTTTTCCTGAAGACCTTGGAAAAAGTAACTCCATTGCTCTATTGCAGAATTTAATAAAGGAATTCTTAAATCCCAGTTGAAATATTTCAGAGTAGCAGCCGTGTTAGTCTGTATCCGCAAAAAGAAGAACAGGAGTACTTGTGGCACCTTAGAGACTAACAAATTTATTAGAGCATAAGCTTTCATGGACTACAGCCCATGCATCCGAAGAAGTGGGCTGTAGTCCACGAAAGCTTATGCTCTAATAAATTTGTTAGTCTCTAAGGTGCCACAAGTACTCCTGTTCTTCTTTTTCCCAGTTGAAATAATCGCTGAGAGGACACAATGCTCTGTGCCAAATCCCAAAACGAGGCCATACATTCAGAGAGATTGTAGTATTTTCATCAGAAGGAACTTGAAATGCTGTAGAAAAAGAAATAATTTGCTTAGTTCATAAGATACTGATCTTCTAAGGGTACCTCTTTTTGGATTTATGCCACTACTGTATTGGAGACTAGTGAGCTTATTTCTTGTCCATCATAGAAATAGCAACGTTTTTGTCATTTTGTTTTCATTCTTTTTGGTTTTGTTTTTTAATGAAATTTAACTGAGATGTTGATGCAAAAAGATTTTTTTGAGAATCAGTTAGAAATACCACGTGGGAAAACTGGATTTTTTTATCTGAAGCGTTTTGAATGAAGTTTTTTTGTTTGAAATTTATCATAGGAAAATTTTTTTGACCAACTTTAGTTGTTACAGTAAGAAGTTAAGAAAATGAAAAAAATATATAATCATAAAAACTGTATACAAACCTGGCTTTTCTCACATAGGGCACGATCTGGCCCTTAATAACTGAGGATGTAGTATGATAGTCTTCCCTCACATACAAAGGCTCAATTCTTGATTTCAGTGGGGTTGTGTCCACATAACTGAGGTCAGGATTTGCCCCCAATTTAATTATCTTCATTTTAACTCCTCTGCATTTCAAGAGGTGATTTCCTTTAATCTTGTTTCAACTACTGCCAGTTAAATTATATGGGCATACAATATATTCACTAGGATTAGGGGCATAAACTTATACAAAAAGAAATATAGTATATGGGAAAAGGATAGGCTAAGGACTAACATGGTTTACTATGTAGTATACAGCATGAACAGGTTGGTTGGGTCCTATATGTTCAAAAATAAAGGATTATTATAGAATAATAAGGCCTAATTCTGCTCTTATTTACACTGATATAAAGCTGTAGCAACTCCAAAGAAATGGAGTTATTCCACATTTGCACTGCTGAAAATGAGAGCAGAACTTAGACCATAGAAATTAGGGATGGAAAAGATTCATTAAGTCATCTGGTCCATCTTTCTGTCAGGGAAGTTTTGGTTCATAATGCAAGAAATCAGTACAACTGAGTAATGCAGTCTCAGAAATGGACACAAGGAACTTTTACCCCTCAAGGACACGTGGAGTATGTATGTGCCGTAATAATAAGCAAATACCATGTGCAATATACTTGACAATAAAGTGCATCGAAGAAAGCACTACATTTTTATTGGGTATTTTTCAAGTAGTATTTCCTAACAACACAATAGAATGGCTTTTGTCTTTTCTACAATTATTTGTAAAATTGAAATAAAAGAAAAAAATAACATCCCACAGATAACCTCCTTAACCTTTTTGATCTACTTTTTGTACATTGTGAAAAGCACAGAAGTTTATGGGCTAAATGTGCTAGCCAAATAATGTAAGAGCTCTATTTTCTTCTCAGTGCAGGTCCCATTAATGTTAATTGGAGTTATGTGTTCTCTCTCATATGCCTCTCTATTACATGTGGAACACAGGACCTACATCACTGCCTTCCATCTTTGCCAGTCTCCTGCTGCAGTCTTAGCTTTTTCCCACATCATTTTGATAGCTTTCAATTCTGGTTCCATTGTGCATTTCCATGTACATATCCTTAGTCTAACCTGGTCACCTCTTGCTCTGAGGGTTCCAGTCCAACACTTGTCTTATATGTTATTCAAGTCTTTTCTCCATGTATGTCCTAGCCAGCTCTATTTTTGTTAGACAATTTCTTGTCCTATCAGATTCTGTTTCCTCCTCCTCTAGAGTTCTCTTTTTGTGATTGATTTTTTCTGGCCATCTGCTACTGTGGATCTGTTTAAGGCAGCTGTTTATGAAAACCTGGAGTTTAGATAAGAGGGTCTTCTTAAGTCTCCCAGTTTCAGCACCATGTAGTAAGACCAATTTTACAATGGTGTTAAATATTCAAAATGTAGTTTAGAGAGCATGATTTGTTTCTCTGGATTGGCTTTAGAGTTACAAAGGCATGTCTGGCTTTTGCTATTCTGGCTTTAATATCTTCCTCTGGTCCACCTGTTGTACTTATGCTGCCAAGATATGTGAAATATCAGGCCTTCTCTATTAGAGAGACAAGGACAGTGAGGTAATATCTTTTATCGGACCAACTTCTGTTGGTGAGAGAGACATCGAGCTTTCACAGATTTTTTCTTCTGAAGAAGAATTAGCCAAATTCTGAAGAAGAGCTCTGTGTAAGCTCAAAAGTGTCTCTATCACCAACATAAGTTCATCCAATAAAAGATATTACCCCACCCACCATGTCTCTCTGATATCCCAGAACCAACACGGCTACAACAACACAGCATACAACAATGGAAGACCTCTTCTATGTCAGTCCTAGAAAGTGTTATTGATGTTTCTTCTTGTGTGTTGAGCCTCATGGTTTTAGTTTTTTCAGGGTTGATATTCAACCCCATTAATTTGTCCATAGCCTGAAGATCATTTGTTTTCACTTGCATGACTCTATGCTATGTGATAGCTAGTTGATATTATATGCAAAGTCAAGGTCCTTTAAATTCTGTGTGAAAGTCCATTGTATGCCCCTTGATTTTGTGGTCTTTCTCATTACCCAATCCACTACCAGTAAAAAGATCATGGGTTACATCTGATGCCTAGAGTAGTCTTGAACAGCTTAGTAGGTTTGTTAGTATGTATTACTTGGTATGTTATATTTTCATAGAAGCTGTGAATAATGTTCACAAATTTCTGAGGGATTACATAGTGGTATAAAAACTTCCATTAAACTGTTTTATCCACTGTATCAAAGGCTTTTTGGGAATTTATATACTTCATATAAAGCAGTGACTGCCATTCAATCAAGAGTTTTATGATGATATGTAAGGTTACTATTTGATCTAGGCATGATTTTCTTATCTGAACCCTGCCTGTTCTTGTTGCAACCTTGAATCTGCTGCTTTCTTTATTCTGTCTAGAATAATATGCATATGGGTTATATGCAGATAAGGAAAAAGCCTTCTCACAAGAAGATCTGAGGAGGGATCTCATTATACATTCTCTTCTACTTGTTTGCTACATTAGATCTGGAGGTTATGGATCTGGTTGAGAGAGTTTTGAGCATCAAAAGTAGTTTAGTTTGTATTCAAGATACTATTTTCATCTGACGTTCTTCCACCCCAAGCAAATACCAGGGTCATGCAAGCTTCTATCCTGTCACTGAAAGTAGTATGATGTATAAATCCTCTATTTTCATTTTGAATTAGATAATTGTATTCAAAGTATCCACCTGGTTTTATTATTACGAGTAAATCAGTAAAGCTTGTCTCTGTCAGTAAGGCTTGTTCAAAAAAGAACTAGATATATTCACGGAGCATAGGTCCATCAATGGCTATTAGCCAGGATGGGTAGGGATGATGTCCCTAGCCTCTGTTTGCCAGAAGCTGGGAATGGGCAACAGGGGATGGATCACTTGATGATTACCTGTTCTGTTCACTCCCCCTGGCATTGGCCACTGTCGTAAGACAGGATACTGGGCTAGATGGACCTTTGGTCTGACCCAGTATGGCTGTTCTTAAGTCACCAATAGAATAGTCACCCACTTTGTCTCAGTAAATCTGTGTTATTCTACTTGTAGAGGCCCAAGTTTCTTAGTCTATATTTTATTTTTAATATTCTTGGAATGTTTTAGTTTAAATGTTTATGGTCTCCATCCATGCCTATGATAACTTCAGAACTTGTATACCAGAGAAAAACATGCAGTTCACTCAACTATAGAAGCCTATGGAAGGAATATTGCAGCAGAGGGATTGAACTAAGGTAGGGACTTTTTGTTTCTCTACCATATTCTGCTATAATGAGATTCCAAATCCAGATTCAGCCACTTTACCATATAGTATCATGAAAAGGAAAGGCCCTGCACAGTTCCAGCTCAGTTTCATTGCTTCTTCTTCGAGTGCTTGCTCATATCGATTCCAATTAGGTGTGTGCGCGCCGCGTGCACGATCGTCAGAAGATTTTTACCCTAGCAACACTCGGTGGGTTGGCTGAGGCGCCCCCTGGAGTGGCGCACTTATGGCGCTGGATATATGCCCTGCCGACCCAGCGCCCCCTCAGTTCCTTCTTACCGCCCATGATGATCATTGGAACTGTGGAGCGTAGCTAGCTGTTCTCCACTCTCCCTAGTATTCATTTTTCATACTTGTTAATAGTTCTCATTAGTGATAAGTAGTTGTTAATAGTTGTTTAACGGTTGTAGTAGTTAGATTAGATTAGTTTCTTTCTGAGAGGGAGAGGGATCTTCCCCCCTCCCCCCCTGGCCTGGTGCCTAGGCCCATGCCGGGGTCTCCGGGTTTCAAACCCTGCTCGGGTTGCCTGAGGCCGATGCCAACGGGAGACCCCCATGACTCCTGCCTAAGGTGTCTGGGGGAATCCCACCAAGTGGACAAGTGCCACATTTTCAAAAGCTTCAAGCCAAGGATCAGAAAGGAGCAAGACTCTAGACTGAAGCAGCTCCTTATGGAGGTGGCACTTAGCTCGGTCCCTTCCACTTCGCGGGACCCAGCACCATCATCGTCGGTGCGGAGTGCCCCTGCGGCACCAACTGGTCCGGCACCGCGTTCGGACTCGTCGAAAGACATGCGCCATACCACCACGGCGCCTTCACCACCAGGGCGCCGGTCCCTGTCTCAAGGACAAAGGAAGAAGCAGCCCAAACAGGTGACGGCCACTTCCAGCTCGTCGGCTCACCAACCGCTGGCGCCTCCCTCACCGCAGCCAGAGCCGCGTCCATTACCGGAGCATGTGGGACAACTAGCGGCCACGGCGCTGTTGACTCCGGCACCGCAAGGGCCATCGAGTCCGGCACCTGTGAGCTCCCCGGGGCACACCGTGGTTGAGCTGGGACTGCCTTCTACGCTGGAGACCTTCTCAACAGCGCGGGACTTGATCACACTCACTGAGCCAGTTCTTTAACAGCCCCCCGCTGAAGTGCGGACGCTCCGATCAAAAGGGAAGCTATCCCTGATGTGACCGCCATTGCCCAGCGAAGCAGGACGGCACCGGTCCCAGTCCCGATCATGGTCCCGGCACCCGTCTCTGCGCCGCTCGCAATCCCGGCACCGATCTCGTTCTCGGCGCCGGTCACACTCGCACCACTGCTCCGGCTTCCGGAGGTCTGAATCGCGGTACAGCCAGTACCAATCGGACTCTCAGCACCAGTACCGATATCGGTCCCGGAGCTGATCTCATGGCCGATCTCGTCGGAGATGTCCATCGAGATCTAGATTGGGCTCGTGGTATCGCTATGTCCGCAAGCACCGTTTGCCGTCTCGGTACCACTCCGCATCATGCCACCGGTCCCTGGCACCGCGGTACCGAGGGACTCGGCACCGCCTTGGCCGTCCCACTCTGCTTCTGCGTCGTCGCGCTCTCAAGGTGGCTTCCATGGCCAGGACCAGGGCAAGGGCAATGCAGGCCAGTGGCTGGAAGAAGGTCAGGACCCAGGCCAGGAACCCCCACGGTGGTCCTTTTGGATGCCTTGGGCATACCATCAAGCCCAAGGGGCTCCTTCGAGGGCCTCTCGTTTTGCCCCTTCGGAGCCACGAGTGCTGGAGGCCACGGTATCTCACCTCCCCCACCCCCAGGGGGATGATGAAGCAACTGTTCCAGTGCCATTGCAGGCCCACCCTGCTAACGTCACTGACCTTGACCAGCAAGACCCTCCATAGGAGGACCTCACCCAGGATCCCTTAGCCCCGGGGGTATCTTCCTCGTCCTCGCCAGATGAGGCGGTGGCAGGTACAACAGTTACAGGTCCTCCCCCTATGGAACTCCACGCCCACCAGTAACTGCTCCGCAGAGTGGCACGCAATATGAACCTCCAAGTGGAGGAAGTGGTGGAGGTAGACGACCCTGTGGTGGACATTCTGTTGGTGGAGACACCGTCCCGAGTCGCCCTCCCTGTCATATGGACTATACAGGCCACTGCCAGGACAATCTGGCAGTCGCCATCCTCTATTCCACCGGCGGCCAAAGGCGTGGAAAGGAAGTACTTTGTTCCCTCTCAGGAATACGGGTTCCTTTACACCCCCCCCCCAACCATGCTCTCTTGTCGTGGCTTTGGTCAACGAAAAGGAACGCCATGGCCAACAGGCCGCTGCGCCTAAGTCAAAGGATGCTAGATGCCTAGACTTGTTTGGGGACAAAGTTTACTCGGCGGGAGGCTTGCAGCTCAGGGTGGCCATTCAACAGGCACTCCTGAGCCATTATGACTATAACTCGTGGGTGTCTATGTCCAAATTCAAAGAGTTGGTCCCACAGGAGTCCAGAGAAAAGTTTGGAGCTCTAGTAGAGGAGGGCAAGAAGGTGGCCAGAACCTCCTTACAAGCCTCTCTGGAAGTGGCGGACTCGGTGGCTAGGACCCTGGCCTCGGGCATACCATGCGCCGCATCTTGTGGCTGCAGGTCTCTGGATTACCACCAGAGATGCAACAGACTCTCCAGGACCTACCCTTCAACGGTCAGGGTCTGTTCTCTGAAAAGACAGACTCAAGGCTGCAGAGGACCACTGGGCACGCATACGCCAATAACGCAGAGGAGGCCCTTCAGGCCGCAGCCCCAGAGATTCTACCCTCCCCCTCGGCCAAGTCAGGACTTCTTGAGAAGACATGGCCGGGGTGGTAGGAGGAGACAATCTGGCCCTCAGACGGGTCAGAATCAGGGCCCCCCCAAACCATCGGTGGGGCCCAAACAAAACTTTTGAAGGTGCGCCTGAGGGCAGAGCACCAGTCTCCTTTCAGGGTCCTTTTCTACCCTTCTCCAACCGGCTTTCCTATTTCCTCCCTGCATAATCCCACATAACATCAGACTGCTGGGTCCTACGCATGGTAGAAAGTGGATACCAACTCCAATTTGTTTTGTCCCCCCCTTCCCACCCTCCCTCCCCTCCCTTTTCAGGGACCCCTCTCCGAGCAACTCCTTCTATAGGAGGTGCAGTTGCTCCTGGCTATCGGAGCGATAGAAGAGGTTCCAAGAGAACTGTGGGGCAGGGGGTTTACTCCCATTCTTTCCTAATCCCCAAGGCAAAAGGGGGGCTATGGCCCATTCTGGACCTGCGCAGACTCAACAAATTCATGGTAAAGTTGAAGTTCCGCATGGTTTCCCTGGGGACCATTATTCCCTCCCTGGATCCTGGAGACTGGTATGCCGCCCTCGACATGAAAGACGCGTACTTCCACATAGCGATTTACCCACCCCACAGGCGTTTCCTCCGCTTTGTGGTCAACGAACAGCACCTCCAATTCACTGTCCTTCCTTTTGGCCTCTCCATGGCCCCCAGGGTGTTTACAAAGTGCATGGCTGTTGTAGCTGCTTCCCTTCGTCGGCAATGGATCCAAGTGTTCCCGTATCTCAATGACTGGCTCATTTGAGGTCGCTCTAGAGATCAGGTGCAGTCTCATGTTCAGACCACCATGGCCATGTTCAATCGACTAGGCCTACTGCTCAACGTCATGAAATCTCCTCTGGGTTGGTACCAGCGTATAGAATTCATAGGAGCAGTCTTAGATTCTGGCCTAGCCCGGGCACTTCTGCCAGACGTACACTTCCAGTCCATAGCGAACATCGTCCGTGGCCTGCAAACCTTCCCGACCTCAACCGTGAAAACATGCCTATGCCTCCTGGGACACATGGCATCTTGCACGTATGTGACCAGACACGCCAGGCTACGACTACGCCTGCTGCAGGCCTGGCTATCAACAGTTTACTGACCAAGTCGGGCAGCTTGCACACGATAGTTACCATTCCGCCAGGAATATTAGCCTCTCTAGACAGGTGGCTGGACCACAAGGTAGTGTGCGAAGGGGTGCCATTTCATGCCCCACCGCCCTCCATGTCCCTGGTCACGGACGCGTCATCCCTGGGATGGGGGGCCCCCCTCGGGAACGTCTGTACACAGGGCCTATGGTCAGCAGCAGAGTTATCCCTACACATCAATGTATGGGAGCTCAGAGCAGTCCGCCTGGCATGTCAAGCATTCCGACAGCACATTCAAGGCAGTTGCATTGCAGTCCTCACAGACAACACAACGGCCATGTTTTATATCAACAAGCAAGGGGAGCCCGGTCATCTCCCCGCTGTCAGGAGGCCCCTCATCTGTGGGAATTCTGCATAGCCCACTCGATCCATCTGGTGGCGTCGTTTCTCCCGTGAGTCCAGAACACTTTAGCAGACCGCCTCAGCAGATCATTCCTGGCTCACGAGTGGTCAGTTCACCCGGATGTTATCCATTCTGTCTTCTGGAGGTGGGGCTTTCCCCTGATAGACCTATTCGCTCTCATGACAATCGGAAATCCCAGGTGTTCTGCTCTCTCCAAGGTCGCTCCCCGGGTTCTCTCTCGGATGCCTTCCTAATACAGTGGAAGCCTCACCTGTGCTATACCTTTCCTCCATTCCCGCTAGTTCACAGGTTCCTGCTCAAACTCTGCAGGGACAGAGCCCAGCTGATTTTGATCACCCCGGTGTGGCCCAGGCAGCACTGGTATACCACTCTCCTTGAGCTGTCGGCGGACACTCCGATCCCACTCCCGCTGTGGCCAGACCTGATCACTCAAGATCACGAACGGCTCCGTCATCCCGACCTGCAATCTCTCCACCTCACCGTGTAGATGCTGCATGGCTAAACCAAGCTGAGCTGTGTTGCTCTCGTTTGGTTCAGCAAGTATTCTTGGGTAGCAGAAAGCCCTCTACCAGATCCATATACTTAGCCAAGTGGAAACATTTTTCTTACTGGTGCGCCTGGAATCATAAGACCCCACTATGGGTGTCAGTTCCTGTCATCTTGGACTACCTCTTGTCCTTAAAACAGCAGGGCTTGGCAATATCCTCTCTCCGAGTGCACCTGGCAGCTATTTCAGCATTCCGCTCGGGTGAGGACAGGTGTTCTATCTTCTCCAACCCTGTGGTCATTAGATTTCTCAGGAGATTGGAGCACCTGTTTCCACGAATTAGACAGCCAGCTCCTACGTGGGATCTTAATCTGGTACTCTCCAGGCTCATGGGTGCTCCCTTTGAGCCCATGGCGACCTGCTAGCTCCTGTACCTTTCCTGGAAGACGACCTTCCTCATAGCTTAGAGCTCTCACATCGGAACCATCATATATGGTGTTTCATAAGGACAAGGTACAGCTGCGACAACACCCCATCTTCCTTCCTAAGGTGGTGTCTGCCTTCCATGTCAACCAAGACGTCTTCCTTCCAGTCTTTTATCTGAAGCTGCACGCCTCTCGACAGGAGCAACAGCTGCACTTCCTAGATGTTCGCAGGGCCCTTGCCTTTTACATCGAGCGAACGAAACCTTTTTAGAAAGACGACCCAGCTGTTCGTAGCTGTGGCAGACTGGATGAAGGGTCTCCCAGTCTCCATCCAGCGCATCTCAACCTGGATCACATCATGTATCCGTGAGTGCTATGAGTAGCTGGTGTCCTAGCTACACACCTGACTGCCCACTCCACTCGGGCTCAAGCTTCGTCCTCCGCCTTCTTGGCGCCTTCCTGGCCCATACAGGAGATCTGTAGGGCAGTGACTTGGTCATCTGTACATACCTGCGCTTCCCACTATGCCATAGTGCAGCAGTCTAGGGATGATGCGGCATTTGGTTCAGCGGTCCTTCACTCCGCGACATCTCATTCCGACCCCACCGCTGAGGTAAGGCTTGGGAGTCACCTAATTGGAATCGATATGAGCAAGCACTCTAAGAAGATGTGTTGCTCATATCCATTCCAAACCCCACCTCCTTCCCCTCTGTCAGAGTAGCCGGCAAGAAGGAAGTGAGGGGGTGCTGGGTTGGCAGGGGCATATATCTGGCGCCATAAGCGCGCCACTCCAGGGGGTGCCTCAGCCAACCCACCGAGTGTTGCTAGGGTAAAAATCTTCCTACGATCGTGCACGCGGCACGCACAGACCTAATTGGAATGGATATGAGCAACACATCTCGAAGAACAACAGTTACAAAGGTGAGTAACCGTCTTTTCCCTTTCTACAGATTTCTTCTGCCACTATCCATTGGTTCAGACAAGGCTACTTGGGGCCAACAGAATTCCAGATGTTGATCTATCACATTTCACAGAAAGAAGTTTACTGTTCCAACTTCCATTTATCTGACAGCGCACAACAGGAATCAATATTCATCTGAAGCTAATATAGTGATTAAATGTCCCTTTTCTTTCTTTTTGTTTAATTTTCCTTTATATTGTCTGCTTGTTACCTTGATTTAGTGCTAGCTTCAAACAAAGATAAACAGAGTAATGGGATCACTGTAGTGGCGCATTACCGTCCATTCATCTTCAGATTACATGTTTTCCCCAGTTTAATCAAGCTTTAATATTCAATCACCTGGATATTTATGGATTGTGTTTAACCTCAACACAATGAACCATCGCACTATAGGCTAATAGGCTGCAACTACTTTTGGGGAGGGATTTGCAGTATAAACACAGAAGTTTTATATTGTCATGTAATGTAAGATTCTGATTCAGTGTAAGTGATGGTAGGCTGTGGCAAATGGAATTAACCAAATTCTTTTAATTTGAAACATTATTATTTTTAGAGTAGACCAAGCCAGATTAGGTGTTTGGTTTTGAAGAATATCTCAATAACCCTGTATTGTCCTTTATTAGCATCTAAGATTTCATTTTGTAAAATCTAGCTGTCTTAAAAGGTCAATATATACAGTACATTAAATGAAAGGTACTGAACAGTGTTGTTTTACAAAAAATCAAGGTAATCTGATGTACAATGTATTAGAACACTCAACAAGTGTTGGCTCTTGTACTTGCAGGTTGAAACTCATATCACCTGTAAGATGGGAAAACTGCTTCAGGTAAAATGCATAGGAGCTCCCTTACTGATCTGAACCAGAAACAAAACTTTCAATGTTTCAGACAAAACATGAAATATTCAAATGCCTCCACTGAATAAATATGTGCATGTGCATACATACGTCATATACACATGCAGTTAGTTTTCCATCTCTATAGACTAAACTGACAGCTTTTCTTCCCAACGAGACAATTCTTTCCATACCTGATACTTTTCACTTCTCTCCCAATATTTAGATTCTCTGACCCTTTACTTTAACTAAAATCCTGAGTGCACTGGTGTCAGCATTGGCTTCATTCTGCTACACCTCTTGTATCTACCTTGAGTGCACGTTGTGAAGTGAAGCTGGGGAATTTACATTCTGTGACTGGACCTAGGGTTCTACTACTTGGGGTAGTGGTAGGAAAAAAGCTCTAAATAAGTCATGACTAGAAGCTGGAAAAGTAGCTTTGAATCTCTGAATCCTAGAGGTTTAAGAATCACCATGTAGAATCACTATGAACTCAGATTTATTCCTGTGTGATTAAGATAGCCCATCTATTGTTAAACACACCATTCAATTTGTTTAATAATTTCAAATATTAAAAATGACTGTCTTTGAAGAGTCTTTTAATGATAATAGTCCAGTTTCTCATAAGCTTTGTTGGCAGTTAATGGACCTGTATTGCATCGCCCCTTCAACTCAAATCCATTATATGCCAGAAAAACATCAACAGTGTAACCCTTTTGTGAGGTGCTTACTGGCAGCAAAAAGCAACAAATTCAAATAACTAGAAGTCGCCTCTTAAAACTAACAAACATCACTCACTCAAACCCTTACCCAGAATCTCTGGGATAATTAAACAATTTCCGTGGGTGCCCTGGATAGGCAATGCTTCTGCACTCACAAGCACTGAGTCTGCATATGAAACAAGAAGAATTTCACTAGGAGAAAAGGGAACACAGCAACCATCTAACTATTGGAATGATAATAAAACACCCCCACCGTGACTTTGGTAGTAGCCTGTTAATTCAGTTCCCCTCCTGCTGGTATGACTGTCCAATAGGCTTCAGTGAAGAGCCTTCTCGGTGTTGAATCTTGTTAAGGCACTTCCTTTCCTTGTCTTCTTTCAAAGAGTCATCCCGATGGCACAGGATCCTCTGGCGAGGAAAGCCTATAGCATAAAGAACCCTGTGACAGAGTGTTCAAACCCTGCATTGGGGAAGAAAGGGTTAAAGAGAAGCTTTGGGCTCAGGCAGCCCTGCTCTGTCACACGTGCAACTCCTGCCAGTTTTTGAGGAGGAGCCTTAAAAAGGGAGAAGTTCCGTTCAAAAGGCTCCAGCCTGGAGAGGTGGACACACCTCTTAACTGCAGCTTCCAGAAAGAAGCACAGTAGACAGCAAATGTTCTTCTACTTCTCTGTGCTCACAGGCAACTGAACAGGTGACTGGAGGATACTGGAAGGAAACTGGTGCTGCTCTTTATTTCTGTAAATTTAATTTCCTTTCCTTTGTTGCCTTGAGAACTGGGACAAGAAAACTGGATTCCCCTACAGCCTCACCAGGAAGTCTAGTGGGAAGACACCAAACATAAGGGGCCAGAAAGATCACTTAGCCTGATCCAGGGCTGTCGACCTTGTCTGAGGTCCTGGGACTACCCTACACCAAACCCTGGTGTACCCTAAAAGGGGTCAGATCAAAGGTGACCCAGCAAGAGGGCATAATCATAAGGCACAAAGACTATGTGGACTTAGTTGGCAGGACTACAGAGAAAAAAAATGCAATGCTTTACCTAGCCACAAGGCAGTGCACTACCTGGTTAGTCACTTTGCACAGATCCTTGAACAGAATTCTAGTCACTGGGCAGGCACTCCTAGACACAAAGTTGGTCTTTCCTTTTTCACTTCAGTTCCACTACCCAACCAATTCTGAATTTGTGTACAGCTATAAATATTCTTAAAGTATCATAGGAGTAATTCTGGGTAGAAAACTTATGGAAATGAACCTCTCTCCATAGCCATACTTAGTAGTTCTGGAACGATTTTTTATAGCAGGGGGGCTGATGATGGAAACCAAAGAAACCATATATTTGGTGTTTGTTGCTACTATTTCAAGCCAGCACCCCCAGCACTCCTAGTTCCAGTACCACTGGCTGTACTTCCCTATATCAATACATGGGAGCAGAGAACTCGTTTCCCTATGGAGCTTCTGTCCATCTGGAATTCTGGGTAAACAGTACAGATAGATGGATAATGGAATTCCCATTCCATGAGAAATGTTTCATTCCATTTCAAAATGAAAAAGGACATTGTTTTGGAATAATACTAAATGAAATGCCATCTAAATTAAATGTCATTTTGCCTTTTCTAAATATTTCTATGAGCTGTCTGGAACCCCAGAAACCAGGGAGCTGGGCCTGGAGGAACTTCTAGGATGCCCCAGGGTCAGAAACTCTGGAAATCCTGAGAGCCCATGTGTCCCAGGAGCTGTAAGCTTGGGAGCCTGGCCTCCCAAGCAGCTTGCAAAGTAAGCTGCTGAGGAGCCAGGAAGGCAAGCTGGCAGAACCCTGTCTGGCTTCTATTGACATTTCATCTAAATTGAGATGTAGAATTAGCATTTTCCTACGGAAAAATGTTCTGCTCGGAAATTTCTGGCCAGCTCTAGTTAAATAGCTTAAGCCAATGAAGCAGCTCTGTCATTGTTCTTACCAATGTTCACCAACAGATGGGAACAAAGAGCTCCTTACCCACTAGGCCAGAGCTGGACATGGTATCTGATATTGTTTAATTATTGACTTGATTGAGAGATGAAGCACACATTTTCCATTACAGAGTATCTACTCTTACTGACTTTAATAATACAAACCAATGAATTTTGGGAAAGTGGTAGTATGTGACTCATCCATTAAGGGAAGAGTCCTAGTACACTGTCTGACAATAGGATCAAGTATCAGAGGGGTAGCCGTGTTAGTCTGAATCTGTAAAAACTAACAGAGGGTCCTGTGGCACCTTTAAGACTAACAGAAGTATTGGGAGCATAAGCTTTCATGGGTAAGAACCTCACTTCTTCAGATGCAAGTAATGGAAATCTCCAGAGGCAGGTATAAATCAGTATGGAGATAACGAGGTTAGTTCAATCAGGGAGGGTGAGGTGCTCTGCTAGCAGTTGAGGTGTGAACACCAAGGGAGGAGAAACTGCTTCTGTAGTTGGATAGCCATTCACAGTCTTTGTTTAATATTAAACAAATAGTAATATTTAATATTAAACAAATATTAAACAAAGACTGTGAATGGCTATCCAACTACAGAAGCAGTTTCTCCTCCCTTGGTGTTCACACCTCAACTGCTAGCAGAGCACCTCACCCTCTCTGATTGAACTAACTAAGCTCTGGCTTTAAACTCCTGTCATTTTTCTGCATAATCACATATTAGATCACCATGATCTTAGGATTTGATGGTTGGTTAGGAATGTCTCAATATTAAAACCCGGAAAAAACAGTTGCTCAGTGTGATGCGTTAGGTCACAGAGATCCCCTTGGGACTGTCAGCTGATTTGTTGAAATTACCTCTGAGCCCGTTTTCCCTGCCAGCTTGGGACTTTCAGAACCCTGTCTGGTTGAGCCAGACATGCTAGCCTGCTGCAACACAGACTCAGGGTCTGGGCCATGCCCCCAAAGCTGCAGATTTTAACCAAAAACAGCTCAGCAGGTTGCCTCTCTAGCACCCAGACACCAGTTCCCAATGGTGTCCAAACCCCAAATAAATCCGTTCTACTCTGTATAGAGCTTATACAGGGTAAACTCATAAATTGTCCGCCCTCTGTAACACTGATAGAGAGATATGTACAGCTGTTTGCTCCCCCAGGTATTAGTCACTTACTCTGGGTTTATTAATAAAGAAAAGTGATTTTATTAAGTAGAAAAAGTAGGATTTAAGTGGTTTCAAGTAATAACAGGCAGAACGAAGTAGGTCACCAAGCAAAATAAAGCAAAAACATGCAAGTCTAAGCCTAATACATTAAGACAGTGTTTCCCAAACTTGGGACGGCGCTTGTGTAGGGAAAGCCCCTGGTGGGCAGGGCCAGTTTGTTTACCTGCCGTGTCCGCAGGTCCGGCCGATCGCGGCTCCAACTGGCCGCGGTTCGCTGCTCCAGGCCAATGGGAGCTGCTGGAAGTGGCGCGGGCCGAGGGACGTACTGGCCACTGCTTCCAGCAGCTCCCATTGGCCTGGAGCAGTGAACCAAGGCCAGTGGGAGCCACGATTGGCCGGACCTGCAAACATGGCAGGTAAACAAACCAGCCCGGCCCGCCAGGGGCTTTCCCTACACAAGCGCCGTCCCAAGTTTGGGAAACACTGCATTAAGAAACTGATCACAGGTAATATCTCACCCTCAGAGGTGTTCCAATAAGCTTCTTTCACAGACTACAGTCTTTCCTAGTCTGAGGCCAATCCTTTCCCTTGGCACAGTCTTTGTTAGTTCCAGCAGACATCTTGGGTGGTAAGCAGGGGTTTTCTCATGACTGGCAGCTCCTTTTGTCCTGCTTCCCCCCTGTCTCCCCTTTATAGCTTTGGCACCAGATGGAAATCTTTTGGCTCTGCTTGTCCCCACCCCCGCGTCATCAATGGAAAAGTACAAGGATTAAGATGGATTCCAGTATAATGTCACATGTCACTGTTAGACCCCCAGTCTCCATTCTTCCTGTGTTGGCCCACACATACACAGGAAGGTTGCAGGTAAATAAACCATTTGCAATCAATTGTCTGGGTCAATGGGAGCCATCAAGATTCTAAACCACCATTAATGTCCCACACTTTGCATAATTAATATAAGAGCACAGAGTTATACTTCATATTTCTAGCTTCAGATACAAGAATGATACATACATACAAATAGGAGGAATATATTCAGTAGGTTATAACCTTTGTTATGATACCTTACAAGAGACCTTTTGCATAAACATCATATCACACCCATAAACCTATTTCCATAAAACATATGGTGTGCAACGTCACACTCAGTTCCTGAGGAGCAGGAACATTATTCTGAAATGTAAAGCAATAAACAAAATGAATGAGTAGACTTTGTTACGAGCCTAGGCAGTGGAGTGGAAGTTTATTGACGCCAATGGAGCCTCCCCTAAAAATGCTGGGTTGTTTGAACTTACCCCAAACATGTAGTAAATGGGGTTTACTATGAGAAACCCAGGTGAATGTTAGTCAGTGCTAAACACATTTAAAAGATCAGTCACTGTTGTCCTAGGAGTTTTTACCAGTTGTTCAACTGCTAAAATTTCATAGGTGGGTGTGAGAGTGGTTATTTTGTTCAGATAACATATTGATTGCACTAAAATCAGGCAGGCGGTCATAGCTGTGCGTGGGAGCCACAAAGCACTTGCTAAAAGGGGCCTCTGGTCAATTTATATGTATTTGATAAATCACTTACAGTATATTGTATGACTGGATAGCCTGAATAATTTAAAAAAATCTGATAAAAAATGTATCCTGTGTAAGCAAAAAAAAAAATCTAAAAGGTTTAGCTGTTTACATGGACTGGTTAAGTTAAATGAGACAAAATGATGATGATTTATATCCTACAGTTCATAGCTCCATGAGTAGGGATGAAGTTAGCTTAAATATATGTTGCTTAACTAGAACATTTTAAATGGCTTATCCATTTCCTAAAGTGGATCACTTAGTTTAGAGCTATTTTATACCGATGAGCTATTCTTGTACTAAGGTGGGAATTTTAAAATTTTTAAATTAAATAGTATTGGATCATAATTTTTTTTTATAAATATGGCAAGAAGGAATAAATCTATAATTGTACTGCAAAAAAGTTAATAGACATTTTAATTAAGAATAACCTTAACACGATTAGAATTCACTCCCTTATAAAGTTTGAATTACTCACTGTTTCATTACCTTCTCTGGGAACAGGTGCTAAATTAACTACAGCAGGGTTGCTCTTTTGTTCCCTGGATACAATAAAAACATACTGAAAATTAAAAGTGAAAAATTAATTTACCAGATTAGTACTTCAGAGTTAAAAGAAAGCCTGGTCCATAGTTCATACCCAAACCTCCATACATCCATGCAAATAGTCAGGGAACTCACACTTAATGCTATATATTATTATTTTGCTACTTGACCAAAAATGAGCTTAAATATTTTCATTAAATGCAGAATATTTTGGATTGTAGAGGACAGTTTGACACTGAGTGAATTAATAATTATAAATTTGTGAGCAGTAACTCGCTAATGGGATGGCAGATGCAAATTGTTGTTTCCAATGGTTGGATAAGCATGCAAAGTGCTATTTCTTTAACCTTACTAACAACTGTACTCTTAATTCATTCTCCTCTTAGATTTAATAGAAAATCAACGAATGGCGCTCAGTACAGGGACGTGATGCCAAAAACTCCTCAGTCTGTGATAAATATGCTGCTCCTTGGGTTAAATACTTCTCTGCCTCCTTACCTCAACTTCAGAGGAGGCCAATCCATAATTTACATACACACCAACCCCTCAAGATCAATTCCATAGTCTTCTGTCTATCCCTAGCAAAATGTTCAGCAATTCCATTCTCTTTTTCCTTCTTCAGTCCTTTACTCCACCCCACTGTCCTCATAGAGGCTTTTTTATTTGGCTTCTTACCTGGCAGCTGTCTCTCGCAGCAGCAGCAATGGATATAAATGGGTCGTGCTGTGGCTTCATGTATAGAATGGTTGCTCAGGTTGAGTGGGGCACCTCTAGTGGTGGTCTGGATCCCCTCTGGTTCTTCAGATGTGCCAGTACTGGTTTTGGAGCTGGCCTGGCAGGGAGAGAGGTGAGTTGTTGAGTGTGCAGGACCCACACTCCATGCTGTAGCAGCTTAGCTTTTGCTCCTCTGCTCCTCATCCTTGAGTCCTGGTGGGTAAGGGCCAGTGGGGTAAGGTTGGTGGTTGCAAAGAACACATGGTACACGCCAACTGCTGTGGCAATAGTGGGAAGGCACATAGCTTAGTAGCTGCCAGCATGAGCCACAGATAGCTCAGTCCCAGCTTTAGAGCATGTTGAAAATGTTCACGAGCATTGCAGCATTTTGCATGAGCCTTCAAAACAATTCCATCCCATTCCTTGACCCAAGTGACCAATTCCTACATTATTCAGCAAGGACAACACTATGCACTGGACTGGTCTATGGAATTTGGAGAAAGTTTGTTAGATCATTTTTTGGGAAATACCCAAATTTAAGACATTAATTTTAAATGCAACTGTTTTATGTGAGTGTGAGATCTTTAGGTTCCCCCTCCTCACCCCTCTCCCAGCCTCCTGCTTCAGAAACTAAGTCTAGATGTTTGTATCTTTCAATTCTACCCATCTGTTTAAATGAGTTACTCTCAGGTAAATGTTCCCAAAGTTCAGTTCACAAGAAAAAAGCCGTTTATGTGAAAGCTGAGGTTCTCCTTCATGGCCCTCAAAGCTGGCTTTGTTAACAAGGGACTCATGCAAGCCCCCTCTATCCTATCAGTAGCTTGATATTCAGACACTGGATAGATTTAATATGCTAGCTTCACTGATAAAGTAAATTGATATCAAGTTCTGACAAGTTCAATATACAACACAAAGTGATTAACCATAATCGCTCCATAACTGTACTAGAAATAATGGTAACAGTACATAGTAGAAATGCTCACACTGTATGATACTAACTTGAATTCACCATTATTGCTGGCTATGAAACTGATCCACCATGAACTTCCTTTTTTAAAACAAATTACCTTTCATTTTTTAAGGTGGCATCTAGAAACAATAATCAGTTCTAACACCGTTGTACAGGAGTTATTCCTTTATTTTCTGTGTTACACGATCAGAGTTTTTGCTATATCAGATGCATCTCTATAATTGTGCAAAGTTTTCATTTATAACTTACCCAATCCACATTTGTATATGAATTTTAAAGAATGCATTTTGATTCCAATACATGTTGAGAAATGAACTCTCCATCTGTTCCAGCCCACTCCTACCTTATGGTTGGTATTTAGTTTAAAAACAACAAAGTCAATATAGTCCATTACAAAAATGACTTTAGTAGACAAATATTTCTGTGCCATATTGAATATGCTGTCTATAATAAGAGGTATTTTAACAATCTGTACTCTACTTAAAAGTTATTACCTTGCATAAAATATAGGTTTAGACCAGGGAACAGGTGTAATGCAGTTGCTCCTGCATTATGAAAGAGAATAATTGTCAAAATAGGACATCTTGAATAATCATCACATCTTATTTTGAGGTACATAAAAGTAATTTTGAACACAATGCTCTCACCCAATTCCCATTGAAATCCATAGCAAAACTCCTTATCAATTTCAAATGGGAGCAGGCCTATGGCCAGGAACATTTCATTTGTCTATTTTATCATGGTGTGGATGGGGTTAGGTCTGTATAACTACATCACTCAGGGATGTGGATTTTCCACACTCCTGAGCAACGCAATTATACCAACATAAGTTGGTAGTTTAGAGCAAGCCTTAGGTTCTTAAGTCACTTAGGTGATTTTGAAAATGTTATCTCATATTTAAAGTGCCTGGCAAGAGGTTAACTCTACAATATAGTAATAAGAACAAATAAACTTTGCTATAATAGGAATAGTTTATATGTTTTGAATTATGAAAAATTTGTAGATCTGTATATATACAGAAAAATAAAATAGTTAAAATAGTAACATAAGTAGTTTTCAAAATTCCATCTAAGTGGTTGTTTATTTTCTTAGATATGTGTCTAGCCCTTTGGATCCCAGCTTTTTCTAGCAGTTATTTACAGAAAAAGTAGACAACTATCCTGTACAAATCTCTGGCTTAACTTCTGTGTCCTCATGTCTGGTATGTATGTACGTCCAAAGGAATTGTATCCATTCACATAGATATGAAATATCCAAAGGGCATGTGTGCAGGAACCTCCCAGCCATCGCAATTGCAATCATAATACTGTGTGGCTTCTGACTTACCTCTACAGCAAACGAAAGTGGGCTGGTAGGAAGAGAGGGTCAGCTGGTGCTAAAATCTTGCCAAGTTGGTATGTGCTTGAAGATAATTTTAACCATTTGCCATTCCCCAAATTCTTTGGATTTTTCACTGTGGATACACTCAATTTCTCCCCAAATCAAGTTACACTCCAGGTTTGGCAGCACCTATGGGAGAAGATACCTTTTCAGTCACCTACAGCTTCACTTCCAGATGTCCCCGTGTCTAATTTGAAAATCTTAGTTGGGCCCCTAAGCCATTGGCCAAGTCTACTATACCTAGGCAGGCACATTCCAACTGAAATTTAGGCTCTGGATTGGGCACTTATGAGGCAGTTAGGCCCTAGGTATATTAGTAGCTTTGAAAATTATAGCCACTGTGGTTCTATGCCACATTACAAAAGAATGAAAGCAGGTTTTGGACTTGATTCTGCATGTGCTCTGCAGTTTGGATTCAATGGGAGTTCTGTGTGCAAAGCAGCTGTAGAATCAGGTCTGTAGTTTTTAAAACTAAAAGGGCTGAAATTAGTCCTGGTGTAAGATGGTGGAACTGCACTGATTTAAATGTGCTTGTGCCTGTTCTCGCACTATGTAGGAAATTTGCTCATAATCTTTAACATTTGGACTATGAGCTAAAATTTCCCTTGCAACACTTACAACATTCTGTGTAGGAGGACACTTGAGGAGACTGTCGGCCCACTGCCACAGATGGTCCCTCCTGGCCAGAGCTGAGGTACATTTGCAGAGATGAGCTTGAGAAGCTCCTACTGCTACTATCCATGTTACACATGCCCCATGATAAACAGTGGACGTCCCCCTCCAATGCTGTTGATCTGGTGTGGTTTACAAACACTACATTTACTTGAAAATGTTTTTACCAGTAAAAAACATATTTAACCTACTTTTAGGAACACTTTCTTTTTGCAAATTGCAGGGGTGTTTTTGTTTTGTTTCTTGCATGTTGCAAATCTGTTTATTCTCATAAAGTCCTAAGTGGATAATAAGATAGAAAAAGGCAAGAGTTCATTATTTCTCTACTGCCTTTTTTAAAGCAACAATCAAGCTTTTCTACCCATAGGCCAATAATATCCACTGTCCTCTCTACCTTTGGGACAGTATTAAAGTGGAAAGTTTTAACATTATCTAAAGAATAATGATTGTGGCTATGGTTATCTGTTATGTGTATAACAAAATAAGTGCCAGTATTTAGAAGGGAGTTTCTGTGTATTCATACTCTGCCTTTAAGAAGTGGCTGACATTAAACCGAATTGAGCCATTATTAAAAAAAAAAAAAAAAAAAAAAGGAAAAGCATTTTGCTTCCCATTTGTATAGCTTAATGTTTCAAACATAAATTGACAGACCTTATTAAATGGCTCCTTCATAATCACATAGCAGCCAACAGAATAAAAATATAAGATATCAACAGCTTAAACTCAGGAACTGGGGCAATGAAGACAGAACTACAAATATTGTGCCATTCATTTTTCTTTTATTGTCTCTCCATGGTGTTTAAGCACTGAGGGCAGCAAACAGTAGCAAACTTTTACCATTGCCAACATTCATGTCTACACCTACTGTAATTTAAGGCTAACAAAGAGGTTATGGTATGGTTTCATAATGCTTTATTCAGTACTTGACAAGCCATTGGGGATTCACCTGATGAACCTAACACAAGCACTTAATGTAATTTTAAACTTAATTTCATTGTAGTGATAGACTACATGTTATCCTTTTTGACCCTAAGATTTACTGCTCCAGACTCTGTGGGGTTATCTGTCAATTAGCACCTTTCAGGGTCTCCTGGACAGTCTGACTTGGCTAATATTTGTCTAATGTACTGTAGAAGAGATGAGTGAAGTGTTATTAAATAGGCTTGTATAGTACATATATATTTTACTAGCAGACAATAGTGAAATTGCATTGTTTAATAAGTCAATTGTTTCTGATTCTGTCTGGTGTATGCAACCTCCTTGCCTGCCCTGTTTTAGCTGCCCATGCAAGATTAATTGTTCCCTCTATCATCCCAATCTCAAGGTTAATTTAAGGTCTGCCACAAGTTGTTGGACCATGTAATATAAATCAGTGTGAACAGGCTATTTGATGAGAATAAAACATCAAGAGCCACGAGATGTTGCTCATTCATTTTTCTTTTGTGTCGTTTCCCCCCGCCCACCCTATGCATTGGGTGGAGCCTGGAGGAGTATCTAAAATAAAACCCACACATATTAGCAAAGAAGTGTGGAATCTGACTGACACCATTCCAAAGAAAGCCTCCGGTTTGGACTAGCTATGCCATCATCCGGTGCCAGCTAAACTCATGGTAGCAGTCACTAAGCAGGACAAGAGGGATCTCTTCTGGAACTACTTGAACCATCATGTGATCATCAGCAGCTTGGAAAGGTATCACAGGTAAGTTCAGTATATATTTTATTGTTGGACCAACATGTCTGCAAATCAAAAAGACAGAGGAAGGTGGTTCATCTATTCCAGTTCCAAGAAAAAAAAAAGTGAAGAACTCGTGTGAAGAACTCATGTGTTAAGCATGTTTTATCTGTTTCTACAGACATAGTAATTATGGCTAGGCTTTGAGGAGAAGCCTACCGGAATTAGGCTTGTAACTCCCCTTGTAAACTCCCCTTGTAAAATGTTGAACTTAATGTTAATAGGCTACACAGCGATACACTCCACTTCTCCTATAATTAACTGGCTTAACAATTTCAATTTAAAATTATAGTTGTTCTACATCTACATCAGCCATTCAAAGAAGAAGAGGAAGATAGGCTACCTGCTACTCTGTTCCCTTTAAAGACACACTCATTCTAATATATGTGATAAGCTTTTCACTAATCTGTTGGCCAGTGATACATGGATTTAGAGATCAGTGTGGTCAAAGGCTGGATAGTCATAGATATTAAACTATCTTCTCACACCTATAGAGTTAGAATCTCACCAGGTTAGAGGAAAGGCAGAATGAAGAATCAGGAACTACTGTAGCTTATGCTCTACATATTTTCTGAATAAAGACTTTTCCACTACTGCCTTTGCAGCAGCTTTCATGAGTCTGAAATTCACTTTAAAATTTGAATTCCTTTTTTTTAATGGTATGAAATGTAAAACACTGCACATTATGTTCAGGTTTTCACACAATATTAAATCTGTTTGAATGATTCCTTTTCATTCTTTATGGGCATGTCTCCTCTGAAACTCTTTCTGGAGAGAAGGACTTCATCATTCTGTGCCAGGAACGATGCCACTGAAGAAACAGTACCAGAAATTTAGAGTTGGATAATGTTGTTTACTAGAAATGGTGGCTTCCTAGGTGTTACAGAAAACAGAGTATCTAAGCTAATTGAGAGTAAACACCTACTGATGTGAATGAGAATTTAAATGCTTGTTTCAGAAATTGTGTGAAAAACCCCCAGAACCTATTTTTTTTTTCAAACTGCATATGTTCCTTAGAAGCTATGGATTTCAGGACAGCACAAAGAAATGTAAAATATTTTTTAACAACTATTGGCTCTCAATTCTAATTACATGTATGTTTTTTAAAGATTGTAATCTTCTTTACTACCATGTAGACTAGAAAATAAAAAGGTTGATTTATTGACTTCAAGACTTCCTTTTCTTTAACAGTTTTTACAGTTGAAAAAATAATTACAGATGATGATTATTGCCCAGAGCTATGCATTAATAGGCAATGCAAATATTGCATGTGTTAATAAGTAATACAGAGTTCAAACCAAACACCAGGACAAAAAGAAATAGAAAGCTAACAAGAGCTGATTTAGCTACAGGGTTTGAAATCCTCATATTACTGTTACAGAGCTGCACATTTGACATGCGGTCCATGCTTTGAACACCCCTGAAACTTGAGAGTGTCTGAATTCAGTGTTCCAGTATACGGTCACCTCTAATTGGGATGGATTTATATAGTTTCAGTAATTGGGCTAAAAGTTTCCAACTTCTAATTGTTTTTGGAACCAGGGCTTGTTGATTACGTCTTGTGATTTCCTTTTAAAAATCTCTGCTCTTTCTTAGAAGTGTCTTCTTTAAAAATCAAATTGTGGGTAGCAGGGTTTCCTTTCCTTCTTATGTTGACAACATTGCTTTAAGGACTTATTATTCATAAACTAGGAGGCAACCTTTGAAGATAACAGCCAGGCAACATGTTCAGCTCAGACAGTAAAAAAATAGTACTTAAATTCACCCTTGCTCCAAGTTTTATTTGCCTCTACAAACTAGGAGGGGTTCATTAGAAATGTATTGTGTGCTTGTAAACTATCTAGAGAAAAGTCTTAGTGATTTTCTTATTTTGGGTGGTCGGTTGTTTTTGTTTGTTTGTTGTTCTGTTTGGCTTTGCATAAGCTTTTTTGCAGAATTCAATGTATTAGGAGTTCAAACCTGGTTGACTGGAATAGGTCATATAAAGCAAGTCATGTTAGGTATTTCTCTTCAGTACTTAATAGTCTGAATCAGTCCCTTGTGACAAGATGGGCTGGTCCAGTTGGGAATTTCACTTAGGTTTTCAGAGTAGGTCTTTGCTTCAATTGCACTTTCAGATCTAACTTGAAAGGCCTAGGAAAAAAGAAGTATTATGGTAGGCATTCTGGTAACTTGATTAGTATCACACCATAAGAGCTTAAATGGAATAGAATAGCCCATGTGTCTATCTGACTCAGGCAGGCAATAGCCTTGTAGTTTGTTTATTTTGTATTTCCCTAGTTTGCTGTCTTGTGTTTATTTCATATTTTAGGAAATGTATTTTACAAGAGAAACTTTCCCCCATACAGGACATCTCTTTTTGCACTTTACTGTGCATATACTGTGTTTATTCTGGGACAAAGGAACAGACATTTCTCTGGCCTTCTAGAATGCACAGCCATTAGTCCAGAATCAAATGCATGCCTATCCCTAATCAGCACTTAAGCATGGGTTTAATTTGTTTAAAGGGGCTTAATCATGGGCTTAAGTGTTTGCTGCGATTAATACTTAATGAATTCCCTCAGTTATTGCCTGGGTATTGCTTTATTTTGTATATTGGCCTCATCTCGTTTAATGCGGGTTTCATTAACAGACATTCCCCCAGTATAAATATGGTCAGATTTAGAAGCAATCAGAGCAACAGCAGCAACAACAGGGTTGTCCCATGTTCAAAAGAACACAGTGAAACATTATTAACTCATAGCTGGATTCAGGGGACCATCAATAGGGGCCAATTAACTTCCTGTGCTTTAGCCATCTTTCTGCCATGCAGCTCCACCTGCAAACCTCAGGGAGATGTAGTCTCAAAATATATCTTTAATTTACATGTGCTATCCAAGATAAACAAGTGATGCGGTCTGTTATGTTTCAGATGCAGAGGCTAGAATGTAGCTCCACAGAACTGACCCACATCTGAGTGGAAGAAACGTTTGTGAACTCATATCAGTGCTTCCATGTTTGCAATGAACGGCAACTACAGACAAAGGAGTTTGCACTCATGAGAACATAGAACTGTGCATTCCCATGAAAGCAAATCATTTGTGAATTTGTGGTTGCAGTTTATATGCAAACTGAACACAACATAAAAAATTGTGGAATATCGGACAAACCAGAATCCATGAAGTTGCCTGAGAGCATCATAATGGAGGGTGTTTGTGTGTAAGGTGATTAAATACCACCATCTTCTTGCTTTGTACTGAAATAGTCAGGTATCCCATTGTGGCTGATTAGGGTTATACAGGAGAAACAATTTCAAAGATATAAACAGTTTTATGGGGTACATAGGAACAAAAAAAGTATTATTAGACCCAACACTTTGATTTGTATTGCTGAAAGAAAAACATGAGAGAATTGAGGCATCTTCAGTGCAACTGGCTCTTGATCAAAAACTATTTCAGCATAAATACTGAGATTTTGTTTATGAAGCAGTGGGATTGTTTGCAATTTCCCCTGAAGCAGGATGTAAGCACAGATGCCATTCAGCTGGAACACTGGCAACCAGTTGAACTTGCAGGGTCTCGACCCTATGGAAACAATTATTTATGGTGAGGCAGAGTCTGCAAATGGCTGACATTAGGATTAAATATACATAAAATGTGAAGGGCCTCTTTCCCACAGAATATATAATCTTCTGGTTACATGACTGGATAGGAATGTACTCATCCATCCAAAATGTTCCATCAGCTTTTAACACAAACAAAATATCATGGTGCACCCCAATGTCTATTAACACCAGCCTTGAACTTGTGTAAAAAATTAATCCTATGGCATAATGGATATTGTTTAAATATTTATTCATAGGTCTGCAATTAGGCAAGGTTCATTTGCCTGCCCAACCTTTGTGACATTGTTCTCAGAAGTAGCATGTCTGGAGTGAAAGTGGCTTGGACTATGCACCCATGGAAGTAAGAAGGAATGAGAACACTCTGACACCTCTGTCTTGGGGAATACATAAATAAGGAGGCCCATGGTCTTGTTAATTCTAGAGCAGGTGGATGGAGAGCAGGTGGGGAGGGGCAGGGGATGGGTGGAGTCTTGGCTATGTTCCTTACTGGTCAGCTCAGTCAGTACAGATGGGCTATAAATTAGTGCTACTGTACACCAATGACAACTTAACCTCTGCCACAGAGCAAGGGACAACGGGGAAGGAATTGTGCTGCAGAGGGTTGCCTCTGAGGTACAAAGCCTGCCAGGGCAACTTCTAGGGTAATGGCGCTTAGGCACAATCCCTTGCTCAAAGCTGCGCATAAAGTCCTACTCAAATACTAGGTGACAACAATATAGAATCATATATTTTAGGGGCATAAGGGACCATTATAATAATGTAGTCTTCCCTCCTCCTACATAACACAGGTCACCGATTTCACCCAGTAATACCTACATGTAGCCCAACAACTTGTGTATTTATCACATCATCTACAAACTCCAGGCATTTACAACATCAAACTGAATAGTGAAGGATAATTGCAATCTTACACTATCTCTCCAATAAAAAATATATTACTGTTATCAAGTCTAAGGCCATGTCTTCACTATTGGCTAAACCGGCACTGTGGTTTCAATTTAGCGGATCTTTATAACACACTAAGTCGATGGGAGAGAGCTCTCCCATTGACGTCTGTACTCCACCTCTCCAAGAGGCAGAAGCTATGTTGAAGGGAGAGTGTCTCCTGTCAACATAGTGCAGTGTAGACACCGCTGTAAGTCGACCTAACTTACATCAACTTCAGTTATGTAACGGAAGTAGCCAGGGCCGGCTCCAGGGTTTTGGCCGCCCCAAGCAGCCAAAAAAAAGAAAAAGAAAAAGAAAAAGCCGCGATCGCAATCTGTGGCACCAATTCAGTGGGAGGTCCTTCATTCCGAGCGGGATAGAGGGACCGTCCGCCGAATTGCCGCCGAATAGCTGGACGTGCCGCCCCTCTCTGAAGTGGCCGCCCCAAGCACCTGCTTGACAAGCTGGTGCCTGGAGCCGGCCCTGGAAGTAGCGTAACTTAGATCGACTTACAGCATAGTATAGACCAGGGATCGGCAACCTTTGGCCTGCAGCCTGCCAGGGTAAGCACGCTGGTGGGCTGGGCCGGGCCGGGCTGGTTTGTTTACTTGCCAAGTCCACAGGTTTGGTCGATTGCGGCTCCCACTGACCGTGGTTTGCCGCTCCAGGCCAATGGGGGCTGCGGGAAGCGGCGGCCAGGACATCCCTCGGCCCGCACCTCTTCCCACAGCCCCCATTGGCCTGAAGCAGCGAACTGCAGCCAGTGGGAGCTGCGATCGGCCGAACCTGCGGATGCAGCAGGTAAACAAACCGACCTGGCCCGCCAGGGTGCTTACCCTGGCAGGTCGCATGCCAAAGGTTGCCGATCCCTGGTGTAGACCAGCCCTAAGGAAATGTTTATTTAATCACAATACAGCAGCCTTTAATCTGACCCCAAATAAATGCTATTTTCAACAGTAATATAAAAATAAAAGCACCACACATTTTTTTTAAATAATAAACATAAATGTATATTTATGTACACATATTAATTTAACATATTTTTCAGCTTCAAATATAATTCCTACATATACAGAATTTTACCCTAAATCAACATTATACACTTTTCTTATTAAACTGCAGCATTCCCATAAACTGCAATTATAATATGTTTCCCAAAAATATACTACCTTGATTCATATATTAACTGATAATTTAAAAAGCAACCATATATGGACAGCAATTAAGGTTGCTGTGTAATTAGATAATTGTTTCGTTATACTTGATAAGAATAATGTGTTGGTTTATTATGTGAGCAATGTCAGATAGATGATGTCCTTAGCTATTCAGTGCCTTGCTTTCATAGTTCTTGGATTGGTAAATGATGTCATTGCTGCAGAGGTCTCTGCAGCAGCTACATTGTAGCTGAGGATTGAACAGTGTAGCTGACTTTATGCTCTGCATGGTTCCTCAACCATCTTTTGTGGTATTTGCATATGGCTCTTTGTGAATTCCTCTCAAAAATATTTTAATCTCAGTACACTCTGCCAGAAATACACAACAAAGAGGCACTAATACTAAATGCTTTGGGAGAATACAAAGAACTTACCTTTGGGATGCCGGATTTGCTTTCCTTTTAAAGGAATGTGTTATACATTACATCATTTTGGCTAGCATCACATTGGATGCTTGTCAGACACTACCTTTTTAAAGTGTCACCCCATCAAATTAATTGCTTTGTTCTGAATGTGGGTTGGGTGATATACTCCTCCATCCCACATTTTACCTGCTGATAAAGGAACTAGTTGTTTTGAAGAGAGAATGTATACATTTTTGAGAAGGACAAAATGGACAAGAACTGGAAGAGTAATCATGTGTATAACCTTATTAAGTAAGTAAAACTGTACTGAAATGGGGAAGCAAGTAAAGGCAACTTGCCAACATGCCACTCAGACATCTTTTAAAACTCTGTCAGATAATTTAGCACTAAGAAACTATTGACAATTTAATACAGATACAGTATCTATTTTGGCTTGTAGTGCAGCATTAGGCATTTAAAATGACTCTTAGTGAATTACAATGAATATATTTGGGAAAATATCTTTTTAGCGTTTCCTCAAGAGGTTCCCTGTGGTTATGCTAAAGTTATGATGGAAATTATTTTACTTGAACTATTTTTAATGATTTATAAATTCTCAGTTTATTTAATCCTGTGGGATGGTGGGGGTTGGACACTTTCTTTTACACCCATATAAAATACAATTCTGCAACGTTACTGATCATTTTATAACAAACGCAACACACCTTTAACCACCTAGAAACTTCCAGATTGTCACTATGCTGCACATTGTGGTCACCCAAGACTTCACAGCAACAGCAGAGATTACTCTCAGCCTTCTGCTTCAACAGCACAGGCTCTCGCCACTTGACCTGGCTTGGCGCTCTCCTCTGCTCCTACTCCACTCAGAGAGAATATTTTGGAAGTAGCAGGGATTTGCTTTGACTCAAATACTTTATTATTGTGGATTTGTGAAGTTTGCAAACTGCACAGAATGATTCAGTCAGATACACATGTTGTGTTGCTGCATTTACTGGATTGGAATTAAAATAACGGATTCCAAGGGACCATTGTGAATATTCCAATATGACCTCCTGTATAACACAGCTAAAAAACATCCAGAAAATAATTCCATGGGCATATCCCTTAGAAAAACATCTAATCTTGATTTTAAAATGTTTGGTGATGGAGAATCCCCACAACCTTCGGTAAATTGTTCCAGTGGTTAATTCATAGAATATTTGAGTTGGAAGAGACCTAAGGAGGTCATCTAGTCCAACCCCCTGCTCAAAGCAGGACCAACACCAACTAAATCATCTCAGCCCGGCTTTGTAAAGCCAGGCCTTAAAAACCTCTAAGGATGCAGATGTAATTGCCCTCAGTGTTAAAAATGTACTTATTTACAGTCTGAATTTGTCTAGCTTTAACTTCCAGCTGTTGGATCATATTATATCTTTCTGTGCTAGATGTACAGGGCCGGCTCCAGGCACCAGCCTACCAAGCACGTGCTTGGGGCGGCACCTGGAGAGGGGTGGCGCTCCGGCCGGCCAGGAAGAGCGGGGCCCCGGCCGGGCTTGCCGCCCTCCCCTGCCGCGCTCCCCGCCGGGGGCGGCGGGAGGCTTTTTTGCCTAGGGCAGTAAAAAAGCCAGAGCCAGCCCTGTAGATGTAGAGCCCATTATTAAATGTTTGTTCCCCAGGTAGATACTAATAGGTTGTAATCAAGTCACCCCTTAGCCTTCTATTTGTCAAGATAAAAAGACTGAAGTTTCTTGTGTCTATCAATATAAAGCATATTTTCTAATCCTCTAACCATACTTTTGGCTCTACTCTGAACCATCTCCAATTTATCAACAAGCTTCTTGAATTGTGGGCACCAGAACTGGACACAATGGTTGCACCATGGCCAAATACCAAAGTAAAATAACTTCTCTACGCCAATCTGAGATTCCCCTCTCATTATGCATCCCAAGATCCCATTTGCTCTTTTGGCCACAGCATCACACTGGGGGCTCATGTTCAGCTGATTATCCACCATGATGCCCAAATCTCTTTCAGAGTCACTGTTTTCTAGGATAGATCTTGTAAGTATGACCTACATTCATTGGAGGTGGGTGGGAAGTGGCTTTCCTGTCCCACAAAAATTTCTGAGATACTGAAAATTTTTTACCATCCCAAATCATGATGAAAAGTCAATCACAACAATTTTTTACAAACTAATTAAAAAAAAAGATGTGTGGGTTAATCAATACATTTCATTTTGATTTCAACCTTTTTTTCTTTTAACATTTTTAATTTAAATTTATTAACATTTCCAAACAAAAAGTCATTTTGACTTAATCCAAAATGTTCTGGTTTGAAAAATGTCAAAATAGGCCATTTTGACAATTTCAAAACATTCTCCCCCAAAAATGTTGAATCAGGAGATTCATCAAAACCAATCCTACTCTGAACATTTCACTTTCAACAAATTGGCATTTTTTGACAAAAATAGTTCGTTGAAATATTTTCAACCAATTTTAATTGGAATACATGTATTTGATGCAAAATACATCAGTTCACCCTGCCTGTATCATTGGGAGGCCAGTTTCAAAGTTTAATAACACCATTGGATGCTTCATGAACAATTTTTGGCCAGCCATTTGTTAGCTGTGATTATATTTGTCAGTTTTTTAGATGCTAAATAGATGCAGGAGTCCTATAGTCCCCAGTCCTCCTGGAAGTGGAGGCTAAGCCTCAGTAAGGAAAAGATTCCAGCTTCTGTCATATGCCAGACACATGCCTCTGGAACCTTGGAACCTTTCCTGCTACTCTCTGACATCAGCAGCAAATGATTTATTTTGGAGAGGTGATCTAAAAAGATGGTACTTGATGCTGTAGTTTGCTCTGTGTGTGTGTGTGTTTGTGTGTGTGTAAAGGTATCAGCCAAGATGGCGGCCATCGCATAAGTGGGGAGATGTAATGTACACTTATCAGTGAGTTACAAAGTATAATTAAACATGGATGTATAAAGAAGCATGTCCTGTCGTAACCCTAGTTGTTTTGCCTTGGTCCTTGCTAGCTGACGAGCTTTCTGGACTGTTAATGTTGCATTTCAATAAGTCTTGGAACACTGGGAAAGTTCCAGAAAGTGAATGCTGTGCCAATTTTTTAAAAGGGTAAAAGACATGACCTGGGACTATAGGCCTGTCAGTCTGATATCTATCGTAGGCAAGATAATGGAGTGGCTGTTACAGGATTCAATTAATAAAGAATTAAGAGAGGGTAATATAACTAATGTCAATCAACATTAGTTTATGCAAAATAGATCCTGTCAGACTAACTTGATATCTTTATTTGTTGAGATTACAAGTTTGGTTGATAAAGGTAATAATGTTGATGTGATATTCTTGGACTTGTGAGGCATTTGCCTTGTTACCACAAAACACTTTGATTAAAAAATATAATGATATAAAAATTAACATGTCACACATTTAATGGATTAACAGATGGCTATCTGATAGGTCTCAAAATGTAATTGTAAATGGGAAATAATCATAGAGTGGGTGTGTTTCTGATGAGGTACTACAGGGATCAGTTCTTGGCCCTGTGCTAATTGATAAAAAAAATTAATGACCTGGAAGAAACCATAAATTCATCATTGACAGAGTTTGCAGATGACACAAAAATTAGGAGAGTGGCAAATAATGAAGAGGACAGGTCACTGAACAGAGCAATGTGGATTGCTTTGTAAGTTGGGTGCAAGCAAACCATATGTGTTTTAATATTGCTAAATGTAAATATATACATCTTAGTAAAAAAAATGTAGTCCATACTTACAGGATGGCATCTCTATCCTGGGAAGCAGTGACTCTGAAAAAGATTTTGCGGGAGAGGGTAGATAAGCAGTTAAACATGAGTGCTCCCAGTGCAATGCAGTGGTCAAAAGTGCTAATGTGATCCTTGGATACATAAACAGGGGAACCTCTAGTAGAAAAAGAGAGGCTATTTTACTTTCGTATTTGGTACTGGTGCAACCACTGGTGAAATACTGTGCCCAGTTCTGATGCCCACAGATTAAGAAAGATGTTGATAGATTGGAAAGGGTTCATAGAAGAGCCACGAGAATGAATAAAGAATTAAAAAATATGCCCTATAGTGATAAATTCAAGGAGCTCAATCTTTTTTGCTTACCAAAGAGAAGGTTAAGGGGTGACTTTATTATAGCCTATTACTATTTGCATGGGGGAACAAATATGTATTGATGGGCTCTTCAATCTATCAGGGAATGTATAACATGATCCAATGGCTGGAAGTTGAAGCTAGACAAATTTAGACTGGAAATAAGGAGTACATTTTTAACATTGAGGATGATTAACCACTGGAATAATTTACCACGGGTTGTGGTGTATTCTCCATCACTTGCAATTTTTTAATCAAGCTTGGATGTTTTTCTAAAAGATCTGTTCCTGGAATTATTCTTGGGAAGTTCTATAACTTTGGTCAATGTTTTACAGGAGGTCAGACTGGAATATTCACAATGGTCCCCTCTTGCTTTGGAATCTATGAATCCTGTCTTATAAGTCTGACTATTCTGATCTGGAAAATACTAAAGTTTCCTGATAATGTTATATCACATTTCCAACCCACTGAACTCAAAGCCTGGGATTTTTTACCATGTATTTGAAGTGCAGCCCCACACTCAGCAAACATAGGCTGAGGTTGTTTGCACAGCACAAAAGGCAAAAAACATCATCTCTGCACACAGAGGTCAAGGACCTCCCACCTCTTAATTATATATATTAAGTAAGGTAGCAATTGTTGACCTGTCCAACTCCTTCCTGTTGGGCTTGAGCGGCCCATTCTGCTGGTTCGTTGAGGGGGAAGACTGAAGCAGATTCTTCAGGAGGTATCCCAATAACAGATGCTGCTTTCTCAAAGCCAAATATCTCCTCAGGGCAAAATCCACCACCTCCAATTCTTCTCCCAAGAGATCAATAGGAGCAAGGAAAAGAACTCCCACCCCCACTGGTGTGTGTTCTATATAGATCTAAGGCAGTAAAGTTCCATAATGCTCAGTGCAGTAACGGGGCCCAAAAGATAATCCCTAGCATGTAATTATTAGGGGAATCCCCAGTAGTTTTCCTAGTTACTGCACTATTCTGCCTTGAGATCCTTAGAGAACCAGCAAATGCCAGAATGCTTTTCTCACTCTTGAATTTATGAACAGGGCTTAAATTCTCAGAGACTATTTCCCCGAGCCACCCATGTCCACCATGATTTGCAGCTCTGTGCTTCAGCTGTGGGGTAGAGGGGGTCTCAGGGCTTTAGCTGGGAGGGCACTGTTGCTTGGGGCTTCAGCCCTGTGTGAGGGTGGGAGGTGTGCCGCAGCTTGGGGCTTCACGGGGGCTGCGGCTCGGGGCATTAGCACTGTGGGGAGGCACCGGGGCTCCCATGAGTTTGACAATATTTACCGGAGCTCTGCTCTGGATGCCTCTGCTGATGAATTTAAACTCTGCTTATGAATGTGGATGTCAGAAAAGGGCAAAGACTTCCTTTTCTCTCCTCACCAGACCTAGGATTAGTAAGGCATTAACTCATAATAGGCTGCTACTGCAAATTCCAGCAGTTTAAGAACAGCCCTGTGGTGTCTCCTAACCACCAAAGAAGGAGCCTTTGTAACTGAATCTTTCATCATAGATAGATAGATATTAATTGCTAGATTATTAACTGATGAGGTGGAAAGATTTTGTTCGTGACATCGTTTTATCTTTTTCCCATCCTAATTTAATTTTTCCTTTTCAGTAATACAGTTCATAATCCCTATTTTTCTGAATTTTAGCCAGAAACTGCAATCTGTATTTCATTAATATAATTCTTGCAATTTACTTTAATAATCTTAAACCGAGTTAAGGGAAATTATAATAAAAAGCAAAACAGTTAAGGGGAAGTGGGAAAAGCAGTTAGTAATACATAGGCCTCTTTGAATACACAACCCCTTTTCCAAAAGTAACTTGGGTTTACATTGCTACCTTAAATTCAAGATATGGCTCTGGGAAACATAAATTTATAACCAGAAAAGAAAAGAGATAACAAACCTGGAATCATTATGGTCACGGATAAATTGATAGGTACAGAAGCCCAAATAAAGATATCAGGAACGATCTAAAGTATGTGTTCAACTACAGTTCTATTATATCAAACAGGAAAGCAACAAAATTGTTTCTGGAAAACCTTGTAGTAACAAATGCAAACAAAAGAGAAGTATAATATTGATAAGAAAATAGAACTGTGTTGATTAGATCAATTCTATTAAAAGCTCTGAAAGACAATAAATGATTCAATAGAGGTAATCTGCAGTTCAGGTTTATTCAGTAATCCACTGGAGGTCTTTGTCAAAATCTTTTGACAAGCTAATTAAAAGAAGACTGTTATGCAATACTGACTATTTATCTTTGTGAAATGAATCAACGAATCTTCAAGTTTCTACATCCATATTTTCCACTCAGCAAGGTGACCTTTCCTGATACTATAAATAGACTCCTCCTGCATCATGATAGTTTCTGAGTAACATACTATTTGAATAATGTACCTTTTTAGAGAAGTTTATGTGAAAGAATACAAATTTGGGGAAGACATTATATGCTGAAATCCAATTATTGCACATCTGTAGTATGTTCACTATAAACTCTGGGTACGTCTATACTTACCTCCGGGTTCAGCGATAAGCAATCGATCTTCTGAGATCGATTTATCGCATCTTGCCTAGATGCGATAAATTGATCCCGGAAGTGCTCGTCGTCGACGCCGGTACTCCTGCTCCGCGAGAGGAGTACGCGGAGTCGACGGGGGAGCCTGCCTGCCGTGTGTGGACCCGCGGTAAGTACCTTGTAGTTCGAATTAAGGTACTTCGACTTCAGCTACGTTATTCACGTAGCTGAAGTTGCGTATCTTAATTTGAACTGGGGGGTTAGTGTGGACCAGCCCTCTGATTCAGAAGCAGTTTGTCCCTCAGGAAAAGGGATTAAGCTGTGCATTTCTCAATATTCTCCACTGTATTTCCAACATTTCTTACATATGGCACAAAAACATACTTGAAAACAAATAAAAATCTTGACACATCTTTAAAAAACAGAAGCTACATTATTAGTGTATTTCATTTAATACAAGTTTGTAATGTCCAGATAGCACCTATTTCCTAATTAGAGTTGGTAGTGATCATGCTATTTTCTTAGTTGGTAACCAATGAATAGGTAAGGAATCAAATTCAAATTTTAGGCCAAATCTTAAACTACTTGTTCTTAGATTAGAAAGGATTTGAGTTGTCCCCAAATTTTCCTGCCCTTGCTGAAATCCATCTCAGTGCCCTAATAGTGTATAGTAAGCTTTGATTGGCTGGTTGTTGCCTTTTAGTTCTATCAATGGGTCAGCTGGGTTTAGAGGGAGCCAGGGCACTCTGGGGCTTTGCTGAGAAATATCTGGTTCATACATGTCACATACTGTAGAAGAAAAACCCTGGCCTGCTGATCATCTGAATTGCTTACATGACTTCTCAAACTTTTGGGGTATTCAGTACCTGAATTGACACTGTTTATTCAAATGCTCTGGTTTTGCTTTAGGTAGCTTGATCTGATATGGGGGCTGTAAGCAGGATACATGGTTTCTAGTCCCAAAACTGCAGCTGACTTTTTAAGTTAAGTGATTTACTCAAGGTTACCTTTCTGCACCTCAGTTTCTCCATCTGTGCAAATAGGATAATGATAATACCTTTCTAAAGCACTTTGAATTCTGTGGATGTGAAGTGCTATGGAAATACTAAGACAGATTCTGGTAGGAACCTGAGTATGATGCCCTGCCATCCGTTCCTGATGGATACACACTTACACTACAAAAGCACTCTTAATGGGTACCAAGCCCATGGTCCAGATCAATGCCAGCAAAGCCTTCCAAACAGTAGGAGTAAAGAGTAGGAGCAATTTACACAGGAGGATGTGCATTATGGCCATTACTGTGTCAAAGAGCACTCATACGCAGACACACGTACATGTGAACTACAGTCTTATCCTTTTGGACATGTGTGCCCTGTAGTTTCTGCTGAGGACAGCCTCTCAGCAATGTTTTGGAAGAGTAGGATAGGGGTAGCCAGCTTCTACTATCCACGCTTGCTCCAGACCTTCAGGTACCAGGTGTGAAGTACCAGCTAAATTTTATCTGTAAGTATAATGAACAGGCTGTTGTATGGACTTCTAGGGAATATTGGCCTATGAAATGTATTCTTTCAGACAGTCTCACATCAGTCTGATATGGTTGGGCCTGATGTGGCATTCTATTTGTTAATCATTCTGAAAGGGGGAAACTAATCTAGCTGATACTACTTACAGTAGCTGATCTTTTTCTGGAAGTTTCTTTCATATTCAGAATTGCTAGCTTTATCTTCTTCCAACAAGAAAACTACACTCTGTCCCTACCCTTTCACTAAACATTCTTTTATACAACCTAAAATGCAATTCAAGGCCATGTGATTATCATAACATAACAATCACGACTGCACCTTAAGTCTTGGGACATTGCATTGTGGCATGTGTGCATCAGTGATTATGATAATTTCACCCTGTTGTGTTTTTATTGATTCACATTTTGCAGGCTTGTTTCATTGATTTTTTGTAAATTTGCATATCTAAAGGAAACACTTCTCAGCTTAGGACCATGATAATATTTTAGGTAATTTATCAGTGTATTCATCCTGGTTAATTCAAGTTAATTAGTTCTGGTCTACTGTAACATTTCAATGAAGATTTCTGTGATAGCTTTTTTGTACTAGCTCCAGAAATTCTTCAAACAATGTCATTGTCTTTTTATGTCCATCTGTGTTTTTGGATGCTATGAGAATTTAGAGAGATTCAGATTTCCGTTTTGCAATCTGTGGGGCCTATTCACAAATAATTGACTTATGTTTTTATTTTCAGTTTTTGTTGACTGGCATTTTATTGGTATTTAAAATATGTTTAACACTTTTATTGTATCTAAAACCAGGACATTCTTATCAAAGTGATAAGGCACATCACAGGCTGATATGCAGTATTGTGAACAGCGGATATCATCAGCATTCTTTGCACTCCTTCACCGAACAAGGAAAAACAAATAAAAACTGCATATTATTCTCATAGCAGAGTCTGTTCTCCCCTTGATATGTGCATGTACCTTGTATTAATGCTAAAGAGAGTAATGCCCCTTCGGTGAGCTCAGAAAATATTCCCGGAGTATAGCTTCACTTCACCAGATAACTGGGTGAGGGGAAGGAGTGGAGAATTACATTTGGGCAAGTTTGACTATGAACATAGGACTTGTCAGGTTATATTGCCCAATTTTCCATCTAGTCTGGTATTCTGCGTCTGCCAGTAGTCAATTATTACAGAGGGCCAGAGAAAGATGAATCAACTCCTCCTACCCAGTTCATCTACACCCCGGTTCAGTAAAACATCTTTGTTCTTCCAAGCCCTTGATTTTGACAGGAGTTAAGAATTTGCTTGATTTTTTTGCTGAATACAAATGCACTTAAACATGTGCTTAAGTGTTTTGTTGTGTTACTGTATGCAGGGGTGGCAATCAGCATAGAAGCATAGATGCACCTTTTTTCTTTCTCTTAAGCTTGTTAGCTATAAATATAACTGGTCATAAAATTACCTCGGTCTTTTAAAACTTCAGTCACAGTATTTGTCCCAATGATTTTCTGTGGCAGTGAACTTCTGTGGCTGACTATGCACTCCCTAAAATATGTATATCTTTTAATTGTGTTCCATTCTATTGCCTTTTAACTACACTAAATGACTCACTGTAAAATGAGGTCATTAGGTAACATGTCATTTGTACTATGCCACAGGATAAAAAAAGGTTTCTCAGTTATGAATTTTCAATACTTCCATAACTCAATTCCATTTTACAGTAAATATTGTTAGGCTTTGCAATTTCTCAACCTACGTAAGCCCTGCCATATTGCTAACCAACTATTTTCATTGCCCTCCTCTAGAATTTCTCAGATATTAGATATTTTTTGAGATGTGGCAACTAAAATTGAACACAATACTTCAGCTCAGGGATGTGTACTGTTTTATATAGTTACTAAAAAGAAAGCAAGTAATTATTTAAAAAGCCATTCATACCATTCTTCAGCTTTCTTAGACATATATAAATCCATAAGCGATTTGAATGTGTTTGTTTATAACATTGCAAGATATATAGACCATCAAAGTCAAAGCCGACTTATAGAGATGATTTTAATATCCACAGTGTTTTTCCCTGTAATCGGGTTATGTGGAATCTAGATACAAATTTTAACCTTTTCGAATTTCAATTTTTCCATCTCCTGATCACCACTGACAATTTTGTCCCTCACAGGTAAGTGACCTACCCAGGGCTTGAAAATCCTGGCCCCAAAATCAATGGGAATTTTGCCAGTGACTACCAGTTTAAGCCCCATAGTCCTCAGTCAATGCTGAGGTAAAATCTGTACAGCTAGAGTCTGTGAAAGTGATGAGTATCAGTCAAATGGGAGCTGAAGGCATTCATAGGCGAGGCTAAGTGTTTTGCTGGATTAAGCACTAAGGCCCTGATCCTGCAAAGACTGACACATCCACTTAATTTTGCATCCTGTGAGTAGCCCCATTTTAGTCAATGGTATTGCTCACATGTAAAGTCTTTGCAGAATCCGGGCTCAAAAGGTTAATCTTCTGGCTGCAGTGAGACCATGGTTTGAAAATAGCATCAGGGATTTCTAAATATCTTGTAGAAAGGGAAGCAATGTTTGAAGTTTTCTTCTTTGTCTCTGAGAAGGGACAGATCATGCATTTTTAACTCCACATATGGTCAGATTTTTGTTCTCCTTTTGCAAAAATGGTACTTTTGAAGATAGCCTGATTCCAAGGCTCACTCCATTCTGATGAGGCAAAGCAGCTAGAAATACATCAGCAAATCCATCAGAATTCTTCATGGATGAGAGGAATCCTTCAGTGCCATACAACTGTTGTAGAGTGTTGGCAGGAAAAAGGGGATGCAATCCCCATCTCACATGAAGGGCATTTTAGATCTTTAGCAGACAGATGTATATTTAAATAGTCCTAATTGCAAACTAAGTGGAAGGCAAAGCCAACTTTTATCTAATTTCCCTTCGCCCACACCCCCGGTTCTGACTCAAGACGTCCTCAGCTGGACCAGAAGACTAAAATTTGACCTGCTTCATTTTTTTAATCTCACTTTCAAAGTGCATGCAATTTTTATCCGAGGTATCATCTTCACAACCAATGCTTTTATTTTTTTCTAAATAAAATTTAATCAAAGTCAGCAGTCTGGTTTACCAGCCATAAAGCTAGCACTCAATGAGCAACCCTACAATAAGAAACCAGATGTGTGCGTGCACTGGAGACAAAAAATCAAAAATGGAAATATGTTTTAAATTCAAATCTCCAAGGGTATATAATTATATATATAATAATGTGCACACATTCCCCAAGCATTTGCTCCTATTTATAAATGAATTAATTGTAGTTGTGCTTGTGCTGCTTTGAATATTCAAGCTACTGAGATTTATTGTCACAAGTGCAAATTTTAAGATTCCATGTTTGACTTACATGTCATAGGAGACATCATAACACAGCATAGGAACAAGAGGTTCTGAAACCCTAACCAGAGTCCTGCCACAGAGCCATTAAAAGAACCAGGCAGACCATAATTATGACTACATGCGACATTACTTTATGTGAAAGTGACAGAGGAAATTTTATCTATAAACCCTGCATCTAGATAATAAATATTTCAGTAACATGACTTCTTTAGGAAAGATGCATGGGGTAAGTCATGCATGGCCCATGAAGGAAAAGGTTTAAAATGTTCTAAAAAGTCCTAACACTACATTTCTACTAACTTTATAAACAGCTACTTCTCCATCAGAGATGTAGGCCCTGATTAAGCAAAGCACTTAAGTATGTGTTTAATTTTTGCTGACCTCTGTGAAATTTAAGCATGTACTTAAAGTTAAGTATATAATTAAGCAGTTGGTAAATCATGTCTTCAATATCTTCCTTCTTCTATCCTTCCTTCTGGTTATGGAAATCACATTCATCCATTCAAGGAAGAGGAAAAAATACCATGTGAACTAATCTCAACCACCAACACAGTTTGAATGTTGATTCACAACCATCACAGACTCACAGTCAGAGCCGTCCCTAGCGTATCGCGAATTGGGGCGACCGCTCTGGGCCCTGTGTTTGGGGGGCCCTGTGGGCCAGTGTGATTGGCTGGCTCAGTCAGTCCCGGAACTGAGGGATTCATCACTTCCACCCCGGGCCCCGCACTCCCTCAGGGACGGCCCTGCTCACAGTAAGCCATGTGCCCTCAATTTACAGAGATAAAATGAAGAAACACACCAAATATAATTGTTCACTAAATTAGAATAATGAACACATTCCAGGAAATTCTGATTTACTCCTTTTTTTTTTTTTTTTTTTTTTTAAATTTATCATGGTTTTTATGGTAGTGCCTAGGAGCCAACTGAGACCAGGGCCCTATTGTGCTAGGCACTACACATACTTAAAATCAGAGACAGTCCTTGCTCCAAAGAGATTACAATCTAAACAGACCAGACCAATATTGGGTAGAAAAATGGGATAGTGCATACAAGCAGAGTGAACAATGTGGCAGTGGAAAATATCATGTTAGTTCTACCACTTTTCTGGCTTCATCTTATTTAAATCCTTTGCATGGGGTTTTGTTAAAAGGGGATTAGTAAAACGAAAAGACAAAGAAAACATGGTGGAAGGAGATTGGAGACTGCGAGAGTGGGAGGTGGGAAGGGGGGTGGAGCAAACAGCTAATTAGCACAGGAGATAGGGGAATGTACAGAGTGAACCTTGCAAAAAGCAATCTGACATTATCAGTGTCATTGGCTCCCTGCTTCAATTGCTTTCTGCAGCTGCTGTGCTGGCTTCAGTGTCTGGCTGGCTCCTCGCTGCAGTTTCTTTCTCAAAAGCCACATGATTGCTGGGAGGAAGAATGTCGGATAAGTCCTAGTGTCTTCAGATAAGGTCTCACTCAGCACCACTTTGGGTCTAGGGGAGAAGGTTGGTCCCAGCTGGGCCCCATTATACTCCTTTCCCTGCCCCCAAGTACAGAAGCATCTACTTGAACTGCTTTCTGCAGCAGCTGTACCCACTTCTAATCTCTGGTTACTCATAGAAACCCCACAAGCTGAAATTTACTAAATTATTTGCTACAAATTATTCTCTCAGCTCTAGTTATTATTGAGAAAAAAACATTGACAAAAAAGATTAAAAGTCCCTTGGGAAGAGTACTTCATAGAGATTCTCAGGGCCTAACAATATCCAAGCACTAGGTTTTGTTGGAAATTGCCTGAACATTTCCAGTTGAGATTAATGAGTCCTGAACACCATCAAAACTTTTATGGAGCATATATAAAATTTTATTCATCATAGCTTTACACCCTAAAACCCAGTCTCTCAGTAAACATATGCAATACAATTGACAGCCTTGTCCATTCCCCTCTAATTAAGTTTAGCACCACATGCTGTCAAAACATTCAATTCTGTATGGAAACAGATTTACTTAGGGGCTGGGCAAAAGTTACAGGTTTTGGTACCCAAATGTATAGTGGACAATATAACAACATAAGAATAGCCCTACTGGGTCAGACCAAAGGTCCATCTAGCCCAGTATTCTGTCTTCCGACAGTGTCCAGTGCCAGGTGCTCCAGAGGGGATGAACAGAACAGGTAATCGTCAAGTGATCCATCCCCTGTTGCTCATTCCCAGCTTCTGGCAAACAGAGGCTAGGGACACCATTCCTGCTCATCCTGGCTAATAGCCATTGATGGACCCATCCTCCAGGAATTTATCTAGTTCTTTTTTGAACCCTGTTATTGTCTTGGCCTTCACAACATCCTCTGGCAAGGAGTTCCATGGGTTAACTGTGCATTCTGTGAAGAAATACTTCCTTTTAATTGTTTTAAACCTGCTGCCTATTAATTTCATTTAGTGACCCCTCGTTCCTGTGTTATGAGAAGTAGAAAACAATACTTCCTTATCTACTTTCTCTACACCAGTCATGATTTTATAGATGTCAATCATATCTCCCCTTAGCCATCTCTTTTTCAAGCAGAAAAGTCCCAGTCTTATTAATCTCTCCTCATATGGAAGCCGTTCCATACCCCTAATAATTTTTGTTGCCCTTTTCTGAACCTCTTCCAATTCCAATATAGCTTTTTTGAGATGGGGCGACCACATCTGCACACAGTATTCAAGATGTGGGCGTACCATGGATTTATATAGAGGCAACATGATATTTTCTGTCCTATTATCTATCCCTTTCTTAATTATTCCCAGCATTCTGTTTGCTTTTTTGACTGCCACTGCACATTGAGTGGATGTTTTCAGAGAACTATCCACAATGACTCCAAGATCTCTTTTCTTGAGTGGTAACAGCTAATTTAGACCCCATCATTTTATATGTATAGTTGGGGTTATGCTTTCCAATATCAACTAGTTTACTGTGTATGACATTCCTTTGTGACATTACCTACATTTACTAGAGATTATTAGTATTACAGAAAAATAAAATAAAAAAGAAATGCTGTCATTCTGGATGTTATGATGGAAGAGTGGGAGTTGTGCCCATTTATAACAGATGTGTATTTATCTTTGTCTGTCAGACAAACACACAAAAGTTTGTGTTTAATTTTAAAGGCCAGCTCAGGTGTGTTTGAATTCCTACCTGAACAATTCAGTCAGCTTTGGTACAACTCTCCTCTCTTCCAGCACTCCTTCCATGGGGGAAGAGCATTTTTGTGCTTAGTGTGCTACATGAAGATTAATTGTGTTTTCTGTGCACTCCACCTTTAAATATCAAGATGTCCCCTGCCATTTTGTTGATCAGTTCAATGCAGAATGTTAGAGTGAATCACTGTATTTTCTCTCCCATAGATACTTGGTGGTTGTTTTTCCATTAATCATAAATATGTTTGTATGTTGTATATGGGAAACCACTATATGTACCAATCTACTATACTAAATACGGTGGGATTTTTAGTAAGAGAGAGACCTTCATGAGTTTTATGGAGGAGTCACTTTTGGTTGAGTCAGTAAAGAACATGACCCTCAATGCTTAGCTTTGCTCTATTGTATTTATCATCAAGTGATACACAAACCGGGAGAAAAAAAAACTATATTTGATATTTTAAAATGTCATTTAATTAAAATTCACAAACTGTTATGCCCTGCAAATGCACAAATGTTATGCTTAAAAATGCTTCACAGTTTGTGCGGGAGTGAACATTTTACAATTGATTAGAAAGAGTATAGCTGTTAAGCAGAGAATAAATGTTTATTTAATGTATTATTTAGTATTTATTTACTTGGATGGCTGTCCTCCTGTAAATTCTGTTAGGTACTGTATATCCCAAGGTGTTATATGTCATCTGTTACTAGTTGGCAGCATGATTTTATTGTTTGATCATGCCTAGGGTATTTTCAAAGAAAGTAAAATAAATTATAGTTCAACTTTTATTAAATAGTGACGATCCTATCTCTGTGGGAGCAACATATAGATATATTTTTTTAAAGTGCTGTAGATGAATCTGTAGTTGTAAGTGAAAAGTCTATCTGTGCCCTTAATACACCTGAATAATAGTTCATAAGCTTATCATTGGACTGTCTCAGAGGTAATGGGGAACCACTTTTAAAAGTCACAAAACCTTTTATCAGCAATTAAATTTCAATCAATTTATGAAAAAAGTTATTTTTTCAGTCTTGATTGATGCTTTTGTTTCACTGTGTGATGATCTATGTTAGCTAGATGAACCAATCTGAAAAGTTCAGGTACTGCTGAACATGGAAGTACCCACTGACAACAGATGTTTATTACCTATTCATTTTCTATCCAAATCTTGCAAAATTCTTTTTAGCTTTGGTCTCAGCCCTCTATCAGTTTTACCCTCTGTGTCTTTTTTCTCTCCCTTCATATTCCAAGCTCGCTCTCTCATATTTCTTTTCCACCCCGTCCTCACAAATTTCCTGTATCACTCAATAGTCCTCCATCCCAGGGTTTCTTAAGATGAGCACTAGTGCATACTCACCCTCCCATATTCAAGTGATGAGTGTTTTAGAAAGTGAATGGCTAATGCAGTGGAGGACCTGATTTCTTTGTAAAAACAACAAGGAGTCTGGTGGCACCTTAAAGACTAACAGATTTATTTGGGCATAAGCTTTTGTGGGTAAAAACCTCACTTCTTCGGATGCATCTTTAAGGTGCCACCAGACTCCTTGTTGTTTTTGTAGATACAGACTAACACGGCTACCCCCGATCAGGGCCGGCTCCAGGCACCAGCCTGACAAGCAGGTGCTTGGGGCGGCCGCTCCGGCAAGGGGCGGCAAGTCCAGGTATTCGGCGGCAATTCGGCGGACGGTCCCTCACTCCCGCTGGGAGCAAAGGACCTCCCGCTGAATTGCCGCCAGAGATCGCAATCGCGATCGCGGCTTTTTTTTTTTTTTTTGGCTGCTTGGGGCGGCCAAAACCCTGGAGCCGGCCCTGCCCCTGATACTTAATTTCTTTGTGTCGGTGCAGTTTGTCCTCCTCTGTAAGTAGCTCATCTTCCCTGTCAGGGATGACTATTATCCCTGGGTTACAGACATACTTTTGAAGAGCAGAAGGGTTGTTTGTTTTCTGAATGCAACAGATAGCACCAATTAGCATCTATTTGTATTTAAATTTTCAAGATACCTCTGAACTCCCCTAAAGGTCTAACTTTCCCCTATGCAAATTACTTATATTCTGTCTGGTCAAAACATATTGCCTATGTCACTTGACAGCTACTAGCCTGATCCTGAATAATTGACAGCTTTGCATTATGGAATATTAACATGCTAAATATTCTCATTGACTGTATTAGGTGTAACACAGTGATGTACTCCAAACTTTGAGCATTATTTATTTCTTAAAAGATGAAAGGTGCATAGACATCTCCACAGCAATTAAATGCAGTGACTCATTTATTTGGGCATAAGCTTCTGTTAGTCTCAAAGGTGCCACAGGACCTTCTGTTGCTTTTGACTCATTTAAGTTTACCTTGTAATGTTTCTTTCAGCTTATGCTATAAGAGTAAGTGGGAAAATGCCAGTTTAACTTTTCCTGGTGGGGGGAAGGGAAACTCAACTATTTTCTGTATCAGACATAGTATGAAAAAAGTGTACAAATTAAGCATCTTAGAAATGAACTAATGAGCCATTGCAGCAAAACTGTCTATACAAAATGAATAGTAGAAAGGAGGATAATGGATAAAAAGAAGCAATATGACAACTTTCAGTATATTATTTTCTACTGTAGCAGTAGATGCTTCTTTGAGTGAGGGCTCCTATGTGTATTCCAGACATCGGATATGCATGTGGACCATGCTCCTACGTCTGGAATTTCTTGCAAGCTGTGTCTATTGGCCCACACATGCACTGTACATCTCCTCAGGCTCCCAACTGAGAACGTAAAAGGCCAACACCTCTCCAGTTCCTTCTTACCACTGCATGGTCAGAGTAAAAAACTTTGATGTCCTCAGCTCCTTTTTACTCATTCCTGTAAGAATTGTATATAGTTCGATTTTAGTAGTTTTTATAGTATAATACAGCATAGATAGTATTTGTATTCCCTGCCCAGGGACTTTTCCCCTGATAATTATGCCCAGGGTTCAAAACGTTTGTTTCCTGTCCTTGTTCCTTTTTTATGAGTGACAAACATCAACACTGCCTCTATTGCCTGGTAGAGGCTCACATTTTTGCCAAGTGCAACATCTTTCTCTCTTTCCCCCCCAGAACTCACAATGGTTGGGAACTCAGTCTCAGAAAACACCTCATGGAGAAGGCAATGTAGCCCCAATCAGATATGGGCCAGGGACCCCCTTGTACATCAGTCTCAACAAGCAGGCAGCGCCTATCTGACCACATGCTCCAGATGGGATGCTATGTCTGTTAAGCCTAAAGAGAAGGCTTCACAGGAGGGTAAGGGGAACTGTCATAGACATAAGGACAAGTCATCTATGTCTAAGACTATCCTGAAGAGAAAGGATCCCTCCCCGACCCCATCAAAATCAGGAGAGCCAGCATACATGTGTGTTCAGATCTTAGGCCTGACTAAATATTAACAAGAAAAGGAGGTGTACAAGGATATGGGTCTGATGGTTATGACACCAGCTCCGGTGGTAAAAACATGGGATAGACAGCTCCTGGTTACTTTCATCCACTTCAGGAACCGAGGTGGTACCGATAGCAATGTAACCCTGAAGGGAACTGACCACACAGTGACCAAAGAAGTTCTGACTCTGCCAATAGACTCCCCTTGTACTCCAGGACAATCTGAGACATACATCTCCCCAGAGGACATCTTTGCTCTTCAATACTACTATCTGCTTTATCTGTACTATCCACTACTATCTGCTGTTCCAAAAGAATGCAAGCTATCCTTAACCAAAGGAGAAAAGATTCTACAAGAAGCTATTATACAGCTAAATGAAAGCATTTTTCAGCTTGGACTCTGCCGGAATCCCTGATATCTTAAAGTATCGACTTACCCTTAAGTCTTGGGTTCTTGTGTTCAGTTGCTTATGGAAGTATTTAGCAGCAATCTGCACTTTCCATCCTCCAGTGGATAACCATACATCTTTACACACCCTGTCTCAACTAAATTTTTGAAGGGGATTCTTTTCCACTGGCAGTAGAGCTCATATCTCAGTGGGACCTCAATTTTGTTCAATTGTTTCTCACTATGACTCCCTTTGAGCTGCTTGGCACATGCTCTATGACCCATCTGTCCATGAAAGTGGCCTTTCTGATAGCTATAGTGTCAGACAGAAGAGTTGGTGAACTGGTAGCAGTTATGGTGGGCCCACCATATGCTACCTTCTGTAGAGGAAAAAGTCTTGATATGCTCCCACCCCAGATTCATACCCAAGGGAGTTTCTGAGTTTCATGTGAGTCAGGTCATCCACTTACCTGTATTTTTTCCTAAACCACATGCCTCAGAAGAGAAGAGAAGATTGCATTCTCTGGACATCCGGAGGGCTTTGGCCTTTTATCTGCAAAGAACAAAGGAAGTTAGAAAGAGACTAAACTATTTGTTTTCATAGCACAGCAATCAAGATGTCAACTTTATATTGGTGCAAAGATTTTCAAAATAGATCTTAGGTTACCCTTTGTTACCAATTAACTGCCATCTCCCCCCCCTCGCGAAGGGGTAAAGGCTCATTTCACTGGTGGGCCAGCTTCTTCGATTGCATCTCTGAGAGACATACCCATACTAGAGATATGTAGGGCATCTACTTGGAGCTCTTTGCATACTTTCATGAGGCAGCATGCCCTGGTGCAATTGTCAGCTCTGAAGACAGCTGTGGGAACAGCAGTACTACAATCAGCTATCACTTCTCTGTCCTTGCACCCACCACCTCTTTGACTACTGCTTGTTAATCTCCCATGTGTGGAATACATTACTCAAAGAAGAAATGGAGGTTACTTATCTTTATCTGGAGGCTCTCTGAGGTGTGTTGCCCCTATTTGGATTCCACTACCTGCCCTCCAGCCCCTCTGTTGCATATCAGTTACACTGTGGTAAGAATGGAAAATGGAAGAGGCGTTGGCCTGCACTGCCCTTTATGCCCTTCTTTGGGATCATGAAGAGAACAACAACGGACTGTGGGCCAACGAACACTGCTTACAAGAAATTCTAGACTCAGTCACATGGTGTGTATGCATATTCCACGTTTGGAATACAGATAGGGACCACACATCTCAAAGAACCTCCAGTTACTGGTAAGTAACTTCCATTTACTTCAGAGGAAAGAAAGACACTTACTATACTAGTTTGGTACCATAACTTATTTATTTCTTTAGTAGACTTGCATCTTTCTGAAACTTAAAACCAGACTTTTACATAAATAAAAGATACCAGTTACATGTCAATAACAAACCATTTTTGTTAGCAGATTCTATCCCATATATATTAACGTCAACTATTTAAGTGGACTATTTATTCTATGCAAAACTACACAAACACATAACATATTCCTCCTCTTCTCGTTTGGAATAGTCTGTTCACATGACTGTTGAACACCAAATTCTAATTTAACACAGGGATTATTTCTTCCAAAAGCATGGGCATTGCCAGTCATAACTATAAAACCAGACAAAGGGGGGTCTTCTAACATTTACTAAATGACATCTGGGTTCTTGGTATTGCAAGTAGAACTTTCAGGATAGATTATGGAAATAGTATCACGGCAGCATTAGCTACTGGTTGATACTATTAACTTCCCCAAAACTTCATGAATGCAGAGTTAAGGTTGCCAGGGTGCCTTGCACTCTTCTGGAATCTAGAGATCAGCTATACTAAAACTTCTGAAAATCAGACAATGAAGAGTTAGCACAAACTTTTACACTTCTGAAAACCAGGAGCTACAGTTTTAAGATACTCTTAATTGAAGTCTGAGGAACATTATCCTGACCACTTCATCTTTCCTCTATTTAATTATTGCTAAATTCTTTAACAATACCATATGCACTCTCTGATTTTACCTTAGAGCACTTTTTAAAATATTGGTTCTTAAACCAGGACAAAACTTAAACCCAGACCCTTGCCTTCTAGCTCAGTTGCCACCCCTTACCTGAAAAACAAGTTTTGGGACCCCCAAAAGATATCTGAGGTAGAAGGGGTGCCCCAAGACTTGTGAAGGAGAGGGAGAAGCTGCATGGTAGGGAAAGACTATCTAGGAACAGTTTTGTCATCAAGAGCAAGCCTGTGGATTTTAGAGCACTGTAAGCAATGCTCAACCTTAGCTACAGCAGAGATACTGCTCTTCTATAATCAAACCTAATGTTAGGGCCTGCTCCTGACTTCTGTGGGAGCTGAATTCCTGCTGGGAGACTATGAGCATTCTCTGAAGATTGCCTGATTGAGCCCAAAGAGACTGTCAACCAATTTTCAATCTGCTTTAGCATTGATGGAGTTCTAATGTATACATGAAAATGTAATAATTAGTTACAGAAACTGACATGGTATCATCAACTGACATAAGGAAAATTTCTCCAGAGTGTAACAATTCTGACACAAGGGAGCTGGATTTAATACTCTTGAGCTTTCAGCTGATTCATCCAAAGAAGGTGTCATAGCTCCTGATACAAAATGATTAAAATGTGCCTGCCATGTATAATTTGTATGTCTATTTTTCATAATACTGGTCTTGACTTAACTGGCTTCAATCACTGAAGCACAGTTATGGACTAGAACTGCTTATTTTGTTTTTGTTTGTTTGTTTGTTTGCAGGTGACTTGCTTATTCCACTATTCTCCCTCTTTGTGTCAGTCTTGCACCATATGTGATTTCTTTAATAGTTTAGTAAGTCAAAACAGGTAATACAACCATTGTCTAAACATTAGAAGTACTGGATGTGTCTTTGTAATGTTATATTTTTTGCTTTGGTAAGATGATAAAAAATCACTTAGGCCTTTATGAATAGACTACCTGCTTGTGAACAGAGCTGGTTGAAGTATTCACTGCAAACCATCTACTTAATGAATTTCCCCCCTTTTGTGATTTCCAATTGTTCATGAACAGACTTTGATTTTTACAGAATTGTTCATTAAGCATAATTATTTGAATATCTGTCTGGTTCCTGAAAAATGATGAGGCATAGCAGAACATTTTATTTTAATAGCAATTCAGCATGACAAAAATTGTTTAAAAAAAGCTGTCGCATATTTTTAAAATCTGTTGCATTTGTAAAATCAATATTTTATTAGTGTGTAATGGATTACAGGTTTTTTTTACAATTAAAAATGTGTGTCAGGGTAGTTTTACTATCAAAGAGTTGCAGAAAAGCATATTTCCCTTGTGAATATTATACTTATCAATCTGAAAAAAAAATTTAGGAGTAATGTATGGACATGATCTTGGAAACAGTTATGTATGCCCTTAACCTTGGCATATACATAAATGTTTACAGGATCAGGGACTAAATCAATAGCAAAGATTTCTCTGCCCTCCCTTCCTCTAGCCTCCAAAGCATGCACTTTTTCTTCTTCTTTTTTTAAAAGAGAATATTCTGAAAAAAGATCAATAGAATGATTGATTGGATTACTGGAGGATACAGTTTTACATAGAACTGGGAGTCACTGTCATTTACTGAGTACTAAATTCCACTAAGCCATTGGTCAGGTGAAAGGAAACAATGTCTAAGCTATGTCAGGGCCCAGCAAAGAGAATGAGAGACTGTCTATAGTTTGGGTTTGGGTGTAGTATAATTGGATTAAGTAAAAAGTGCAGATGATTTTACCATGTGCATTATTCACATGGAAAGACCATAATATACGTACTGTGCTACAAAATGTGTACTCATCCAGTGCACTAAATGCCCCAACAGCAACTATGTGGGTGAAACCAGATAATCACTATGTTTTTGAATGAACTTATACAAGGAAATGAAATATGATAAAAGGTAAATATATATATATATATATAATCTTCTGTGGGTGAACACTTTTCACAAAGCAATCACTCTATATCTGGCCTATCAGAACTCATACTCAGAGGAAACCTGCACAACATTTTCAAAAGATGTGCCTGGGAAACTAAATTCATAATTTTGCTGAACACTAAAAATCCTGGATTGAATAGAGAGACTGGATTTATGGCTTATTACAACAATCTGCAACCCATTAACAACCCTCCTCCCCAGTTGCTTTCCCCTCCAAGGGTGCTGGAACAAGTGGGGCTGCTGAGAGCCATTGACCAAACATCTGATGAAGTGGGTATTCACCCACGAAAGCTTATGCTTCAATATGTCTGTTAGTCTATAAGGTGCCACAGGACTCTTTGTTGCTTTTTACGGATCCAGACTAACACGGCTACCCCTCTGATAATTGACCAAACTGTAAACCTTGCATATAATGGAAACAACTTCAAGCCCGGGGGGTATGGCAGCACCCCCCTGCACCTCTTGTTCCAGCATCTATGTCCTCCTCACCTTCCTTTCCTCCCTGTTAATGGAGGGGTGTTAACAGGTTGCTTCACCTTGGTTCCTTGAAATATGTGTTAACTACTTGTCCTAAATAATCTGTTCCACCTTGTAATTAACTGTGACAGTCTGAGTAATGGTCCCAGACATGAGCATGAGTTCTGTGTAAGTTTGACAGCTTCTCTCTCACCAACAAAAGTTGGTCAAATAAAAAATGTTATCTCACCCTCCTTGTCTCTCTAATATCCTGGGACTGACTCGGCTACAACATCCCAGTCCTCTACTCAGGGGTGGTGGGTGAAATAGGCCAGGGGAAACTTTGCCTTCCCCAGTGCTGCTTCAGCTGCCAGACCCCCAGTTGTAGGGTTTGGCGGCAAAGTTTTTGCTTTCTTATCACCCATGCAGGTTCCGGGCGGCAGAGGAGGCACATACTGCCTCCTCTATTTCCACGGAACCTGCATGGGGCATATCAAAAGCATCCTTTAACAGATGCTTCCCTGGGAGAGTTGGGTCCAGGGAGGGGAGGCATGGTGAAGCTGTGGCTATCCCTGTGCTCCTCCAGTGCAGGGCTGGGGGTGGGGGTGGCGCTCTGGGCTTCAGCTGGCCTGGGGCTCCTCCAGGCAGGTGGAGGGAGGGCTCAGGGCTTTGGCTGGCCCGGGGCAGGGAGGGGTTGTGGCTCCAGCCGTGGGGTATGGCAGGGGGTCACGGGGCTTTGGCCATGGGGAGGGCACGGGCAAAAGGGGCTAGCCAGGGGCTAGCCCCCCCAAAGGGGGGCTCCATCTGCCGCCCATGCCTCTAGTCAGTCCCATCCCAAATCTCTCACTCTTTTCTCTCCCTCTCTCTCTTGTTAACTGGTGTCTTCCCCTAGTAGCCCCATCCTCTCCCTCTGTTTAGTGTTCTTCCTGTGTAGGGACTCTCACCATTCCCTTCACCACAGGGTGCGTAAAGGAGAGAATATCTTGCTGGTTTCCACACTGCTCCAAAGCCCTGAATAAAAAAAAGAGTGAAGCTTTATAACTCCTGCTGTCTCTCAAGAAGGGGATTGATTTTCTCTCGGGTCCCCTTTGCTGCCTTTTATGCTGACTTTGTGGGAGTGAAGTACATTTCTGCTCTGCATCCTGATTGCTTCACATCCCACTACCTATGGGAGATGGGAGTGCAATTTCAGTTACACTTTAAAGACTAACAGATTTATTTGGGCATAAGCTTTCGTGGGTAAAAACCTCACTTCTTCGGATGCATCCGATGCGAAGAAGTGAGGTTTTTACCCACGAAAGCTTATGCCCAAATAAATCTGTTAGTCTTTAAGGTGCCACCAGACTCCTTGTTGTTTTTGTAGATACAGACTAACATGGCTACCCCCTGATACTTCAGTTACACTGTTACTCCTTTCTCCACTGTTACTGGGGGAGGCCAACCTGTATATTGGGTTTTTTTGTAATTCTCTTATATATTTTAACTGCTAATGTCATATTCCTGCAGTTTTAAATGTGGTGATTCTTGATGTGATGCTGAATTTCCATGGCTCTATAAGTGTTGCGGGGGCAAGAGGGAGGGAATAGAGAAGACACAATGAAAAGCAAACAGATACTGCATTGTTGCCGGGTCAGAAAGGTTGGGTGTTAGTAGAGAAATTTGTTTAATGTTTTTTTCCATCTAGATTGACATGTGCAGGTTCATGTTCCACTATCCTTGCAAGTGTGTTCGTAACAGTGCAATGGGGGAAAGGTGGTGTGACAGGTTGGATCAGAAACCCCCTTGGGGCTGCCAACTGATGTGCCAAGACTACTTCTGCCCCTGCTTTCCCTGCCAGTTTGGGACTCCAAAACCCTGCCTGGTTGTGCCAGACACGCTTGCTGGCTACAAACACAGATGCAGGTCTGAACCACATCCCACAAACTGCAGGCTTAACTGAAAGCAGCTTAAGAAATGTTCCTGTCTCTAACACTCAGATGGCCAACTCCCAATGGGGTCCAAACCCCAAATACATCTGTTTTAACTTGTATAAAGTTTATACAGGGTAAACTCCTAAATTGTTCACCCTCTATAACACTGATAGAGAGATATGCACAGCTGTTTGCCCTGATTCAAGGCTAAAAAGTCAGGTTTGAAAATGTTGGGCAATATAGCAGCAACAATATTGTGTGCATAGAATGTAGGTGGCTCTCACCCAGAGAACGGATTCCTCCTTCTGCAGAATGCATGTCTTTTCACACAGAAAGGTTATTTCTCTCCTTTTTTCATTTTCAGCCTTAGAAGAAAAATATAATCAGCATTACAAGGCCACACAAACAGAACACTTTCAAACAGATACATCTTCATTCAAGTTTTAGATTTAATCTGAAAATATGGCAAGTGCTTTATTAGAAATTTATTTTGTCTATGGCATTTCTGAACATAAGGAACCATCAGCCTGCTCACAGGTACTGTAGCAATATTTTTTCCCCTCCATTCTAATAAGTAACCTCCCCTAGAAGTCTAGTATCAAAACAAGATGCCAAAATCTTATAGGACAATGGATTATTCATTTTTTTCTCACACCACTGTTCTGTTGATGTGGGATGTGCCAGGATAAATTGTCAGATACTGAGATACAGTATATTATCAAATTGCTGCAATGGGGATGTATATGTTTAGCACCCTAATGTTAATGGGAAGTACATGTGTAAAATCCACTATGTGTAGAGCAGAGACTGTTTTATGTATAACACATTCTAGATGGGTAATTCAATCCAATCTAATTCCTTACACCACAGTATCCAGATCTACGAAAAAAGCAGTTCACAAAAAAAACATGATTCAAGAGAAATGCTGTTGCTAGAAAAAGAAAGATACCTTTTGCCTTGAAAGAAATTTTAAATTCCTTTTCATTCCACTTTAATCTGAATGTAACATTATGAAAGCTTTCAGAAATAGAAGCATCATTAATATACTGTGGAATGCCCCCTGTCCCACAGTCTAAATGTTGGCTAATATTTCAAATGTAAGTGCTTCAAATTGTTGGATTGGGATCAAGATTTTCAAAGATCGGAGAAGCATACCTCAAGTTAGCTCCCACTTATGTCATTGCTAGGTGGTCATCTCTCAGAAACCAGCGATGAAATTCTTGGCCCAATGAATTCAATATACGTTTTGCCATTGATTGCAGTGGGGCCATGATTACAACCTAAATTCTTATTTAGGTGCCAAAATATGGATGTAGGAGACTAACTTTAGACTCTTCTTTCTTTTGAAAATTTTGGTCAAGGTACCTAACTTTAGGTACCAATTTTGAAAAAAAAAAAAAAAAGTCTTCAGTGCATTAATAGATGCAAATGTTTTATTTGTATCCAGTCAAATGCTGCAAAATTTTTGAGGAGGGGAGGGGAATTTTTCCTCATCTGTGTTACTGGCACAAAGCCAAACTGTTCTGGTTTGAATGTGAAATGTAAAACATTTTGCATAGCTCAAGCTGTTTACAGTTCGGGGCATCAAATTTAAAAACAGCACAGCTAGATTGTTTTCAATTAGATCTTTTTAAAAAATATATTTTTAAGTGTCATTTACAAAATAAGCTTCCAAATGGAAATTCTGTATTACTCTGTGTTGCATCGCCTCAGAATTCTGGTGCTTCGTTTGATGTTTCAAAGATTCTGGGATTTAAGGCCAAAAAGGACCACTGTGATCATCTAATGCAGGGGTGAGGAGCCTTTTTTGTGTCAGGGGCCATTGACCCACCGAAAAAAATCAATAGCAGGCCACACGTATTCAACTTACCTGCCTGAGGGGGGAGGAAAGGGGGAGGCTCAGGGCTTTCCCCCGCAGCAGGGCAAGCTGGTGCTCACGGTTACAGCCCTGTGGGCAGGAAGCCTCGAGCTCTGTGACCCGTTCCGCCCACGTGGGGCTGGAGCCAAATCTTGGTGCCCACTTGTGCCCAGCGGGTGAGTTGAACATGTGTGCATGTGTGGCCCACGGGCTGGATGAAAATGACCAAGGGGCCGGATCCAGCCCACGGGCTACAGGTTCCCCACCCCTGTTCTAATGCATGCATAACACGGGCCATAGACCTTCCTGAATTAATTCCTGTTTAAATTAGATCATATCTTTTACAAAAATGTCCGATCTTGATTGGAAAAGTTGAAAAAGTCATTCCAATGGCTAATTACTGGTTAAAAATGTGTTCTTTATATTGAATTTGAATTTGTCTAGCTTCAATTTCTAGCCATTGGTTCTTTTATACCTATACTCTCCTAGATTGAAGACTCCTGCATTATGAAATTCTGTTGTCCATGTAGCTATATGTAGACTCAAATCATGTCACCCTTTAACCTTCTTTTTTATTAACTAAATAGAATGAGCTCTTTTAATTTTTCACTGTAAGGCATGTTTTCCAAGCCTTTAATCATTCTCGTGGCTCTTCTCTGAACCCGCTCAAATTTATCAACATCCTTCTTGATATGTGGACACCAGAACTGGATGCAGAACACAACACTGCTTGCACCAATGTCAAATACAGAGGTAACATAACCTCCCTATTACTACTTGAGATTCCCCTTTCTATGAATCATAGAATATTAGGGTTGGAAGAGACCTCAGGAGGTCATCTAGTCCAACCTTCTGCTCAAAGCAGGACCAACACCAACTAAATCATCCCAGCCAGGGCTTTGTCAAGCTGGGCCTTAAACACCTCTAAGGATGGAGATTCCACCACCTCCCTAGGAAACCCATTCCAGTGCTTCACCACCCTCCTAGTGAAATAGTGTTTCCTAATATCCAACCTAGACCTCTCCCACTGCAACTTGAGAACATTGTTCCTTGTTCTGTCATCTGCCAACACTGAGAACAGTGGAGCTCCATCCTCTTTGGAATCCCCCCTTCAGGTAGTTGAAGGCTGCTATCAAATCCCCCCTAACTCTTCTCTTCTGCAGACTAAATAATCCAGTTCCCTCAGCCTCTCCTCATAAGTCATGTGCCCCAGCCCCTAATCATTTTAATTGCCCTCTGCTGGACTCTCTCCAATTTGTCCACATCCCTTCTGTAGTGGGAGGAAGCGGGGGGAAAACTGGATGCAATACTCCAGATGTGGCCTCACCAGTGCCGAATAGAGGGGAATAATCACTTCCCTCGATCTGCTGGCAGTGTTCCTACTAATGTAGCCCAATATGCCATTAGTGTTCTTGGCAACCAGGTCACACTGCTGATTCATATCCAGCTTCTCATCCACTGTAATCCCCAGGTCCTTTTCTGCAGAACTGCTGCTTAGCTATTCAGTCCCCAGCCTGTAGCAGTGCATGGGATTCTTCTGTCCTAAGTGCAGGACTCTGCACTTGTCTTTGGGCCAAAAGAAATCTGGTGAGGTTCAACAATCCTCCAATTTGCGTAGGTCACTGCGGACCCTAACCCTACCCTCCCGCATATCTACTCTCCCCCCAGCTTAGTATCATCTGTGAACTTGCTGAGGGTGCAATCTATCCCATCATCCAGATCATTAATAAAGATGTTGAACAAAACCAGCCTCAGAACCGACCCCTGGAACACTCTGTTTGATACTGGCTACTAACTAGACATCGAGCCATTGATCACAACCGGTTGAGCACGACAATCTAGCCAGCTTTCAATCCATCTTATAGTCCATTTATCCAATGCAAACTTTTTTAATTTGCTGGCAAGAATACTGTGGAAGACTGTATCAAAAGCTTTGCTAAAGTCAAGATATATCACGTCAACTGCTTTCCCCATATCCACAGAGCCAGTTATCTCATAGTAGAAGGCAGTCAGGTTGGTAAGGCATGACTTGCCCTTGGTGAATCCATGTTGACTGTTCCTGATCACCTTCCTCTCCTCCAAGTGCTTCAAAATGGTTTCCTTGAGGACCTGCTCCATGATTTTTCCAGGGACTGAGGTGAGGCTGACCGGTCTGTAGTTCCTCAGGTTCTCCTTCTTCTCTTTTTTAAAGATGGGCATCCAAATATAGTCTTAGCCATTTTGGCCACAGTGTTGTTCTGGGAGTTCATGTTCAACTGATTCTCTATGACCTCCAAGTGTGACTTCTCAGGATTGATTCTCAATCCTGAATTATGGCTGATATTCTTTGTTCCTAAATATATGATCTTACATTTGGCCATTGTAGTGGGGTGGCTGCCCCACTCCCTGAGATTATGGGCTGCGGCAGGCCAGGGGGCCTGTGCAGACACACAGCCAATGAGAGAAGGGCTTACTGGGAGCCAATCAGGGCCCAGGTTGGAGACAGCCAATCAGGGCCAGTCTCAGCCCTATAAAAGACTGCACAGGGAGCAGGCAGTCTGTCCCAGGCCTTCGAGAGGGGAAGGTCTATCTCCAAACTGGGAGACTAGCACCGCGGACAGCGCAGTGCTGGCCAGGCTCAGGGAGCAGAGGGGAGCTCTAGCCTGAGGCCTGCCAGGCTGCGGGCCCTGAGTGGAAGGACCTAGTGGGTGCAAGGGGCCGTAGGGGAAGCGGCCCAGGGAAGCGGACAGACGAGGGGAGAGTAGGAGGACAGCGAGGCTGCCGCCAGAGGGTCCCTGGGTCGGGACCCAGAGTAAAGGGTGGGCCTGGGTCCCCCCCTACTCCCTTGCAGTACATCTAGCCATTGGCCATAGGGAGCGACCAGTACAGACCATGCCAGATCCCTAAAGGGAGGGATTAGACTTTGGGGTGTGTGGTTGACTATGGTGGCTGGACAAGGAGACTGCTGATTGACCTCCCCCTCCCCCCCGGAAGGGGTGTGGAAGGACTGAGTGGCACTACCGGAGGGCAGTGGTCCCGAAGAGGACGTCGCGAGTTGGTAAGCGACGTGGGCTCAGACACGCCAACCGAGGGCGAGACGACGGTCGGGACACCACTAGGAGAGGGCGCTCCACTGGACTGAGCTAATTCCTGGAACAACCAGTAGGAGGCACCACGGTGGTGAGTCCCAACCCCGTTACAGCCATATTGAAATGTATATTGTTTGCTTGCATCTATTTTACCAAGCTATCCAGATCTCTCCTTATCAGAAACCTGTCTTTTTCATTAGAATCATAGAATATTAGGGTTGGAAGAGACTTCAGGAGGTCATCTAGTCCAATCCCCTGCTCAAAGCAGGACCAACACCAACTAAATCATCCCAGCCAGGGCTTTGTAGTTACCTAGGTAACATTATTTACCACTTCCCCAATTTTTGTGTCAGCTGCAAACTTTATCAACAATTTTGTTTTCTTTCAAGTCATTGATGAAATAGTCAAATAGTGCAGAGCCAAGAATCGATCTCTACAGGACTAAAACTGGGGGAAAGTTTTCAGGTAAATATTTGCTGAAAAATGCAGTTTTGGGCCAATGGAACCTTTTCACAAATTTGACATGAACTCCCATATAGTTTAACAATCCCCTCCTCTAATTTTTTCAGGCTTGATTCACCAGGGGGATTAGGCATCTTTCTCAAAATAGAAGAGTGAAGCAGATGATTATGCCACCATGCCTCTTATATATTCTTGTTTTGGGGTATAAAGCACTCACCTGGGTTCAAGTCCTCACTCTGCCTGAGTGTGAGCAGGGATTTGAAGTTGATTCTCCCACAATACAGGTGAATGCCTAGCCGGACTATGGGATATTTTAGGATGGGTCTTCCTCAGTCTCTCCTGTTGAAGCTGTTCCACTTTAAATAGCTAAAGAAATATTCATTGGGCCAGAAAGGGAACCTGAGATTGACTCTCTAGCCTGGTGATTAGGACACTCGGCTAGAAGGAGAGATCCCCAGGTCCAGTCCCCCTGTCCAATAACTATTAAATTAATTATACACAATGGAACAGCTTCAACAGGAGAGATTTAAAGAAGTCCAGCCCAGAATACTCTCTAGTCCAATCAGTGGTTCGGGCACACACCTGAGATGAAAGAGACCTGGATTCAAGTCCCTCCTCTGCATAAAATGGAGTGAAGGTTTGAATCTGTATTTCCTATATTCTGGGGGTTTTGATAGGAGGAGCACCACCTCCTCCTTAATTTTGTGAATAGCATTTCCAAACTTCTTTTGCTTCACTGCTGCTACTACTACCACTACTACTACTAACTAATAATAATAATCATAAATACAGTTTTAAAGTCTCAAAATCAAAACAAAATATTTGATTTGACCCCAAAATGAACGTTTTTGTTTGTTTCATTCAGAAAACAGGAAAAGAAATTGTCAATCCAAAAAAACTTGTTTTTGATCAGCCAGTGAACCAAAAAATCAATTATTCAGAGAGTTCTAAATGGGAGTTGACTAAAAAATACAGCCACTTGATGATGAGTCCTATTTAATTAAATTTTGAATCCTATCCATTGGCTAGTTTTTAAATCATTTAATGAGTGCTGTGGTGATTTTGTTTTGTTCTGGTTTCTTAATCAAAGTATCATGCAGACAAATCAAATGATTTATAGAAGTCTAAGTGTATTCCATCAGCACCATTACCTTTATCAGCCAACAAAACTTGTAATGTCGTCGTTGTCGTCATCATCATCACCATTCGCTCCCCAAAAAATTGTTAGACAAGATCTATTTTCCATAAACAATGCTGATTGCCATTAATTATATTACCCTCCTTTAATTCTTATTGAGTCCTGTATCAGTTGTTCCATTATTTTTTATGAGATCAATGTTAGATTGATCAATGTAGTTACCTAGGCAACTATATTTATGTGAATGGCTAGGACTTGTATTGACTAGGACTTAAGAATTTATTGAGTGTAAACTTGTCGTAGATCACACCCCATGCACTGTGGGGGAGGATGGAATTAAGCTGATCAACATTTTTTATTCGAGACTTTTTTGGGAGACATTTTTAAAGTACATTGCATATTTTTTAATTAAATTATTTTTTTAATTTTAAACTTTTCCTCTTTCTGCTCCCTTCCCCTTTTCAGTGGCAAAACTAACCTTTTTGTAGATTTCTGGGTGCTGTGTTGTAAAGAATTGGATTGAATTAGTCACCCGGAGTGTGTTTACACATGAGTCTCTGCTCTACTCATAGAAGATTTACACATGTACTTCCCATTAACTGTAGAGTGTTGAACGTATCTATCCCCATTGCAGCAAGATGGAATATACTGTATTCCAATATCTGATAACTGAGGTAATTCACCCTCCTATATCCTGCTTTAACAAAACAGCTTGACATGAGAAAAACAAACAAAGGGCAAAAAGGGGGAAGGGAGGGGAAAACAGAAAATTGATATATACATGGCAATTATTTTTAGAATATTTGAGAAATCACACATTTCTAGTAAAAAAAAACAGAATCATGATTTTTTTTTAGAATGAAAAAATTAAATAAAACAATTTTTTGGGGGGTGGGGATTACTATTTTTCAAACAGCTCTACAAAGATATTTGTGATGCTATGATGTGCTCACTAGGACCCAGTGGGAACCAGGGCAGCAAATCCTGTTGGTCTGTTGCATTTCTTTATAGATTCTCAAGAGCAGATGCTTAGAGATCTCTATACAGATTACTTCTCTTTACAGGGACACCAGCTCATTCCCTCACAATTCCTTCTCTGCCACCTCCACTCACATACCATATTCCCCCATTCCCTAGTTAATTCTTCATCAGCTTCTCAGCAGTCACCTCTCCTCAATAGCTCTCCAGTCCAGAATGGGAGGGTGTGCAGCTGCAACACACTCACCAGATGTAATATAATAATATATGGAGATATACCTATCTCCTAGAACTGGAAGGGACCCTGAAATGTCATTGAGTCTAGCCCCGTGCCTTCACTAGCAGAACCAAGTACTGATTTTGCCCCAGATCCCTAAGTGGCCCCCTCAAGGACTGAACTCACAACACTGGGTTTAGCAGGCCAATGCTCAACCCCCTGAGCTATCTCTCCCTTGAAGTACCCACAATACTGAATGCCTGTGTCACTTCCTGCAGCTCCCATTGGCCAGGATCAGTGAACCGCGGCCACTGGGAGCTGCGGGCGGCTGCGCCTGTGGAGGGTCAATGTAAACAAATTGTCTCATGGCCTGCCAGTGGATTACCCTGACAGGCCACATGTGGCCCGCGGGCCGCAGGTTGCCAACCACTGACTTAGTGCATCATAGACCTGTGCATGCATGACATTCAACAACTGACTGACATTTATGGTTTCTTTCCCACATTAGACTATACACACAGGGTAAAATCAGGCTCTGCTGAAGTCAATGGGAGTCCTGCCGTTGACTTTATTAGGGCCAGAATTTCACCGGAGTTCTTTGGGGACATTGCTATAAGCACTATTCTTGCTGCTTGCTATACAAAAGGGAAAACACCAAAAATATAGAACATACCAGTGGTAGTTTCATAGATATGGGTTTCGGAATTGAGGGAGAGCATGTTGAGATGGTGCAACTCAAGACACAGACAGGACTTGAACTCACATAATAGTTTTATGTCTCATGACCTGTACACTGAACAAGCATTTGCCACCTGCGATACTTAACAAAAATCTTTCTGGTGACCCAAGCCAGATTCACTTGGACAGTTAAACTAGTTTTATGGATGCTCTGCATTGCTAGAGCAACACAAAGCATCTGTAGCATATTGGTAAATTGGGCCTTGAATTTTTCATTTACCAAGAACTCTGTGGACAGTACTGGTTATATTACACTCAAATGGGCACACAAATAGCCTTGCCCTGTACTGTATATGTATCAATCAACCTACAATACTTAGCTGATCCTATCTAACTCACATGGATCAACCTGCAAGACTTTTCATTCTGGAGTTTTAGCTATTAATTTTCATACACTGTACCATACTTTAACAAAGCAACTGGATTCTAGACTTGCTAGCAGATATGTTGCCAGGTGAGCTGCCTGGAGTCCAATTATCTGAACCAGAAGTATATGTTGGCATACTGAAGAGCTATGCCACAAGAACCAGGAGTCACACAATGCAATTAATAGGCAGCTGGTTTAAAATAAACGTCAAGATGTACCACACGTAGTCAACCTGTGGAATTCATTGCCAGGTGATGTTCTGAAGGCCAAAAGTATAACTAGGTCCATAAAAGAATTAGATAAGTTCCTGGAGGATAGGTCCCTCAATAGCTATTAACCAAGATGGTCAGGGATGCAACCCCATGCTCTGTGTGTCCCTAAAACTCTGACTGCCAGAAGCTGGGACTGGGCAGGGGATGAATCACTTGATAATATCCCTGTTCTGTTCATTCCCTCTGAAGTATATGGCATTGGCCACTGTCAGAAGACAGGATACTAGGCTAGATGGGCCACTGGTCTGACCCAGTATGGCTGTTCTTATGACCTGAAGCAAAAAGGTTATACTGCTCCTTGGCCATAGTATTTATCCAGCCTGTCAGATGGTAGTGACCATCAGATGGTTTACAGTGTGATTCACCCAGACTGTTTCACCCTGTTGTAACTATCTCAGTTGATCACTGACAATGGACAATACCAAGAAAGGTGAGGCTGGTCTCATTGCATCTTATAATTGTGAACTATTGACTGCTGAGAAAGTTTTCCTTCTCTTTTAGTCTGATGTGATTTATTCTGAATGTGCTGAGGCAGTGCCCAGAAAAGCTTGGCAGGAAAGGGAGGTAGTTTTTAAATAATAGTGCTACTAACAGTAGCCTTGAATCATAAAGTATGGATATAGATTGAACTGAACTTAATCAGTTTGAAGGAGAGGACCCCATCCCTATCTCTTACTGATCTAGCTAGTTAGTCATTGATCATGCTATATACTTGATTTGTGCTGTTTTGAGAAAAATATTGCAGCTATTTAGTTCTTTATAGATCATGCTGAATATATTTTAGTTGATTTTGTGTGTAACTGGTTGATAAGGTTACATAATTTACTAATCATAGGGTTAAGCAATGTCATTTATTTGAAGCAATTGGCACAGCTAACTGCTGGAATATAGTAGTAACCTATTGATCTTTAAACTTTCCAAAACCCACATTGAAAGAGATACTTTAATAATCAATTTGCATGGTTTATAAAAGTGAATTTACATCATATGGAGTTTGCATCTTATTTTGTATTTATTACACTGACACAGAGCAGTATTCTTTTGACACATAATTAGGCAATTTCTTCCTACCACATTAAGAATGGTGGATATTTATACTAAAGGTCAGAGCACTGGGACTATCAGTCTCCATGTTGTTGTTATTTTTGTCACTTTGCTGAGCTGTAAGAGATATGGAGCTTTACAATGGGGGGGCTTTACCTCAATTTCCCATTGTGCGGGAACAAAAAAGAAATAGTGACAGCAACTCTTTATCACAGGGTCCTTTCTAGAGTAACTTGTTCATAAAACATCACCAGTCCTGTTTACCTTGAACAAAGATTGCCAAAACAACTCCTGGGTAACTCCATTTGCAGAAATCCCACATTTGATGCCATTGGGTCAAGCATTGCTGCCAATAAATAGCTGCCTTCCCTGTCACTCTTGAAATCTCTCTTTTTGCTTTATTAGCACATTGACTGTGTCCTTTACTTTTCACCTGGGAAATGCCTTAAGTTTCCCCACTAGCCTTTGACCACATAGAGCTTGTGTTACAAAATTTAATCAAGGGCCTGGTCTACACTATGAGTTTAGTTCGAATTTAGCAGCATTAAATTGAATTAACCCTGCATCCGTCCACACAACAAATCCATTTACTTCGACATAAAGGGCTCTTAAAATCGATTTCTGTACTCCTCCCCAACGAGGGGAGTAGTGCCAAAATCGACATTGCCATTTCAAATTAGGTTTAGTGTGGCCGCAATTCGATGGTATTGGCCTCCAGGAGCTATCCCACAGTACACCATTGTGACAGCAATGGAAAGCAATCTGAACTCAGATGCACTGGCCAGGTAGACAGAAAAAGCCCCGCAAACTTTTGAATTTCATTTCCTGTTTGCCCAGTGTGGAAAGCAAAAGTGACCACGCAGAGCTCATCAGCACAGGTAACCATGCAGTCCAAGAATCGAAAAAGAGCACCAGCATGGACCATATGGGAGGTACTGGATCTGATCGTTATATGGGGAGAGGATTCCATGCTAGCAGAACTACGTTCCAAAAGACGAAATGCCAAAACATTTGAAAAAATCTCCAAGGGCATAATGGAGAGAGAACACAATAAGGACTCGCTACAGTGCTGTGTGAAAGTTAAGGAGCTTAGACAAGCCTACCAGAAAACCAAAGAAGCAAACAGAAGGTCCGGGTCAGAGCCGCAGACATGCCACTTCTGTGCTGAGCTGCATGCAATTCTAGTGGGGGCCGCCACCACTACCCCACCCCTGACCATGGATTCTGAGGAGGGGGTAATCTCAGCCATGCCTGAGGATTCTGCGGATGGGGAAGATGAGGACGAGGAGGAGAAGGACGACAAGCTTGCGGAGAGCACACACCACTCCGTTCTCCCCAACAGCCAGGATCATTTTCTCAGCCTGACTGAAGTACCCTCCCAAGGCATTATCCCAGAACATGAAGCCATGGAAGGGACCTCTGGTGAGTGTACCTTTGTAAATATAAAACGTGGTTTAAAAGCAAGCTTTTTTTAATGATTAATTTGCCCTGAGGACTTGGGATGCATTTGCGGCCAGTACAGCTACTGGAAAAGTTTGTTAACGTGTCTGGGGATGGAGCAGAAATCCTCCAGGGACATCTCCATGAAGCTCTCCTGGAGGTACTCCAAAAGCCTTTGAAGAAGGTTTCTCGGCAGTGCAGCCTTATTCTGTACTCCATGGTAGGACACTTGACCACGCCATGCTAGTAGCAAGTAATCTGGTATCATTGCATGACAAAGCCTGGCAGCATATGGTCCCGGTGTTTGCTGGCATTCAAGCAACATCCGTTCTTTATCTCACTGTGTTATCCTCAGGAGAGTGATATAGTTCATGGTAACCTGGTTGAAATACGGGAATTTAATTAAGGGGACAGAGATGGCTGTTCCTACTGGGCTGTTTGCCTGTGGCTGAAAAGAAATCCTTCCCTGCAGTTAGCCAAGACGTGGGGGTGGGGGGATCATTGTCACTGAGCTTTTCACGTTTGGCAAGCAGGGATCTTCCCTGATAATAGCCATGCGGTGGGGGGAGGGGTAAAGCGATCATCCCAGAGAATTGGATGGGGAGGGGGTTAGTTTGGTTTCTGCAGGTATCTTTCCTGATACCAGCTACGCGGTGGGGGGAGGGATAAAGCGATCATCCCAGAGAATTGGAATGGGGGGGGGGTTAGTTTGGTTTCTGCTGCTGGACGTTAACAGGAAAACCGCAGCACTCGACGGGCTTTGCTTGGTATGTGGGAAAGAAGGATGCTGCTTTTATGAAGGCTGCAGAAGCCGAAAGACAATGGTTTACCATGGCTGCATGCAAGCCGAATTCTGTTGCCTGGACCTGCGTCTGTGATCTCTAACACCAAAGCCGCAGGCACTCAATATTAAGATGCAGAATGCGACCTTGTACCGAAATCACATGTGCTGTGTAATTTGAATCCTGTTGTTCACCGTGAAAGAGTATAAGCATTGTTCTGTAAAATGTATCTTTTTAAATACTTCTCTCCCTTTTTTCCCTCCCTCCTGCAGCTGCAAATTTTTCAAGCCTCCCTCCTCTGTCCCGAAGGCTATCTCAGATAAGGTGGCGAAAAAAAACGGACGTGAGATAACATGTTCTTGGAAATCATGCAATTGACCCGCAATGAAAGAGCTCATCTGAATGAGAGGAAGGACACGGTATCAAAGTACAGGAAAGATGCCAGTGAACGTGAGGACAGGAGGGACCAACGTGAGGAGAGGAACGACACTCGAGATGAGAGGTGGCAGGATGCAACGCTGCTACTGCTGCGTGAGCAAACGGACATTCTCTGGCATCTGGTGGAGTTTCAGGAATGGCAGCAGGATCACAAAGTGCCGCTGCAGCCCCTGTATAACCACCCTCCCCCCTCACCATGTTCCATAGTCTCCTCACCCAGACGTGTAAGAACGCGGGGGGAGGGGAGGCTCCGTGCACCCTCCCACTCCACCCCAGTGGACAGTCCAAGCAAAAGGCTGTCATTATTTTGAACTTTTTTAGTGGCCTTTTCCTTCCCTCCTATCCTCCTCCCAAATCCCACCCGGGTTACCTTGTCAGTTCTCTCCCTCTTTTTATAATCAATTAATAAAGAATACATGATTTTTAAACGATAGTGACTTTATTTCCTTTGAAAGCAAGCTGTGATCAAAGGGGGAGGGTGGGTTGCTTACAGGGAATGAGTCAATCAAAGGGGGTGGGTTTTCATCAAGGAGAAACAAATAGAACTTTCACACCGTAGCCTGGCCAGTCATGAAACTGGTTTTCAAAGCTTCTCTGATGCGCAGCACTGCTTGGTGTTCACTTCTAATCACCCTTGTGTCTGGCTGTGCGTAATCAGCGGTCAGGCGATTTGCCTCAGCCTCCCACCCCGCCATAAATGTCTCCCCCTTACTCTCACAGAGATTGTGGAGCACACAGCAAGCAGCAATAACAATGGGAATATTGGTTTGGCTGAGGTCTGAGTGAGTCAGTAAAGTGTGCCAGCAGCCCTTTAAACGTCCAAATGCACATTCTACCACCATTCTGCACTTGCTCAGCCTGTAGTTGAACAGCTCCTGACTACTGTCCAGGTTGCCTGTGTATGGCTTCATGAGCCAGGGCATTAAGGGGTAGACTGGGTTCCCAAGGATAACTATAGGCATTTCAACATCCCCAACAGTTATTTTCTGGTCTGGGAAGTAAATCCCTTGCTGCAGCCGTTTAAACAGATTAGTATTCCTGAAGACGCAAGTGTCATGAACCCTTCCCAGGCATCACATTGATGTTGGTGAAACGTCCCTTCTGATACACCCGTGCTTGCAGCACCATTGAAAAGTACCCCTTGCGGTTTATGTACTGGCTGCCCTGGTGCTCCGGTGGCAAGGTAGGGATATGGGTTCCATCTCTCACCCCAGCACAGTTAGGGAATCCCATTGTAGCAAAGCCATCCACTATGACCTGCACATTTCTCAGAGTCACTACCTTTGGTAGCAGCAGCTCAGTGATTGCTTTGGCTACTTGCATCACAGCAGCCCCCACAGTAGATTTGCCCACTCCAAATTGATTCCTGATTGACTGGTATCTGGCGTTGCAAGCTTCCACAGGGCTATCGCCACTCGCTTCTCAAATGTGAGGGCTGCTCTCATCTTGGTATTCTGGTGCTTCAGGGTAGGGGAAAGCAAGTCACAAAGTTCCATGATAGTGCCCTTATGCATGTGAAAGTTTCACAGCCACTGGGACTTGTCCCACACCTGCAACACTATTCGGTCCCACCAGTCTGTGCTTGTTTCCCAGGCCCAGAATTGGCGTTCCCATGGCTAGAACCTGCCCCATTAACAACATGATCTCCAAAGCGCTGGGGCCCGCGGTTTGAAAGAATTCTGTGTCCATGTTCTCATCACTCTCGTCGCCGCGCTGCCGTAGCTGCCGCCTCCTTACCTGGTTTTTCAGGTCCTGGTTCAGCATAAACTGCATGATAATGCGCAAGGTGTTTACAATGTTCATGACTGCTGTCTTGAGCTGAGCGAGCTCCATGCTTGCCGTGATATGGCGTCTGCACAGTTCACCCAGGAAAAAAAGTGCAAAACGGTTGTCTGCCATTGCTTTCACTGAGGGAGGGGGAGGATGGACCCAGAACCACCCGCGACAATGTTTTTGGCTCCATCAGGCATTGGGATCTCAACCCAGAATTCCAATGGTCAGGGGAGACTGTGGGAACTATGGGATAGCTATGGGATAGCTACCCACAGTGCAACACTCCAGACGTCAACGCTAGCCTCGGTACATGGATGCACACTGCCGAATTAATGTGCTTAGTGTGGCTGCATACATTCGACTTTATACAATCGGTTGCCCAAAATCAAATTCTGTAAATTCGGAGTAATCCTGTAGTGTAGACATACCCAAGGCGGACCTTTGGTTAACTCTCCTTTTATGCAGCTGCTTTGCAACACAAAGTAAACTCAGACACTGTCCACTAGAGCCAGGTCCTCTGCTAGATCCCATCCAATCAAAAGACAGTGTATTATCCCCACTCTCCCTTACTGACCACTCAAGTAGGATTGCTCTAGCCAGACCACATCAGATTCCTTCAACTAGGCCTTCTGTGTGTAGTCCTGTCTATGGAGAGTTTAATATTGAGTATTTATTGTAACACATTTGATTATCACCTTTTTCAAAACATTATTTTAATCTGCTTATCATTGTATAAGCAACTGAGCACACATAGCAAATGAACTAACCCCTGCTGGTTTTGCTTGATAGTTTTGTTTATTGCTAAAATGTAAATTGAGGTAAACCCACATTCTTTTATCTAGAACAGACCTCTTTATCACCTTTACTTAGGCTCTGAAATTTGTCTTAAATGTGTCTTAGTAACATTATAACAAGGGAATTCATAACTTCACATAGAAGGATAACACATGCATTTTACAATGATATTAATGACCAGCATGTTATTCGTTTTTATGTGATACCTCACAAAGCATATTTTGTACACATATTATTGCAACTGTATGTAGGGGTGAGTGTGTGTGTGTGGGGGGGAGGTTCCCTAGGGTCACAACCATAATAGCTTGAATCATTTCCAAGTTCTTAAAAAAAAAATCAAATATTAGATGTGGGTTGTGTGCTAGAAATGGTGACTCTCCATTTATAACACGATTTTCAAATATATAGCTTGAATGATGACCCAGCATTTCTAAGAAGATGTTGAACACAGAAAATACTGGATGTGATTGCAGGCCCATTTAACAATGTGTCATTCAAGTATTCTAGTAAGTGGCTTTCCACTCCGGGTGTTATTGTGGAGAAAGATCCTGGTGTGAAGAAGAGACACTTAATGTTTTATGTACCCTTGCTGTTCTCGGTATCATGTCTCCTCACTCAGATAGCACAGATAATTAATAATTGTGATGTACTGAAAACTGTAATTGCGGTAAACAGCTTTGTATTTCTTCCCAGTACACCCCATTTTCAATAGGTTTAGTTTTAAGGTAAACATTATGCATGCAAGTGTATGTCATGGGCTGCATGGTTTTAGTCTCCTTTTTCAGTCATTCAGCACATCCATAGTGAGTGCTGAAGCAAAAATTCAGGAATAAAATCACTCTTATAAGTGTTTTGTGTGTGTGTTTGATCATCAAACATTACTGTATGGAAGGAATTGCTTATGACATTGTCACAGTGATGGACAAACCTCAAAAGTTCAGTTTAGAGAAGCACCCAGACATCCATGTGCTTGATTGAAATTTTCTAAATTCTTTGGTCTAGATATTAGATTAATAGAGTTTAATGTGAGACGGGACCATTAACATCAGTGCACTAAAGATCTCTTCCGTCAATTCTTTTAGGACTCGTGGTTCCAGGTTATCCAGGCTTGCTATTTTGAAAATGTTTATACCTAGCAGATGTTGTCTAACATCCTCCCAATTTGCTAATGGACTACAAAACATTTCAGCACTCATATAATATGAAGACTTCATTGTATTTCTTTCCAAATACAGAACAGAATTATTTATTGAACACTTCTGCCTATTCTGCATAATTACTAACAATTTTACCATCTCCATCTAGTAATGGACCTATACCATTGTTAGGGTTTCTTTTGTTCCTAGTATACTTTTAAAAACCCTCATTCTTCTTATCCTTAGCCTTTTCAGCCATGGATTTTTCCCTTATGTCTTTAAGAACATAAGAACAGCCATACTAGGTCAGATCAAAAGGTCCATCTAGCCCAGTATCCTGTCTTCCGACAGTGGCCAATGCCAGGTGCCTCACAGGGGATGAACAGAACTAGTAATCATCAATTGATCCATCCCCTGTTGCCCATTCCCAGATTCTGGCAAACATAGGCTAGGGACACCATCCCTGACCATCCTGGCTAATAGCCTTTGATGGACCTATCTTCCATGAATTTATTTAGTTCTTTTTTGAACCGTGTTATAGTCTTGAGTAATTTAGCTGCCCTTAGCAATTTTCTACACTTTATAACTTCTAATTTATATTGATTGCTTTTTCCCCTTTTTCTATTTGTTATATGTTGCTTTTTTATTTCTAATTTGTGACTTCCCTTTGCCACTGAACAGGATGGGCTCTGAGCCAAATGTATTTTCTTGATTGTGCAACTGTGGCTTTTTTGGCCTCTTAGGCTAGAAATTTCATCTCAAAAGAATAGTTTCTTTGTCTCCAAGATTTCCTGTACTTTCTAGCCCTGATTTTCCCCAGCACTGCTTGGATGTAATGGAGAGGGGCAGCTGCAGGGATTCAGTTGGAGCTCCCCAATTCAGGATTGTCTAGTGCTACCATAAATTGGAGCAAGAGGGTTGCTGCTTGAATTTATTCTTCTGACATAAGGTACCTTATGCCAACTGAGGGTCAGGCATAGTGGAGCTGAGCTCTAAGACATTCCCTTGAATCCCTGACAATCACCTTCTTCCTCCTCCTCTGCGCTGGACTGGAGAAATGACATAGAAGATAGCATAGCCCACCAGCTCTATACCAGCAGAGATCCCTCTCCTGTTAATTTCTGGTTTAAGAGTTGTGTGCTGCAAAAGTAATACAGGGGGCCTTAACAGGGTGGAGAACCCATCCCTCTGATTCAAGCCATCAGTTCCATGCTAAGGGTATCCTGGTTCAATGACTGAAATCTGGGCCCAACTTTCCTGCCACAACAAAATCTACAATCACCACAAAGTACTTTTAGAAAGGGTCCTTGCTGGCCTTTTCTGAATCAATCTCATTGCTCACACTTCAATGGTCAGAACAGGTCTTTGAGATTTGGACAAACCTCAAGTTGTTTCTTATTTTATCTGCACTAGTTTCTAAATCCCTAGACATAGGAAGGACACCAGGGATTTGGAAATCTCTCTGCAATGACAAAATGGAATGTTTGAGCACTGATATTAAGTCAAGATAAGATAATTTTGCTTCTCTAGAAACAGTAGGGTAAGAAATAGTTGAATAAAGTTACCTTAAAGCAGATTCACTTATTAAAGGGTTGTGTAAAATCTGTGTGACAGGTGTCAGAGGCCCTGCTTATTTTCCAGAAGCCAGGAAACTAATCTTGTCCTTATTTATAGACTGAGAAAGAGCAAGACTTTAAAAAATGTTTTTAATTGGGGGCATTGTATCTAGTCAAGAATTCCCTTTCATTGTACTTCCATTCTTGAAAGGGGGCCAGCTAGTGAAAAGCATGGTGTGGGCCTCCTGGAGACTCTTCCTGCAGTCTGTGGGATTCCGCATAGGTGAGGAGATGCTTGCTTGTGGATTTCCATGCAGGTTTGGGGCCTGTTCATAACATCAGTCCTGGTGGATGTGACAGGAATCCCTGATACTCCTTGTATACTCATATCAGTAAAGAGGTTTGCTGGGGTGGGGATGTTGGAGGTTTTATTTGGCAATATGCAGCTTGATAAAATATGTATGCATGTGGCACCTAAACCAATCAAGTACTACGGTGGGCAACTTCAGCAGCAGTGTTATCAATTTGTCATATTTCCTGTACCAATGTCAGGTTTCTCTTACATGGCATTTAACAGAAAACAAGATTGCAATTGTTGAAAATTAATGACCAGGAATGTGCCAAAGAGAATATTCAGGTGGAGGTTCCAAGACCACTTCTCTTTCTTATTGCTCATCTTTTTTGTTTTGTGGTAGTGCCTAGAAGTCCCAGTTGTGGTCCAAGGCCCCATTGTGCTAGGCAGTGTACAAACATAGAATGAAATACCGCCCTTTCCCTCAAAGAGCTTGCACTATTTCCTTACCGCATTTTTGCTGTGCATCCCTGAAGGGTTCAGTAAGAACTTTGCTGAATCTATTACTCATTTTGAATAGAGTTGCCTTGTCAATAGGAAAGGAGCTAAATTGATCTTAAATATTTGAGGAAGCAGTGATATGTGATAGCTGCAGCCCAACAGGCATACATACTTGAAAAATTACCCTAATTAAAGCTTTGTCACATATGATAATGAGATACTTGGTTCCTTGGACTCTTCTGTTTTTCCTTCATGATGATGATGAGGTAGGTGCCATTTTTAATTTGGTACTATCATATTGATTTTCCTTTGGTAATACTGTTACAGATCAGTACACTCCAGACAAATAGATAACAAGTAGTGGCAGCACTAGACTATTTTCCTCAAGGTTTACTGAGCAATGTGTCTTTTTAGAAAAAAATCCTGATTCCATGGTAATAAACAGTGAAGTTTGGCCATTTATCATACCAGACAAATATTAAACTGCTAATCAGTGGATTTAAATAGGTTTTTCTCTGTCAAAACTCTTCCATGATATATAGTCAGGATCAAATAAGATGTTTAATAATTAAATGTGACCTAAAACAATAAATATCTGAATCTCACTCATGAAACATGGAAGAGTAAGCTGAGTTCTTAAGCACAAGATTTTAAAGGAATTCTGCAGACAAGATATTGTTCATATTGTGGCCTTGAAAAGCTTTTGAAAATGAGGAAAAGAGCCTTCTGTACGGACATGGTAAAGAGGACGCCTTTGCAATTTTCCTTTCTGTGATATTTTAGGTTTTTAGAAGGGTGAATTTAAGTGCCACGTCAAGTCACAATCTGATTCTTGGGCTTTGGGGTTTTTGTTGTTGTTGTTGTTGTTTTAAAGAAATAACTCCTTGCAGTTTTGCTGTAAGTAGAGCACAGTAGTGGTGTGGTTTTATTTATTTATTTATTTAAAATTGAGAACTTCTGTGTACAGACGTGAATATAAAATGTTGGCTTAAATGAATGTGAATAATTTTAACAGAAGTAATCATTTCCAAGTTGTTAAACAATATTTCAAATATTAGATGTGGGTTGTTTGCTAGAAATGATGACACTCCATTTATAACATGATTTTCAAATATATATATATATATATAAAAATCAAGATGGAAAGGATAAATCTTGAAGCCCTACTTGGATGATCTGGGTTATGAAACATTCATGCCCTGAACAGGCAGTAATGTTTCAACTCTTATTTATTTGTTTGTTTATTTTCCTTCAAAACTCATTGCATATTTGAAAATAACAGCAGCTAAAGTAGATTGACATGAGACAAAAAGACTTGCATCCTATTGGTTAATGGAAAATCTTCAGTTTATGAGCACAAAAGACGGATAGACTATAATTCTGAGAGAGGAATAGAAGAATATTCTCCTTTTGCAGTTTACTGATTTACTTTTAGTGATAGTTTTCAATTATAAATCAAATAAATCCACTGTACTGTGCATGAACAGGAGATAAAAGCACTTTCTTGTTTTCAGTACCGTACCACTACCTATCATTTTCACTAAGATGGTTAAATTACCTTTTGGTCGTGCTTTCACATCAAACAAAGTGTGACCTATCCAGGAGTCAGCAAAATGACAGTATTGCAAAGAACTTTCTGTGAAACCAAAAATCTGAATATTCTTCTTTAAATTAAAATAAATGGAAATCTTTAAAGAGGTTAAAGGCTTTATTAAATACATTCAGATCTGGCTAATCTGGTTTATGTTACATATTGCTATGTGTGGGAAAAAAAGTATAAATAGAGTTGTTACTAATATAAGGGCACAGTCCTGCAGTCCGTATTTCAGTGGTGTTGCAGCCATTTTCATTAGGATAGTGCTGAGCACATTCACAATCCCCACTGAAATCAACGGTCAAGATCTGTAACTGTTCAGCACGTCTGAAAGTGCAGCGCAGACTGTATTTCGTGCAAAGAGCTCTACGGATGCGGTCAGTTGTATAGTTGCAAATGTAAAGTTGACTCTTATAGGTTCATATGTTCCAAGTCCAGAAGAGACCACTGTGATCATCTGACCTGCTTTATAACACAGGTCATAGAACTTCCCCAAAATAATTCCTAGAGCAGAACTTTTAGAAAAACACCCTGTCTTGATTTAAAAATTGCCAGTGATGGAGAATCTACCATGACCCCAGGTTCAAGTCAAGCGAGGCAGAGATTTGGATCTCCCTTGTCCCAAGTGAGTGCCCTAATCACTTGGCTATTGGTATTTTGGGGGAATGCATGCAAGTCAATCAGCCCCAGAATTTACTGGCTGTCTTTTGTGCAGGGCCTCATCTGTAGGCGTGCTCTGAGATCACCTAAACTAAAGGACTTGGCTCTGCAGGCAAGATAGGCCAGGGAATGTCCGATTTGGAAATCCCACAAGGGCTTTGACTTGCACTAGGACCCCGAGTAACTCGTTATCTGTGGGGCAGCTTCAAGATGTAGCGGGCTTTGCATGTGTCTTCTGACAGAAACTTTGGCAACCTGGGGATTTTAGGCAGTTGCTGCCTACAGGATTAGGTGACAACTGAGCAGTGGTTTTGTGGATATCAGTGGATCCTAAATGTGGGACTTAAGCATCTAAAGAGGCAGTTAGGTCCAGATAGATGTCTAAACCACTTTTGAAAATGAGACTTATACCCTAAGTGATTTAGGAGCTATTCTACACAGCCCATGGAGGTGAGCCTCCCAGCCTGGGTCGACAGGCTTGGGTTTGCAGGACTCGTGTTGGCATTCTATAAATAGCTGTGTTGAAGTTTGAACTTGGGCTCTGAAGCTTAAGGAAAGGATGGGGTCCAGAGTCTGAGCTCAAGCTCAAGCCACAACTTTGAAGCGCTGTCTACATGGCTAATTTTAGTGCTAGCACAACCCATGCTAGCCCAAGTCTGTTGACCTAGGCTGGGAGGCTCACTTCCACATTCTGTGTAGACATAGTCTTAGGGACGACTGAAAATGTTATCCTCAAACTAGTTTTTGCTGCTCTTTATGCATCTTAGCACTGGGGAACCAATTGGCTCACACTGAACAAGCAGGAGTTTGTTCCATTTTACAAACTGCTAATAGAATTATTTGCTAAATATGTATTCACAATGTTTGTTTAGTTCCAAGGAAAATAATCTGGTTTCACAGGTGAAACTGAAAACCTGCTTTGGCCTTCTGAACCCTCATTACTGGTAACAATGCACAAGAGAAAAGAACCCAGGTTGACTTCTAGGGTCCAGACTGAGTTTGCAGAGCTGACTGTTAGGGTAAATAAAATACATGTTTTTACATGTAAACTTAGCAGATTTGGTCATGGTATTCTAAAATGCAATTTTATAGTGTTGCTTTTAGAGCCACATTTAAAATATAACAACAATATGAAAAACATATTTCTTATTATATCACTGATCTCTAGCAACATGTAAAACCTGAGATTTTAAAATTCAGCAACTTAAATTGTTACTACACAAAAATGTCTTACTTCTTACATTTTTAAACAGCAACAAGTATGTATTTTTTCTGCTGAGGTAATTGAAAAGCAGCTGAGAGAACTTCACCAAACTTTCAGATTTAAAGCAATAACTCTACACTTTAGGGCTGTAAACCAGCATGGACATTGCAATCTAAGAGAACATAAAAAAAGTTAATAAGTGATGGAAATTAGTTGTGCTGAAATATGAATTATAGTATGTTCCCCTGAAAACTCCTATACATTACTATAGAATGGTCATATCCAAGTAGTGCTTACTGTCTGGTCTATAATTTCAAGTGATTATATTAAGCTATAGGATAGGTGATCATGGGGGTGGAGTAAAGAGTGGGATAAGTTATAGTTGGTAACTGAGGGATGGAACTTGGCATCTGATAAGATAATTCTGCATCCCTTCTGAGCAGAATGCTGGTTGGATTTAATGGTATTGGACCTGCGTGAGATGCTGTGGAAGCTGAAAGAAAAAGAATGTTCTGGGAGCAGAGGAAGGAATGTAGGAGTACATGGTTAAAAAGGTGGATCTTTAGAAACAAGAGAGACAGAAGACTTTTTAGAAACATTGAGAGAAAAGAAAAAGAGCCCTATGAATCAGTATGACTCTGGAATCAAATAAAAAACAGATGGAAGCACTGAAAAGAAGAGATGGCTCTTTGGAATTTGTACAGGAACAAAAAAAATGGAGAAAGTGGGAGGAAGTAGAGTGCAGAATCACATCTTTAAAAACCCAGACATTTTTAAGTCTCCTCTTCCCTCACATTTGATGTGGAATATTATGTGGACTTCTGAAAATTGAAAGTTTGGAGTTTAAAGGAATAGTACAGAGCAGTTAGTTATAGCATGAACTCCTACAAAAAAGTCTTGCTTACAACAAACAGAGCTTCTGAAAAGTACTCCTCTCAAAGGAAGAGAGAGATAATTCAGTCTTTGTACTAGCGAAGGTCTGGTGTTCTACCGACAAAAGGGTTGTTGGTTGTGCTAAACTTTGTCAAATTACATGTGGTAGTTATTTGCTGTCCACCAGGGACTAAAACGAAGCCACGCATTTCACTTAGGTGTGAAAGATGGATTTAAATTAGAGTCCTAGAGCTGAAAGGCTAGTTCTTCATTAAGTAAGCTACCCAACCTTCATGTTTACTTCTGTTCTAAAACTATTAACCGACAATCACGCTGAATACCTTTGAAATAATATTGCAGTCATTCTCTGATAAGGGGTTGTGTTTTTCTTTGTTCTGCTTTGCACTTAAATAGCCGATACCGAATTTATATTCACCTTGCTCTTCACCCACAAATTCTCCTGATTTTATATTTTAAAGGAAAATCTTTTTTTTCCTTGGAAATGTAATATGAATTTAGCATATCCCTTGTACAGACACTTTTCTTTTTTTTTCTTTTTCAGATAAGCTAGCATTTCCATAAAGCATGTATTCTAGTACGACCACATGAGATGAAATAGCTTGTCTCCATCATTCAGACTTGTCCATAATCTGTCTGGTCACTTTATCCTTAAGTATGAAGTATTTGCATAAAGTTCTTCTCTGTGTGGTGTTGCTGTGAATTATATTTACCACATTAGTATAACATCACGATAGTAAGGCTATGAAATGCCATCTCTTTTTTTATCAAAGCTCCCCACTGACCTCAATAGGGAACTCTCCTTAAAAACTGATGACACAAAATAGTCTTGGTATTTTGAAGATTTTTTTTTCCACTTTAAAGATCTCTATGGATTTGCTAAAAACAGTTACATTTAAAAGTTTCAATTACATTTAAAAGTACTTTTGTGCTGAAAGCACTGTTGTTATGCCTTATTGCTTCAATACAAAGGCTCTGTGGCTCGCTGCCCTTCTGATATTTCAATTATTTGGTTGTAATCACATAGAAAAGCAGATATTGATTTCCTGGGTATTCAAATTGCACCTTTAAATGGAGGAGCAAGTAAAAGGGTTTAATAGTTTAAAATTATATACAATTTGATGAAGCAGACTTGTTCCAGAGCAAGGGAACACATTCTTTTATTTTAAAAGCTACATTATTTCCTCTTTTGACCTGAGTGGCTAGTCAAAGTTTGGGACTCTGTGGGTGTTCCAGTTGGGAGTGGAAATTGGTGTAGTTAGGTATGTCTGCGACATTTATTTTAAAAGTCCTGTGTTTCTGAACGCAGGAGGAATCAAATAGCAGAAAACTGTTTATTTTTCTCACAGCACCAAGAAAACTCTTTTTAGCCTGCACCCTGACCAAAAAAGATCTCCTCAGATCTCTCCCAGGGTCAACCACCATGCTTTCAACTGCTCCTTCATGCTCTTTCTCTCTCTGTCACTCTCCCCTTCTCCCATCCATAAACAACTCAGCCAAAACCTCTTGGGTGCATTCACACACTCCTTTTGTCTTAGGTGGGGCTTTTGCTTCCAGTTATGTTAATTAAAGGGTGAATTCACACCCATCAGTCTCGATCTTATAACAAGGTTTCACCCAGCTCATAACACTTTCCACCTCAGCTTCACCTATTGCCCTGATAAGGATGAAAACAGATACCCAACAACCCACCCCAAAGAAAAGTAAAAAAATATGTAACAAATTTAAAATGATACAAGGTTAATTATTCACATATGTATAGTATCCTGTCAAGATGTATTCACTTCACCAACCCCAACATTTTATTCCTATCCAAATCTCTTTGGGGCTTTTATCTCCCTGGGTTTCCTTTCAATCAGCCCCTGAAACATGCCTGTTGTTCTGTCAAATTTGCTGGCTGAGGCATACCCTGCCCACTTTGTCTTAATTGGGAATTCACCTCTGTAACAACTTTTCCACTCTCAACTTCCACAACTATATTGGGCTATATTGGGCTATATTGGCAGAGAGAAAGGAGAGTCAGGACAAAACTGGGAGGAAAGATCAAACCAGTATCTTAGATGCCTATATACAAATGTGAGAAGTATGGGGAATAAGCAGGAAGAACTGGAAGTGCTAATAAATAAATACAACTATGACATTGTTGGCATCACTGAAACTTGGTGGGATAATACACATGATTGGAATGTTGGTGTGGATGGGTACAGCTTGCTCAGGAAGGATAGACAGGGGAAAAAGGGAGGAGGTGTTGCCTTATATATTAAAAATGTACACACTTGGACTGAGGTAGAGATGGACATAGGAGACGGAAGTGTTGAGAGTCTCTGGGTTAGGCTAAAAGGGGCAAAAAACAAGGGAGATGTCATGCTAGGAGTCTACTACAGGCCACCTAACCAGGTGGAAGAGGTGGATGAGGCTTTTTTCAAGCAACTAACAAAATCATCCAAAGCCCAAGATTTGGTGGTGATGGGGGACTTCAACTATCCGGATATATGTTGGGAAAATAACACAGCGGGGCACAGACTATCCAACAAATTCTTGGACTGCATTGGAGACAACTTTTTATTTCAGAAGGTTGAAAAAGCTACTAGGGGGGAAGCTGTTCTAGACTTCATTTAACAAATAGGGAGGAACTCGTTGAGAATGTGAAAGTAGAAGGCAGCCTGGGTGAAAGTGATCATGAAATCATAGAGTTTGCAATTCTAAGGAAGGGTAGAAGGGAGAACAGCAAAATAGAGACAATGGATTTCAGGAAGGCAGATTTTGGGAAGCTCAGAGAGCTGATAGGTAAGGTCCCATGGGAATCAAGACTGAGGGGAAAAACAACTGAGGAGAGTTGGCAGTTTTTCAAAGGGACACTATTAAGGGCCCAAAAGCAAGCTATTCCGCTGGTTAGGAAAGATAGAAAATGTGGCAAAAGACCACCTTGGCTTAACCACGAGATCTTGCACGATCTAAAAAATAAAAAGGAGTCATATAAAAAATGGAAACTAGGACAGATTACAAAGGATGAATATAGGCAAACAACACAGGAATGCAGGGGCAAGATTAGAAAGGCAAAAGCACAAAATGAGCTCAAACTAGCTACGGGAATAAAAGGAAACAAGAAGACTTTTTATCAATACATTAGAAGCAAGAGGAAGACCAAAGACAGGGTAGGCCCACTGCTTAGTGAAGAGGGAGAAACAGTAACAGGAAACTTGGAAATGGCAGAGATGCTTAATGACTTCTTTATTTCGGTCTTCACTGAGAAGTCTGATGGAATGCCTAACATAGTGAATGCTAATGGGAAGGGGGTAGGTTTAGCGGATAAAATAAAAAAAGAACAAGTTAAAAATCACTTAGAAAAGTTAGATGCCTGCAAGTCACCCGGGCCTGATGAAATGCATCCTAGAATACTCAAGGAGCTAATAGAGGAGGTATCTGAGCCTCTAGCTATTATCTTTGGAAAGTCATGGGAGACGGGAGAGATTCCAGAAGACTGGAAAAGGGCAAATATAGTGCCCATCTATAAAAAGGGAAATAAAAACAACCCAGGAAACTACAGACCAGTTAGTTTAACTTCTGTGCCAGGGAAGATAATGGAGCAAGTGATTAAGGAAATCATCTGCAAACACTTGGAAGGTGGTAAGGTGATAGGGAACAGCCAGCATGGATTTGTGAAGAACAAATCATGTCAAACCAATCTGATAGCTTTCTTTGATAGTATAACGAGCCTTGTGGATAAGGGTGAAGCGGTGGATGTGGTATACCTAGACTTTAGTAAGGCATTTGATACGGTCTCGCATGATATTCTTATCGATAAACTAGGCAAATACAACTTAGATGGGACTACTATAAGGTGGGTGCATAACTGGCTGGATAACCGTACTCAGAGAGTTGTTATTAATGGTTCCCAATCCTGCTGGAAAGGCGTAACGAGTGGGGTACCGCAGGGGTCTGTTTTGGGACCGGCTGTGTTCAATATCTTCATCAACGACTTAGATATTGGCATAGAAAGTACGCTTATTAAGTTTGCGGATGATACCAAACTGGGAGGGATTGCAACTACTTTGGAGGACAGGGTCATAATTCAAAATGATCTGGATAAATTGGAGAAATGGTCTGAGTTAAACAAGATGAAGTTTAACAAAGACAAATGCAAAGTGCTCCACTTAGGAAGGAAAAATCAATTTCACACATACAGAATGGGAAAAGACTGTCTAGGAAGGAGTACGGCAGAAAGGGATCTAGGGGTTATAGTGGACCACAAGCTAAATATGAGTCAACAGTGTGATGCTGTTGCAAAAAAAGCAAACATGATTCTGGGATGTATTAACAGGTGTGTTGTGAGCAAGACACGAGAAGTCATTCTTCCGCTCTACTCTGCTCTGGTTAGGCCTCAGCTGGAGTATTGTGTCCAGTTCTGGGCGCCGCATTTTAAAAAAGATGTGGAGAAATTGGAAAGGGTCCAAAGAAGAGCAACAAGAATGATTAAAGGTCTTGAGAACATGACCTATGAAGGAAGGCTGAAAGAATTGGGTTTGTTTAGTTTGGAAAAGAGAAGACTGAGAGGGGACATGATAGCAGTTTTCAGGTATCTAAAAGGGTGTCATAAGGAGGAGGGAGAGAACTTGTTCACCTTAGCCTCTAAGGATAGAACCAGAAACAATGGGTTTAAACTGCAGCAAGGGAGGTCTAGGTTGGACATTAGGAAAAAGTTCCTAACTGTCAGGGTGGTTAAACACTGGAACAAATTGCCTAGGGAGGTTGTGGAATCTCCGTCTCTGGAGATATTTAAGAGTAGGTTAGATAAATGTCTATCAGGGATGGTCTAGACAGTATTTGGTCCTGCCATGCGGGCAGGGGACTGGACTCGATGACCTCTCGAGGTCCCTTCCAGTCCTATAATCTATGAATCTATGAATCTATGAAAAAACTACATTTTCAGATTTGGGGCAACCAAGCTGAAATTCTGTCTCCCGGTATCTTCTCAAATGGGCCTTACGGATAATTTTGGGGTTAGTTCTGGGACCTGTTCACTACTTTGTTTATATGGGCCTGCACTATATAGGGTCTCTCTCCAGGTTTATCCAGTTTAGAGCTCCTTCCCTTCTTTCTTCTAGGACTGTGGAACCAGACCAGGACCTCTTTTAAGTTTCCCCATATGACATTACATCATAGACCCTTTTTCATTTGATCAGAGGCTATCCTCAAATTTTCCCTAGCAAAAGTGTGAATGTTTTCAGTTTTGGATTATAGGCTTTCTACATAGGTCAGAAGGTTCATATCCCTTTGTTCCTCTTCAGGAACTCTGTCAAAGAGTTTTTTTTGGGAGCCCTTAGCTCATGCCCAAACATGAGGAGTGCTGAGGTACAGTCTGTGCTCTCATTGACTGCTGTCCTAAAAGCCATCAAAAGGAATTGGATATGCTGGTCCCAGGCCCTTTGATACTGTTCTACAAAGGTAGTGTGCTAAGTTCCCAGAGTCCCATCGAACCTTTCCACTATCCCGTCAGATTGCTATGGTGGGTGTGATAGGGTGATACAAGTTTTGTGGATCCCTGTAATCTCATAAACCTATTGAAACACTTTGGATGCAAAGTTTCTCCCTTGAGCTATGTGTATCTCATCCAGGACCACAGATCTGGTGAAGAATTCATTCACTACGACCCCTGCTACAGTCACAGCCTCTTGCTCTCTTATTGGATAAACCTCAGGTCATTTTGTGAAGTAGTTCGTAGATACCAGCAAATATTTATGGCAAGCCTCTGCATCAGGCAAGGGCCCAAGAACATCAATGGCAATGCATTTCATTGGTGCCCCATCAGTAAGGCTACGATTTATTCATGGAGGCCGCGGAAGTCATGGAATCTGTGATTTCCAGCAACCTTCGTGACTTCAGCCCCCGCGGCCAGGAGCTGCAGAGTTCCCCCACTGCCCACAGCAGCTGGGAGTTGCAGGGTTCCCCCACTGCCTATGGCGGCTGGGAGCTACAGGGTACCCCCGCCGCCCGGTGGGGGGTATCCCAGAGTTCCCAGCCGCTGTGGGTGGCATGGGCCCCCTGGAACTCCTGGCCACCATGGGCGGTGTGGAGACCCAGGAGTTCCTGGCCACCATGGGACCCTGAAGCTTCGAGCCCCCATGGGCAACGAGGGTCCCCAGAGCTCAGCGCGGGCCCTGCAGCTGCGGACAGTGTGGGAACCCTGCATCTGAGCTTGCCATTTTGTCATGTATATTTTTAGTAAAAGTCACAGACAGGTCACAGGCTTCTGTGATTTTTTTCTTTATTGGCCATTGCTTGTCCGTGGTTTTTACTGACTATATCTGTTAGTATATAGGCCTGTTTGTTAGCCTGTGATAGAATTTTGGGTTTGACTTTTGATACTCTTATATCCTCATTAATATGTGTGAAGAACTATGAACAAAGAGACTCTGTGTTGCATTTCCCACAACGAAATGGGGCTTTTAGTACAGTGAGAAGAGATAAGAGATGGAGTTAAAAGTGTTACAGGGTATGGTGGGAGTGTAATATATGAGCATAAATTGGAAGGCTGTCTCAAGGCAAGGTCAGTGAAGCAACTATTGGGAAGGGCAAGAGGGGATGGGGAAGAAGGCATAAGAAACACTAAAAGTCAAAGAAAAGCCTGGCTGTTGCCAGTACACAACCTCACTCCCTATCTCACTTTTCTGTCTCATGGGATAGAAAAGAGGTGGGACAAAGACCCCAGACTCAAAACCCCCCAAAACAGAACATGACCATAAGTTGTAAGGAGTGGGACTAGGGGCATGTGCTGCAAGTACATTTGGGCCTGCTAAGAAGGAGGAAGTGGGAATGGGGAACGGGGACCCAGGCAAAAACTCTGTGGCATCAGAGCTGGGAATGGGACACTGAGACACAGACTCTGCCAGTGTGTACACCTATGGATATGCTTGCTTGAAACTAACCCCAATAAACATTGCATTGACTGCACTTTGGACTTCTGGTCTTCTGCTTTCTTTCTGCCTGACAAGAACCAGTGGAGGGAGTGAAGGGAAATAATCCGTGCCACAATCTTAGCCTTACCCATGAGATACTGCTGCAAAGGGGGCTCTCCCAGTTTTAGGGTGAGGGGGCTGTCTTTGCAACACAACACATTTTCTGCATCAGTTTCCTACATCCTGCCTGTATTTTACCCAATGGAAATTCTCCCATAGCTTGTCTAAGGTTTTGTAACCCCAAAGTGACCAGCAGTTTTAAGATCATGGCATAGCCTCAGAACCTCCTTTTTCAATGTACTCAGTACAACAAGCTGGTTTCTCCCGTCTCTTATGCAATATTTCAATTTTAAACTCCACGTTTTCCCACTGTGACCAGAACGCTGATAACCGTGGTGTTGTGAGAGACAATATGTTCCAGGGTGGTCAAGTTTGCCACTTGATTTTCCAATTGCACTCAATCCTGATATGAGGAGCCTCTTGTTGGGAAGCTTTTAGTTGCTCTGCAGTTAATTCCTGCAAGCCTCTCCCCATTGTTCCAGTGGATGAACCAGGTACATGGGAAAATTTTCCCTCTCTCTCTGTTTGGTGTTTTGTTTTGCTTTGTTAGCAAGCAAGCTAGTTTTTAGTCTTAGAAGATATGCTTGTATTGTAACTGGTTTGACTTCAAGGTGGTATGTTGCAAATGGCAAGTAAGTTTGCTTTCTGCTAGCGTCAGTTCCTGGTGCACAGCTGCTCCTTGGGAACCAGGCACTAGTGTGTAGGTTGAGACTTCTGGAAGAGAGGATTGCCTATTGCTGTTTGTTATTGCCTCTGGTTCCTGGACTTGTGTATGTTTGTATAAATGGATGAAGTTATGCTTAGAATATACCCAAACTGTTTCCTCTTCCAACAGGACATTGACTTGCAAGACCCTAGAATTCAGGTACTGCTCGGCTGAAGGGCCACACAAGTGAAAATAGGACCCTGGTGTCAAAAGAAGGGGCAACAATATCTTATGAAAAGTTTTATCTCACTCCCTGAAAAAGTCAGAATGACCATGAAGCTGCATGTCCACAGAACAAAATGCAAATTCAATTTAGCTTTCCTTCAGTAAAACCACTAAATAAATATGATACATTTAAATGTACAAATGATGTTCAGGCCCTGTTAACCAGAAAAAGATAAAGGTTTTCCTCTCTTTCTCTGTGTGGGTACATTCTGTAACTGGGGCGGTACAAAGGTCCAAATCTTCAAAGGAGTTTAGGTGCCTAACGCCCATTGATTTCTCTGCTGCATGTCATTTAAGAACATCAATAGAAATAGTACTATACCATGTCACAGCCTTTATCATTTCAAGGTATGCAAGAGGCTGTGATTGGGACCGCCAGGAACCCAGTGATACAAGCTGCAAATACTACTATTACTGGTATATAAGCCAGTGGCTGGGATCCACTGTGCTATAGATTTGCACAACTGGTATCACAAAACTTCAAAAAGACACTTAAGGAAACTAGAAGAAATTTTAAATACAATTGACATCTGCTAAATTCTCTATAGTCTATATCACTACCTCAGAAATCAGCAATTTCTGTAAAAATGTTTGAGAATGAACAAAAATGAACAAAAATAGAACATACCACTCATCTAAATCACCAACACATCTGTGTCTACAAGCTAATGGAAGGATTTTGTGCAATTTAATATTTTAAAAGTCCTATTTAGAGGGAAAATGTTCTTGTTTAAATGTGATGTTTATTCACACCCTTCTTGTGCTAGTTAGTATTTACAAATGCTTTTTATTTAAAATGCTTTGCAAGTTTTAAAGGATACTATCATTCAAAAAAAAAAAATTAAAAAGAACAAGAGGAACAAACTTAATTCTTAAGTACCAACTTTATAGAATTTTTATAATGATAAATAATAGCTTAATTTCTAACACATAATAAGGCTACTTCATAATCCACATACATTATATTCAGTTATACATTAATATAAACAAAATAAACAAATTAAATCTAAAAAGTTAGTCCCTACAGACACAGTAAGAAGTATTCCAATAGCTTAGGTTCAATTCACCTGAGTCTCAGTTATAGTCTTTGTTTGTCAACGCTATATAGTCTGCTGAGTTAAAAAGCACTGCAATCATATCTTCCCTCCTCTTGCTTGCAGAAATCTCCATTCTCCTCTGCTGTACTGTTACTAACTAATAAAGCAACCAATCAGTATTAAGTATTTAAATGAATAACCATGTTACAAGAAAAATACAAACCTGAGAATAGCAAAATATATATGACTTATTTAAATGTGATGATTGGAAAGAAACTTGGTGAGCCATAGTGATTAAGACAATTTAAAACATTTTGGCTAAAATCAAATAACATTCAAGGATACAATTAAAATGAAATAAATTAGTTTTTCCTCCCAGTTTCCCCTTTCTGTAACTAATACTGCCAGGGCTTCCCTGTAGGAAAGTTAATATCACTAGCCTACTGCAAAATGCTTCAGAATTTGGGGAATCCAGCCTGCTTTCTGCTCTTGTGTCTGAGCTTTTCCCACCCCATGATAATGCAGGTCATATGTCCTTTTGTAAAGCAGCTGTCCTGACTACATGGCCTCAATGGAGTCTATGAGTCCAGCTCCAGGGAGCCTATTGAGCATGCCCAAAACTACCGCACCCAGTTCCAGAAACTTCTGGGCATGGAATGCTAATTGTGCATTTGTCTAGCAACAGTGACTCAGACACAACTCATTCCTCCCTCTTTCTCTCTAAATCTCTTAAAGATATGTCTCCTTATTAGGCATGTGGATTACACTACCATTCAGGGAGCTAACATCAAACTCCTAGATTTTAAGTCAAGAAGAAACCCTTACATTGTCTAGTCTGACCTGAATATCACAGACCATTCAATTTCACCCAATCACCCTTGCCAAATAATGTGGGTTTTACTAAATCAAAAGTTGTGTTCAGCAAAAGCATCTTTCGGAAAGGCATCTGGTCTTTATCTGAAGACATTAATAGATGGAGAATCTACCACTGAGTCAATTCTGTTCCCAGCAAGTCAACCCACTTAGTGTTCCAGATAGACTCTGATGGCTCTGACTTTGTACAGGAAAGTGAATTTCCTCCTTAATGATTAATACAAATTAAAGACTCCTTAAGTGGACTTTAGCATGCTAAATTGTAATAGCTTTGAAAAAGCTATTATGTTATGATTTATATGGCCTGTTATGATCATGTTATCTTGTCTGCAGATAATGCAAAAAAATGTATCAAAAGGATCCCAGAACCTACCCTTAGATTTAAAACAATTCAGCTTTCAAAATGTCTTATATATGTTCCCCTATTTTTAAACAGATTTTTTACTGAGAAAGTAGAAATTGATCTAAATTCTCAATTTAATTATGTTAACTTTTATAATAAAGCCCAGTGTGAGTGATAGCATTGTAAAGCCCAGTGGGCAGTATACAGCTCTAAGAAAGTCTCTGCATCATTTCATATAACATCTTTCTGCCTAAGTGCACATAAAGAGATTGCAATCATCATCTATTTAGAATAAAAAAAAATGTCTGTCTGGTCAGATACTGGATTCCACTATGGCAGTTTTTCATTGGCGCAAATTTGGTTGAACTGGTTATCAGGTACTCCCTTGTATGGGGAATCCGGAGGTGGATTTGAGCTAGCATAGCAACTCCTATGTTGCCCATCCTGAGGATGCTCTAAATTGCCTCTCAGGACTGAAACTACTCATGGCATTCTGAAGATTGGGGTTGTGTGTTAAGGTTGCTTACAGTCAACTTTGCGTCTCTAAGTGCTGTTCGGACAATTTTGAGGATCTGATCCACCACGTGGGACCTTTCTGTTGTGACACAGAAGAGTTACCAGAAAAGCCTGATCAAAGTTTGTTCAATAATTGAATATATGGAGATATACCTATCTCATAGAACTGGAAGGGACCTTGAAAGGTCATTGAGTCCAGTCCCCTGCCTTCACTAGCAGGACCAAGTACTAATTTTTGCTCCAGATCCCTAAGTGGCCCCCTCAAGGATTGAATAATACCTTTTTGAGTCACTTTCTGGTCTAAGCAAACAGCAGTCGCACTTTTGTAGAGCTTGTATTGCTGATGTTTACTGTTGCACACTCATGCTACAGAGATAAGTTCAAGTGGCACATCAATACCAGCTGCTATTTATAATGAGACAGTCAACTAGCAATTATAAACCTAATTAAGCAGCAATTGATTGTCCATCTACCCTAGAGCTAAACCTTTATTTGATACCTCTGACTGAGAATTTTGGGGATTTATTATTTTTTACATATTAAGAGCCAGGGCTTTTTTTGTCACATTAAATCAAAGAAAATTTAGGCAGCTAGAGATAAATGGTTAGATCAGCCACAAACAAATTAACAAAGCAGAGGAGTTGGAAATCCCACAAACTCAGTAGGCATTGGAGCCAAATTCCATTCCTTCCTTACCCTCCTGCAAATACAGGTATGCTCCTTGTGGCAGACATGGAGCTGATATGTAGCAATGTTATGAATACTGGGATGTAACTATTTTATGAATACTCTATGTGACGTGATCAGTGAGGGGAAATTATTGGGGTTATAAGACTTTTCTGTATGAATGCACTGATCTAACTTAATAGGGGGCTGTGGAAAGAATAAACAGGAAGGCATCATAATGATCCCAGATAAACAACCTCCCAGCAAACATTGGGTGCAATTACAAGACAATGGCATGCTTCCAGGCACTCATCCCAAGCGTCCCTGCTGTTTTGGCAGGCTGGGAGGCTAGTAATCAAAAGAATACTAAACAGTTAAAAAGCCTCCTGAAGAAAAGAAAGGGGGTGGGGGTGCCAGGGTGTTTCCAGTGAGCTCGGACCAGGAGAGAGTCGGAGACAGGCTCTGTGTAAGCCTCAATGAGGAATTAATCCTTCCAGGGTCCCCATGTGGCAGATGGCTAGACACCTGATAAGCAGGCATGTGTAGAGGTTGGTTTGGTGTTTTTAAGATCTGTTTCCCTGAAACATTGTTGTTCTAAATAAATGATACTTTGCTTTAAGAAGGCTGTTTGCTCACTGATGACCACTCTCATTGCTCTCAAGGGAACAGAATCACAAGATCTGAGCCTAAGTCAGACCTGCTGACACAATCATGATTAGTACCAAGGGACTGCAATCCAAGCCCTGGTGTGAGTGAGAGGGGAGCATCGTGAGATTCCACCCCAAACAAGGTGGCAGTTGGAAGCTTGAGACCTGAGAGAAGGGCAGTCAACAAGACTAGGATTATTATGTGCCTTTGTTCAGTCAGACAGTGATCTCTGGGACAGATAATTCTTGCTAGTAGCAGGATCAAGATGTTTGTGTGAGGTGCACTGTTGTCATTGCTGGATAAGAGGCACAAGTGAACAAGTGTGTAGAACATGTCCTTAACTCCTAGCCCTCGCCCCTAAATGCTGTGTCTATGTGTCTATTGCTTCAGAGTAGGTTCTCCATGGGTTTGGTGGGGGAAAAGGGGGAAACTTCAGCCCATCTCTGCCTAAAGAGAAAAACTGAAAAGACTGAACATTCCCTTTCAGTTGTTTCTCACCTGGGTTTCTCCATATCATTTGGGGGAAAATCAACATCAGATACATCATTTGTTTTAGTGGGGTTTTTTTAAATGAGGAAAATATATCCACCACAGTTCTAGTGCCCCCATGCTTTGGAGCAGGGACTTGGAGTTTGGCAGAGTGTGGCCCGTCACGAATGAGCCATTTGCCATCCCTATGAAAATATGCTATAAGATGGTCAAGTTATAAGTGTGTGAAAAATCCCTGTTCACACATATTCAGTAGAGAATTCATTTTAGCAAATAAAATCTTCAAAGATTACATCCTTACGGAGTATGCGCCATCAATTCACAGCAGCTAGTGCTGACCAGGCTGCTCATGCACCATACCCAAAGAGCAACTGAGCATGCTCCCTCCAGCCTAGTCTACATCCACAAAGCTGTAGTTATTTTGTAATGGCTGCTCTGGGCCAGATACTGAAACTGAGAGCAGAGAGCTTGTTTCTTCTATGCTCTCAGTGATCTTCTGTCTGGCATCCAGGCAGCCTGAAGGAGAAAACTGTCTGATTCAAATGCTGAGGAGAGAAAAGGCAGACCAGAAGGGAGGGAAAGGAATAGATTGGAACAAGGAGCCTGGTGAGACCAGGACTGGAGTAAGAGTGGTGAAATCAAACCCTTTGCAATTGACTAGTCAACTCCGAATTCCTCAGTGTGGGCTTACTCTTACAGGAACCTTTCTCAAATGAAACTATTTGTAGCTGGCCCTTTAAATCTGGGAGAGAAAACCAGCCCCAGCCTTCAGGTGGCCATTTTGCATCTAACTGCAGGCTGCATTCTTTGCCCACTGGTAAGTAGTGGTAGCTTCTGTTTTATCCTTTTGTCTTAGTCTTCAGGTGATGGAACAGTCTCCCAAAAGAGCACCGGATAGGTTGTAATTGGACTGTATAGGCTTTATTTTCTGATTAGTCTGTTGTTTTTAGCTTTTTGTTGTTGTTGTTGTTCCTTTTTCTCTTCTTTGCATCACACAATGGAGGGGAGCATTTGGCCTTGAATATCTTTAGACTTAATATTATTTTGATTACTTACATTAGGTAGTTTATCTGTACTGAGTAGCCATTGCTAAATAATTTCCAAAATGTGTATTATAATACTGAAATTCAAAGTAAAGATGAACAAATGGGAAATAACTGATTAAGGCCCCGATCATATGCTTAACCATGTGAACAGTTCCACTTAAGTCAAGTTAAATGCACATGTATTTGCAGAATTGTCTTTCATGGTGGGCAGGGGAAAAGTAGATAGGAAAAAACATTTGTAGGGCATACAGAAGATTGAATGTCTGTCTGGTTAGGACACTGGCTTATAATGAGGGAGACCCAGATTTAAATTCCTCCTCTGTCTTGTTCAGAGCAGAGTTAGCAGAGTAGAGACTTCAACCTGGATCTCCTAGAGTATAGGCTAGTACCCTAACCAGCCAGCTGTAAAGCATTTCTTGCATGTATAAGGTTCTATCAGATCTTGACCTTCTGTTCAGGGTGAGGTTGTTGGGAGGATTATTGGGGCATGTGGGCTACAAATCCTCCAGGATTCTGATGGCACTCAGCAGTATTTCTCCATCTCCTTTCCTCTGACTGGTGCAGTTGATCAGTTTTATTCAGAGTCTGCTTAAGACTGGGGTTTGCACAAGAGCTAGGTTGCTAATAATTGATCTGGATAAGACAGTGCTAATGCTTTTAGGTTGGGGAAAGCAACCAGAGGAAATTAGATATGTGATATTAACTTATTTGACATGGGGAGTGTACTCATCATTCTTTACTCAATTTCACTATTTGGGGTTTGTGCTAGATTCTTGGCAGTTACTGGCTAGGTGGGTAGCAGTTGAAGCTGCAGGCCTTGCTACTTATCTATGCCTTTATCAAGTCAGTTATACTGTCCTCACTTCTACCCCTTAGTGACACTCAGAAACTTAAGGTAGTTCAGAATTTTGTGTGGGATTCCACGTAGTTTCTGGGTGAAGTGTTGGTTTTAAGTTATGAGAGCTTGGCTAACTGAAAGACGACTTTCTCTGCCTGAATAATACTGTTATAACAACAGTTGGCAGGGACACTCAAACTAATGAAAGCCTTCTGCTTTTAATGGGAAAGAAATCATGGCAGAATGTTTTCTGCTAGGAGACCTTGATTCTGTTATTCGCTCCATGATTTCATGAGCTCAACTCTTATTCTCCCATCCCTCTAACCCTCAATTTCTGTTATCCCCTTTAGAGTTACACTTAAATTTAGACCCTGATCCTGCAAGCTGATTCACACAGGCAGTCTCTTAATTTAAGTTTCTTACACCTTCCTCTAAAGCATCTTGATACTAGCCACTGTCAGGAATACAGGAATTGCCATATTGGATCATATCATGGACAGGACCCAGTGTCCTGTCTTTGACAGTGGTTGGCACCAACACTGAGAATGTTTCCATTGTGGTACAAGAATGCTGAACAGTACCTTCACTGCTTTGGGACTTATGATTATGGAGAGACCAAGGGAGTCAAAAACCACTGTAAATTAGTATACCTACTCTGATGACTTATGAATTCCAGTTTGAGTCTAGTGAACTGTCTGTATCCTTTTGTCTTGTGGCTGTCTTTCACTATACGCTTATGCCATACTACTTGTGCTAAAGAGCAGGGAGTGGTGTCTGGAAGTCTGTCAAGACAAAGGTTTTGGAACAAAGGTTTTACTGGACAGTCTGGTTTTTGGTTTTTGTGTCCGGGTACCATTTAGGATTGCCTGGTTTTTGGGACCTGGCAACCCTAAATGGCACCTGAACCAAAAGTCTGGTTACCATGGGGCAGGGGGAAGTGCCGGGTCATTAATCCGTACCAAGCCCTGCTCAGATGGAGCTGCCTCCTACCTGCAGCTAGGCTCCTTGAGACGACCGAGTGAGCAATGTAGGGAGGGAGGGGTAAGGAGTGATCAACGGGTTGAGGCCTTCGGTGGAGAGGCAGAGAAGGGTGCAGGGCCTTGGGGAAGAAGTAGATCAGGAGAGGGGCCTCCATAGTTCTGGTAACCAGCAATTAGAAAGGTGGCAACCCTAGAGTTACTGTATCCTAGATAAATCCAGTTGTCTCCAACTTCTCTGCAGAGGGCTTGGGTGCAAAGGAGTAGAATATCCATGTGAGAGGGAACAAAGAGATGAGGTGTGGGAACATACCTATAAAACCAGAGATTGGGTAGGTTGGCCTGGCAAAGGAAGGTTGCGGAAGGAGACAGGAACAAAGGGGCATACCTTCATAGTAGAGTGGATCTGCTGACTAATGGACTAGCCCTCACAGCGACCGGCAGGGAGACGAAGTTGATTGCAGAGGTCACTGAGACTGCTTGATTACGAGAAGAAGCCATGTTCAGGAGAGGAAGGATCCAGGACGCCTGAAAAGACATGGTCCCAAATCCCAAAGAAAGCTCAAGAATGGTGAGGAAATTGAGGCAGGGAATGGCATTTAGGTGTTTCTTAATTTGCATAGACCTGTATATTTCTTGTGCTGTCTTAAGTAAAGAATATTTTTTCTTAAAAATCCTTTAGAAAGCCTGAGTCTGTTTGCTTCAGCTACCACATCTCTGAAGAGGTAAGTTGTAAATGAGAGTGCCTGTGTTCCCAAAGAACGCCTGCTAGATCCAGGCTGCATGGATGAGGAAGCTGGCTGATTTCAGTGCAGAGGGGCAAGAGCTGGACCTGCAGTGGGGCAGTGGTGGAGGAGTTGATTGGGACAAGGAGCTGTAAGGAGAGGATTTGGACTATAAGCGGGGGGGGGGGGGGGGGGGCGGGAAGAAAAGGGAAACTAGGTCTCAGAGTTAAGGTGGGGAAGAAAGCCTGGGTGGACAAAGAAACTGAGACTTGGAATGGTGGTGAAGACTGTGATGGGGAGTCCAGAGGGATGAGACTAGGATTACTGGGCAAGGAGACTGGGATAAGAAACCTAAGTAGTGGAGATTGGAACTGTCTGGGTGAGGGAAATGAGACTAGTATGAGGATCTGGGGTGTGGAAGATATGACTGTGACAAGGAGAGTTGGAGGGTGTCGGGAAAGAAAGGGTCATGCTTGGGGAGAATGGGCAGAAGAGTCTGTGCTTATTAAAGCACACTCCCCTTCAGAGTCTAGATGGACCTGATCTGGGATGAATCACCATTGTGTGGTGAAGGATCCTGTTGTCTGTATGACCCCTGACACACATTCTTCATAGAAGTCGGAAGGTTTGTGCTATCTGCAGGTACTGGGACAGGCAGGTCTCGACCCACCCAAAGATAATCCCCCTCTCCCCCCCCCCCCCCCCGTACCGAGGGGGAAGCGCCACTGAACCCAGATAATAAGTGAGTACTGAAGACAACAAATGAAAATAGAGGGATGGGAGTGAAGGTAAAAGGTTAAAAATCAGGGATCCAGCGGGGACACTGAGCAGAGATCCTCTGGCAGTGCCTACTGCTCCTCAAAGGTGTCTAAGGAGTCTTGGAAGACATGTAGTGAATGAGGCAGAGGATCGGAGGAAGAAAAAGTATGGTCTCATGGTTAAAGCAGTTGAATGGTTTTCCTAGATAATCTAATGCTATCCTTGCCTTTGCCATGGGAATACTAAACCAAACGTTCAAGGTGGTCAGCAATTGTGTGTTTCTCTTTTTCCGGGTGCCTGATGTGAGATGCTGGGGTCTGATTTTCAGAAGTGATGAGCTCTCACAGTTGCTCCCACAGTGGGAGCTGTGCTTTGACACTAGAAAGTTCTATATAATGCTAAGTACTTTGAAAAATCAGGTCAAAGGTGTCTCGTATCAGGCACTCAGAATCAGGGGAATTTTTTGATTATTTGATCTATGTCGCTTCAGTTCCCCATCTGTAAGGTGGGAAAGATAAACACCCTCTATCTCACAAGTGTCTTGTGAAGATAAAGTCATTAATAATTGTGATCAATCAGATACTATAGAGATGACCACCCTAGAAAAGCCCATGGAAAAAAATAACAATACTGCCTTCAGAGCAGAGTTTGAATAGTGTAGAGTAGAGAACACCTGGGGCCACACATTGAACAGCAAGGATAAAACAAATTATTGAATAGCTGCTCATTTAAATGAGCACCATCCTGTGCACTGAATGAGGTAGGGGTCCTGTGGAAAAAATAGTGTGTGATCATGTAATTAAAGACTATCATAATGCATACACACAGAGAGCAAAAGTAAAGCTGCACAGGAAACCTTAATTTTGGCATTTCCTAACTTTTGATTGCTTCATTTTTTCAGTCTTAATATTGTTGTTTTAATACAGGGTTTTTATTTATTGTAATATTATTTCATAAGTCAGGAATGACTGAACACACACACAGGCCAGGTCTACACTAGAGACCTATATCAGTAACTACGTTACTCACAGGTGTGAAAAATCTACACCTCTGAGTGACACGGTTATACTGACCTAACCCCCTACATAGACAGCATTATGTTGAGAGGAGAACGTCTCCTGCCGACATAGCTGCTGCCTCTTGGGAAGGTGGATTAACTACACTAACAGGAGAAGCTCTACTGTCCACATAGGAGCATCTTTACTAAAGTGCTACAGCGGCACGTCTGCACCTGTTCAGCTGAGCTTCTATAGTGCTGTACATGAAGATAAGCCCTATGACAGATACTTGCTTCAAGTGATTTCTTTATTTTCTTCTGTAGTCCATGAAGTCTATATCAGGGCATGGCTACACTTGCAGATGTAGAGCGCGGTGAGTTAAACCAGCCCTCGGAGAGCGCAGTAGGGAAAGCGCTGCAGTGTGTTCACACTGTCAGATTCAAGCACATTGGCTTGGCCACATAAGCAGCTCTTGCAATGCCACAGACAGCAGTGCATTGTGGTAGCAGTGCACTGTCGGTGCCTCTGCCCTTCCTTTAGTGATAGCTGAAACAACAGAAGCCATTACCTAAGATACTGGCCAGCATTGCAGGTCCTGAGCAAAGGCTAGAACATGTGGGTCTAGGGGTTTCCCTGGGACTAATTAGGGGGTGGGGCATAGATTGGCTGCACCTGTGTTTGTGTGTGAGTCAGAGGCAAAAAGCAACCTGAAAGTTTAGAGCTGGGATCAGCAACCTTTGGCCAGCGGCCTGCCAGGGTAAGCACCCTGGCGGGCCGGTTTGTTTACTTCCCACATCCACAGGTTCGGCCGATCATGGCTCCCACTGGCTGAGGTTCACCGCTCCAGGGGAATGGGGGCTGTGGGAAGTGGCGGCCAGCACGTCCCTCGGCCTGCACCACTTCCCGCAGCCCCCATTGGCCTGGAGGGGTGAACCGTGTCCAGTAGGAGCCGCGATTGGCCAAACCTGAAGATGCGGCAGGTAAACAAACTGGTCTGGCCCACCAGGGTGCTTACCCTGGCGGGCTGCGTGCCAAAGATTGCTGATCCCTGGTTTAGAGAGAGCCAGCAGAAAGGCAGAGAAGCTGTCATGAGACTGGTCCTGAGAGGGAGCAGAGGCATACAGCTCCATGGGGAACAGAACTGGCTGGAGGCTTGGAAATTGCAAGCAAGGAAACTGCCTGCTGTTGTTTGTTCTGATAGTGTTCGGGGAAAACAGGACTTCATAAATAAACAGGATTGCACCACAAACTATAGCTGACTTCATCGTCTGTTTTGCCTTCTAAGAGAAACAGGCCAGCAGGGTTCTGGATGTTGACTAATTGCTTGGGCCAAGGGCAAGAATATCTAGATACTCTTCAGTAGGGCAGCAACAAGCCCAAATAGAAATCAGTTCACAGAACACTTTACAGTTATCAAAATACAGTCAAAATGGTCCCAAACACACCCAAACTTTGGAGGAATCACAATCAGAATCTGAACTTTGAGGCTTACACCCATATCTTCTATTAATATCATAATAATATTGCAATAGTACCTAAAGTCCCATAGCATATGGACTCCACTGTGCTAGATGCTGTACAACACAGACCAAAAAGACGGTCCCCATCCCAGAGAATTTAAGTTTCAAATCTGAAAATAATTCTGGTTGAAAAAGCAGGAGCACACAGAGGGAGCCTGTATACACAATTCTTACCAAGTCCGTTCTACCCTCCTCATTTCATTCTTCCTAAATGGAAAACGTAATGTTAAATATATATTTTGATTATTTCCTTTAACATTTGGGATAATTTTTGAAGCTATCTGTAGTTAAATGAAATCTTTGCTCACAGTTAGGTTTCTCTGTCTTTACCACACATGATTATAATTTCTTATCAATGGCATTATAATCAGTCATCACACAAAGAGATACTATGCCTGCTGTTCATGTTCAATCTGCAAACAGTAAGAGAAAGTTTCTCAAATTCAAATGTTTACAGCATGCTAGTTTATCACCATCTTGCTGGTTAAAAAGCCACCCCATCAACTGCTGCAGCGTTCCCAGCAGAAAACAGGTGTGTGTTAATTACTTCATCAGCAGGGAGATGGAGATTTAGGCCCTCGCTTACCATGTCATTTACAATGTAAAGTAGCTATTGAAAAACGGTGACAAGCTGGTGTGTAGTGAACCAAAGATAAAGTTTACAGGTGTCTGTGAAGTTCCCAGTGTGAACTGGCCAACATTTGCACCCCTGGGTGGAATTTAATACTATGTGACTATTAAGAGTATTTTGATTTCTTTAGTAAAGGAGAGGCGAAGCAGAAAGAGACAGAGCAGCACTCTGATCTCAGATACACTGGTGTAAGGCTCTGATCCAGCCAAGTAATCAAATATGTGCTTAATGTTAAGCACATGAGTAGTGCCACTGACTTTAAGGGGATTACTTATGTGTTTAATGTTAAGCATCTGCTTAAGTGGCTCTGACCCAGACAAGCAATCTAGAGTAATGCCACTGAAATCAACGGTTTCACCTGTGCAAAGCTCATCAATGAGACAAAAGCCCAGGGAACTTTGTTTAACCATAAACATTTCAAAACCTGATAAAAGCAGGGGAGTTATGATTACATCAAAGGGAAATATATTATTGATTAAACAGTTTTATACATTTCTTTCTAATGTGGAAGGGCTTTATGAGGATTATTAAATAATATAAAATATTATGTACCAGCATAATGTACTGTGAGAGCATGATTTATTGATTTTACTGTACTGGAGTGCTTATGCGCAGTAAAACAGTGCATATATTTGGACTGGCTAGGGTAATTAATTGTGCTTAAAAACACACAAAAACCCTAAACAGGATGATAATGAATAAACTAAATATCTGTAGAGCTATTTGGAATTATCCAAATACTTACTGCATTCACTAACGACATAATCATGTGAGAAGAACAAAAACAGAAGGAAGAATGCAGTGGAAAGTGAACAAAAATACTTGTAAAAAGAATTTAACTTGCTGTATATCCAAAAGTAAAACAACATAATAAAAGGAAAGGACCGTTGCACCATGCCAAACCAAATAAAAATATAAAATAATATATTTATGTATATTTAATGTCTGTTTAGTAAGGCACTCAAGTAGCTCCCTAGTTAAGGTTGCATTGAGCTTTCCACTGAAACTAGTCAAAACGTATCTATGTGACTCATACTGTTCATTGCTTAGACAGAAAAGGTATTATTATTAAGATTTGTATTTCACCAGCAACTAGAGGCCTGAAACCATGATGAGGGCCTCATTTTTCTACGCAGTGAACATCCACATAGTGGATGACTGTCCCTGTCCAAAGAATTTTACAATTTAAATAGACAAGATCCACAAAGATGAGAGGTGCAATAGAAGCACAGAGTGAGGAAGTAACTTATGCAAGTCCCACATAAGGTTCACTGCAGAGTGTTAGCCAATACTTATATCAAAGCTATGCCTAACATATAAGTGTTGGGAAGTTAAATTAACTGAATGCATTATAGTCTCCCCACAATTCTGTCTATCCATGTTAAGTATCCCATAATACCTTGCATTAAACTGAAGTAAGCTTTGACTTAAGTACATAGGAAAACTGTCAGGATCAGAACATGTGAGTGTTTTATGATGGGTAGGGAGTTACTCTCAGGCTAATACTGGAATGTCCCAAAGGAAAAGGACAAGATACATGAATGTTCTACTGTGGTACAAATCTAAGGTGCCTTCATGAGGCTTGGTACCTGGAATGCGTGGGTTCAGATTTTCAGAACAAAGAGATAAGGGATACAACACGGTACCAGAAAAATCTAGTTTCAGATGACATACACAGTACTTCTTTATTTGTAAACAGGCAGGGTGTAAAAAGATAGCTTTAGGGTGTAGCTTTCAGAGCACAGCGTCTATGTAAGATGAATGCAATACTGCACAAGATGGCTTCCCAGAGACTGGTAGTGTACAGAACCTTTTTCTTATACTATATTATTATTATTATTATTGGCTTAGAGCAATAAACTTGACTACTATTGGTTATTTGGTCTCTTGAATATATTTCATAACAAACCAAAGTGTGGTCAAGCAAATGACTATATAATTTATTGCCACAGAGTCAGGAATTGAACTCCAGTCTCCTGAATGTTAGAACAATTTCTCTTCTGCTATTGTCCAAAATGAAAAGCTTGCAATTTTGTAAGCAAAACTCAGTAATACAATGACTGAATTCCTGGGCTGCCTCCCACTCTTCTGTATCTGCCCTTAGTTACAAATACAGTTTTAATAATTCATTTGCTTTTTGACCAAACAGATTTGAGTTTGCTTCCTTGAAGAGAACTTGGATACTCTGTAAAACCTTATACTATTGATCAGGAATGAATGCATGTTTTATCAGTATTATAACATCATAGAGTTCACGTGGCTACTTTATAAGAAAATAAACATTTGTCAATACTGATCACTATAAAATCGGGACATATATATGAAGCAGATTCCTGGAAGTATATGATGCTTGGAGAAATAAGCCTCACTTCAATACAGTTTTCCGATTATCCAAATGGCAACGTTTCATTCTTTTCAAGCGATGGAGCTTCTCCAAACACTCACCAGCACCCTGCCCCCCCCAAGTACATAGCTGTTGTCTCTTAAAAGACTTTTATCAAACATGCTACAGTGTAGCAATATGTGAAACACTACATGACATTCTGCATAACATTCTAAGACACTGGGTTTTGTATCAATTGTCAGGTCACTGAAAAACTTAGGGAGATTAGAGAGGCTACAAAGTCAGAAAAAATAATAATGAGGGATTTCAACAATCCTTATATTGACTGGATATGTGTCACCTCAGGAGGGAATGCAGAAATAAAATTTCTAGACATCATAAATGATTGTTTCTTGGAGCAGCTGGTCGTGGAACCCACAAGGGGAGAGGCAATTCTTGATTTAGTCCTAAATGGAACTAAGGATGTGGTCCAAGAGGTGAATATAACTGAGCCACTCAGTAATAGCGACCATAATGTAATTAAATTTAACATACTTGTAGGGGGGAAAATGCTAAAGAAACCCATCACAATAGCATTCAACTTCAAAAAGGGGAAATACATCAAAATGAGGAAGCTAGTTAAATGGAAATTAAAAGGCACAGTCACAAGGTGAAAAGCCTGCCAACTGCATGGAGACTATTTTAGAACACCATCATAGAGGCTCAAACTAAATATATACCCCATATTAAAAAAAACAGTAAGAGAAGAAATTTTAAAAAATGCCACCATGGCTAAACAATAAAGTAAAAGAGGTAGTTAACTGCAAAAACACATCCTTTAAAAACTGGAAGTCAGATCCCAGTGAGGAAAAGAGGAAGAGGACATAAACTCTGGCAAGTCAAGTGTAAAAGTATAATACGGCAGGCCAAGAAAGAATTTTGAAGAGCAATGAGCAAAAGACATGAAAACTAACATATTTCTTTTAAAAAGTACATCAGAAACCAGAAGCCTACCAGTCTGTTTGGCAGTGTGGAAGAAAAGCTAAATGCATTCTTTGCATTGATCTTCACTGCAGAGAATATAGGGGAGATCCCCACACCTGAACCATTTTTTTAGGTGAGAAATCTGAGGAACTGTCCCAGACTGGGCTGTCAGTAGAGGAGGTATTGGAACAAATTGATACATTAAAAAGTACTGTAATAAATCACCAGGACCAGATGGTATTCACCAAAGAGTTCTGAAGGAACTCAGTTATGAAATTGTAGAACTACTAACTGTGGTAAATAACCTATCACTTAAATCCGCCTCTGTACCAGATGATTAGAGGGTAGCTAAATTGACACCAATTTTTAAAAAAGGCTCCAGAGGCAATCCTGATAAGCCTCAGTATTGGGCAAATTGGTTAAATCAATAGTAAAGAACAGAATTTGTTAAGTTCATGGAGGGTAGGTCCCTCAATGGTCAGGGATGCACCCATGTGTTCTGGGTGTCCCTAACCCTCCAACTGCCAGAAGCTGGGACTAGATGGCTGGGGATGGTTCATGCAAAATTGCCCTGTTCTATTCATTCCCTCTGAAGCATCTGGTACTGGCCACTGTCAGATATATGTTACTGAACTAGGTGGACCATTGGTCTGACCCAGTAAGCACATTATTATGACTATGCAAAGTGAAATTTTAATGAAAGATACAGGAATTGGGTAATTTGAAATAGTAAGATAGAACTTTGTCAGTATCTTGTCTCTGTCAGTGATTACTTCATCTCATTTTATGCTTAGATTGTAAACTCTTTGTGAAGGCACCAGCTTTTTATGTGTTTGAACAGCACCTAGCACAATGGGACCCTGAGCCTGGCAGAAGTCTCTATGGCAGTGCTCTCTAACATTTTTTGGCTAAGATCACTTTTTGAATCTAAGGGCAACCCAGGATCTACCCCGCCCCTTCACCGAGGTTCTGGCCTTTTCCCAAAGCCCTGCCACCTACCTCCCCCCACGTCCCCCCTCCCTGTGGCTCGCTCTCCCCCACCCTCACTCACTTTCACTGGGCTGGGGCAGAGGGTTGGGATTCGGGAGGGGGTGTGGGCTCTGGGCTGGGGCCGAGGGGTTCACAGTGTGGAAGGAGGCTCTGGGCTGAGCCTGGGGCAGAGTGTTGGCATGCAGGAGGGGGTAGAGTGTTCTGGCTTTGGGAGGCAGTGAGAGCTGGGGCAGGGGGTTGGGGTTCAGGAGAGGGTTTGGGGTGCAGGTGGGGGTCTGAGGTGCTGGCTCCAGGAGGGGGCTCAGGGATGGGGGTTGGGGTGCAGGAGGTGGGTTGGGATGCGGCCTCCTGCCAGCAGGGGCGGCTCCAGGCACCACTGCACCAAGCGCGTGCCTGGGGCGGCAAGCCGCGGAGGGCGGCCTGCCGGTCACTGTGAGGGCGACAGTCAGGCTGCCTTTGGCGGCATGCCTGTGGGAGGTCCGCCGGTCCTGAGGCTTCGGCAGTAATTCGGCGGTGGGGATGCTGAAGGTGCGGCACCGGTGGACCTCCCGCAGGCATGCCGCCGAATCCGCATGACTGCCGAAAACTGCCTGACAGCTGTGCTTGGGACGGCAAAAACCATAGAGCTGCCCCTGCCTGCCGGGCAGCACTTACCTCTGGCAGCTCCACGTCAGTGGCACAGTGAGGCTAAGGCAGGCTCCCTGCATACTATGGCCCCACACCGCTCCCGGAAGGGGCCAACATGCCCTGCAGCACATGGGGAGGGATGGGGGGCACGTGGCTCTACGTGCTGCCCCTCTCTGCAAGCACCGCCCCTACAACTGTCCCGGACAATGGGAGCTGTGGGGGCAGTGTTTGCAGGCAGGAGCAGCGCGTGGAGGGAGACCCCTGTCCCCCCGTCCACGGGGTTGTGCTGGCCACTTGCAGGAGCGGCATGGGGCTGGAGAAGGCAGGGAGTCTACCTTAGTGGCAGCCACACTGCACCGCTGGAGATGCCGATCGACTGGGAGATCCTCTAGGATCGATCACTCAATTGCGATTGACCGTTTGGTGACCACTGCTCTAGGGGCAATCACATAAAAATAATTAACATCACTGATTTATTTTAAATAATGTGCATATAAATATTAAACTGAAAATATAAATATGAATGTTTATACTCATGTTTTGAAATATTTCAATTTTGGAGTCTCTTTTTCTTGATTTGTAGCTAGAGGATATTTGACTGCTGGGCTGAACATTTATATGCTAGTGAAAAGGATATATTTTTAAACTTAGGCCATTTTCCACCTTCTGCATTGCTACATTACTTCAGGTAGACAAGATCCTGTATGAACTGCATGTAGTCAGCTGAAAGTAGACTTATAGCATTTCAGTGTTTCAGCAGGAAGCCTGTATTTTGCCACTTAGCTGCCCACATTGTTACACTGAATAACAGCAATTAATAATAGATAAACGATGGAGTGATGGCTTGTAGGTAAAAACAGAAAGTTGTTTGCATGTCAGTTTAAAATCTCCAGATTTTAAGGTGGCTTAACTGGATGAAATAACAAAACCTACAGGACTAGATTCACAAAGGGACACCCACTTACCTCTTTAGGTGCCCAGGTTGAACATTTAGGCACCATTGCCACTCACAATAACACTACTGAGCTGATGTCTACCCCTGTAGGCTTCTAGATTCTGGCACCAAAGCAGGTCAGGGATTTGGGGGGCTGCCTGACTTGTGTATGTGTTCACAATATGCACTCACCTTGGATGTGGGAGACCTGTTTTCTAATCCCTGCTCTGCCTGACTTGGAGCAAGAACTTGGATGCAAGTCTCCCATAAGTGCCCTAATCACAAGTCTATTTGGTATTTGGGGAGGTGTGGAGGGTGTCTCTTCCAATCCATCCTGCTGGAGCTGTTCCACTTTGTATGAATAATTATTGGAGCAGGGATTTGAACCTGACTCTCCCACATGATTTCCCTAATTATTGGGCTATAGACTCTTTCTATTTCTGTCTCCCTCAGGCTGGATCTGGCTTTGGTGCCTAACTCCAGGAGAGAGATCCCTAAATACCTCTGGTGATCTGGACCTTAAGTCCCACCTCTTTCCTTTGCATTTGGTTACCATAGACCTCCTTTAGCTTGTGATCTTCTGAGAATCCCTAACTCTCCCCATACGGTTCATGGGGAGCCCAGGTGCCTAATTTGGGGCTGTGAATCCCTCTGGATGGCAGGGTGCCTAGAAGTGAGACATTGCAATGCCTATGTCCAGCTTGTGAATCTAGCCTATAAAGATTGTTCCTACTGTCAAACTCAATGGCAGAACCCCCATTAACTTCTTTGGAACAGGAGAAGGACCATACAGCAGATAATTGCTAAGAGTGTCTTTCCACTGCTGGTGAAACCAATGGGAATTCAAACAGAAGGAAGATGCCTAACCTCTGATTATAAAGGTCGCTGTGACATCTTCTAGGAGCACACAGGACTGTGGGTTACCTTGTAGCCCCCCATCTCAGCAAGAGAAAGCTTTACTGGTGATAAACTGGGTGACATCATCTGATCCATGAGAGGATCTTCCCTCTTATCCCATGACTGCTCACCTGGCTTAAGAGCCGTTGGTGAGGGACCTTGTCAAAGGCTTTCTGAAAGCCTCATCTTAAATCTCTCATAAAAGACAGGAAACAAAGGGTAGGAATAAATGGAGAGAGGTAAATAGTAGGGTGCCCCAGGGATCTGTACTGATACCATATATTTATAAATGATATGGAAAAAGGAGGTAAATAGTGAGGTGGCAAATTTTGCAGATGATACAAAATTACTGAAGATAGTTAAATACAAAAAAAGACTACTAAGAATTACAAAGGGATCTTACAAAACTGGGTGTCTGGGCAACAAAATGACCAATGAAATTCAATGTTGATAATTGCAAAGTAATGCATATTGGAAAACATAACCCCAACTATACATACAAAATAATGGGGTCTAAATTAGCTGTTACCACACAAGAAAGGATATAGAATAGCTTCCATATGAGGAAAGATTTAAAAGACTGGGTCTGTTCATCTTAGAGAAGAAACAACAAAGAGCGGATATGATAGAGGGCTATAAAATTATGAATGGTGTGGAGAAAGTGAAGAAGAAAGTGTTGTTTACCCCTCCACATAACACAAGCACCAGGGGTCACCCAATGAAATTAATAGTCAGCAGGTTTAAAGCAAACAAAAGGAAGTACTTTTCACACAACAGACAGTCAACTGTTGAATTTGTGTCCGAGGAATGTTGTGAAGTCCAAAAGTATAAGTGGATTAAAAAAAAGAATTAGATATGTTAATGGAGGATAGATCCAACAATGGCTATTAGCCAAGATGATCAGGGATGCAATCCCATGCTCTGGGTGTCCATAGCTGGAAGATGCTGGGGTTGGAAGATAGATCACTTGATAATCACGCTGTTCTGTTCATTTCCTTTGAAGCATCTGGCATTGGCCACTCTCGGAGGAGAGGACATTGGGCTAGATGGACCATTTGTCTGCCCCAGTCTGACTCAGAGCCTGTGTCAACTGACTCGGGCTCATACTATGGGGCTAAAATAGCCATGTAGACGTTCCCAGTTGGGTTGGAGCCTGGGCTCTGAAACCCTGGAAATGGATGGGTCTCCGAGCCCGGGCTTCAGCCCAACTGGGAATTCCAGTGGAATTCACAGCCCCAAGTTAGACACCCAGACTCCCCATGAATTGTATGTAGACAGGGATTCTCAGAAGACTACAAGCTAAGGGGGGCCTGAAAGTCCAATTACACTGTATACACTGGATCACCTTTGTCCATATGTTTGTTGACCCCCGCAATGAATTCTAATAGATTGATGAGGCATGATGTCCCTTTACAAAAGCTGTCTTGACTCTTCACCAACAAATCGTGTTTATCCATGTGTCTGATCATTCTGTTTCTTTACTATACTTTCTTGGGCTGTCCTCCCTATTATACTTTTACACTTGACTTGTCAGAGTTTATGCTCCTTTCTCTGCTCCTCACTGGGATTTGACTTCCAATTTTTAAAGGATGTGTTTTTGCTTATACTTTGCTGGTTAGCGATGGTGGCATTTTTTTTGTTCTCTCCCAAATTTTTTTTTAATTTGGGATATACGTTTATTTTGAGCCTCTATTATGGTGTTTTTAAAGTTCCCATGCAGCTTGCAGGTATTTTGCTTTTCTGACCATCCCTTTTAATTTCTGCTTAATTAGCTTACTCATTTTTCTTTAGTTCCCCTTTCTGAAGAAATAAGTTAATGCAATGGGCTTCATTGGTATTCTCCCCTGCCCCCCTCCGACACACAAGGATGTTAAATTTAATTATAGTTGCTGTTACTAAGTGGTTCGGCTATATTCACCTCTTGAACCAGATACTGTGCTCCACTTAGGACTAAATCAACAATTGCCTCTCTCCTTGTGGGCTCCAGGACTAGCTGCTCCAAGAAGCAGTCATTAACCGTGTCGAAAAACTTTTTATCTCTACAGCCCATCCTGAGGTGACATTTACCCGGTCAATATAGGGATAGTTGAAATCCCCCATTATTACTGTGTTTTCTGTTTTTATAGCCTCTCTCATCTCCCTGAGCATTTCACAGTCATCACCACCATCCTGGTCAGAAGGTCGGTAGTATATTCCTACTGCTATAGTCTTATTATTCAAGCACTGAATTTTTATCTATAGAGATTCTATGGTACAGTTTGAGTCATTTAAGATTTTTACTATAATTTCACTGTATGCTTTCTTCCACATATAGTGCCACTCCCCCCGCTAGCACGACCTACCCTGTCATTCCTATATATTTTGTACCCTGGTATTACCCTGTCACATTAAATATCATTATTCCACCAAGTTTCTGTGATGCCTATTATATCAATACCCTTATTTAATACCAGGCACTCTAGTTCATCCATCTTAGTATTTAGACTTCAAGCATGTGTATACAGGCACTTATAAAATTTGTAACTTTTTAGTTGTCTACCTTCATATGATGTAATTAATAGGGACTCTTTTTAATTTGACAGTTTCTCTTCTGTTCCTACCTGTATTTCATCATCTTCCATCCTCTCCTCCTTACTAGGACACAGAGAATCTTCATTAATAGATCCTCCCCTAAGGGATGTGTCTGTCCAAACCATGTGCTACTCTACACCTGCCAACTTTCTCCCAGCCCTTAGTTTAAAAACTCCTCCATGACCTTTTTAATTTTACATGCCAGCAATCTGGTTCCATTTTGGCTTAGATGCAGCCCATTCTCCCTTCCCAAGAGGTTCCCCAGTTTCCAATAAACCTAAATCCCTCTTCCAAACACCATTATCTCATTCACACATTGCGACCCTGCAGTTCTACCTCTCTAACTGGTCCTGCACATGGAAGTGGAAGCACTTCAGAAAATGCTACCTTGGATGTCCTGGAGTTTAATCTCCTACCTGCCAGCCTAAACTTTTTTCTCCAGGATCTCTCTCCTACTTTTTCCTATATCATTAATACCTACATGTACATGACCACCGGCTCCTCCCCAGCACAGATCATAATGCTGTCTAGATGTCTCAAGAGATCCACAACCTTCACACCCAACAAGCAATTCACCATGTGGTTCTCCCAGTCATCAGAAACCCAACTATCTATATTTCTAATGATTGACTCCCCCATTACTATTACTGGTTTCTCCCTAATGACAGGGATTCCCTCCCCAGGAAGGTATTCTCAGTATGAAAGGATACCATGACATCATCTGGAAGGAGGGTCCCAACTGTGGGATTGTTTCCCTCCGCTCTAGTTTGATGTTCTCCTTCCCTGAGACTTTAATTCTCCTCAACAGGACAGAGGCTATTAGACGGGGAGTGGGACCACTCCACTGTGTCCTGGAAAGTCTCATCTATGTACCTCTCTGTCTTCCTTAGCTCCTCTAGTTCAGTCACTCTGGTCTCAAGTCATACCCTAACAATCTCTTTTTTTTTCCCTTGCAGGTAACACTTAGTACACCCTAGTCCCTAAGCCCACTTGAAGAGCATTCCTGTGTGGTATCCATCACCTATCACTGGACACTCTCACAGTAATTACCAAGTTCACTGCCTCCAAAGAGACAGTGTACGCACCAGCTTACTTGAGTCTACTAAAATTCATACTTTGCTCAATATTACAGCATCCAGATCTACTTGTGATAAAACAGAGAAATTTATTAACAAAGATAAAGATTCAATTGATACTGAGTAAGGGTTTCAGAAACGGAAATGAAACAAATGAAACAAAACTATAATATGCTTCTAAGAGACTAAACACAACTTTAACAAGCTACAATTCCTAGGCTAAAGCAATTTTTGTAACCTCAAAGACTTTCTCCAGAGCTTGCTGATTTTTCAGTAAAAACAGATGATAATGATTTCCCCCCATAACCTGCCTGGGGTCTCCCCAGTAAACAGATAACAAAATATCTTTTTGCCTCACCTTGTATTGCCCCAAACTCACTGGTTTGACCCCAGAGACAAAAACTACCTCTTGAGGCTTCAGTCTCTGAGTAAGGATTGTTGATTTCACATATCCCACTCAACCTGGCTTTTCCTGTTGACTTGCTTTCCTTTTGTATAGATTTCGCAATGCGTAATTTACATTAAAGGCAGATAACTACCTTCCCTCCTATCTAAAAGAAAACCTGTTTCTGCCTTTGTTTCTTTGCACACTTCAAAGCATAGTATCAGTAAGTTTCCATAATTTCTCATGTAGTGTTAATACAAACATTTCATAATGATATTAATGACCAGTGTGTTACCAGCTTTCATTTGATACCTTACAAGACACTCCTTCTAGATACATCCTATTACAATAATGTATTGGGTGTAGTAAGGGGAGATTGGGTTTGTGTATTATGTCTACTGAGGAGCTGCTGAAATCATGTTCTACTAGATTTTGGTGGTGGTGGGCATGGAGATGAGGAAAGAGTGAAGTGGGAGGGTTGTGGCTGGCAATACATAGATTCTACTCACAGATTTTCTCAGAAAGAAGAGTAATTTGGTGCAGCTCTTCCTTCCTTTAATCTCTCTGCAGGTCAAGCCTTTGTCATTTCAGGGAGACTTCAGAATCTTCACTTCTTTCCCTCCCTTTTATTGTCTTTCTCACTAAACCCCCACTGCCTGCCAGTTGTAGATTGAGCTTTGAGTTTTGCTTGCAATTTCTGACCACGCAAAAGAGGACCATGTATAGAAAATTCTGGAGCATAGAGATCAAATGTGGGAGTGGGTAAAAGTCCTTTGGTGCCTCCATACAAATGCCAGGTGCTTTGATGGGTGAATTTTGGGGAAATTAGGAGAGATTTTCCTCCAAAATAGTTAGAATTTCTGTAGAGAATTTTTCATTTCATTTTCCTTAGTTCATTCCTGTATTTCTTTACCAGACCAGATCATATTGAGATACATGGTGGTTCATTCAAACTGTATATTTGCTGACTAACCTGAACTACTGTCTGTGCTGTTGGACCAAGACCAACAACAAGATGCACTATCGGAGTCTAACAGTTTTTATCAGACTGCACTCTGAACTCCTCTCTTGCTGTAATTTTGTAAAGAGAATAGCAAACATCTTATTTTTTCAAATCAAAAGTACAATATTGGATCCTTTGTATATTCAAAACTTCAGCTCTGTTACTATGAAACATATTTTCAAATGAATGGGACATTAGAAGGGGCTAATATAATTAGTCACAGTGGATAAATGCCTTAGCTCATTGGTTCCCGTGTGGCAATCAGCAACGAAATGGTTAAGAATGTAAATAATTAAGTTGTTATATTTAGGCTTCAGCATTAACAATCAAATAGTTTAGTCTTCTGTTAGCGCTATTGTTTCACTCTGCACACACTGAAAGATGACAGAACATCAGTTTGTATTGTGAAGGCTCTTTCTAAAACATGAAGTTTGGGGATTTTTTTTTAAATGAAAGCTTAGAGTCTGGTGAATACAGTGAAATCTGCAGGAAGTCCATTGGTAGTCTCTAAATCCTCCGACTTAGCAGATTTTCTTTGCCTATAGTTTGCTATTGTCCAACAGCATGAGTAATAAACAGGATGAATTTAAATTAATAATGCTGGAGGAAAAGTATGCAAAAATAGCAATTACTGCAACATGGTGGGATGAATCACACAACCAGAATGCTAATATGGATGGGTATATATTGTATTGAAGGCAATAAAAATAGGAATTAATAGAGAAACATCACTTTATGATTACATTTTCATGATAAGAATATTGTTAAATAGAATCAAGCCTAAAAATACATATACATTTCTTTAAAGCATTATTAGAAGATTATTTTAAAAAAAACAGAAGTGTTTAAAAGCCAAGAGTTTTGGAGTTAAATTTACATAAAGAACCATAGCTATAGACCTGTATCACTTAGAGTACAACTGCTGAGCCACCCCACAATGACCGCATCTTTTAGGGTCAGAAAGTTATTAATGGGACATACAAGTTTATTTATCATAGGTATTGCAACAGCTTTGACAACTTGCAAGAATCATTGACTCTAAGGCCCACAACTGCTGCCTCTGAATTTTACATCAACATTTTTATTCCCACCAAGGATACCTCTAGTGCAGTAGTTAACATTAGGTCTATTTTACATCAGTTAGACATATCTATTGGCTTGGGGGAGGAGCATGTAAAATTAATGGTGTTTAGGAAAAACAATCATGACAAACTTTCAGCTTTAATGACCATTTTTTATTTGCAATGTTATTTTAGAAATAGAAACAGCCACAAACTGCTTAGATGAGCACTGACATCTATGGGGATGGGGAAGGGCTGAGACTTAACAAAGCTTTTTAAGGTTCAGAGTTCCATTAATTATCCAGCCTTCCTAAAAATACTCAGAGTTACAAAAGATCTCTCAAAACTGGGTGACTGGGGAACAATATAGCAGATGAAATTCAGTGTTGATAAGTGCAAAGTAATGCACATTGGAAAAAATAATCCCAACTATACATACAAAATGATGGGTTCTAAATTAGCTGTTACAGCTCAAGAAATTCACACAGCTGATGTCACCATTAGTGACACCCAGCTGAATGCTGTTGTAGACTTCTGCTATCTTGGTAGTATATTGTTGAATGATACTACTATAGACAAGGAGCTAACAAGTAATATCAACAAAGCCAGTTATCAGGCAGAGTCTGGCAGAAACAGCATTAAGCTTTAAACCAAGTGAAAAGCTTATAAAGCAGTTGTGCTGTCCAGCTTGTATGGGTGTGAGACCTAGACCTGCTACAGGCATCTAGATAAGTTCCATTTATGACACCTGTGTCCCATATGTTTCATCAAATGGCAGGATAAAGGTACCAATAATGAGGTTCTGGAATGTTGTCACTCCACAGGGATTGAAATCATGCTTACTTCATAACAGTTATGCTGGGCTGGACACGTGTTGAGGATGGATGACAGCAGAATGCCAAAACAGTTTCTGTATGGCAAACTGAAAATGAGCAACTACATACAAGGTGGACAGAAGCAATGCTTCAAGGACACACTGAAGCATAACTTGAAGCAGTGCAACATTGCCGTTGACAGTTGGTAGTCATCAGCACCAGACAGATCACACTGGTGAGTAGTCATCATTGCTGGAGCTATCCAGTTCGAGATTAACTGCAGTATGGATCTTGAGGCACAGAGGCTGAGTAGAAACCAGGGGAAGACTCGGAAGGCCCAGATTGTAATCTCTTCCTCAGCAACAAGCTACCGATGCACTTCCCTACAAAAAGGACTGTGACTCGCACATTGGGCTTTTTAGCCATAACCATACTCACAAGATGTAATGCCATTGTCAACATCATCGGTCACTAAATACAATAACAACCATTTAAGAAAGATCTTGGAGTCATTGTAGATAGTTTCTGAAAACATCCTCTCAATGTGCAGTGGCAGTCAGAAAAACTAAGAATGTTACAAACCATTAGGAAAGGGATAGATAATAAAACAGCAAATATCATGATGCCCCTATATAAATTCATGCTACATCTACACCTTGAACAGTGTGTGAAGTTCTGATCACCACATCTCTCTCTCTCTCTCTCTCTCTCTCTCTCTCTCTCTCTCTGTCTCTCTCTTTTATATATAAAAATTGGAAAAGGTACAGGGAAGAGCAACAAAAATGATTAGGGGTATGGAACAACTTCTATTTGAGGAAAGATTAAAAAAACTGGGACTGTTCATCTTACAGAAGAGATGAGTAAGAGGGGATATGATAGAGATCTATAAAATCTTAAATGGTGTGGAGAAAATGAATAAGGAAGTGTTATTTATCCGTTCACATAATACAAGCACCAGGGATCATCCAATTAAATTAATAGTCAGCAAGTTTAAAACAAACATAAGGAAGTACTTCTTCACACCACACACAGTCAACCTGTAGCTTGTTTCTACGGGATGTTGTGAAGTCCGAAAGTATAAGTGGGTTCAAAAAAGAATTAGATAAGTTCATGGAAGATATGTCCCTCATTGTCTATTAGCCAAGAAGGTCAGGAACACAACCCCCTGCTCTGGGTGTCCCTAAACCTCTGACAGCCAGAAGCTGGTTCTGTACAACAGGGGATGGATCACTCAATAATTGCTCTGTTCTCTTCATTCCCTTTGAAGCATGTGGCACCAGCCACTGCTGGAAGACAGGATACTGGGCTATATGGTCTGACCCACTAAGGTCATTCTCATGGTCTTACGTATACAATAGTTGCTTTTGTTTCTAATTGTAGGTCACTGAGAACCCCTGTAGGTTAGGAGTGTGTCTATGTGGATCCCCATTACAGATAATACCCCCATTCAGGGGTACACACCTGTGACTCTTAATGCAAGATCAAGGCCTATAAACCCTATGCATTTTGCTGTGTCTTGCACACTGATGGTTCTTAATTATTAATATTAGAAAGAAAACTGAATAGTAAAAAAAGACAAACGTAAAATGAAATTTTAAAAAGAACTCAAGCACAATAAGTATTTGTCTAATGAAATTCAAAAGGAAGAATTGCCAGAAGCAGAATACACACTAGCAGTTTAGAGAGAGTAAGCAAGAAAACAAATGACATTATTTTAATAAAATTATACAAGGAAAAAGAAAGGCCAATGATAAAATAGAACATTAGTATGACACAATTGCTGATAAGTCAAAAACAGTAGAATTCCTATATTGTTTTCCCTCCATCAATTTTTGATAGAGATAAAGGAGAAACAGAGAACTACTAGATGCCGGATTCAAGCAACAGAGAGGGATGTGAAGAACTAGATTGCACTAGGAAGAAAGTAGAAGATGCTTCCAGATCTCTGGTAAATATTACAGTGGGGTTGAATAATATCAAAGGAGAAAAAATCCTAATTCATTTGACAAATGATGCAAATGAATCATTACATTTATTTATTGAATACTGTTCAACCAGTTCTAGGGATGCTTAATCATTGTGGAAGAATTACTCCAATAGTTTGAGTGCCAAAACAAAATTCTTAAAATAAACTATTTGATGAATATTATTTGATCAGCTATGGGGAAAAAATCAATGCTATCATCATTGCTTTCATTTTCTCCTTTGTTCAAAATATACAGGTTCTTCTATACTCATTAATTACCCCTTTATCTTCTTTTCTACTTTTTACCTCTTGTGTTCCCTCTACTGGTCATTTCTCGATCCTTTTTCATTGTCTGTTTTCTTATGTTTATCTTCTTATTCATGTTTTTATCATCTCATTTTAAGTATTCTAAACTAATTAAAATAGTTTTGAGAAAGGTGGTATTATGCCACTTTCTCCATCTTTTCTATTTACCTCTTCTATTTAGAGATGCTTCATGACTAGAACCATTTATCTGAAATCTATCTCCATCTTGAAACTTCAGAGATCCAGAAAAAAAATTGTATCTGGAGCCAAATCATCCTCTTGTTTTGGTCTTGCAAAAATCAAACAAAGCAAGTTCCGGTCATCCCATCTCTAATTCTATTAGTATTTGGGACCTGAGGCTGGTGTTATTAAAATAAGTAGCAAAACTCACTGATTTCATTGGGAGCAGGAATAGCCCCTCTGTGTTTTTCCATTTAATGTCCATTAGGGTGGATAAAAATCAGTGATCTTTTTTTTAATAATAAAAATATTTTTATGTAAATCATATTTTATTTAAATTCAATACACGTTTATTTTTTTTAAAAAAGATAAAACTATTTAAAATTAAAATTGAAATTGACAAGCTACGCTAAGGCCTAAATTTAGTATAATCTATTAAATTATTTAAATTAAATGCAAAACTACAACAACAAAAAAACCCATTATGTAGTACATATTTGCTGCCAAATTGTAAAAAGAGTTCAATTCACTAATTACAGATAATACTTCCTGTTTAATAAATCATTTAGTTTTAAATACCAAACTTTTTTTTGATGTTTTTCCCCACATGAATCCAATCCATTAAAGGTAGTTTTATTTAATTTTTAAAAATTCCTGGTTTATGCATTTTAATTATATTTGAATTTCTATCCAAATACAGCATGACACCAGTCTCAAGTAAATTAATCATAATTTAGTAAATAAAACATGCATCACTCCCCATTTTCTGCGTAGACTGTCGGTCCTTCATCAGTTAAGACTGAGCCGATCACAACACATCTTCCAATCTTCTCTCGCTCTGGCCATCCTTTGCCATGTTTGTCCATATCTCCTTGTTAAGAAATCATCCCACCTCTTTGGAGACCGACCATTTGGCCATTGCAGTTCTCGCGGATACCACTCAGATATAGCTTCAGTCGATCTGTCACTGAGTCAGGCCACATGTCCCGCCCACCGCATTTTGCTGAGCCTGCTTTCGACAACGACATCTTGGACTCCAGACTGCTGCCTAATTATTTCATTGGGGATGCAATCAGGGAGCGAAATGCCAAAAATGTTCGTTCCATTGCCCTCTGTGTGACAGACAGCTGATGTTTTTCCGTCTTTGTCAGCGACCATGTTTTGCTGCCATATAGCATTTTCTAATATAATAAAACTGTAAAAAATAAGAATCTAAATTAAAGTAAGCTATTTTCCTAAATAAGCATATAGATATAGTTTATTCTCATTGTTATCAAAAAGAATCCCAAAATGTAATATAAAGGCTTTATTTAATTGCAAATGAACATGTTTTAATGGCTTCCAGCTAATGAAAATGAAGTGTTCTTTAGGAAAATAACTAAAAAAGTACAATTGCAAAACATGATTAAAATCAGTTATTTGACTGAAGGATTAGTGTTTGCTCCTTTAAGTCATGGTTATGATCAGTGATTTAAATTGCTTTGATTTAAATCAATCCACCCTGATTTCTACTCAACTTTTGGAACATATTTACAGAAGGTTTACAAAGCTGAGATTGAAGGAAGGAGAGCATGAGGTTGGCTACAAATGATTTTAAAAATTGCAATTTTGAAGGATTTAAAAACTAAATCCTCCCATACCAACTGTTGACGAAGGAAGAAGACTTGCAAAGGACCATTTAAGATGCAAGCCCAAGCTATGTGACAACACAGCTACATTATAGCCATCATCCTCTGCTGCTGCTTACTTAAATAGATAGGCATATTTTTCAGTGGATATTCTCTTCCCAACAGCTTGTTGGAAAGTATAATAATCCTGGATAAACAATGGAAAACTTCCAAAATATTATCTCTTTATAATCTATCTATGTGAGAAATCTGTTTTGTTCTTAGAATATTGATTTCTGTCTGTCATTGTCCCTGTCTCAAAAGGACCACTGTCTTGGGATTAAATTAAAACAAGGTTAATATGGTTCTTACTGGAAGGTAAATTACAGTACTAAGATCAGTGGATCAAATTGCCTTTCTTAGCTATTTTCCTTCTAATGCTGTTAATTTTCGTATACTGTATTAGTGAATATTACGTTTAATGGGAAAGAGGCCAGAGAATAAAGTACTGCATTAAAAAAAAAATCAGAAGATTATAATCAGAGATTTAGCTTTAGTCTAGAGCCTGATTGTTTCTGTTTTTACTTGCTTGTAATTTTTTTTTAAAAATACTAAAAAATCCTTTCCTCTCCCCTCTTCAGAATCAAAATAGCCAAATAGCTTTCTTACGTATTATACAAAAATCATATTGTTAACTTTGCCTTCCTAACATAAGTCTGGAAAAACACAATGATCATTATCACTAAATATTAAGAATAAATCATTCTCTCTGTGCAGTGAAATTGTAAATTTCACAAAAGATACAACAGAGTAGAAAGTAGAGCTGAGACTGAAGCTTGAATGCTTTAGATTTAGGTTACTTCTGATTTATTTATTTATTTATTTATTTAGGAAATTTACAACTCTTCTGTGTGTTCCTGTAGCCAAGAGTTCTATTTTTAACCCACGGCCCCCCAAAAGTTTTCTGATTCAAAACACACCAGGCATAGAAATGTGAAAACTGTTTTGGCTTGAAGCTGGTAATTAATATTCACTTTGAAAAAAAACAGAGTAGCAAGGAGAGGTCTGATGATATTTTATCTGCATCAGGACTGCCAATTCTCTTGAAAATGTGCAGGGTGTGCAAGTTAAAGATAAGTGAAGCTATATAACATAACTCTTTAACGTAGATTTTATTCTTCAAAATATTCTAATCATTCTGATCTTCATCTACAGTAAATCAAACGTTTTACCAGGGGCAAATTTCAGTAGGAAATATCAGCTTCTAATGGTCTTTTTTTTTTTTTTTTTTTTTTTTGGTCTCTGACTGTGGAATATCAAGTAGAAGACTAAATCTGCATATGAAAATTAACTCTGATAAGAATCAATAAAAACTATTTAAAAAGTTAACAAGCATTCTAAATTGTAATTAGCTTGTTCAGATTAAAAACAAAATCTAATGAGGGTCTACTGTGCAGTAACTGATAGTGTCTGAAAATAATAAATATTGAAGTGATAGGGCTGGGATAAAGAAACAATATGAAAAAGTTACAGGTCACAGATAAATGTAAGAGAAGATTAAAAGCCTGATAAAATGAAGATGAACCTTGGGGGGAAAAAAGAGGGAGTGGCTGAATATGAAAGGGA